>NC_088800.1:16168571-16814821 GCF_011386835.1 Chrysemys picta bellii | reverse complement strand
AATTGGGAAATTTACTATCCTTTCCTTGTAGGGGTAGGTAAAGGCACATTGATGGGTGAGTAATCGGGAAGTTTGCTTTGTGCCCATTCTATGGAAAAGGCATAGAAATATTTATCCATAGATAACACATCCCAAAGATAAGAAATCTTATAAAGTCCTTAATATTTTACACTTCTGGTTGTAAGATAACTTGCACTGATGTTTTGTTTTCTCAGGGAACCAGACAAGACCCAAGTCCTCACTTTCTTTCAGACGGATCTTGGTGGCTATCTTCCCCAGACTGTAGTGGACTCATTCTTTCCAAGCAGCATGGCTGGATTTTACAGCAATCTGACCAAAGCGGTAAAGACAGTGAAAACTTGAGAGGCATTTTCTCAAAGGAAATCCGAGTCTCATTGCTGGGACTTAGAAGGGAGGATAAGAAAGGCTATTATTGCTGGCATAACAGATTAGATTAAGATAAAAATGGAAGAAATGATGGGATCAGAAACCGACCTACAATGCCTTTCTAACAATATAGATATGTAGGAAAGTTGAAGTGGGAACAAAGTCGCAAAGTCCATTTTTAATATAGGATTTACTATTTTTGTACCTGCCTTTCTGTTTAAAAATGCACTACCTTGTCATACTGTATTTTTGTAACTATTAAAATAAGTGACATTATTTCAGCAACTAACAGTATTCTAGAGGAAGTTCTGCTGCCCCCTCCTGGAGCAAAAGCCACACTTCAGGTCTGTTTATGATCATACTTCATCAGTGTAAACCAGGTTACTCCTGAGGGAATTCTGCACCAAAAAATTAAAAATTCTAAAAATTTATGCACACACTATTTTAAAATTCTGCAAGTTTTATTTGTCAAACAAATGTGGAGGCTCCAGCATGACAGTGAGGAGCACAGACCACTGGCTGCACAGCCTCCCTCCCCCATCTCAGGACACTACCTCGGTGGTAAGGTTGCACTCAACCCTGACACAGCATCAGGGCTGGGCCTGCCTCAGAAACACCCCAGGGCCCTGATCCTCTGTGCCAGATGCACCAGGTGTGGGGCAGGCAGGCTCAACCAGGCAGGATCTAAGTGTGGAGGGGCTTGGTGTGGGGTGAGAAGGTTCTGTATTGAGCAATCTGGGTGCAGACTGATCAGTGAGGGGTCTGGGTGGGTGGAATCTGGATGCAGAGGCTCTTGGGGGAGGGGGGGGTTCCAGGTGCAGGGGCAATGGGACTCTGCAGGGGGTTCCAGGTGACGGTGGTTGGGCCTCAGTGGAGGGTCGGGGGGGGGGCTCGGCGGGAGGGGTCTGGGTGCTGGGGGATTGGGGATCCAGGTACAGCTAGCTGGGGTTCAGTGGGGTGGGGGGCTCGTCGGGGTGATTCAGTTGCAGGGTGGTCTGGATACAGGGGGGCTCTAGATGCAGGGGTTTAGGTTCAGCAGGATGAGGTTCAGGTATGGAGGGCTGGGGGGGATCTGGGTGTATGGGGTGAGGATTGGCGGGGGGGAGCAGCTCCCAGTACAGCAACCCATCCCCCGCAGCTGAGGATGCTGAGCTTCCTACAGCCAGGGGAGGTTTCTGGCGTGGGTCTAGCAGCTGATTCCGGTGCAGGGTAGGAGTCACCATGGTGATTTACCTCTCCACCAGCTGCTCCAGATGCCTGAAACGATGTGCCTGCACTGCTAGGGAAGAGTGCGTGACCGCTCTTGCAGCTTCCCTTTGCTTCCTTATCAGAAAATCATTTTCTGCGGGGAAGCAAAGAAATCTGCGGGAGACATGAATTATGCATGGGCGCAGAATTGCCCCAGGAGTAAAACCAGGAGCAGCTCTGCTGAAGTCAATGTAGTTCCACCAGTATAAGTCAGATCCGAGGGAGCCCGGTTATATCTCAGATTCTACCTAATGACCCATATGAAACAATGTTCCTTTCTTGAAGGGGAAGAGCTAGCTCTTTTGCTGCTTACATCAGTATAGTTTGAGATATTACATTGGGACCAACACAAAAAATGGGGTAGACCACAATGAATAGGGTAGGTGAGAACGTATGGCCCACTCATTCTAGACTATAAGGGCCTGATTCAGCATGTGCTGAAGTCGGACTGACTTCAGTGCTAATGTTAAGCATATACTTAAGTGTTTTGCTGAATCAGAGCCTAATATCCTCAACCAATTCACAGATCCCTGGGCCTTGTCCTCTCCCATCATCCCCTCTCTACACAAAAATTCTGATTACAAATGGTCATACTGCACTGACATAATGGCAATAAATAAAGAGATGTATTGAAGCACTTTACTTGTCATTTTTCTAACTGCATTTGAAATGATCATGCATTTGAACAATTTTCCAATATGTTGTTCAAAGTGTTGTGAACTTGTGAAAAGTCCTTTCTGTAAAGTGCTGTGGACTAATCTTGACTTGCTTGTTCATAAAAGTAGGACCTTCTTGTTTATGTCTCCAAGACTGACACACCCCACAGCATATCTTAGGAAATCAGCTATTGGTGTAATATGCAGTGCAGTATGTAGCCATCGAAAATATTTATGTAGCTGGTTACTTAGGTAATGTCAGAAGTTATTATAAACAGCATACTATTCATTTATCCTTTTATAAAAGAAAAAATGATAATTTGTGATTGAGTTGCAAACATGTAAATCAGGTTGTAATTTTCATGCTTTTACTTTATTAAGTATTTATTTATGTTAATACATTTAAATTTCTGTTCTTGTGTTTGTTGCATATGTGGTGTGGTTTGTGGGACATTTATGTACAAATATTTCCACTGTAGTTTTTAATGTATATAATAGAATTTTAGGGAAGGGGGGTTAAATTTTAGTCTCTTTTGTGACTGGCGTTTTTAAAACTTGCCAGTGTGTGTTGCAAATTAAATAAAATATTTTCTGTTTCACATTTTTGTTCTTCTGAAATATCCTTTAACTCTGTCATAGTGTCCCCTCAACTCCCATTGCCAATGAGACTCAAAGGAGCTCTGCACCTTTCAAGATTGCTCCGTGCTCTGTTGGAGCTTAAGGCCAATCCTGTGAGGTTGTGAATGCCCTTAGCTACTCGGACACTATGGAGATGGCTGCAGGATGAGTCCTTAGGTAGATATTTTAGTGAGGGGGGGAGAGTACTCAGCATCTTGCAGGATTGAGCCCTTCAGCTTTTGTCTAGTCCGAGTTTTTTGGATTTTTTTGTTTTTAACGTAGACTGCTGCATACTGCAACTCTGAAGAATGACAAGTGATTTTTGTGAGAGAGTGGTTTGGGCGCCTGTCCTGCAAAGGCTTAGGTTCATGCTTTAACTTTATGCACAGTGAGTGGTCAGTAGGACAACTCAAGGTGTGTAAAGTTAAGTACGTGTGTAAAGTTTTTGCAGGATGAGGGCCTTGTGTTGTTCAAGCACTCAAAAGATCAAGGGTTTATCTAAACCTTAGGCCTGATCCAACCACCTTCACTCATGCCTGTAGTCCTTTTGAGGTCAACGGCATTACCCATGAATAAATATTGGTCAGAGGGACAGAACCAGAATCTGAACAATTTAAAGGATTGGTCCTGTGATGTGCTGAGCACACGCGGTTCAACAAGATCTGAGGGTGTTCAGCCCATCGCCGGACTGCTCCATGAGCCCTCTACTCTGCCAAAGTAGGCTGGAAATTTGTAAGTACAGGCTGTCTTGTAAGATTTCTGGGACTTCCTGCTTTGGGAGAAACTGGAATACTGGGAGACACTTCTGTTTTACGTGGTACATTGACATTTCCGTTTTTGGTGTCAGCCAGAACCAGGAAATGCAGAGGTTCAGAAACCTAAAAGACTGGTAGCCAGGAGAGGAAGGAGCAGGCAGGTGATCTGAAATTATTACAACCTTTGAAAAGCTTGGTTGAAGTTTTGGATGATTTTTTTGTTTAATGACTAAAGCTGATGCTATGCAGGCCGCCCTGTACATGGACTGTTATCTAATACAATCTCTCTCTCTCTGCCCTGTACAAGGACTGTTATCTAATACAATCTCTCTCTTTCTGCCCTGTACAAGGACTGTTATCTAATACAATCTCTCAGTCTTTCTGAGCAAGGCTGTGAAAACCCACAAAAAGAGTTTGACCTGGCTTTTGCAGACTTGAGCCAGAACAGAGCTAACGAGCTCAGGGCCTGCTTCACTGGACAGCTGCTAAAGTGATCATTGATTCAGATTTTTCATGTTATCTGTATCAGTGGCTCTCAACCTTTCCAGACTCCTGTATAGGAGTTTGATTTGTCTTGCGTACCCCCAAGTTTTACCTCACTTAAAAACTACTTGTTTACAAAACAAACATAAAAATACAAAAGTGTCACAGCTCACTATTACTGAAAATCTGCTGACTTTTTCATTTTTACCATATAATTGTAAAATAAATCAATTGGAATATAAATATTGTACCTACATTTCAGTGTATAGTATATAGAGCAGTATAAACAAGTCATTGTCTATATGAAATTGTAGCTTGTACTGACTTTGCTAGTGCTTTTTATGTAGGCTGGTGTAAAATTAGCCAATATCTAGATAAGTTGATGTACCCCGCAGAAGACCTCTGCATATCCCTAGGAATACGCATACTCCAGGTTGAGAACCACTGATCTGTATGGACAGCTGCTTTTAAAATTTTGATCTTCCTGTATACACACTGTTGAAATGATACTTACTTAGAAGTGGCTAACCAGATGAGATTTCACATAGAGAGAGCGCTAAACAGGAAATTGTAAAATATATACTGTGCAAAAAAAGGTAGTCATGGCTTGACTAGACTCTTGTATTGCTTCTCTTCACATTGCCTATTGCTACAACATTTCTTTTGACTGTTGATTAAAGAATAACAATTGCTTTTGTGCTTTTCAGGAATCTGCCCTTTAGGATTAACACCGTGGTATGTAATAATCAGTGATCTTAATGTTATGTCCCTATATTAACAAAGCAGGTCTGAGGAGACCAAAAGGACCACAGGGCAAAGAGGCATTGTCTTGACCAAACTAAGCAGCAACTTCATCTGTCATAAGACAGCTCTTTGGAGCAGGGACTGTCTTTTTGTTCCGTTTGTACAGCATCTTGTATAATAAGACTCTGGTCCATGACTGGGGCTCCTGGGTGAATCTGATAATACAAATCATAATGATAATGCAGTGCTAGGTGCATGTACACAATAAGAGACTTGTTTTGAAAATGTGGGGCCAATAAAAATGTGCAAAAACTTGTCTCAGTGTTTAAGGCCGTTGTATATTTTAAAAATAACAAAACCTTAAAATTGTACTAGCAGTGGTAACAGTGGAACAATCCATGCTTGGTGCTGCCGTCAGCAACATCTCTTTAAACAAAGAGGGGGGGAAATAGTTGGACTGTTGAACCACCGATTCCAATGCTCTTAGGGCTTTTTTTTTGTCATTTATATTGATTATGCATTCGTTTACTGTATCTGAACTAGCACGAATCACAGAATTTGTTCCCTTCTTGTCTTTTAGCACAATAATAAATTAAGCAAATAAGTTAGTTTCATTAACTTTCTGTTAATTTAAATTCTATTATAAGTGATAGAAATACATGGAGGAGATCAAGGAGGTAATATCTTCCAGGGTACTGTACTAGTAGGTACTGAAGACTGGTCAAATCTTGGGGGTACTTACAAACCTTGACAAAGATGCTGTAGTACACTGTTTTGCACAGAACTCTCCATTTGAAGCAATGGCATGCCTTGTGTAACCATCAGTGCCAGATCTGTCCCCAAGGTATTTAGTATTTCCAGTCACCAACTGGCTCAATGAGCCTTAAATCCCATAATCAATCACTGATATTTTCATTTAAAATACTAATGCAGTGATGTTAAAAATTACACAAACTATATATTCAGACAACCAGGTTCAGTTCTAAATGTCCTCATTCCTCTGGGCCAGATTTTTAAAAGTATTTAGGTATTGCTTTGCTCAGTGTTCAGGGCCTAAGTCTCATTTTCAGAGGTGACGTCGACACTTAGGGACCCATTGACTTTCAATAAAATGTGACTTTTGATGACTTAGGCTCCTGAATCATGTAGGCATTGCAGCACTGAGCAGAGCAATCCCTGAATGCCTGTCAAAATTCTCAACCCTGTACTGAGGATATTTTTAATTCACAACACAATGCCTGGGTATGTTTCACAGTAAATACTGTGCTGCGGTACAATGTTCTTCAGATGCATGTGCTCAATTCTCGCTCAGACAAAGGAGATTTGCATTTATATTAGCTTGATTCTCTACTTCGTCCGATTTAGGGGTGGGGGCGCTGCAGAGAACTAGTCACTCCTTGTTTCAGGGCTGCTTGGCCACTGAGCAAATGATTGCTGTCCAGTGCAACTCTAACTTATGTGTCCGACTGTTACACCAGGGGAAGATAAGATGGAGCTCTGCTACGCCCTGTCCCGTCCTCTCCTCTCCCTCTCGTGACCCCAGAATACCCCCAAACATCCTCTTTTCCCCCTTACAATGGGGGTGTGGGGCAACTGGTGAGGAGGAAGCAGAGCCAGCTTTATGCTAGCAAAGAATTCCCCTTCTCCACTGGGCGGCCCTGGCTCCTTTGTGCTGGATAGAGCCCATCCTTCTTTGGCTACTTGCCCTGTCTTCCTCCCTTCCCCATGTGCTGGAAGCTGTGGGGAGGGAAATTTAGGAGCCAACCATTTCTATTCTGCACCCACCGAGAGCTACCCTATGTTACGGAGTCCCCAGCTAGGGTTTGTGGTCAGTCTCTGGAGCAGGACTGAGAATCTGCCTTAGGGTTTTGGCCTGTTTCTAATTTTCCTTAAATTTGGTGGTTAAATTAACTTTGCACGCTACTCTATGACACCATCAAATTGATTTACATGGGATAGAGAGTACTGCAATTTTCACACATTTTATTACACTCATTATATGAAGACCCTTTTTTAGTCTTCTACAGTTTTCAACAGCTGCTTATGAATATTGTAAAAGGAGTTGTGAGCATTTTATATCAGTCTCTTATTCCAGACAACTTGCTTTGAGGTTGCAAAGACATCTGTAAAACTTGCAATATGATCATCTGCACTTTCACAATATCTCTGCTGTGTTGGTAAATGGCTTTAAGTAATGAAATGTTCTGGGTTGGTTTGTTTGTTTGTTTTAATACTGGCAGCAGTTTCATTCTTCTCCTTGCAAAGTTTCAGATGATTTGGTGGTAACAGAACTTGGATTTTTCCTCTTGATGATAGCAGTGATGGGCCCATCAGGTAATGCCTTGATGATATTCCAAGCTTCAAAACGGGTGAGTCCTTGCATAACAATTGTGTGCACTTGCAATAGCTCATCGCCAGGCTGAACAGTGCTGCTTTGTTCTGATGCAACTCCTGTGGGGAGACAATGAATTTACTTCAGTTCTTTTGTGTGGGGAAATCTTTTGTTGTTGTAATTATGGATAGCTGTACTAGGACGTTACATGGAAGATGTGCACATCTGATGCACCAAGTATTTGCCACAGTGCAGATGTAGAGACCTCCAAACCACTGAACACATTGTGAACAAGTGCCCCCTTTTTTCATTTCCAGGAGGTATAGCAAAAGTGCACCCTGCATCTTCTGAAGCCCTCAAATGGATTTCAAACCTTTCTGCTGACTTGTAAATGTTGCCATTTCCATGCAAAAGAAGAAGTGTGTTTCTGTATAAATGGTATAAAATGCATCTGGTCTAATTACAGAGCAAGGAGTTCATCCCGCACAACGAAATGTAATGCTGCAGTTTAAATAAAAATTATCATGGACTGGATCCTCACCTGGTGTAGATCAGTCAATGGAACTACTCCAGTTTACCGCAGCTGAGGATCTGACCGTGTGTGTGTGTGTGTAAATAAATAGAGAGAGAGAGAGAGTGTGTTTAAACACCTCTACCTTTAAAAATCCTGTTGATGATGATGGGTTTATCTCCGTGGATGGAGCCTTTCCCTCCTTCCAGACTGAATCCTAAGCCAGCAGGTGTCTTTTCCAGAGTTACAGTGCAGATTGTGTCTTCAGTTGCTGGAAAGGAATAGAATGGTATCAGGAGGGGTACAAAATATTCTGAAAAGTGAAAACATCTGAACAAAGAATGAGTTTTTGTTTGTTTAATTTTTGTAGGTAAGTAAATGATAGAGCAAAACAAGGCAGAAAATGACAATTTTCTTCATCTTTTTGCTCACTGTAAAGTTGTTAATTGCTCCTACAGAAGGTTATGTGGGAGGTGGGGGGGGGGGTGTATTTTTAGTGTATTGAAATCTGAGCCGAATGAATAGGTTGGATTTAATATAAACAGCATTTGCTTGAATTACATAAACATGCTAGAGCCACATTAACATTTCCATATACTGTATATATTCCAAAATTAAGTGTTCAATACAAGTGACCTGATGGTAAGATTAAAACTAATATTACCTAAACAGCCAGTAATGTTTATTTGGGGTATGTAAATATGATTACAAAGCTCTGACTTCTGAAAAAAAATCCTAAGAATGAAGATGATTCTACAAAACTGTATGTCCTCTATATGTTTTGAATATAGCCAGCTGGTGTGCTGGAGGCCAGCGTATGATTTAGGTAATCTGGAGAAAGTATCCTTTCAAATAAAATATTTTTCACAACACAGGAACTTTTAGGGGCTTGAAATGAAAGTTCATTACTACTCCCATGAGTAGCCATTACACATGTAGTTAATCCTGTTAACTATGCTTGACATTATCTGAATTTTTTTAGAGCTCCATTTTGAGGAATCTTACTTTTTGGTGCAGTTTAGTGAATTATGTAACGTGTGTATATATAACTTCTTAGTAAAACTAACAGACCTATAATATCTTTATTTATTGCATTTTCCCAGCATACCTTTTCCCCACCAATATTAATTGATTTTTTTCTTCATACACAGCTGAGCCCCAAATCAGCATCTATCACATAATTATACAGAATAAAATAGCATATGTTGTTTTACATGAAATTGTCAATATTTTATGTTACAAAATTGCAACTCTGATTTATACTGAAGACTGCATAGATTTCAATCTGTAATTTCATAATGATTATTTATATATACACCTAGAATCTTGATTCAGCTGATAGATTTTGCAGGACTGGGACTTTGGACAGCAGAGAGCAGTATCAACTGAGTAACAGGTTGTTTAAAGCCTACTTCTTGGATTTTTAAACAGTTGTACAACTTTTAATCACAACTCCAAGATTTGTCTAGCTAAATCCCATGCAACCCTTTGTAAAGGGCAAGGATTCTGTGGTGGTATATAAATATCTAGATAGGTAGTGGATGTGGTTTATTGCAGGTGTAAAGTACTCACTAGCTTCTGTTGAGGTTTCACTTTCTGTAGAATACGTAGTAGAGTCAACTGAAACATTAAGACTTTTTTCTTCCTCTTTAGCTTTTTTAGTCACTACGACGGCTTGCCTTGGCGGCCGAGCCTGGCGCATGATCGCCAAAGCATCGTTGTGAGTGGCACCTTTAAGAGACTTCCCATTAATGGATAAGACTTCATCTCCTTTCTGGATAGTTCCTTCCTGAGATGCTAGTCCATTAGGAAATACTCTGTGAACCTATTAGAGACCCCAACCGCCACAAAAAAAGAGAAGACGTGACTAAGTCTCACAGTTAGTAAACTTGAAATGTGACACATTTTCATTTCTTAGCAAGAAAGAGAGCTGATGGCTCATGGATTGTAATTGTTGTGGTAGAAGCTTATTAAGATACAGGAGATACTGGGTGACTTGTAGCTGGTACCACCTTATGCTATTAGCCATCAGATTTCACAGAGTCTAACCAGGTCAGTCATCTTGTCCTGAACCTGCACCATTGACTTAAAAAAGAGAGAGAGTCAGGAGTCTGAAAAGAGGGATTGGTTATTTAGTAGATGACCATCTTCCTCTGAGTCCATGCTGAATCTATGCTGCAGTAGGTACTGTGCTCCTGAAGGCCTTCATCACTATTGATGATTAAATATCCCATTGCACTTAAAATAGGCATGCTAATCCCAGTTTTCTGGCAACATTTCATTCCAGTTTGCTAATTATCTTCTGCCACCATAAATTCTTTTCCATTTCCTGCCCTTTGCTGCTTATGTAGGGTTGCTGGGTACTGTTAAGGAGCTATATTTTTTAAAAAGGAAGTTCTGAAAAAATGGAGTGGCAAAATTAATTCCATTTTTCTTTTTGTCACTCAAACTTTTTCAAAGTTTGAAAAGTTACAGAGTAGGAAAAGGAAAAGATGGGGGGAAACCTAGATATTGTTTGTTTGTTTGTTTGCATAAGGTGACAAAAAGGGGAAAACCCAAAAATCTGAAAAAAAATTGAAAACCGAAATGAAATGACATGAACCTCAATTCAAAATTAAAATTTTGTTTCAAAATTTTCCATTTGAAATATTTTTTTGCAGAAAGTTTTCATTTTTGATGAACCCCCCTTTTTTTTGAGAGAGAGAGAGAGAGAGAGAGAGAGAGAACACTTTCCAGTTGAAACCATATTGTCCAGCTCTAATTTTTTATTATTTCCTTATGTACAGACTATCATTCCCACCATATGCTTATTTTCTCTAGACTTGAACTTGCCCAGTTTCTTTAATCTGTCCTCATAGGTCTTAGCTTCCAAACCTTTTCCATTTTTGACATTCTCTTTTCAACCCATTCCATTTTTTTGCCACCTTTTTTTAGACTGATTGTTTATTTTGGGAGTATTTTATGAGTGATGCTACTTACAGTAACAACTTTGTTTTCTAGATCGATTCCTCCTGCCAGGCTGAATCCAAGACCAGCATCTTCTTCTTTATGCAAAATTGTAACCTGAATATCATCAAATTGCTAAACACAGAAAAAAAATAATTTCGGATACATCCTACTATAATTCAAGATTACTAGAAGATCTGTATATTTTCTTCTGTATCCACTGTGTATTCTGCAGTGGCACTTAGATGGCTAAGACAAACTCTGTATTTGTTTTTATTTAATGGGCTAACTTCACCTGGGTATCATATCTTATGAATGAGTTTGTGTCTAAAAGTTTTGCTGCTTCAGTGAATGGCTGTAAATTACAATATATTAAAGATCACTGATCACTACTGAAATAGAGAGAGAAAATATTATTGGCTCAATGGTGAGAACTATGTACATGGTCTTCTAACTGTGAGAGGAAAAAACTTTTGTTATCTACAACTCATCCTACTCAATGAATAATGGTCTGTGGCTCAAAAATGACTTCTAAGCTGGGTTGCTATTTTTAATGTACATTTTGTTAAAGTTTTAATTGTAACAATAGCCTGGAATGAGCTGTTTCAGTCTGTTACCCTTTTAGATTACAGGGGAAATTCCTTTTTTTTTTTTAGTAGCACATACTCCGTGTTCTTAAGGATTCAAGTATAACACTCTTTCTTAAGAGAAACTGATTAATTTATCTTCACTTGTCTCATAACAATGTGCTTTTCTGTAGCTGGATGCATAGCTTGGTGGACAGGCCACTGAACTAAGCCTAGATTTTATTCTCTGTGCTTCCTCTAATTATATGATCTTGACCAAGCCATTTAGACCAAAGTCTTCAGAAATGTCCGTTGCTATTGATTGCCCAAATGAGAGACAATTAAGGCCTGATTTTCAGCTCTTCTGAGCTCCCACAACTCCTGTTGAGTGAAATGGGTGTTCACTGCCTCTGAAAATCAGGCCTCTTTAAGCTATCTCTAGTTGGGTACCTAAAATTGGTGCACACTTTTGAAAACGTTGGCTTTGCCCTCTCTGCACCTCAGTTATCCCATCTGTAAAATCGAGCTGATAATTCTTAGCCATCTTTGTAAAGTGATTTGAGATTTATGGCTGAAAGAACTGAGCGTTACTATTACATATTAATATTGGTGTTGTGTTTGTAAGAATTTCACATAGCAAAAATTAAACACTATTTTTTCAGAATAGCGTGTACAGAAAAGTGGACTTACCTTTAAGGTAGCCTCATCTAGTGATTTTACTTCTTCTATAAGCTTCTTTAATTCTTCAGGGGAAAGCAGAGAGATGACTGACTGCCCGGACGCACCAGATGCTTGAGATGAACAGTGTTCCTGTTTCTCTTCCTCTTTCCCTCTGTCTGTTAAACTCACAGTATAGTCTCTCAGTTCAGAGAGGCTTTTCCATTTTGAAAAGGGAAAAAAGCAACATTAATTTGTGATAGCAGCTTCCACACTGTGGCACAGAACAGGCAATTCTGGAATCTTCATATTTTGATCATACTAGAGTTTAACGGGTAATGGGCCAAGTGGTTCAGATCTCTATTTATTTGTTCCCAGTAATGCCTACTGTGTAACATACCAAGAGGTGGCAGGGTTGCTGCCTCAGTAGGGTGACCAGACGTCCCGATTTTATAGGGACAGTCCTCATATTCGGGGCTTTGTCTTATATAGGCACCTATTACCCCCCATCCCTGTCCCGATTTTTCACACTTGCAGTCTGGTCACCCTGTGCTTCAGTGATGACACACTTGTGTGAGCATTCACATGAAGGAATAAGAGCTCTCTTGAAACTTTGCCCCAACTCAAATTGAACCTTCCCTGGGCATTGGAAAAAAGTTCAGATAACTTTTTTTTTTTTCTTTTTTAATGTGACTCCAGACTTCCTAGTTATACCTGGGATTGGAAACGGGTAGCAAAAGTACCACACTCTTGTAATTATATCAGACTCTTGTGAGAGAGATTGTTTTCATTGTGTTTCAAATTTGAGCTAGGAAATACCCATCCCACTTTTGCAGTTACCAAAGGTTCAGATGCGTACCTGAGAGTGCAGATGCTTATCCAAACCATAACCCCAAGGCCCATGACATTAATTCATCACAAACTATAACCTTTGTAAAAGCTGTTAAGCACATAGCCTCCCCCTCTTTATTTAATGACACTGTCACATCAAACTAACACCACAGAGGGCATGTCTGCAAAACAGAGACTAGACTAAAAACATTTATGTACAATATATTTTGAATTACATACTGGGACACCCTTGGAGAACAGGAGGCAAGGTTTGGGAGGTTCACGTCCTGCTTTTAAAATAACTTCCCCCACATTTTAATTCTAGTTTATTTAGCTATTCTTTTCTAGATTCCTCACCTGGTTAGATATTTATAAAATATTATGAAAAAATGGTTATTAAAAAAATCTAATGTTGATAACCTGAGCAGTGCAAATCCTTAAGAGGCAAGACCTCTCTGGGGACGTGCAATGCATTGTTTTGGGGAAAGTATGGAACCCGTGCTGGCTACTTCATCTGGTGTGGCAGCAGTCAGACCTTCTCCTTTACTGATCCAAAAAGACCATCAATGCGCTGATGTAACAGCAGAACTTGGCCTAAAATGTTGGCAAATTGGTAGCATTGAAATAAAGGGGTAGGAGCAGCTGTATGGACTTACACTTAAAACTGCCCCAATATTGGGATTATCAGTTTTGGGTCCATTCTTCTGGCTCCAAACTATGGAGAACCTAGGGATATTGTTCTGTGGCTCAAAGAAGCTGGCAGCATAAAAGCTTAAAAATCTGTTCTCAATGGCAGCATGCATTCGACTGATCCTTTACATTCCTCTGAGGAGTTGTTAACTTTGTCTACACTCTAAGCAACCTATACTCCTATCTAAATTGCCTGAGGTGCAAATTGCTTTGTGCAGTGTGTGGGGAACTTTAATATGGTATCTTACTTAAGGGAAAATCCAGTGTCTGAATGATGACTCTCACTCGTAGATGAGGGCGGGGTCCCATTCTCTTCCATGGCGTGCGGAGATGATGTTTCCAAAGTGCTCCATGGATTGTTCCCAGAAAAGAGCGGAGACTGAGGAAGGCAAAGCAAAGATTTCATTAAAGCAGATGACACTTGATTGCTGATGGCATAGATTTTGCTGTATTTTTCATCATTTGTCTTCATCATCTCACAAGACTGGTTAGCAGTCAGGGGGAAGCTTCGTGTTCTTTGGCTCTGTGCTTTTGCTACTGGACAGTGAAGTTCAGTGGCTTGTGAAGACAGTAAATCCAAGGAAATTTCAGTACTTGTGCTGTTGCTTCTCTTTGGACTACAAGCGAGTGCCTCTTTGGGAGAGCAGGACCTATTTAGGCTCAGAGTCTCGACTGTAACCACAGATGGAGTTGATTGTAGTTGGCTGTTATCAGAACCTTCATTATAAGTGGCTTGGTTTAAATGAACTGCGGGTGATTCTGGCTCTTTTGGGCTGGGAGAAGTTTCTTTCTGGACTGATGGCTTTGGGCTGGGAGAAGTTTCTTTCCAGACTGATGGCTTTGGGCTGGGAGAATTTTCTTTCCAGACTGATGGCTTTGGGCTGGGTTTTCTGTTTCCTTTTTCAGGTGACTGAGGAGCACTGAAAGTTTCAAAGGAGTTTATTCTCTGCTTTATTGATGATCCTCTGGGTGAGGCCCGGGATATATTGGACCCCCGTTCTTTGCCAGAAACACTCTGGAGATCAATGGAATTTTGATCTGCCCGTGTGTTGATATCTGAATTTCCTTTCTTCAAACCTTTTAGACTTTGGCGAAACCAGGCTGGTTTAGGTGCTACTGGAGGGCCCTTTTTCCCAGTGTCACTTTCATCTGATTTGTATCCTTTTGAACCGTCTGCATCTGCTTCTGATTTCTGCAGCACTACCTCTGGGCTGCTGGGACTTTGATTTTCTTCATTTGTGTTGTTGGGGTCTAAGTCTAAGTGACTGTTTTCTTCACTCATAGTAGGATTAAACAAGCTTTTGATGCAATCAGAAATTCTAACCCAAGGGTCTTCTGCTGTAGTATCAAGACTGTAATCTACCCGTGGTTGTCTTCTAAGTACAGGCCTTTGTATTGATGAGATAGGATTCCCTGTGTTGTAGAAACAATTATTATACATAAGCTTTCTTTTCATTCCCTCCATATATCCCTTTCCATGCATCGCTGCTGCTTCACTGCCTGTGGGCTTCTCTACACTCCAGCCTCCAACAGGTTATTTAAAGTTACAACTCTCAATCTAAAGTTCTGCTTCATTGTGGCAGAAGCCGTCTTGTGCTGATACTGGATTTAGCTGCAAACCCAGGCTCTTCGGTGCTGGCTACTTCCCTCAAGGGACATGTAACCTCTGCAGCTAAGCCTCTCTCCTGACATACTGAGACACTGAAATCATTGTACATGCTACAGCACTGTCATGTTAAAATATAAGACTAAAATTATCTCATCTCAACTACAGCAGATTGAACTAGCTGGAATCGCAGCAGATAAAAAAAGTTATTCTTCCCTTTCTGCATTTTAAAGCAGGTTCTTTAAATATTCTCTCTGAGACCTCTCTTTGATTGATGTGTCTACATGTCTCTCCAAATGGATCCGTGCACTTTCCTAGTGTATACCATTTTCTCTTTGATGTAGGATGTTTTCTATATCATGGACTTATTAAAACTCTTACTGACTATTGGTGCAGACAGGACAGTGGTGAAGATTTGGGGGTTTTTTATGAAAATTTATTTCAGTATAATGAAAAGAATAACTGCTCAGGAACTGTTGCCATTTTAAATACTACTAGCTACCATTTCACTTCATTTCACGAACAGAATCAACAGTGCATCAACTTCATGTCAATTATCTATATTACATGCTGTTCAGTTTTGAAACTATAAATCAAAAATGTCATGTGGCACATGCTAAAAATAAAATTCAGTAACACTCAGTTTTTAATATAAACAAATAAAGTATCATCTGAAAACAACTAGTGATTCTTGTACGCCTATTACCACTTATTCTCTTTAATAACAGACAATCTATTCATCTTCTTTTGGTGTCGTTCACACTTTGAGTCAGAGATAGTTAATGCACAATTGTGTAGAAATTTGTCTGCTCACCCAGTAATTTACCGTTTTGCTGCAGTCTGTTTTTTAAAGATGGAATTGAAATGAATGCAAAACCATTAACCCTGCTAAATATTTTATGCACTCAAAGAGGTTGCTTTTGAAGCAAATGGATGAAACACCTACCTAGGTTTGCTTTCCTCTCTTGGTCTCTCTCTGCTGACACTTCAGTTGAGTATTCAGCACCTCTTGGTGTTACAGAAGTTGCAGAGAGACTGTGTGTTATAACTGTTTTATTTCCCTGTAGCAGCAGGTCTCCTGCTTCCTGTGGAATAAACAGGAAATAGAACTATGTCAAAACGTAATCACACAAACCACATTATATATGAGATGTAGAAAAATGCTCTTCATTTTCTTGTTTTTAATCTGAGAATAAATATTAAACAGCAGTAAGACTGATTTATTCTGTGCTCCAGGAAAGGGAGCAAAATATTTTATGTATGCATGTAAACACATTGGAAATTTTTTTTGTTAACATCTCAAATTTTGATGGATTGTGTCTGTTGTGTACCACAACAAAGCAAGATATTGGCTGCTACAATTTTAGACTTCTAAAACCAGCCACACAGTAATCTCTTGCAAATCAGTTAAGCAAAGACAGAAAATGAATTGTCTAGTTTCTGTCTTTATTTTACACAGTGCTTTTCTTTGTGGGTCCTTTACCCCCAAACACAAAATTGTAATGAGCCCAATTCATGGCTGGAACTTCAAGACTTTACCCCCTTTTGTTCTTGGTTGGAAATGCAGAATGAGGGGTTTTGTTTGAGGTCATAGTCGATGCTACTGGAGGCAGCCATTTGCAGATGCTCTAGAATTACCAGATTACTATGTAACTAGCGTCCCAAAGTTACCATCTGCCAGAGCTCCAGTGTTACTCACAGGAACCATGAACAAGCAAGAGAGAGAAATTCTGAAACAAAAGTGAGATTATCCTGTAAACATCCGACTACCTGGCAACTCCTGAACATTCTGACAGTGATGGGATTAGCACTTACTCCTCACTAATCCAGTAAAGAGTTTACCTCTGTCAAATCCCTGATCATTGCTGGCTTTGGTAGTCTCAATCTGGGTTCATTTTCTAATCACCTTCTGGATGGCAGCACCTTGTGTTCAGTCACCAAGAACAACTCCTGTCTTTTTAATATGGCGTTACCTTAACTCGCATCTTAGTGTGTGCTTATCCCTCACGTGAGACCACATGATGATAGTGCAAATGGTTAGAGTAGTAATGAATGATTTTCATGGGGACAGAAAGTAAACAATCCTGATTCAAATTCATTTTAAGCATTCTAATGCAACTAGCTTTGCATCTTTCTTCCAGTTAGGAGCCTGATCTTGTGTAACACTGCACAGCCAGATCTTCAATTGAAATGAAATGGGAATTCTGGAACACACGATTGGATCCAACTGACCGTGTGCTCCTGGCTGGTAGGGACGGTATCTACTTGCATATTGACACAGTGCTAAGTACACCGCCAGTGCTTTATAAATAATAGTTGTGGTCTGTAAAATATTACAGTTTAAAGCACAGTCAAAATTTTAAATCAAATAATTTTGGCTTGAAAAAAGTAAGCTCACAATCTGCGGACACCGCACACGCAACCGGGGCCAGTACTTCTCAAAGTGAGCAATACGATATGTTTGAGAAAGGAAAATAGAGAAGGGCACTAATAAATCTTTCGCTTAATTATCTGAAATCCATTTTGAAAAGTAGTAACCTTGTTTTCTATGCAGCCAAGGCCGGCTCTGGCTTTTTTGCCGCCCCAAGCAAAAAAAAAAATCAGGACAGCCAGAACGGCAAAGCAAAAAAAAAAAAAAAAAGCGGGGGGGGGGGGGGGAACCTGCGATGCGGCCAGAGTGGCAAAGCAGGGGGAAAAAAAAAACCTGCGGGGCGACTAGAGCCAGGGTGCAGGGTGCCTCCCTGCGCTGCAGACGTGCCCCAACTAGCGGAGGAAGGGGTAGGGAGCTGGGGGAGAGAGAGAAGGGGGGCGGCCAGGGCTTCAGCGGGGCGCTCGCCATGCCAGGAGGGCTCCGCGCCACTCCGGTCGGTGGCGAGGGAAGGACACGGGCTGCCCTGCCGGGCTTGCTACAGACTTGGGGCAGACGGAGCGCACAGCCTGCTCCCAGCAGGGTGCTCCCCTCCTCCGTGCCGCCGCCGCCCCCTATAGGGCGGCCGGATTGGCAAACCAAAAAAAAAAAAAAAAGCGACCACACCGCCCTAGGATTGGGCGAAATGCCGCCCCATAGAATCTGCCACCCCAAGCACGAGTTTGCTCAGCTAGTGCCTGGAGCCGGCCCTTTATGCAGCCCCCTGCCTAAGAGACATCAAAAGTCTTTCCGAGGAATCTTTCTTTGACTGCACTAAATTTTGCTTAGTGCATATTGATCTCAGGATTTCTTTTGTTCCCCTTATCGCTGCAGAATCACACTTGCAGCTTAATAGCCAAGAATTGCATTGTTTCTCAGCTCAAATAATTACTTGCTTTAAATGGGACCTCGAGAAGCTGTTTTTCCTTGTCTTAGCTGTTTTCTCCAACAAAGCTGATTTTCTAGTAGCTGTTGAGGTGCATGCATATATTTCTACTGCACTCCATCTTAGATGATAGGAAAGAAGTCTTCTTATTTTAGATGCTAAGCAAAAATGTCCTTATTCGTTAGCTTTATGCTATACTTTAACCAAGGCCTTTACTGTTGTGTGGGTTTATTTTCCTTGATAAGCCTTGAGCTAATGGTTGCTCAGTTTTGCTTGTTTCACCTGGCACTAAATTCTGTTAATTTCTACTAGCCTATTACTAAACCCTGGGTAAATGGGTTCCTTTTTTTAACAAACCACAACTCAGTTTCCACACACACATCACAGAACTGTACACACTTATGCAAATTTGCTTCTCTGTTTCTGTTAATTCTTTTGGGGGTAGGAGGGATGTACATCTAATTGTGTAGGGTAATTCACCTAATTTTAAAAGACTTCAAAAGAGCTAAATTAATCAACAAATAGGAGAGAGAGTCCATGGTTACTTTAACCATATAGCTAAAGCATTTAGGCCTTGTCTACATTAGGGATTTTGGGCAAACTGTTCCCACCGTTACTAATACCAGTTTATTTCCTCCAGTGAGCATGCTAGTGCGGTGACTGTTTCACATTCTTGTTCTTGTAGTTTACTGATCTCACTATTTATTGAATGGCTTGGATCTGAATTTGGTGTTGTGGAGTTAGGGAGTAACTATACTGACTTGACAGTAGAAGTGGTGCAAACTATCCCAATCCTAGCCTGTAGCCCACTGGTCTTCCCGTTTGACCAGAGACTGCCAAATGCTCTACATGGTTTTGTACCAATGAGGGATGTTCACTAGGGGACTCCAGGGAGAACTTCACATTCATTCTCACTCCTGTCTGAGTTTAGACTTGAACACAGTTTTCCAGAAGTGAAGTACAAATGCATTACAGCATTCCTCTACCTAGTGTCCCTCATTTGGGGGGTCCTATTTAGAACTAAGGTTCAAATTTCACTAAACAGATAACATATCACTTTACTTTCAAATATTCTAAAAGAAAAAACCCTGCTGTTTCTCCTAAAAACCCTGAGAACTATGCAGGATTTACCTGAACATTAGCAGAAGATGGGCTCCCATCATCTTGTAGCATAGGTTTCCCTTTCACGTCTGTGTTACACTGCTCAGTGTCTGTGCAGTCTTGTTTAAAATACTTCCTTGGTGGAGGTTTGGGCTTCGACGATTTAGGTTTTCTAACAAGAATCTCCGTAGATTTTTTTATGTTCTGAGAGGGGTGGCCTGCTTCATTGCCAGTGGGAGGGGAATGGTTCTCCAAACTGGTTCTGGACAATGAATCCAGCAAGCCAGGCAGTCTGGTAATTGGTACATCAATGCTGTGTACTTTTGCCTTCAAGTCAGCAAGCTGGTAGGGGGTGCCATTACTGCAAGATGACCTGAGGTTGTAACTACTGTCACTGCTGGAACGGGTCATTAGCTTCTGAGATCTGCGGCTGCAATAAGCAGTGTTCTTCTCAATGTGTTTTTCATGCTGGTATCTGCCATGCCAGCTAGTTTCCAGTCTTTTAACACCTGTATCAGCAACATGATTAAAATATATAAAATGCAGCATATATATTGATGAAAACACTCAGATACATTCAAAGCATTTACTTCTAAGGGTGTTAATCAAATCCACTGTAAAAGTAAACCAGTTGAGTATAGCAATCTGATCAGTGTACCACAGCGAAAAGGTGGGGAAGCATTTGTGGAGGTTTTTTAGATGAAGGAATCATTTAATTATTGGATACAAACTGTACTGCCCAGATATACTGTTCTGTATAGTTTGCTGTTGGTTCAATCTATTAACCCTGTTTGAGAAAGAAAGGGAAGGCAAAACATATCTCAGATTATAAAGCATTGCGATAATAGCACTCCATTCTGGAACTTGGAAAGTTAGCCCTAAGGGGAACTTAGTGTGCCTTTGGCAACTAGGGAAATGGGATGCTCATCCCATCCATGGATAGGCTGCATGTTACACTAACACCGCATTCTTGAGCTGCTGACATTGGGTCAGATAGCTTCAGCCAGTGACGGAGTTAGAAAGTCTGAACAAGCTCCAGAGGAAGTGAGCACAAGAAAATGTAATGGTTAAGAAAAGTGTGAAGGGAACGTTATCTAGCCTGTTTCTGACAGGAAATAAGTCAGAAATGGAAAGTGAAATCACAGTGAAAAAGTTTCAGTGGTGCAATCCCACTAAAGTTTACAACCATGCCACCTTTTTGAAAATTTTACCCCTTGTCACCCATGCTGTAACTCGGGCCAAGCATCTGCGTCTATCCCTTTAAGTCAAGGATGCAGCTCTTCCAGGAGCCCATCAATGTTGCTCCATCAATTGAACAGAGAGTGTTACTCAGCATGAGGATGATAGGGCTGGGCACTGTGCACCCCTAGAGCCAAACCTGCTACCTCTGCGGCGCCCCCAGTGTGAAGAGCAAACCTAAATTCAGTCCTCTCAAATGGCAGCGTATTGCTCTGGCTGTTCTTACCAGAAAAACAGAACATTCTTGTGAAGCGCATTAGAGGCTGGTTTTAGTTGTGAGAGAACAGAGGGGCGGGGTGTGAAATACTGAATACAGCAAGAAGAGGGCGGGAAGCAAGGGGGGGGCCACAAAGCATCAGCTTCACTGGGGTTGAGTCAGGGCCAGCTCCAGACACCAGCTGAGCGCAAGCTGGTGCTTGGGGCGGCAGATTGTTCAAGGCGGCATTTCACCCAATCCTAGGGCGGCACGGCCGCTTTTTTTGTTGTTGTTGTTCCGCTCCAGCCGCCCTGTAGGGGGCAGCGGCGTGGAGGATGGGAGCCCCCTGCAGCAAGCCCAGCAGGGCAGTCCTCGTCCTTCCCTCCTCGCCGACCGGAGGGGAGCCCTCCCGGCAGGCGGCAGGAGACAGCGCAGTGGGAGGGAGCCGCATGGCAGCACCCCCGCTGTCGCCCTGGCTGACCCCTTCTCTCTCTCTCTCCCGCCCGCTCCCTCCCCGCCGCTAGCCAGTCCCCCTGTACCCACGCTCCGGCCACGCCACAGGTGTTTTTTTTTTGCTTTGCCGTTCTGGCCGCCCTGTTTTGTTTTTTTTTTTTCCTTGGGGCGGCCAAAAAGCCAGAGCCGGCCCTGGGTTGAGTCTCAGAATGTTTGGGGTATGTCTACACTGCAGCTCGGAACAAGCCTCCCAGTCTGGGCAGACAGACTAATGTTAGCAGGGCTAAAGCTAGCATGCTAAAAATAGCAGTGCGGACATTGTGGCTTGGACAGAGACTCCGACTAACCACCCGTGCTCATCAGCACCACACCGAGCCCGGTCTCTGCCCAAGCGGCACCATCCACGCTGCTGGTGTTAGTGTGCAAGCCCCCACAATGCAAGCCTGTCTACCTGAGCTGCAGTGTAGACATACCGTTGGAGGTCAACCAGGTGTCTTGAGCTTTTTACGCCATTCTCTGGCAGTATCTCTCAGGATGGACTTCAATAATATAGCTCTATGCCAGGGGTTGGCAACCTTTCAGAAGTGGCGTGCCAGGTCTTCATTTATTCACTCTAATTTAAGGTTTCGCGTGCCAGTAATACATTTTAACATTTTTAGAAGGTCTCTATCTAGAAGTCTATAATATATAACAAAACTATTGTTGTATGTAGCGTAAATAAGGTTTTTAAAATGTTTAAGAAGCTTCATTTAAAATTCAATTAAAATGCAGAGCCCCCCGGACTGGTGTGAGTGCCACTGAAAATCAGCTCGCGTGCCGCCTTTGGCATGCGTGCCATAGGTTGCCTACCCCTGCTCTATGCTCTTTCCTCCTTCTTTCCCTTCCACTCCAGGTTACTTAACTAGTCTGGTATCTCTGTCAATACTAAGTCATAATGTCTCAGACAGCTGAATGAATTCCCTTACCTTCAGTATTCCATTGTTGCCTCTCCCTTCCAAATCTGTTGTTTTCCACAGCTTGTGAAACAGCTTCCTTTAGCTGCTGTTCGGATACCTATAAAATATCGTGTCATTCTGGGTCTTGCAAAGCTCACCAAAAGATTGGTTCACCACACAACTCTTCATTCCTGCAAACACTTTCTCACAAAAATAGTCCTTACTCAGGCAAGTGGCCTCAATGAATTTAATAGGCCTAAGCATGTGAGCAAGGATTACATGCATGAGGAAGGGTTTTCAGGCCTTTAATTAGTAATATATATTCAGAACAGTTGAAGCCTCTGTATTGACAATCTAGATAAATGGGACATTTTTCAAGAATAAAGGGTAGTTTATCCATTGTACAAGATGCACAATTCTGGGGTTGCCATTATAAGGTATCTGGATGGTGTATTTTTTTGGTGCACAAATTAACCCAAATAGGTCCAACAGACTATTAGAAAACATTTCTGAAAAAAAAAATTCCCATAAGGACAAAATATTTCTTTCATATCACTCAATATAATAGCAAGAATTGGCTGGGCAAAATTCAATCAAATCAAAACGCTGACTTTTAATTACATTCTGGTAGAGAGGCTTAAAATCAATACTATTGAGTTTCACATTCTATTCTTGGTGTATATTTCATCTTTCCCGGTTCTTACTCCTCAATGAAAAGTTTCATTTGAATGAGTTTCAGATACTCTTGTTTTCTAAGAAGCATATGTTGTATATCATTGTTCCTGAAAACCTGTTTCTTTACCTTGTTTATTCAAAGCACATGAACTCTCATGTAAGACACCGTTTCCACTGATCCTTGCACCGCATATATCTCTATACATAAGACAGCACACTATTTTGAATTTAAATATCTTGGGTTTGTACCTAATCCTATATCTTAGGTAATACCAAAGGTACTGCATGTACATCGGCACATTATTTGCCAAACTGATTTATACCAATTCTGCTACCCGTATTAGTGTTAGTTTGTCAATATTTGCTTTATTCAAAGTCAGAAAAATGTGGAATGCTACCTGTGGATCAGGGTGTCGGCTAATAATAATCTGCACAGCACCAGGACTGCAGTGGCTTAGAACAGCATAAACTTCATTAAGTGTCATATTTTGGACTGGTGCTTCATTAATTTCTATGATTTCATCTCCACACCTACAAAGGGATAAAAAAAAATAATCTAGCAAGAGGAGCAGACTTTACATTGTTATTTCTAGCGTATTGTTCCATTGTGACTGTGCAAGAAACATACATTCAGGTGGTTGAGCTTTGTTATGGTCACAGATTAAATTAGTGTGTTTCACTGGGTCCCTTCTCAGAAAATGGAAAGGGAATCAGCACTGAGACATGACATTTCCTCATTGGTGCATTCTCCATAAATCTGAATTCTTTGCACTTCCCACAGTGCACGTTTTGTATTATAAATGGCAGGACAGACAGAAAATGACACAGAAGGCTGGCCTGTTGTGTACTGTTTACACCCACAACTTCCTTCCTGCCTATAATGTAGCATTTCACTTCTAGTTTGTGAAAAGTCTACTACTTGCACTGAAAGGACAGTAACAGTGCCTGAGAGAGAAGCTGGCTGAGGTAATATCTTTTATTGGACCTACTTCCAATGAACGATATTACCTCACCCACTTGGTCTCTCTAATGTCCTGGGACCAACAACACTGCTCCATTATACGGTGTCTGTCCTTTATATTAAATACAGAAGAGTAATTTATTAATAATCAGCTTTTAGATACTAATTATTGGAAGCTCTGTCCACTGTTGAACTCTGAGTCTTTCCTAATGAAATTCCAACATGGCACAGCTGGGTACTATTGTGCCCTCTCTCCCCTCCGTCCCAAACACGCACATAGGTGCTGAGCATTTCAAAGTTTCAATCCAAATGTTGCAGAACTTGCGGCATTTTCAGCTGAGTTTCCAGGTACATTCAGGGTGCAGAACCGGTGTTAAAACAAAAATCATTTGAGTTCTGCACAACTCTAAATACACACAATGTACCTGGTCCTCCTAACGTTATCCTCTGGCGATGAAGCTCTGAAATCCGATGGGATAAAATTCTGTTGGTGTGGAAGGTCCCAGATGCAGCAAAGCTGTATTTCTATCATATAGTAGGGGATAGAATTTTGGGAACGTGTGCAAGACCTCTGCAATGCCATCTGCACCCGGGAACACTCTGGGTGCACACAAGTATTGGGGATGGGATGGGAAGAAAGGGGCAGAGCCAGTGGATCAGTGACTATGCAGATCCTCTAGTCATTTCTCCTGGAGCAGGGGAATAAACTGGCTCCAGAAATGAGAGACTGGCTCCTTCCATCAACCCCATCTAAAGACCCATGTACTCAAAGCCCATTTACTTGAACTTTGTGTGGGAGAGAGGGCAGCGTTTGGCCCCATGACAGACATTGTCAATATTTAGGTCAGTCTTAGTTTGATCCTCAATTTTCTCATGTATCTCTTTTCATTCTCCGTTCCTTATTTTCCTGGATTATAATTTCATTTCTTGCCAGTTTATACCCGTGCCTGTATATTGCAATACTTAGCGTCCTGCTTGGAGAGATGAGAGATCCATCTAAGATGACAGAGCTTATCTGGCAGGGGAATGTGAAACTTTCATTCTGAAAGGTTCTTTGATAAAAAAACATTCAACATACCTGAGCCTCCCATCCATATGAGCCACGGAGCCTGGTGAGAGGGTATGGATAAATATCCCGGAAATGCACTGGGCGTAAGGAACACTGCACAAACCAATTCCTAGGCCAACGCCAGCTTCTGAAAGGGTCCATCAAAAAGATGCATAAGAAATACGAACACCAAGATAATTTGGGAGTACTGTTTCTAAACGAGAAACATCTCTTGCAGCTGAAGAAGTGGGTTTTTTTACTCACGAAAGCTTATGCCCAAATAAATCTGTTAGTCTTTAAGGTGCCACCAGACTCCTTGTTGATTTTGTGGATACAGACTAGCACAGCTACCCCCGATACGGTTTCTAAATGGTGACCTCAAAACACGCTTGTTGAAAACAGAGCCATATCCTTGCGGTTATGCATTTTCCACATGCAAATGCACATTTTTTGCATGTGTAAGGCGAATGCACACAAATGTTGCTAGCCACATTTGAAAATTTAGTTCACACATTCATTGTTAGCGTGTTGCAGATACAGTACAATGCAGCTTTATTTTGCAAAGGCTCTGTCATGCAAACTGTATCCCAAATCATTTTACAATGAGAAATAATAACAGAGAGCAGGAGAAAAATGAAGAAGGAAATGTGGTTGTGTGTAGCCTGAAATTGTTCTCTTTTTTGTTTTCTGTGCAAAATACCTTTAGATTTGTAAGAACTCTTCCTCTTTAAAGAGACAGCAGCCATTGAGTTGATGCAATCTATTCAAGAGATGAGGCACACTTATTTACTTTTGTTCTCTGTTTTGGTGCATCCTGTATTCTAAACTAAGTCATTCTTTCAATGTATGTGATTGCTTTTTGTGTCTGGAAAAACACAGCAGTTGGGGGAAGAGACAAAAGAAATGGCTGTTTTATAAAGCCATGAATTTTCACACTGAAATAGAGTTTGTATAATTAAGAATGAGAGTTGTGTAATGTGCTTCATTAACTGAGTTTGAACGCTCAGTGAGTGGTGTCTCAGAGGGATTTGCCTTGTAAACACTTTCAATTCTTGTGAGGAGAACTGAAAGTGTCAATCTAGTGCCTGAGTGGAACAATGGGTGGAAATATGGTAGGTGAAAGACAACAATTGATAGATAGCTTGGCAGGATATCATAGCAGGCACTGAGTCTGTATTAGGTGAGTTGGAAAAAAAATCTGTGCAAGTTGGGGAGGAATTAGGATAGAGTGAGGACAAACATGCAGAAAGTAAATGAGCCATCAGTTTGTGAATCAAGTCTTGTTCCGTGTATTCCTTGTTCAGTTTATTTTAGCACTTACCTTTGTTTAAGGAAACTTCCATTATGACCCTGTCATTGGGCTTTGTGGTGCTTAATGAGACGGCAGCACTATCTGAACTGAAAGAGCTGTTTTCCTTGGTTATCCGAGTGCTGGAACTCAGAGACCGACATAAGTGTGACGACAGGTAGCTAGAGGCAGAATAAGGGGTGCTAAGGCTTGTCCTGACCGTAAGAGTGAGGAGACCCTTTTTGGCCTGCTAGAAAGAAAAAAAAACAATGAGTGGGCTGAGCTCACGGGCACCTTTTGTATAAAGATAGAAATTGTGCTGTGAGGACAGTGCATAACCTTGAATTTTTGTAAAGCATCATAATGCGTTAATCCGTACATTGATTCTCCGTTCAGTTCCAGAATTTCATCACCTGTTTTAAAAAGGAATAATTAAACTGTGTTACTAATTGCTATTACCCAATTGTGTGAGCAACAAATAGCCAAGAACGATCATGCCTTGAATGCAGTAATGCATGGAGATGAAAATATACTACCTACAGCACTGATTTCAGTGGGACCAGACAGAGCCCTTTAGTGAAATTAAAATGCTGCTATAAATATTATGTGCTCTAAATCAAATATGTGAAAATTAAGTTAATGTTAGACTCCTCCCCAATACAGGAAATTATTAGATTTTTACATTTTCAGTATTGCCAACTCTCGCAATTTTATTCTGACTAGATATTTTGAGTTGAGGCTTTTTTCCCTGCTTCATGAAAAGAGAGGGTTGCCAACTGTCTAATCACACAAACCCAAACATCCTTGCTCCGGCCGCTTCCCAGAGGCATCGCCCCTCTGAGACCCCGCCCTGCTTACTCCATCCTACCTCCCTCCATCGTTTGCTCTCCCCCACCCTCATTCACCTTCAACAGGCTGGGGCAGAGGGTTAAGGTGTGGGCTCTGGGCTGGGGCCAAGGGATTTGGAGTGTGGGAGGGGGCTCCAGCCTGGGGAAAGGGGTTGGGGCGCAGGAGGGGGTGCAGGGTGCAAACTCTGGGAGAGAGTTTGAGTGCTGGAGGGGGCTCAGGGCTGGGGCAGGGGACTGGGGCATGGGAGGGGGTGAGGGGTGCAGGCAATTGGAGGGAGTTTGGGTGTAAGGGGGGCTTCGGGCTGGGGCAGGTGGTTGGGTTGCAGGAGGGGGTGAGGGGTGCAGGCTCTGGCTGGGTGGTGCTTACTTCGGACAGCTCCCAGTCAGCGGTGCAGAAGGGCTAAGGCAGGCTCCATACCTGCCCTGGGTCCCGTGCCAGTCCTGGAAGCGGCCAGCACGTCCCTGCAGCCCCTGGGGGGGGGGAGGGGACAGAGATCGCCGCATTCTCCCCAAGTGAAAACTCTGCAACTCCCATTGGCGAGGAACTGCGGCCAATGGGCGATGTGGGAGAGGAGCCTGCCTTAGCCCTGCTGCACCACTGACCGGGACGGGAGCCACCCAAGATAAGCGGGGCCAGGGGCCTCCGCGCTCTGCCTCCTCCACGCGCTGCTCCAGGAGGTTCTGAATGCTGCCCCTGCCTACAGGCACCACCCCTGCAGCTCCCATTGGCCGGGAACTTTGGCCAATGGGAGCTGGGAAGTCAGTGCTCAGGGTGAGGGCAGTGCGCGGAGACCACTGCCCCTACCCCCCAGGGGCCGCAGGGATGTGTCAGCCACTTCAGGGAGTGGCACGGAGCCAGGGCAGGTAGGGAACCTGCCTTAGCCCCGCTCTGCCACGGACATTTAGCGGTCTAAAATCTCCTGGTTTGGCTTCAGTAGCCTCCGGGGAAATAGAGCCCAATTCCGGGAGACTCCCAGCGAAACCTGGAGGGTTGGCAACCCTATGAAAAGAGGATGAAAAGCTGCCCACTATCAATTTTTCCCTTTGTCAAAATGGCCCCCATCTCCTAGTACCACCCTTAGGGCTGAAGCCAGAAAGATAGAGTCCATCTGCATGTAACAATAAGGCTACCCATAATAGATTTGGCTACCACCTCCTGTTTTGAATCAGACTAAGGCCATTCCTACAGGCAAAATGGCTCCCGCTTTATGGTGCAGGGAATTAGACAGGACATATGGATTGCAAGGGGCAGCAGAGACACTGTGAAAAGTGGATGGGGGAGGGGAAGCAGGGCATTGGCTACAGCAGACGGCAGATTTAGGTGTTCAGGGGGACATGGGGGTGCAAAGGACAGTGACAGGGTGGGGGATGGAATGGCAGCTCCCCTAGCTTGGAGTAATGATGGGTAAGGGGAGTCCCCTCCAAGCAGCCAGGGGAAGGCAGTGTCACCAACTCTCATGAACTGATCATGAGTCACAGGATTTTGGCGACTGTAGGAGGAGCTGTTCCAATGATGGGGGGGGGTCTTGCTGATGATTTTTGATCCCCTGAGGTTGGCAATACTGCAGGTGAATGGCTAAAAACTTTGAAATTTCACTGAAAAATGGGGGCTAGGGGGAAATAGCAAAAATATTTGATTTCCCCACTCCAGTTTTCTGCCTAGCTCTATTTACAGTGGCTAAAAAGGTAGCTGGTCACTAGTCTCTCTTCTGAAATTGTAAACAGAGGAGCCAGGCCAGCTAGACTATGGATATTTGTCATGCAGGTGATGAAATTAAACTACCATCTCATTTCACAGCAGTCACCAAACAATCTTCAGGAGAAAACAACTTTCATTCACAACCAACCTGAGCTGGCTTTGATCCTTACATCACCAATCCCACAACCAATCGGATCCTCTTTTGATCTACATTTTAAATGTTTTTATTGCTTCTGTACTAGAATTTTTTTAACCCCAAACAATCATTCTAAATATTTTTCATAGTAACTTCCTACCTTCTTGTAACCTTCCATCAGCAGCAGCAGCTCCACCTGGAAAGATGGTCTTTACATAGATACCAATGGGCCCATAAATGCTGTCCTTCCCTCCAACAATACTGAAGCCCAACCCCTAAATTATGAAAGAGAGAGAGAGAGAGAGACCATGTTTATTTCTCATAATGGTTGCATTGTTTTCCCTTCTGTACTAAAATGCTACATGGGCAATAACAATTAGCAAAATTGCATGATGGACATTAATATGTTCATTACAAGATTTAAAACAAAGGTGGATATAGTGATCCCCAACTTAAGAACTTAGAATGTATTTAACTGAAATTTTCTTTATAAAAGTCACAAACAATTAATTTGAGACAATATATGTGCTGCAATAGTAACGTGTAATGATTAGAGCATAGGACTAAGTCCCATGCTCCTGGCTCTGCCACTAACATAATGTGTGGCCTTGGGTGAATCATTTAACCTCTTTTGCCTCAATTTCCCCACCCATAAAATGGAACTGATATTCACCTCAGAGGGATGTTCTGAGACTTACTTCTGGGGGAACTCTGCCACATTGCTCAACTGCAGAATTCATGTTCCCCACAGATTTTTTTTTAATCCACAGAAAATACATTCTGCCAGGGGTTGCTGTGACACCAGAACAGAGGGAAGCCGGTTCACCAGCCATAGGGAGGCTGCCAATAGGGAGGACAAGAGGCTGCCTTCCTCGCAGCACCCTGCCTGTGGGGCCAGGTGAGGAGGCACAGGATATGCTTGGGACAGACAGAGCAGGGCAGATGGGGCTGCTGGGGTTCTGGGATTCTGAAGGGCTAGTTGAGGGGGACAGACTGGTGAAGGAGCTGAATGGGAATGGGGGTGCAGGGCCACGAGAGGGTGGGGGTGGCTGAGTGTGGGTGCAGGGATAATGGAGGTGGGAGGTGCACGGGGTGGTTGAGTGGGGGTGTAGGGACACATGGGGACAGGGAGAGGAGGATGCAGGGCCACATGGAGATGCAGAGAAGGGGTGGCTGAGTGGGGGTGCAGGGACACATGGGGATTAGGGAAGATGTGCCTGACTGAATGGGAGAGGCTAGGGGTCAGCCAGAATCTGCATGGGGGAAGGTCCCCAACTCCCTAACAATCTCCCCCCCTCTCCCCAAAAAAACTGTTCCCTACTTCTCCCACTCACATTCAACAGCCCTCCAGGTTCACTCCAGGCTCCTTCCCACCAATTACTTCCCTCTCCCTCAACTCCTCCATTACCCCCGACTCTCCCAAACCCTTTGCACTGCTTCTGAGGATGGAGGGAAATATGTTTCTGTACTGTAATTTAAATGAATTATTACGCAAAGTTCTGTATTCATATGCCTAGTAAGGAAACTATTTGTCAAAAAAAATTTCCTGAATCTTTTTTGTTGTCTCTGTTGTTACAGACATACTTGCTGACAGGTATTTTGAAATTGGTGTGATTATATTGTGTTATTTTGACCCAAAAAATGCAGAATTTTAAAATATAGTGCACAGAATTTTTAATTTTTTGTCATAGAATTCCCCAAGGAGTAGAGACTGTACTTAATTAATATTTGTAAACCAACTGGAAATCCTTGGATGAAAAGTGTTATAGAAGTGCAAAGTACTACACGCAGTGGAGCCCTGATACATGACTAGGGCCCCTAGGTGCTACCATAATACAGATGATGATGATGATAATAATTTATTTTATTGAACTCCACAGAAGGACTTTCTGATAGTTGTCCCTACATCTGTACTAGACATTGTTATTTAGAAAGAGATCTTTATTAGAGAATTTACAGGCCTAAAAGGCCTGTGTTTAAGTTCTAGCTTCCATATTTTATGCATCCCAAGTTACAAATGAAAGTCAGTCAAAAAATAATCATATATGCTAATACAAATGTGTGGCCGGACAGAGAGCAAGCACCCCTTTGGCATTTTTATTTGTAAGTGAGAGAGCAATTGCCTTTTCTCTGTCTTATTCATAGATTCATAGATTCTAGGACTGGAAGGGACCTTGAGAGGTCATCGAGACCAGTCCCCTGCCCGCATGGCAGGACCAAATACTGTCTAGACCATCCCTGATAGACATTTATCTAACCTACTCTTAAATATCTCCAGAGATGGAGATTCCACTACCTCCCTAGGCAATTTATTCCAGTGTTTAACCACCCTGACAGTTAGGAAATTTTTCCTAATGTCCAACCTAGACCTCTTGCTAGAGATAGTCTTTGTAAATCTAAGTTTTGTTTTTGTGCACGTGTACATGATTTTACCAAGGGTCTTGCTTATGTAACTATGCTTTATCACCGACTGCATCTTGTGGAGTTTCCAGGCTTAACAAATCAGGATGATGCAAGCTGCAAGGCATAGTTTAACTAGACGATATAAACAAAGCTAGTAATATGTTGCCATGGAGAACATGCTCTAGCTAATGTGCACACATGCAATTCCCATTAGCTTCAGATAGGCACGTGCATGGAGCGTGAGCCCTCACTTAGAGTTCAGGAGGTGTGCTATGAATTACTGCAAAATCCAAATCAAGCTGAAGACAAATTACACTAAAGAGCCAATCCTGCAAGGTGCTGAAGTCCCTCAATTCCTATTAAGTCAGTTGGGAGTTGAGAGCAGTCAGCACCTAACAGGATAGAGTTCAGCTTTAATCTTGCTGTGTGAATGTTTGGTGTTTGTGAAAGGTGACAAATCAAAAGGTTCTGGAGGCTGCAGTCCTTTATTTACCTGGAGGTTAGATACGGCACAGGCAGTGCATTCTTCCCCACACTGCCAGTCCACCACTGTCTCTCAGCTCTGACTTGGAGGGAGCATCTCTAGAAGGGAGAGGCTAATTCAGTTGCCAGACCCCATTCAGTCAGTGCCCCTCATTGCTAAGAAGGATGCCAGTGAAGGATGTCAGCTGTTGGTGGGGATTGTGTGATATGGACATATGTCCATTAGGAACTGGCCTGTGACCACCAACACACAACACAAACCACCAAACACTCAGCAGAGGATGGTGATTTTTAATCACTGGCTGCCCAGGCCCAGATTGGAACTGGCAACCCAGAGGTGAAAGGCTCACTGTCCCGTTACCAGCCTCCCTGCACCATTCACTCCCCATTTGATACGTACACCTGGGAAGATGACTAGTATTCTGTTTATAAGCATCTCACCTTCCCTTGGCCTTTCATCAAAACAATGTTTGATATTACGGAAGCCTGTGAGCCACAAGACGCATGCGTTAACTGAGCAGTGCTCAGCGATCTAGAAGGTCTTGAAACCGTCTGCAAAGAGAAAAATAGTTTTAATGCAGTGCCAGGCATTTGTTGTACATACCAGATGAATATGTGCAATTGCTCTGTGAGAGTATAGTCTTAATGGAACAACAGAGATCCCACAAGCGGAATGTGCTGGGTTTTAAAATATTTGTTTGCATGATTCAGATAGCTCGTTTATCCAGGCAGGGGTGGCTCTAGCTTTTTTGCCGCCCCAAGCACGGCAGGCAGGCTGCCTTCAGCGGCATGCCTGCAGGAGGTTCCCGGTCCTGCAGATTCGGTGGCATGCCTGCAGGAGGTCCACCGGTCCTGCGGCTTCAGTGTACCCACTGCCGAATTGCCGCTGAATCCGCGGGACCAGCGGACCTCCCGCAGGCATGCCGCCGAAGGCTGCCTGACTGCCGCCCTCACAAGGACTGGCAGGGCGCTCCCCGCGGCTTGCCGCCCCTGGCACGCGCTTGGAGCGCTGGTGCCTGGAGCCGCCGCTGTATCCAGGAACCAATGGGCTACAGAATTGTCTGGAACATGTCCTGGTACTTTAGCCTTTTTTCAGATGCATAGGATATTCAGCTAAAACCCTGAGGTCCTTATAGACTATGGGCTTGATTTTGAACTTGCTTAAATCATTTCTATGCTTGTCTAGCTACAGTGATCCAACCAGATTTAGAATCTAGATCCTAGAATAGAATCTAGACTCTCTAATAGTATCTATTATTTGAGTCATATTATTTGTGTTGACATTTGATATTCCCATGCCAGAATTCTGTGTTTGAAGTCTTTAAACCACGATTTGAGGACTTAAATAGCTCAGACATAGGTTAGGGGTTTGTTACAGGAGTGGGCGGGTGAGATTCTGTGGCCTGCGTTGTGCAGGAGGTCAGACTAGACGATCATAATGGTCCTGTCTGACCTTAAAGTCTACAATTCTATGTTTGGACATTTGGGTCACGACAAACACTGTTGTGTAAAGGCCTGAGTACAGCACTGCGAATCCAGATCGTCTCCGGATTTCTATTCTTATTATTTATTGCTATTACTGTAGCACTTCAAGGCTCAGTCTAGTCATAGACAGGACCCCGCTGTGCAGTCCTGACTTTGCCATTGACTAGCTCTGTATCTTTGTCACCATTTTTCTACCTGTTTCCTTTGCCATCAAATGGTGAAAATAATATAGACTTATCTATAGCATCTTGGTTTTGTACAATTATTAGTTAATGCCAATATAAGTGCTTCAAGGATGTAAACAGCTATATACCGGGATTAAGTAGTAGTAGAGAATTCTTCCAAACAGTGAAGGAAGTAGTTCCGTTTTGCTTGGATATATTCAGTGAGAAGCTGATAACCAATTTGCAAGTAGTCTGCTTCCTTCAGTTTAATAGATGGTGGATTTCTTAATTTGTTTCCAGCCCATCAGGCACGACCAATTTTAATATGAGTCTGTATCTATAGAGCAGGGGCGGCTCTATGTATTTTGCCACCCCAAGCATGGCAGTCAGGCGGCTTTCGGCAGCACGCCTGCGGGAGGTCTGCTGGTAACGCGGATTCAGTGGCATACCTGCGGGAGGTCCGCCAGTCCTGCGCCTTCGGCGTACCCGCTGCCGAATTGCCGTCGAAACTGTGGGACCGGCGGACCTCCCGCAGGCATGCCGCCGAAGGCAGCCTGACTGCCACCCTTATGGCGACCAGCAGGCTGTCCCCTGCAGCTTGCTGCCCCAGGCATGCGCTTGGTGTGCTGGGGCCTGGAGCCGCCCCTGCTATAGTGATATACGTGTAAGCAGGGTCTGAATGAGCTCTACCCTGACATCCAGTGATGACCTGGGGAGAAAGACGTCAGGGGCAGACCGTATTTGCACAAACACACCTACTCTGCCTAGGTGTTCAGCAGACAGAGCTGCTTTGCCAAAGTGATCAATTTTGGCTGGTTTTGGGTTACAACCCACTTTGAATGCAGGGGTATCCTTATTGTATGAGTAAAGGGCAGCAGAACTTAGGTTCAGTCAAGGCATACAGTACTAACTTGCTAAGCAGGGGGTAAGGATGCCAAATCCCACTAACGATGAGAGCGGATGGGGACTGGTGTTCCTACCCGACGATGTGCGTTCTGCCTAAAGAGTCCTAGCACCATTTGACTCTCCCCTCTTCAGTGTTTAAAGACAGAGCTGATTGGACTCAGTTGAGAGGCCTTGTTTCTGGTTCAGTGATTACTAGAGCTGAAACCACTCATGAGCAGGTCTAGGAGCTAAGCTTTGGACGTGGTGTGGGGACAGGGTTGCAGTGAAAGACATGAAGAGGGAGCAGCACCAAGGTTCCCTGCTACCCAGTGAAATCACTAAGAGCTGGACTAAGTTGGGGAACCCCAGAACACGGCAAGCAGCAGTGGCAGTGATGACAGTGGCAGACATGAGTGGTGGCAGCAAGCGGCCAGCAATGGCAGAGATAACAGCGGCAGCAAGCGGCGAGCATGGAAGAGATAGCAGGAGCTAGGGCATAGCTTGATGCCCTGCCCCCCCCACCAGGGGTGATGGATGGACCCACGTGAATGCACCTCTGAACTCCCGGTCTTTGCTGACTAAGGACAACCAACTGTGAGTGGGGAGCAGCAAAGGGAAAGGGGAAGGGCATGTTGAAGGGACGTTCATTCGTCGGAGTTTCACACCACACAGTGGGAAACTGAGGCAAAGGACACCGCCCAACGTACTGGGGGTGGGTGTTTGTTTATGGCTACATGCTTTTGAGTGGTGGTTGTGGTGTTTTCTCAAATGAATGCTTGGTTCCCTTGCCTTTTTAATACAAGTTTTTCTTTTGTTATACACAGACTCAATGCTTGCAAGTGGGGACATATTGCCCCTTAGAGGTGCCCAGGGATGGTGTTTAATTTTCCCAGATTACTGCATGGGGACTCAAGCCACTTCTGTTTTGTGTTGTTCAGAGGAACCCCTAGATATTGAACCTTGTTGCTGCTGACTCCAGCTGGCAGAAAGGTTACATACATAATGAAGACTTCCTAGATGAACATTAGCACGAAGCTCATTTAAGCACTGAATCAAGTTATTATCTAATGCTAAGTATGCATGAAGTTCAGCAGCGCCAGAAGCATGTGCAGGGAAGCTGAGAGTTCTGATTTTCTACAAATTTGTTTATGCAGCGATGTGAAACTAACAGCTGCATGAGGATCTAATGTATGGAACACCCATCAAGCATTCAGCTTCTGCGTCTGTCAGGAAATGAGGCTTGATTAGTACATGAGAATAAGCTTATTTGTGCAGTACCATAGAGAGAGTTAAGAATGTGAAGATCTGGGAGATGGCTGTGCAATGCCAAAAATATACTCAGTGAAAGGTACATCTCTGTCAAAACCCTGGGCGGGCCCATCTTCCATTAGGGACCTGAGATATGTGCAAGTTTATACAGAGTTTGTTGAAATTCATGCCCCTGAGGAAGGGCTTGTGTAAGGCTCTTCAAGGTGCAGAAGCATTGCAATTTCTATCTGTGGCCAGCAGGATGGATCAGCCATTCAGGGGGCCTCTTCTGCGAGGGGGCTATGGGGGTGAACAAGGAAAGGAGCAACAGCATCCACTCTCCTGTGGATCCATTGTAGCTGGAAAACATGGATCGGGGATGATCGGGGCAGCAGCTGGTGGAGAAAGGACAATGGAGGGGCTGTGCTGTCATAGAGCCTTTCCTCCTTCTCTGGACCTGCACCTCACACAGTCAGTTCAGTGTGGCTTTGTGCAGGTGTGTGTGTGTGTGTGTCGGGGGAGAGTAGGCAGAAAATTCACCATGGGGAGGTTGAGGCAGCACAAACCCTTTCACTTGGGATGGCCCGCTGGCAGGGAGCATGGCTGGAGTGACTGAGAGATGCACTGATTCATTGTATCCCCAGTGCAGTCTCCGAGACAGGGCTCCTAAGGCGGGAAAGTTTGGGCAAGAAAACTAAGTGCAACTTAGCTAGAGTGTTCTTGTTTGTTGAGCCTGATGAATGTAGTTTTCTAGTGGTGTGTGATTTCCTGTTGCACTTACCGGACCTCTTCCTACTGAACAGTCTAGCTGCTGAGAGAGTGACTTCCGGTTACTGTAAAGAGAATGGGGCTGTCTGTCTCTATATGCTGCTGATTTCTTTGTCACTCGATAGTCAATTTCCCCTATCCAGTAAGGATTTACACCTACAGGAGACAGAAGGCATGACACCGTATTTTTCATGAGCATTAACTTCAAACACTTCTGCGTCAAACACTTGACCAGGTGCTCAATAAATTCCGTTTAGAAACATTTTTCAAGTTGTAAATCTAACTGTCCCAGGCAGTGATGGGATTCCCTGAGCCACCATTAGGAACCACACCTCACAAGCTTCAGTTGCACCCAGTGACTTCACATGATCAACTGCTGGGCACACACAGCTAATAGAGAGAGTTGTGCATGGCAGACACACGGGGCCTTGTTCAAAGACTGCCTGCTGCACACACATTCCATTCACTTTTATGCACAAGCTTCTGCATCCATAACCCTCTCTCTCCATATCAGGGGCTCGTTACAAGGGAGCAGCTTAATTGCATCACATGCTGCACTGAGAGCAAAATCACATTACCCCGAAGTATAGAAGACATAGAGACAGTTATCACAGAATCAAAGGAGATACAGATGAAAAGACCTGTTAGCTCAGCCAATTCCTCCTTCTGCCAATGCAGGGTGAGACTATTATCCATATTTCACCACTTTCCTTGAAAGACTATTCCACAACCTAACAGACTTCACTGTTCGGCAGATTTTTTTTTTTTTAGTTGTTACAGGTTTTCAAAAGACAGTAGGCTGGATGTGTACTTTTTTCCACAGCAAAACCCTGAGCGCAAGGTCCCTGGTTGTGGAAAATCTGCCCACTCATGCACCGTGTCTATGCCGCTCTGCTCCACTGAGGGACTTGCACCCAGCCTGTGCTACCACAGTGGTGCTGACCAAGTTGTGGAGGGAGGGAGAGAAAGGAGGGGATGTGCTGACTCAGCATATCCCCAGGGCAGCCTCTGCCAGTGTGGGAACCTATGAAACCCTGACTCCAAATTCAAGCTCCATCCTTGGGAGAAACAGCTGAGAAGGACAGTGGTACAGACACTACCTACACTTCCCCAGAGGTGAGACCCTCTAGGACAGAGCAAACCCAGCTGTCTTAGAAGGGGGTAATCAGGCCCAATCACCTAATGCTAGACTATGTGTCCACAAAGGGGTTCTGCTGGCATAAGCCATGAGGAGGAAGATCAAGCAGCTTGTACCTGGATAAGGATGGCATTTCTAGCCGTTACAGACTTTCACAGTTTGAATCACTGGAGTATATTTCTGTTCATGTCACCAATGCCAGACAATCATAGGAGGCCAGAACCTGATCCAAGCTTTCTGGCTATAATAAACTGCTGCATCAGTGACCACCCTCTGGCCTATGCCACGTCTACTAGAAGGAATATGCAGTGCTGGGGGACTGGGCAGGTAATTCACCTGTTTAAAACTTTAACATGCTGACATACAGCGTATAGGCTTGGGTTTTCTGGCTGTATCCTGTTTCACTACTGCTACCCTTGCTATATTGTTTCTATGCTTTCACCTATGCTGTGTACAGGCACATCTGATAAGGATTTCATTTTATTACAAGCTATTTCAGCTACTGCACCTCCTCATAAAGTTTCTTTTCTGGCTGTTTATATCTGTCTTTGCATTTCCAGGGTGCCCATTGCCACGGTCTCTGGGCAAAAGTGAACCATCTCCTAGAGACTCAGCTAAGTTGTTCGTTTTAACTATTTCACTCGAAAGGCCATGCTGATTACACTCAGTGGAAAACAGACAACAGCATTGTGAATAATCATCTCCATATGACAAATATTTTACCAATGAAGCACATGGGGAACATGTATCTTTAGTCTGTGCATTTGATTAGAGAATAGATACTGTATTCAGCCCATCTGAGTACCCCGAACAATATTATTTTTGTTTCCAGGAATTACAGCCAGAACTTGTATGCAGTTATTGCAGTCCTCTCACTTCTCCTAAAAGACATTAAAATGCAGAAAATCTTTCATTTTTTGGAAGTAAGGGCTCGGTTTTAAAACTTTATGGAAAATGATAAATTCAGAATACACTGTCAGAGAAGTAACCATGTGTGATGTCTGTCTGTGTACAGACAAAGAAAGGGAGAGAACATCATAATGTAGTTCATAAACTCTATGTCCAGATGTCTCATTTAATGCAAACATTTAACATAGCCTAACACTAAAACTACAGCACAGAAGCTAACATTGAGTTAAAGCGACATTCCCAACATAAAACTGATCCATTTAAAAATGTCACTGCCCCTTTTACTAACAACACTTGAGAGTATGGAAATATCAATAATAAAGATCTAATTTATTTCTCAGCATTTATGCTGCTTGTTTCCTTTTTGCATTTTCACTCAATCTCTCAAAGGGACCTTCGAAATTGAACCTACAAATCAAGCTCATGTGCAGCTTTGCACACAAACACAGTGGGTGAAATCCCGGTCCTACAGAAGTTAATGAGAGTTTTGGCATTATCTTCAGTGGAGCCAGGATTTCACTTGTTGTTTACCAGCATACATCAAAATGTCAGACACACAGTGTGTATGTGTATGCACAAATAGCATGTGAATGAAATAGGTGTGCCCATATTTGTGACTACAAATCAGGGAGGCACACTTGTAAATTTTACCCTTATTAAAGACTTGTTTATAGTCAGTTGTAATACCTGTTTCTCAAGTACACCTCTACCCCGATATAACGTGACTCGATATAACACGAATTTGGATATAACGCGGTAAAGCAGTGCTCTGGGGGGGCGGGGCTGCGCGCTCCGGCGGATCAAAGCAAGTTCGATATAACACAGTTTCACCTATAACATGGTAAGATTTTTTGGCTCCCGAGGACAGCATTATAATGGGGTAGAGGTATATTGGTACATGTTGCCACTGGGAATTATAACACTTAAGAGGAATGTTTAAATTAAAAATTTTTTTTAATTACAAAACTATTTTTGTTAATGTTAACTTTAGTAAAAATCAGAGCTTCCTCCCCCCTCCAAAAAAAGTCTGAACCAGTTCAGGGTACCTTTAAAATATGCAAAATGGTGTGCATGTGTATGTATATACATAATTTTTATGTACAGGGATCATGACTGATCAGTATGTATGGATATCTGAATCCATTCTTTAATACTAGCTTTTCATGCACCATGAGTCTTACAGAAAGAAGAAACTTTAGCTAAAACCCTCCAGAGTAAAGATTGGCAAAAAAAAAGCTGTTTCTTTCAACATCATGATATCGTAACCTGAGAAAGTTTCATGCATTTAAATTTCCCAAGAGAATATATTTCCTCTTAGAAACTTACTGGTTGAATTACTGCGAGTCCTTTGGCAGCTGGCTTTAGTGTGCAGAAAACAATTAGTTTGTATTTCCAATTTAACAGGCCTTTCATTACAGACACCTGTTGAGGATTCCTGAAAAGAGACCCAGAATATTTTAAATACAAATCTGACCAGCTATGTTTTTACTGCGAGTGCTAATCCCTTCACTAAGTGCAACAACAAAAAACATGGAAGTTAATCTCCATTTAAAAAAAAAATTCTCACAATTTAGTTTGCACAAACTTCAGCCTGGATTTTAACTTGTATCCCAGAACTTGGGGAGGAAAGCAGTTTATCTGGCATAAATGGAATGATTAGGGATGGTGGTTCTAAATGATTTGTTTGATAATGTTTCTTTCAAAACATCAGAAATAATTGTAACGTACTGTACCTGAGAACTAGTATGGAAATAAATGCAGTTTAGAAGTTACATTCAAGATGCTAGGTAAAAAGTGAGTCTATCTCCCTCTTCTTCCCCCACCCCCAACAAACGTACAAGGATATTTTCATTTCTTGGTAAACTCTAGATATGCTGGTCTAAATATCAGGTGTGACTAGTGGTTTGGTTTTAAAGGGGCCTGATTTCTGGAGGGTAGATGATTAGCACTTTCTGAGAATTGGGCCCTTTCAAGGAGTTCCAAGATAGGCACTCAAAATCACTTTTGGGCTAGTGAGTTTGATGGGAAAAATAAATGATTACACCCAACTAAGAACCCCACTTTAAGCATACGTTAAAAATAACGAGTTCCATCCATCTATGGATCTAGGCAATGCAATTTATTGCAATTAATAGGATGTATTGAGCCCTATCAATTCTAAAAGAATGATAACTGTTGGCAGTGTAATCATCGTATAAAAGAGTACTAATTGCATGGAAAAACCTCTCTCTTTCTCTGAGTTAAATCATTGGGAAAATAGCTATGATAAAATTGCATGTATGTGACAAACTATCACTTTGCTAAAAAGCCAAGCCAATTTTACTCAAGGGAATCTTGCAGGGGTTGGGGAGGCCACAAAATGATATAGGAGCAGGGTCTATATGTCATAAGATGTTGAGAGCCAACAAAAAGATGTAACTTACTTCTTGAAGTCTAATTTTAGTAGAGCTGTTTGGAGGTATCCTATCACAGTGAGCCAATGAACGATAACTTTCCTCTTCAGCAGCAGGTGGCGCCATTGCCAAATCATAAAAAAATATGTTTTCTTTCCGGCTTGCTTCCCCTAGTGAATTCTTTAGAAGCACAAAGAAGAGTCTGAAGGGTGCGTTGTGAAACTGATTTTATAGCTTTTGGCTAAGCATTTCAGAATCTCATTTCAAAAATGTTTTCTATTAACTTTTAGTTTTGTTTTTCAGCCAACATAATGTATGTTTTAAAGGGCACAGTGGGGCCTACCCTGGCTGAGGTTGTTGGGTGCTACCACAATATAAATGTTAAATATAGTCTGCCTTATAAAACGTAAGTCCTCTTTGATTTTGAAAGGAAAAATAAATAAACTCCTGGTTAGAGTCTAACAGACCACAGGGTGAGGGACAATGTACAGTATGAAGATGCTAAAAAGAGGCACACTCTGGGCAGGACTGCAGACTTCAGTTCTCATTTCTCTAACTAAGCCTGTACTGGCTACGTGAGTTTCCTGGGCTCTAGATAACTGAATTTTTTTTTTCGTTAACATTTAGGTCCCAATCCAGCAATGAACACCTAGGCAAACACCATTGACTTCAAAGGGGCTCCATGCAGATGCAAGGCAGGGAAGTACCCCCATGGAACTCATTGCAGGAATGGTGCCTTAGGGCTTGTCTACACAGTGCTTCAGTCTGTACTAGCTGAGTATAAATTCTAGTGCAGTGGTTCTCAAACTAAGGCCGCCGCTTGTTCAGGGAAAGCCCCTGGTGGGCCGGGCCGGCTTGTTTACCTGCTGCGTCTGCACGTTCGGCCGACCGCGGCTCCCACTGGCTGCGGTTCACCGCTCCAGGCCAATGGGGGCTGCAGGAAGTGGCGCGGGCCGAGGGACTTGCTGGCCGCCCTTCCTGCAGCCCCCATTGGCCTGGAACGGTGAACCGCGGCTAGTGAGAGCTGCAATCGGCCGGACCTGCGGATGCGGCAGGTAAACAAACTGGCCCGCCCCGCCAGGGGCTTTCCCTGAACAAGTGGCGGCCCTAGTTTGAGAATCACTGTTCTAGTGTGCCCTAGTGTATTGCACACTAATTGGCCCAGGTGTACCCTGCTGGCGCACACTAAAAGCTCCCTAGTCTGCATTAATATAGTCCCGTTTCAAACACTGCTACCTTAATGTGCACTAGACTGTGTCCAGTACCCGCTGTCTTCATGTAATTTTTGCCAACATGCTATTTGCTTTTATCAAAAAGTGAATGCCCTGTCCAATCATTTATTCTGAGTCCTCCTACAAATTATGGAAGTAGGGTTTTAAATTAAATGAATGCATTTATGTAAAGTGTAATAAAGCCTCTGGCTTAATTTTTTTTTTAAAGCCTTTACACTATATGGCAGATTACTGGGAAAGCAGCAAGGACTAAATTAGGGAAATACAACTGGCACCACTCAGATGTGTGCTTTAGGGTAGATTAAAACCATGAGAACTGGATCCAAATGGCCCACCCACAAAAACTTCCAGTGAAAATTGTTTGTAATACTCCTTCCTCACTGTCCTGTTAATGGTACCTCGTGCTCTCCGATCCCCACGGCAAACCCTAGCACTCTGTAGCAGTGGGTCCCACAGCTATAGAGCCTTGGATCCAAACTTGGTGTGTCCTTGGCCCTTTCCCAGCCCAGGTCCTGGGTTCATGGATCTTCCCTTCATCCTCTCTGGCTTTGGTCAATTTGTACATAGAAAACACACAGTGGTGGGCTATGTGCTTATGAAAGGAGTGATTGTATAGTCCCAGCTAGAATTTCCAACGGCTGATGGCTCCCCATAGTCTCTGTTTGTCCTGGAAGAGCTACACTGAAGGTTAGCAGACTTAGACCACATGAGGTTTTGGGGTTTGTCAAGAAGAGAAAAAAATAAATGTTCCAGATGTTCAGTGCACTGATCTCTCTTGTCTTTCAGGTAAATGCTGTTGAAATACCATGGAGATGTGGGGTTGGCCACAGCCCTCACACTTACCTTGCTAGCAATCACCAAATTCACCAGGCCTGTTGCTGATTGAATGAGAGATTCAGCCTCTTTGCTGGTGAGCTCTTTAAGTGATTGTCCATTTAGTGTTAACAGTTCATCCCCTGGGCTTAGACGACCATCCCTTTAAATAACACACACACACAGTATTAGAGACCCAGGAATAATACAGCATAAATGAGATTGTTCTTGGTGTCTCGCCCGCAAAGGAGCCACATGAAATCTCTCCTTTCCCCTGCCATCTTGAACACCCTGATGCAGGGGCTGGCTACAATCACAGGTGGCTCCCTGCTAGCACTCCTTAGTGCACAAGACATCCCAAAGAGCTCCCTCTTCCCCCACCAGTCTAAGCTGTGCAGAGGACTGTATACTGTGCTCTCTTAAGAGAACTCAGGGCCATAATGCCTTCCAGTACTTCTGGTAGCATGGTGGCCCTTACCAAGGGCTATTAAAAAGAGGGCACCATAAATCTTGTACAATGCACAAGCTAACATCTTTCTAATCAATTATTTAGATAATGCATAGAGAGTACACTTAAAAAGTTTGCGGACAATACCAAGCTGGGAGGGATTGCAAGGGCTTTGGAGGATAGGATTAAAATTCAAAATGATCTGGACAAACTGGAGAAATGGTCTGAAGTAAATTGGATGAAATTCAATAAGGACAAATGCAAAGTTCTCCATTTAGGAAGGAACAATCAATTGCACACATACAAAATGGGAAATGACTGCCTAGGAAGGAGTACTGCAGAAAGGAATCTGGGGGTCATAGTGGATTGCAAGCTAAATATGAGTGAAGAGTGTAATGCTGTTGCAAAACAAGTGAATACTATTCTGTAATGTTGTAAGCAAGACACAAGAAGTAATTTCTCCACTCTACTCAGCACTGATAAGGCCTCAGCTGGAATACTGTGACCAGTTCTAGGTGCCACATTTCAGGAAAAATGTGGACAAACTGGAAAAAGTCCAGAGGACAGCAACAAAGATGATTAAAGGTATAGAAAACATGACCTATGAGGAAAGATTGAAAACATTGGGTTTGTTTAGTCTGGAGAAGAGAAGGCGGGGGTCAGGCGGACGATAACAGTTTTCAAGGACATAAAAGGTTATTACAAGGAGGAGGAAGAGACATTGTTCTTGTTAACCTCTGAGGATAGGACAAGAAACAATGGGCTTAAATTGCAGCAAGGATGGTTTAGGTTGGACATTAGGAAAAACTGGAACAAAGCACTGGAACAAATTGCCTAGGGAGGTTGTGGAATCTCTGTCATTGGAGGTTTTAAAAAAGGGTAGAGAAAAGCCTGTCAGGGATAGTCTAGCTATTTCGTAGTCCTGCCTTGAGTGCAGGGGATTGGACTAGATGATCTCTCGAGGTCCCTTCCAGTCCTACACCTCTATGATTCTATGATTCTATAATCCTTATTTGCAATTAACATTGAGAAGAGTTAGAGCTGAGCATGGCTGCATCTTTTATTTCTAATATGTGTAACCATTTCCTCAGCTCAGTGCAATATAAGATGTTTCCTGTGCATCACTGCGTTCCTTTGGATTTAAGATCTTAAAGTGCAGCTAATGTCAGAAGATGGATCCTGCAAAAACCATCAAGTTAGTCCATAATAATAACTATAAACCAAGTACCTGTGGGCAGCACCCCCGTTGATCACTTGGCTGACTGTGAACCCTTTCCCAAAAGAAGTGCAGTTGGAGGTTCTCGAGAATTGGATCCCCAGGCCATCATTCCCAGTGGCTATACAAAGCCTCCGGATGCAGCCATCCTGGTTCAGGAAGATGAAGACAAAAACTCTTTATTGCATCAAAGTAAATATGCAGAGAATATTTAAGTTATTTACAGTTTGCTTTTTTTTTTAAAGCATCAATTTTCTTGGTCCTAGATCCAGATTATTTCTAAGCACAAGAAAAGTAGAAGCTGAATGCAGCTCACTTGTGAGTAGATGCTGTTGTGTGAGACAAACATCTCAAACAGTTCTTCTCCATGGGACTGCAATGGCTTCTGATTACCATTGGAAAAGATTATAGTACGACGTGTTTTGCCATGAAGAGGCAAGAGAGCAGCTGACAGATTTTGACAATAGGGATGTGTGAGTTTTTTGCAACTAGAAGGGAAGGGAGAGACAAAAATAGTAAGTTAAAGACACTGGGACACATTTATACTTGAAGTCAGTGGAGTATTTTCCCCTCTGTTTTATTGATACAGTTAAGTGTTTTCTCCTTACTACATTACAAGTGGTTAATGATCCTGAAAGAAGTATCCACCCACCCCGGGGGGAAGAAAAGAGAAAGAATGAGAGATTGAATTCCAGTAATACATTATAATATTCAACCCCTAGTGGCAGTAGAGTTAAACTGCCATTTTTATTTTGTTAACTTGGCTTTATGCACTGCTAAGAAACTCATGCCAATACAAGGCCAAATTTTGCCTATAGAAACATACATGAAAGTCACTCTTGCTTCCAAAAACTGATGTGGGATCATAGGGTCTGGTGAGATTCTTGCACTAGGTTCATGGCCAAATACCTACAGCCTGGTAAAGCTTTTGCAGTTGGCAATGCCATGGGCTGGGACAGCTAAGGATAAAAGCGGTAGTGGCCGTATGGTCTGAGGAGGTGCCCGAACAATGTTTCATTTTATATTCAGAATTCAGGCTTGGATCTTGCAAACCTTTTCTCACGTAAGTACTTATTCCCATTAATAGCCCCTTTGAAATGAACAGAACTGCTCACATGAGCAATGATTCTTCGTACAAGTCAGGGCTTACAGCGTTGAGCACTTAAATTTAGAGGATTTTATTTTTTGACACATTGGGGCAAATTTTCAGCCAGTCTCAAGCTCCACTCTATTCAGAGACACCTCCTCCCATTGAAACCCACATATGGGTTCCCCAACTTGTGTACAGGTCTTAGATCCCCATGCTGCAAGGAGAACTGTTTGATTCCCAGTTGGGTGAGTGGAGCTCCATGCAGGTGGCCTCATGGTTTTCTTTGCAAGATCAGAAGCTTAGACTGTAAATTCTTTGGGGGCAGGGATTATCTCAATATATGTTGTCCATATATGCAATGGGGACACTATCCTGACTCAGATTTCAAGGCAAGCGCTACTGTTATTTAAATGTCAAATAATAATAATAATAAGAGGTGATTTGGATATTTTTCTGGGCACAATCATTTGCATGCATTAAATTAGTGAGAATGCAAAAATGGAAGCTAGTTCTGTTGTGTGTCTCACAAACACTAGAGAACAGCTATAATTTTTGTTTTAAATCCCTTTTTTAACCCCATCAGGCTTGGTTAATTTTCAGTTTAGCTCTATCTGTCAAACACATTAAAAATTAGTTTTTGTTGGAGGGATGTGTAGCAATTTGTATGTGTTGTCATCATTTGCAGTTTTGAGTTCCGGATATAGATCATAATATTAATATCCAAGTTATAGCAACATGACATAAAAGCTGACCTTTAAAAAATAAATATTAGACTGGCCAATGTTACAGCAGCCAATTTGTTTGGGCTTTGCTCTTTAATGTCTCATTTCCTGTCTCATGTATTATTTTATATATAAAAATGCTCTACTGGTGCTTCCAAGAGCAGAGCAGTTATTAGTTTTGCCCCTTACTTTAATGTGTCCTGTTGGTTTTGTTAGGTGACTCATAGTTCCAGGCCTGGCAAATGTAGAGAACTTGTTAAAATAAAGTTGGCAGGTTTGCTGGGTGGGCAGGTGGGTCCCTCCTAGGGCACCAGACCTAGTCGTTACTGGAACGTATGTTTAATTGTTTAATGCATGTCGGTTGCCAATGAATAAAAAAATCTTTCACTTATAGGCAGCTTTGCCATACAGAGCTTAAGGAATCTGGTGAAACATGTATTTCACATCTGTTCAAATTTTATTGACCCCAAGCATGCAAATAAAATGAAGGCCTTTCAATAGTGCACTGTTAGTAAGATTACATTTAAGCAAAAAAATCTCAGTCTGAAAGAAAAATCTGAATCAAAGGAGTATCGCAAGATCTTTTTGGAAACTTTTGTGTATAGAGTCAGCTGATCTTTCGTGCTTTTCATTTTACGACCAATTTTCTTCATTCTTGTCATGCCAAAGGCCAAATCTCAGGATATTTTTATCTCTGCCATTTCGGAGATTTCCTTTTACGTCATTTTCTCATTAGATGTTTCTAGCTGAGAGTCCTGTCTTGAAACATCTCCTTCCAGATGCTGTTTTGAAATAGGAGTAACCATGACTTCACTGGAAAACTGAAACACTTTTGTGCACTCCGAATGTAACTCACAATAGTTAGATTGTCTGAAATGAAATACATGGCTGCACATGGATGGTTTGAGGAAGGTCTGGTAATCACTTAACCAGGCATATGATGATAACCTGATTGACTCTGTTTAAAAAACAGTAATAACAATATAACAGTGAGCGCAACTATTAGGCTTCTGTGTCCTGCTGAATGCTAAAGAGCTGTGGTTTCTGAGTCAATGACCGATTAGGAGAATAGAGCCTTTCTGAATTTTCTTCCAGAAAAATTGTATTGTGTCAGTTTTGAAAAATAGGGCCAGAGGCCTCGCTGGTGCAAATCAGCAGAGCTCCACTGATTTTGATATGTTCAGCTGAGGAAATGGCCCTTTAAAAACTTTTAGACAAAATTCCATTTATTTTCCTAGCATCTGTCTGCGAATTCCCTTTGCAATTAATAAAGGTACCAGCTGGTACCTGTGAAAAATCCATGGGCTAGTGGAACTGTGCCATTGGAGGTGACCACCCTACTCCTTCCCTCTCTGTTTTACCTTCTTCTTGCCAATTGCCCTCCTCCTTGGTAGTGAGATGATGAGATCAGTGGTACATGAATTAATCGGATGATGCAACAGGTGGAGCATGGGATTCAGGTTCCCACAAAACCCTGGCTATAGCTAGTTGATGGATAGAGAGACAGGTAAACAGATCACACAGTATGAATAGATCTGTCTATTCATCAACTATCCTTAGCCGTGTTTTTTTATGGGAACCTGCCCTACCTGTTGCATCACCCACTTCCTACATGTCACATCACTCAGCAAGTTTAAGAGATAACCTGTCTCTGATCTCACAGTCCCATTTCTGGGAAAGGCAGAAGGGAGAGGACGGAAAGAGAGAGAGAGCACAAATGAAGAAAGTGAAGGAATAAATACAGCCTCCCTCCCAACCAACCTTGTCCGGCTGTCATGCCATAACCCTGTTTCTGAGACATCACAGTCTTCTGCCATGGAAATTGTCCCGTCACAAAGAATGGGTCAAATCATCCTCTTCTGGAAAATGGGAAGTTAACAAAAAATACACCAGGATGATGATGATGATGATGATGATGCAGAAAAAGTGAGTTGTTTTTTCTCTCAGGCATGAGAGATCGAGGGCCACATGGAATATGCCAGGGGTATGGTTCTGGAACCACATGGAGCCCTATGGTCCACTGAAAATCCTGACTCCAGTCTTTTGGCGGTTGGGCAGGAAACCTGCCCCTCAACATTGTACGCTGTCCTGGATACCCCCTCTCCCTCAGGAGCCTTATTGCCGTGGGTACTATTACAGTGATTGGGTGTTACATGCCACTGCCCAACGTGGGTGAGGGTGGCATGTGCAAGAGAAGCCACATATCATAATGTAGTGCTGCCAGAAGCAGGAATAAACTAGATGGGGATTACTGCTTGAAATTGCTTGGGTGCCCAAAAGACCATGCCAGCTATGGTGGATGTCCCTGGTCCCACCCATTCCTCCCCATGACCGACTTTGTTTCTGATTTCTCAGTAGCCCTATCAGATATACCCTCCTTCCACAACTTTTGCCTCAGTGTCAGTGCACCAAGCGTCATCAAGAGCAGAGAGGCTATAAAGCAGATCGTCTTATTTACACACCAGCATCCTTACTGTTTGGTGCACACACGAAAAGCCAGGAAGTTACTTTGAGCAGCACATGACAGGCGAACGCATTCAGATTGGAGCATTCTTTCCCTGTTATCATCCCACTCAGGGGTAAGTTATGATAGGCTACCAGCCTTTGGCTTGACACTCCATTTTCTTTGTGATTTTTTTAGCCAAGGTCGCAGTAGCTTGAGTCGTCTGCACTTTTAAGTATTGGATGTGTTGAAAGATCACAGCACACCCAGTAGAACTTACTTAACAAAATCCTTAACTTTTGTGACACATAGAAAGAGAATTCCAATGAGTGAGAGAGGTCAAAATAGCCCCTATCACTAGCCTCCCAAAGCTGCATTTCCAGACAGCTACCGACCAGCACAATATTTAATGCTCTTAGGATTCCGTTGTCTGACATCAGAGATTCACCAATCCTAGACTTTAAGGCCAGAAGGGCCCCTTGCGATAGTTTAGTCTGACTTCCTGCATAACACAGGCCATAGGATTTCTCATAGGACCCATCCGAATGAAGATCGAGGTGCCTTCCTTTCTTGGTGAATACTGTTAAGAATACTCTGAATACTGCCAGACTATTCTTGCCATGAGAGTTGATCAAAAATAAAAAGATTATGTAGGCATCTAGAAGATTTGGAAAGCATTTTCATTCCAAGTGGACCAATTTTCATTTTCCAGACAACTTTTTGTATGGATGTATATTTTTATAGCGATATAGGGAAGTTTGTCTCAGACAATATCAAACTCACTTAGAACATAGCTTCATGACAACTACAGAGTAATCAATGAGGAACCTTTGTTTCACCCCAATCTACCCATTGGGAACATAGAATTGCATACACCCCAGTTTAATCGCTGAGCATGCATTCTGAAGTTATGCATCTGAAGAAGTGAGCTGTAGCCCACGAAAGTTTATGCTGAAATAAATGTGTTAGTCTCTAAGGTGCCACAAGTACTCCTGTTCTTTTTGCGGATACAGACTAACACGGCTGCTACTTTGAAATCTGAAGTTATTAATGCTTTATTTGCTGGGTTAAAATAATCCCCAAAATGCATACTGGGGACTAACTGTGCTTTGAATGTTCCTCCTTGAAAGCAAAGGCAAATGGTTTAGAACCATAATGTAATCAGAATGTCAGAAGAAGTTTTCCATGATATTTTCAGTTTGAATTTACATCAAAGTGTTTATTTATTTTCATAAGCAGAATAAGTGTCCCACAGTGAGACTGTTACACAAGTTACAGTTCCCGGGATTCATTTGAAACTCAGCCACCCGGTATCAGTTATCAGAATTGTCACAGTAGACCGGAAATATTGTGACTTTGCCTAGAAATCAGTTATGAAGCAAATCTAATACACATGTCAGCGTGGTGAAGACTGGATGCAACCTCACACCTAAATGCTGTGTTTTCTGCACGATTGTTGCTTTAATGGTACAAATCACTAAGGTGGAACTGGGATAATCTACATTGGCACAAGTCATTTGTTACACTAGCACCAGTGTCTGCCCCAGGAGTTGCACTGGTGTGGTTACACCAGTATTACCACACTGGAACAAAAAAAATGTCCTTAGTTGCCTTGTGCTCAATTTCTGTTTGTTAAATAAGATTCTCAAATGAAAAACACTTTAGAAGAGCAAAGTAGTAGTAGTGTTCTTCTTAAACTCTGAGGATAGGACAAGAAGCAATGGGTTTAAATTGCAGCAAGGGCACTTTAGGTTAGACATTAGGGAAAACTTCCTAACTGTCAGGGTGGTTAAGCACTGGAATAAATTGCCTAGGGAGGTTGTAGAATCTCTATCATTAGAGATTTTAAAGAGCACGTTAGACAAACACCTGTAAGGATGGTTTAGATAATACTTAGGGCTGGTCTTCACTACGGGGAGATGGCTGCTGCTGCAATCGATGCAGCAGGGATCAATTTAGTGGGTCAAGTGAAGACCCGCTAAATCGACCGCAGAGCGCTTTCTGGTCAACCCTGGTATTCCAGTTCTTCGAGAAGATTAAGGGAAGTCGACCGGAGATCGTCTCCCATCGAAGCAGTGCAGTGAAGACACTGGGGTAAGTTGACCTAAGCTACGTCAACTCCAGCTAAGTTATTCACGTAGCTGGAGTAGTGTAACTTAGGTCGACTTACCCCAGTAGTGAAGACAAGCCCTTAGTCCTACCATGAGTGTAGGGGACCGGACTAGATGACTTCTCAAGGTCCCTTCCAGTCCTATGATTCTATGATTATGATGCAAGTTACATACAATTCTCAGGGTCTTAGTAAGCTGTCAGTGTGGCCCTCCAGACCATAACAAACAAAACAAGCCAGGTCTTCCAGGGATCAGAAGTGTTGCCTTAGTTTCCACACTTCCATCTATTCACAGCTGCTCTGTTTTGACAAGCGACAAAGACCTTTGTAGTACTTTTATTATTCTTGTTACGATCACTAGTTATCAAAATTATTTCTATGTAATATATAAATTATAACTGTAATCAGATCATGGGACTTCCTATGATACGTATTGTGTCGATACATAGAACTTGCCAAATATTTGCAACAAGAGTACCTGAAACTGGTTGCCTGAAATAGTGATGCTGGAAACACTGTGTAATTTAATCACAGTGTGAACACTAGTGAATCATACACAATTGCATCTGAAGAAGTGAGGTTCTTACCCACGAAAGCTTATGCTCCCAATACTTCTGTTAGTCTCAAAGGTGCCACAGGACCCTCTGTTGCTTTTTACAGATTCAGACTAACACGGCTACCCCTCTGATAGTGTGAACACTAGTGAATCATACACAATTAACAGGGTAAGGCTCAGACAGGAACATGAATTCATCCACTGCTGGGCCTGGAAGGAACTGCTCTTTGAGAGTTCAGTGCTCTGGATTTCCATCTACATCTGGTGCATCCGTACGCAATGAACAGTAAATCATTTAATATGTTTTTAACTTCTCCTCCCCTCCATTGTAGGTCTGTGGAGGGTGTTCGCACCTTCAGTGTCATGGGCACTAGGCATAGAGCTGCAGGTATTGCAAGGCAGAAAACTGATGGAATTACACAATAGTCTGGCACTGTGTGCCCCAGTAATGTCACAGAAAAATGGATTCTGATTCCCTGAAATGAGAATGGGCCATGTATTGACCAGTGAATTTCTGCAGCTTATTATAGAGAGGAATAGAGAGCCTGACACACTGGGACCTGAAGAAAATCACCGACTCTTTTCTTCTGGCTATTTGAGGAGAGAGGTTTTAAGAGAGGGCCAAGTACTCTCTAATACATGCTGCACGAAGGAGCCGGTTATGATAGACCTGTGTGACATAGAGGGGATGTACCGATCACTTCATTGCATATTGCAGAGCCTCAGCAAGATGACAGAGAAGGGAGATCAAAGTACATGATGCCAGCATCTCTGCTCTCATAGGAGGAGAAATGAGGACTTGATGGCATCACCATGATTCCACCCTGTATACAGAAGGTTAACAAGTGCCACTAGGGGACACTTACATTGCTAAAGATGAATTAATGTGTAACTGTTCTCTAGCGGCAGTAGCTAACCTGACTACTGTAAATTCAAGGCACCTGGATGCTCTGACTTGACTATCTTTGGTAAAATGGTGAGAAGTCATATGCTGGTGAACCTGGGGCCATTATTGGAACTCAGAGTGCTTTGGGTTTGTGGATGGACAAGCTGCAACAGCTGACAAGCACTGTGCAAGGAAGATAGAGAGGAATCCTTTGGCTGGCAGAGGCTAGCAGCCTCCTTTCATTTGCAGAGTGAGCTCACCAGCCAGAATGTGGAATGTTTCCATGCTGGAGGAAGGGTGTGGTTTTGCAGAGCTCCATTGTGATTGGGTGTCTTTTGGGGCTGACTCAATTTGTCATTTTTTTTCTTTCCGTTGGAATGCAGTAGAATATGGGGGGGGGGGCTCCCTTTTGAGACTGAAATGTTGTGCACTATATTCTCCTGATTCCTTTTTTGTCAAGTTTGGGCTACGTGCTGTGATCATTAGAGAGAAGCTTAAGCGGCATGATGTAGGTTTGGATTCAGAGTTTGAACACCATAAATATTAGTTGATGTTTGGATATGAAGTTTTGATTTGAGCCCATCGCTAAAGAAGAGATGCGAAAATGAATGGAAGGAATATTTAATACAAAGGAATCAGTTCCCTCATACAGGACAATATTTGCATCGCTAATATGAATATGATGTAATAGGTATTAGGATACCATGGAGGTGACCAGCTATAAATTACCTAGGTATATAATGTATATTTAGTTCCTGTCACCAAGAAGGTTCTCAAAGTGCTTTAGTCTTTACTGGCTGAGTGACAGACTATGTACTGTGTGTATTAGGAGATGCTTCACTTACGCCTGTAATGCAGCCACCTCTGGGATGAAACAATGTAGCTGCTTAACAGCAGAGAGCAACAATATACAACACCTTAGGACAGAAAGTGGTAAAATATGCAGCATCCAACTGAAATTGTAGGGGGAATTTATTATAGGTATCCAGAATGTAATCACGCAATTTGAAAAATGGCCAGAATGGTGAGGCTACTACATTTCCTCTTGATAAAAGCGGCATCAGTTTTTTAATGACCAGAGGGACTTAGGGTCTCACTTTTATATCTGTTAAAAAGGTGACATCTCTAGCAATGTAGTCTCTAGCACCCTTCAAACTCAGATCATTTGCCTACTGGATCATCTGAGTTTCCCATAGTGCTAACCCAGCTGCGCCTCACTTAGCTTGTAAGATGTGACAAGATCACTGTTTAAAAAGGACCCCGGCATTTCGCGAAGCCTGAGCTCGTAAGCTGGAAAAGTACGCCCCCCTTAGCTGACACCCTGTGAGCGAAGGGCTACGAGGTGCAGATGGACGCCCTGATTGTCAGAGCCCTGGGCGCCTGGGACCCCTGCAACAAGCGTGTGCTGCGGACCTGCGGGATCGGTCGACACTACGCACAGCTCATGCAGCGCCTCATGGTCTCAGACACCATCTGATGGTCCAGGGACATCTACATCGAGCACATCACCGGCCACCAACAGTACCAGGAGGCGTGAGCCAGAGTGACATCGTTCTCCCACTATGAGAAAGGGACGAAGTGACCTTCTCCGTTGGATCATATGAACTGGAACCATAAACTCCCTGAACATTAAATCTCACCAAATGAGGGTCAATCCATCCTCATCATCATATCCACTCATTATACTCCACACCCGAACATAGCCACCCTATGAACTTCATAGCCTCATATCTCAGTGCCTGTACTTTGACCCATCAACCTTTTACCCCCAATCGGGGATATTGCAGATTATGTATTCCTTATGCCACCTGATCTTAAACCAAACTTTGAACCCTCGATAATCTGTACGTTATTCCCTGATAACCAGAAACGTCTATGCTCAAACTCTGTTCACTTTTTTTTTAACATCATCTTAATAAAATTTTTAAATGTTCTGTACTGTAATGACAGCTTTCTATTATGACAGCTGATCTGCTGCATTCCAGGTAGAGTGCACCTGCTGTGCTTAACATTCCACTGACTTCAATGGCCTGTCAGTCAGCAGAGTGCAGTGGAGAGACCCTGTAGCCCAAGAGGGAGTGTAATACGTTTTGTATGCTATTTATGCGGAGTTGGAACACTGCTGTCTCATGATCTCTGAGAATCAGTGGGGTATCTTCTGTGCCCTGAGATTCATGAAACCATTGTAACATACAATAAAAAAGAGTCAGTGAATTGCCTACCTGGATGAAGAACTTTCTTCTCATATTCTTGCAGCTCTCACTTGCATCATCTTTGGGCTGGATCACGTTGGTGATCACAAGAGGATAAGGAGTGCTGTCATCCCGTTCTGAACTGCACAGCACTTGTAGTCCAGGGCAACTGTCAATTTCCTCTTGATCCCAATTGGTAGAAATCTCAATGGGATCAGGGCATTTCTCATCTGGACTCGACCCATCATCAGTATTCTTGGCATTACAGAGTATAAGTGATCTTGAAATGGAGCGAAACTTTTTTGATTTCCTGCTCCCAACGCTGCTCTGTCGATCCATCTTCAGTGAGCTGGTGATGCTGCCCTTTTTCCTCTCATGTTCCCATTTATGTGGCATGACAGTGTCAATAACTGTCTCTAGTCCTCAGCAGCTAAATATCTTCCTGGAAGAGAAATATAAAAAGTGAGTTATAATTTGCCTCGTCCTATTTCCCCTCCCAATAACCTACACTACTGAAAAGTTGTGATGAACAAACTGAGTCAACAAAGCCTTTCAGTCTGCTAACAACCATGTGATGTCTTATGACTTGCAATGTTTATTTCTGTGAAGTGCTCTACTAAATTCTCCTTCACCTTTCATTCTCTTCCCATGCTCTCCAAGCACAGAGGAGTGCTTTTAACAAATGTTTTTGAGGCTTCCGTTGTGTTGCTTCTTCCTGGTTTCTGCTGAATTTGCAGGATGAAATCCCAAATTGAAAAGAAGATACACAAAAGCACTATTCTATCCTTCAAACTCACATAGAAGGAGAGGCTCTGCTTGGAGCCTGATTTATGAAAGCATTATAATTCAAATAGGATTAATCAAATTGTTAAGGTTAAATTCTCTGCCTGGCACATCTGATTTGTAAGTGGTTTAGCTAAAGTAGATCTTGGCCATGAATAAGGAAGGAATGTCAGGCTGGAGTGAAACACATACCTTTGGACAGCTAAGCCCACTTAAAAGACTGTGTTTAATTGCAAAAGAGAGATCCATTGAAGCCGTTTAGATGTGAATACCTGATTAAGGATTGAACCTCAGAAAAGAATACAACTCCAGCGTATTAATGCAAAAATAACCCATTAAAGGAATTATTTTTTCCACTGTATGTTTCTGCGTACCAAATCAAAATAAAACAGAGCAGAAATGCCACAGAGTAGCAATGTGATATAAAAATGGGTACTTTATAAAATGAATATTAAGTAAAAGAATAAGCATATTAGAAAAATTAAGAAAAACTGGTCAATAAATTTTCAGCATAACCATCTTCCATCATAAAATGCAAGTTAGTTGAAATTAAGATGGTTTTCAGGAGCATGTTGATTTTTGATGGGTGAAAGTTTAAATGAATTATTCTGACTTTCTCATTTCATTTTGATAAAGTTAAAACAAAATGTTTCAATATTATCATCTCAAGTAATTTCATTTATACTTTTATAGTATATTACAGTATTAATTTGAATAGTATATTTAAAATTATCATAGAATATCAGGGTTGGAAGGGACCTTAGGAGATCATCTAGGCCAACCCCCTGCTCAAAGCAGGACCAATCCCCAATTAAATCATCCAACCAATTTTTGCCCCATATCCCTAAATGGCCCCCTCAAGGATTGAACTCACAACCTGGGGTTTAGCAGGCCAATGCTCAAACCACATATATTTATTGTTATATAGTATTATGTTTTGACATTATCTAAATGAAATGTGTTTACCCTACTGAAACTAAATGATTTTACATTATTGAAATAAAATGTTGCTGATCCTAATTTTTTTGGAATTTCCCATTTCACAGAAAATTTTGACTTTTCATTCCAATTCTGAATGAAAACAAATTTTGAAATGTAGAAATTTCCTACAGAACAGAATTTTCTGGCCAGCTCTAGTAATAAAGTTATGCAATTATACAGGGTTTATTCCTCCTGTTTTTCTTTCTTTTGATCTGTTTATTAAAATGCACAGGTCCGGGAAAGTTATGGAATGCAGTTTACATTAAATTGAAAAGCATATTTAAAATAAATCTTTTCAAGTCTGTAGCTTTGACCCATGCAATTTGCACAATATGCTTTAGACTGGGATTTCTTTCTTTCTTTCTCTCTCTTTTAGTGACTCTAGTGCTGGTTAAAGTTGTAAAACTGTCTGGAATATCTGGTTAACCCCAGAACAGGTACACCCTGACCAGGAAGAAAAGTGCTGAGAGAGTGGTTCAATCTCTATGTTCCATTCAGTCCTTAGTATCTCTGAGAGTGCTAGCAATGGTGCCAGGTAATGATAATTATGATGTGATGAGTTGAGGATTTTGTTGGACATTTTTCAAAACAATGAAGTGTTCATATTATGAATGTTTAATAGCACAAAGATCATGGACAGTGCAATAAAGCACAGACAATGTATGCACAGGGAGATGATACTGTGGGAATGCTTCTCAGCGGGCTTAGCTTCACTGTTTACAAGCACAAACTGCACTTGAAGAAAGGTGCAAAATTTGCACCTATGTTTTTTGTGTCAGTAAATGAATTGTGGGTGTAAGTCATAAGTTGCATGTTACAACTGAGATTTCTACTCACAGCTCTGTTGGCAATGCAAAAATGTGGATGCAAATTTTGCATAGGCAAATTTCAGCCGCAAAAGGGAGACCAGCCACCTGAAAATGTAGGCTTGTAGATTTTACATCAAGCCAGCTCCACTGTATAATAGAACCCCACAAGACAGCCTCAGAATTACATTCCTCTCCTCTACCCCTCCGACAAATACCCATAGAAACCAAACCAAACCAAACTGAGGAAAAGAAGGAAAAATGAATACGGTAATGTGTAATAGGGAACCTGAGCAAAAGAGCTATATGATGGGAAATATGTAGCTGCTAGAGGAGTACAAGATCCAGTCTGCATCAAAGTTTGTTTAATTTTGTAAAAGAAAAACAAACACTGCACATAGCCTTTTCATGAGAAGCAAAGAGGTCCCTTTATCCGTCATTGAGAAGTATGCTAATACATACGGTGCCTTGAAGAGGTTCAGGCATTTTGATAGGTGATACTCTTTTATAAGAGTTTAGGATAATTTATTTTCTATCATACTACTAATAATATCCTTCTGCTTCATAGTGTCTTTCATCCAACTGGATCCCAGAATACTTCACAAATTACATACTAGCACTAGGTGAGAGATTTTCCAAAGGAACGTTCTTCCATCAGAAAATGCCGATTCATTGAAATCAAAACGTTGTGTTGGAACGTGTCGATTTCAATGAAAATTTTTATGGAAACCTGCCTGGTTTCCTGCCAGCTCTTCTGCCCACCTCCCAGCTCCTTGGCAGCTCTCCTGGTGTGCTGGCACAGAAACAGGGCTCCCTGGGCTTCTGGTTTCAGTTTTGAAGGAATCTTTCAACGTCTAATCCTAATGCAGGGCTGTACCTCTCTAGTTTCCATTTTTTGTTGAATGGAATCCTTCTCTCTGAATAATCCCAGTACCTGTCTCCTCTTATTGCTCATAGTTTTGTCAAAAAGCTGAGTGAAGTTAACAAGGGTCTGGTCAGTTTCAGGGATGTTATTCATAGGTGGACAGTAATGAAACTGACAAGAATCATGATCATTTCAGTTAGCAGCTGCTTGGGAAAACTAGAAAACGAGAAGCCAGGCAGAGGGAGGTACTGGGGTTATTCATAGAGAAGGATTCCCCAGGCTCTGAGCTACCAAGGAGTGTGGGGAGCTGGCCCTGGAAATCTTTGAAAAATTCCATTTCTGTTCTTCCAACAAGGATTTTTTTTGCTGTGAAAAAATTCATAGATCTGATTTAAAAAACAAAAACAAAAACAAAACTGCTCCAGGGCAAGCCCTGACTCTTACAACATATGACAAAGAAAAAAAAGGCCTTGATTTAGAAAAGCATGTGCACAAGACCCAAACACATGCTTAAAGTTAAGTACATATGTAATTGTTTTGTTTTGTTTTTTAATGGGATGCTTTCCTGCCTAAAAATCCCCACAAACAGTAGAACATGTGGAACTCCACCCACGTCAGAATAAAAGAGGATATTTAGGCACAGCTAGATAGGCATGGAGAGGCAGCATGGTTGAATGGATCAGTAACCTGTGTTCTGTTCTCAGCTGTGATGCTGACTTGCTGGGTGGCATGGGGTGAATCACTTCACCTCTCTGTGCCTCTGTTTCCCCATCTGTAAAATGAGGCTAATGATACTCACCAGAATCCTCTATTTGTAAAGCAGTTTGAGTTATACGGATTTAAAGCGCAATGTTAATCATAACGTTAACAGCCTAATGCATATTCAAATAACAAGAAAATGTGCACATTGATCTAATTAAGTATCACATCTGCAGTTTGTATTACACTTTTTACATGGGATAATTTGCATTAGTTAATGCTAAATGACGCCCACTCATATTATTGTGTAACGTCTTTTGGGGGTTGTTTTAGCTTTGTTGGTTTTGGGTTAAATAAGACATTTTCATTGCTGCTCAATTTATACCAGCCCCTGGTGTAGAAATCACTCCAGCTGCTACTTTTTGACATAACAAATCCCCATTAGGACCTCAATATGTTAAGAAATTAATCTTGAAAAACTCATGATAAAGGTTACATTTCCTGTAAGCTTGAGGGTATTTGAACGGAAGGAAGGATGGACCTTTTAGAACAGATGAAAGACAGAAAGTGGGCTTGGGTGAACAGTATGATTGATAGAGCTATGGGAATCTCAAATCCTGCTCAAGTAGAGATGCAGCTAGTCCAAGTGCATCCCCATAACATGGGCATAGGAAGCAGTGTGTCTAACCTGCTCAGGAGTGCAAGTAGGGTGGTACGCTCCAGTACGCAGCACCAGCAAGAGATTTTTAGTGGGTACGTTTTAGAGTAGCAGCCGTGTTAGTCTGTATCCGCAAAAAGAACAGGAGGACTTGTGGCACCTTAGAGACTAACAAATTTATTAGAGCATAAGCTTTCGTGGACTACAGCCCAGGTACGGGGTACCGGAAAGACTTGGGGAGGCTAGAACCCCCCCCTCTGTAGGGGGTGAAATTGCACTATGCTCCTTAAAGGAGCAGAACGGGGCTAGGGAGGGCATTCATTCTTTATATGGGTCTAACAGCACAATACATATGCTAACAACCTTAAACAAAGGCTTTGTTTAAGTTTGTTAGCATATGTGTTGTGCTGTTAAGTTGGTCAGGAGTCCTCAAGGGGGGAATGGTAGGGGGGACGGAAGTTGTTTAAACAGTGTTTAGAGTTACCATATTTTGAGCCTCCAAAAGGAGGACACTCCACGGGGTCCCGCCCCCAGCCCCGCCCCAACTCCGCCCCTTCCCTAAAGTCCCCGGCCCGGCCCCCGGCTCGGCATCGCCGGCCTGGCTCGGCACCGCACCGCCGGCCCAGCCCCCGGCCCGGCCCCCGGCTCAGCACCGCCGGCCCGGCCCCACCGGCCCCCGGCTCCCGGCCCCCGGCTCGGCACCGCCGGCCCCTGGCCCCCAGCTCAGCACCGCCGACCGCCGGCCCGGCCCCTGGCCCAGCACCGCCAGCCCCGCATGTCCCGATTTTCCCGGACATGTCCGGCTTTTTTGGGATTTCCCCCCAGATGGGGATTTGGAGCCCAAAAAGCTGGACATGTCCGGGAAAATCCGGACATATGGTAACCCTAACAGTGTTTTTGATTCCTGCTCCAGCCTTTGGACTATGAACATTACTGATGGAAGCATTCTAACCAAGAGACTGGGAATTTTAAGGTAATCTGGAGCCTTCATATTTCCTTGATCTTTTGCAGATGGATTTATGAGTTGGATATAGTACAAAGACTGTTCTAGCCTCATTGACTGCTGATTTTTCTCTTGCAATGGACAAAGATCAGATGTCTGCTGACTTTCTCACATGAGTCAGCAGCCTTTGATACCTGTGATATAAGCAACATAGCCCTTGCTTGAGTGGTTTTGTTCTTTCCCCTCCAAATGTCAAAGCCTGTTCCCATTGAACTCAATAGCAAAACTTCTTTTGATTTCAATGGGAACAGGGTTTGGCCCCAAGAGATCAGAGAATGTGATTTTGATCAATTGCTTCTCTGTCCAGAGACAGTTCTCATGCATGTTCTGCCAGGCTGATTTTGATTGCCGCTCCTGTATGTCATGCTGAGGAAAATAATAAAACAATTTGGGCTGTAGTTCTATCAAGATTCACATGGCACACACAGTTCTATGCCTCTTTTCCATCAAACCCAGGTGCTGCAGCATCTTTGCTTTCCTAGTCCCTGGCGGAGAGCAATACTTAGGCCTTGTCTACACTGGTTACAGCACTGAAACTTTCTCGCTCAGGGCTGTGAAAAAACACCCCCCTGAGCGCTGCAAGTTTCAGCGCTGTAAAGTGCCAGTGTAGACAGTGCACCAGCGCTGGGAGCTACGCCCCTCATGGGGGTGGTTTTTTTACAGTGCTGGAAGAGCTCTCTACCAGCACTGGTGCCGCGACTACACAACCACGTTAAAGCGCTGCTTTAAAGTGGCTTACTTTGGTAATGAAGACATACCCTTAGATAAAGGTAAGCTGGCGGAAGTGTAGTTTGGATATAAGGGAGGCACTGATAGTGTGTTAAGGGAAAGTGGGGTGATTGTCCTTCCTATCCTTTTATTTAAGAAGTTTTCAATTTGAGTTGCTGCTGGATCCTCAATGACACCTTGAAATACAGGTGGCATCAGGGGCTCAAAGCATCATCTTACAACTGCATCTGTTTAACAGATGCAGTTGTAAAATTTTAGACAGGTAAGGGGGGTGTTGGAGGGGACAGGGAGAGCGTGGGGGTCCTGGGCAGGGGGGGGAGTCACATGGAGGGTCATGTGGGCGGTCACAGTGTCCCGTCCCCCCTTGTGTCCCTCCCATGAATGCAGTACCGGCAAGAAATGCTTTCTACTTGCACCACTGAACCTGCTGTATTTTTAGAATGAGACCTGGGAATATGCATCACAACTTACCTCCGGATGTTCAAGGCCTTTCAGATGAGATTGGTTACCCTTACAATGTGGAATCAGTGCTTCCAGGAACTCCTACGGTATATTAACAACAATAATATTAGAGATAGGTCTGAACCAAAACCTGAGATCTAAACAGCTCTGCACTAGGGGACAGTTCAGAGGCAGACAGCATCTATTGTTGAAGGGTTTCAGTGTTTTAAAATATTTACTAAACCTCACCTCCCCCGAAGAAGTAGTTAATTAAACCGAACCTTTCTACAACTGGGTAAACTGAGTCATGGCAAGATTAATGGCCAAACTGGTGCACCGGAGGAGGGCCCACCATGAGTGAGGATGAAGTGGGCAGCAGATGCCCCTTCCCTGCTCCAGCACACCCAGACAGCAAGCAGCCATACAACTGCAGCCCCTGAGCACAAAGGGGAGAACATGCCATACTAAATGCCCTGGAAGGGGCCTCTCTCTACGAAGCTGGGACTTGGGGGGGAAGTGTATAGGACACCTACTGAAAGAGGCAGGACATGTTGCATAAGTCCCACTCCCGCATCACTTCTTAAGCCTGCCTCTGCCTTATGCAGAGATAACGTCTCCCTTCTTCACTGCATGGACAGTACAACCACAAGTCCCTCCATCCCCAGTGCTCCTTTGTGTCTCAAGACCAAATTGAACCCTACAAGACTTACCCAAGATCACACAGCAAGTCAGTGGCTGAGCTGAGGATAAAACCCAGGAGTCCTGACGACTTCCAGTCCCTTGCTCTAAGCACTAGATCATGTCCCTACTCCCAGCTTTTACCAATGCAATGTTGTCTGTAGAGCTGCTGTATAAGTGATACAACAACGGTAGGAGGCACCAAAACCTCACTCTATAAGCTCTTTAATACAAATGTCCAGAAAGCAGCAATACAAGTGCCAGAAGATCTTCATGAATCATCGCCATCTTCCACCAAATTTAATTCAGTATATTGTGGGAAAGGCCAATTATTTCAGAGCCAGCTCCCCAAACCATTTATCTTTCCCTTGGTGCGCTTGCTGCTTGTCATATTCTCTGGCCATTCCTGTACCTCCAGCCCTCCTGATGGAAGCTGTCTGTGGTTTGTAACTCAAACCAAATGTTACTTCTTTTTTCAAGGGTTCCCCCCCCCCCGAGCTTTATGTTAAAAAGCTCTCTGTCTGTCTTCTGTAAACAATATGCATAATTTTTGAGTCGCATTCATTTGGTTCACATTTTTGGTTGGATATTAAACCAAGCATTTACAAACGTAAATAATTTGGAATCGTTCCCGGACGGAATGGGAACCCTCTGCTGTTAATGAAACAGTGGAAAAGTGAGATCTATTCTTTAATAGCAAGAACACGAAGGCTTTACATTACTTGGTACTAACAGCATAAACTCTTGCATCCTATTTTAAATCTCGATCCTGTGAGCTTTATCAGTTTTGTTACTGAGCTTTACCATAAACATTGAATGATCACAAAAGTCTAGGGCTTCCAGCCAAGAAGGAGAACTACTACCTTTTTGTTTTGGTAAAGAGCAAAGGCATTTTGGAGTCCTGGATTTACTGGGCAAAGTCTGTAGTAATTATAAAATAAAAAAATAATAAAGAGAACTTACAACAGAGAGGCAGAAAAACCTGACTCCTGCAGAAGGCTGTTTTTCTTCATAGGCCTGGCAAAAAAACAGTGAATAATTGAAAACACACCCTCACTATCACATGACTTAGTTTTAGTAATTCAGTTCAGTATATTGGAATGAGACTATTGTTTCCTAATTGACCAAAATGTCAGCAGAGATAGATAAACAAAACCAATGAGATACACATTCAGGAAGATTGTTTCTGACTCTCTTGCAGCTGTTCAATGAAGACAGGCTTTCCAGGATTTTGTCATTACCTTCTTTTGAATAGCACCTGGATGTACTGGGGCTTTGAGCATGTTACACCTCTTGAGGAGGAGGGGAACCAAGCTAATCGAATGCAGGATTTCCTGTTGCTGGCCAGCTCAGCCAACATGCTTCTCGTAATTTTCAACAGTTATGTTACATGTTAAGTCAATAGGAATTTTAGAGGCCACTTCCTTTCCAGAAGCAAAAACAATATGGGACCCTCCAAATATTGATTAACAGAAGCCACTGTGAGGCTGAGTCCCAATTCCCTCTCTCAATTCTCCTCTTCCTCCAAAGGGGATGTAAACTGAATGGTCCATACGACTAGCATGTTACTTTTGCCTTCGTGCTGGCTCAGATGCATTGGCCAGCGCTGGGGGAGACGCCAAGTCCTGAGCCAGCTTTCCCTGTACATGCTGTACCAATAAAAATACCCAATGGCCGAGAGAGCTGATTTTTAAACACTTATTGTTTATTTGATACAGATTTTAAATAGCAAAGCTTATTTAGAGGCCTCATTTTTCTTCTAGACCCTATGAAATGTACATAATATCAGAGCCAGAAAAACAGAAGCCTGAATTACCCTCTCGCCCCTCAGTGTGGTCCCTCAAGCTCACACTGTCACTGCCCATGACTTATTCTGTGGATAAATACTAGCGAGGACTCCACTGCTATCAGTCTAACACTTAAATGCCTTCTCCAAAGAGAGGTGTGATTTGAGTTTACAAAGTTACTGTGAAATGGTACCATGTTTATTGTCTGTCAATGCCTTTTAGATCAAAGCTGCTCCATGTAGGTAGGAAAAAAGGTTTCTTTAACGTTCAGCCCTGCTGGGCTCACATGGTGGAATGTGAAAGTCAAGCTGAGGTCTCGCCTGTCTGTGCAACAGCCCCAATAACCCTGGCCCAACTTTATAGGTGGTGCTAACTCAAAGTTGAGGTGTTCATCAAGAGAAGAGAAGCACCAGCTTTGCTTTCATGTAGCAGAGTAAGTTCGCAGGGCACCAGTTAGATAAAACATCTATTCACGTGTAAACGAAGCAAATTTGATCTGGAGTCACTGAAGGGCAACAAATATGGAATGCCACAACGCTACTTTAAAGTCTCATGTTGGAGAAGACCCATGCTGACTAGTGGACACTGGACATCAAATTTCTCTCCTGTAAAAAAGTAGAATTAGGGAACTTATCTTTCCTATTATTTAACCAAAAACCACGATGCCCTGTAATACCTAAATCCTTGCTGTGGCGTGGGCAAAGTGGGCTTAAATAGAGGGATAGCAGCAGCTTCGGCTGTAGTCAAGCTCAGCATACAGTACTAGAGATATGAAAAATCAATGAAGAAACTAACAAGTTACACACAATTTCTCATGCATTTTTACAGCATGGTGCACATGTGCTATTGTTTAGGGATGTAGAACTCATTCATGCAAAATCTGAACAGTCTCAACATTTTTCTCCAAACACAGACCAAAACGGAATCTTTTCTGAGGCTCCAAAACATCAGAAATCTTTTTTTCCTTCCTTTTTCATTTTCACACACCAGTGCACTTCCTGACCATAGGCCAAATTCTGGGGTCCCTAAGTCAATCGGAATTTTGCTCAGTTAAGACAGGCAGAATTTGGCCTACTGCCAGGCAGCAGAAACATAAATATCATGAGAGAGGCTGTTGCTCATGCTATTTCTTTCCCATCCCTTTTTAATATAACATTTGTTCAGTGCACAGTGGTGATCGGAAAAGTGAGCTGTTAGACTGTACAAGGATAAGGATAGAAAATAATACCAGAGTTATAATGCCATTGTATAGCTTGATGGTATTTCCTGATATTGAATCCTGTGCTTGGGTCTCGTTACAGCATCGTAAAAAAGATTATAGTGGGAGAATGGCACTGACATGAATTCTCTATGATGGGAAATGATGAGAAATCTTTCAGTACAGAGAAGGCATGAAGAAATAGTGACATGATACGCGGTATATAAAATAATTAAGCATATAAAAAGGCCGCTGAGTGGATCCTATTTACTCTTTCTTGGAAAACAAGAGGAATGAAAAGGTGACAAATTTAAAACCAATAAATGGAAACAGTTTTTTTTATACAAAGCATAATTAATATGTCAATACCAAGGGTGAAAATTTAGCCCCTTTGAAGTCAGTGGGCAGTTTTGCCATTGATTTCAATAGGGCCAGGATAACACCCTATGAGTTTAGTAGATTTTTTTAATTAGCTGTTCATAGGATCAGAACTAGCCAGTTACAGTGGTATAAAATATGTAAGGGCTAAAAGGAATAACAACCTCCTTGCCTTGGAACAAAAGCAAGCCTTGCCTGCCAAGGTGGGAAGACATTCCCCCCTGGGCATGTTATTTCATAATTGTCTCATTATGGAGATTAGCCACCTTTCTGTGAAGAATCTGGAACGTGTGCCTTTCTCCCAAACAACTTTTAAATGACAAAGAGCAATTTCCTTTTCATTGCTATTGGGCCAGGCCTGAATTAGGCACTTTTGCCTTGACTATTGCAGCCTCTTCTGCACTAGCCTCCCCATATCCCACTGCTGCCCCCTCAGTCCATCTAAAAAGTAGTGATATAAAAATTGGCAGCCTGTATCAGACCAGTCCAATAGCCTGTTGCTGACCGTCTCTAGCATTAGAACAAGTAAGCTGCACTAAGCAATTCTGGGATCACATGCGTCCAGGAAGTTTCCTAGTCCCTCATTAGTTAGAGGCTGGCTGAAATATGAGGGCATATATCCCTTCCAAAGCACTTCTTTGTTTTTAACATTTATTATTGTGACTGGATACTCTTTTTATCAGAGAAAAGTGCAAAACCCTCATGGGTGAACAATTATTGTATAGCCTGCCCATCAGGCAAATTCCTTCCTAATACCTGTTGTGACGTTGCACCCCATAATGCTTTATAGAAATATGCTTATGAGTGTAAATATGACATAATTGGAATATGTTTTATGCTAGATATGCCATGAAACATATCTTTGCAAAGCTTATGTTCTACTGAATGTATTCATCCTATTCGTATGCATGTATCGTTTTTATAGCTGAAGTTATGAGCATTGACTCTATGCTTGTGTTTACAGTGTTTGCTGTAGAAAGCACCTAAGGCAGATTTGATCAACATAGTATGAAGGGGTTATTCAAGTAAATGGAAGTACTTGGCTAACAATGGACCTTGATAGATGCCAATCCACATCTGAGCTTTCCTGGGAATGTTCGGGCTAAAATGGGGGCAATGGCTCGGCCTGTAGAGAACTGAGTCATGCATGGACATGTGACTTGCCCATGTGACTCCAAAGCTCCATCTTGTAACTGTGATTCTTCACAGGGGGAGAGAGGGGTTTCCACCCATGAAAGAGAATATATAAGCCCCTGGAAATCCCTCCATTTTGTCTTCAGCTGGCTCAAGAGATAGCCTCTCCACACCAACGAGATGTCTGAAAGAAACTGGAACAAAGGACAGTAACTGCAGGAGTGTGAGTGATTGCTGGACCCAGAGTAGGAGGAAGTCTAATGTGTAATAGAAGCTTATTGGAACATCTTTGAGGGTGAGATTTACTTGCATTTAGTTTCTTACTGTATTAGGTTTAGACTTGCGTGTTTTGTTTTATTTTGCTAGGTAATTCACTTTGTTCTGTCTGTTATTACTTGGAACCACTTAAATCCTACTTTTTATATTTACTAAAATCACCTTTTACTTATTAATTAACCCAGAGCAAGTAATTAATTCCTGGGGGAGCAAACAGCTGTGCATATCTCTTCTATCAGTGTTATAGAGGGCGAACAATTTATGAGTTTACCCTGTATAAGCTTTATACAGAGTAAAACTGATGTATTTGGAGTTTGGATCCCATTGGGAACTGGGTAGCTGGGTGGTGGAGACAGGAGCACTTCTTAAGCTGTTTTCAGTTAAGCCTGCAGTTTTGGGGGGACGTGGTTCAGTCCTGGGTCTGTGTTTTTAGCAGGCTAGCTTGTCTGGCACAACCAGGCACTGAAGTCCCAAGCTGCCAGGGAAAATGGGCTCAGAGGTAGTCCCAACACATCGAGTGGCAGTTCCCAAGGGGGTTCTGTGACCCAACCCGACACACCTGTCACTTGGTGGTTTGCTTATGCAGTGAAGTATGAGAAGAGTTCTCTCTTCCAAACACACAATGAACCCTGTGTACTAGAACTATAATTTGCCCTTTTTTTGAATCCTACTAAGGTCTTGACGTCAATGAGAGCCAGTGACAATGAGTTCTACAAGGTGATAATGCATTGTGTAGAAATGTATTTCCCTGTAGTAGCTTTAAATTCTCCGCCTTTCGGGCTCATTCAGTTCTTGTATTGTCAAAAGTATTGTTCTCACCTCCAAGTCTTTGTGGAATTTTGCTTCCACTTATCTTTGTACTCATTTCATCCTGTATCCCCACTTGCTCCTTCACCTTTCTCCTTTTCCCTCCTTCTTTTACTCTGAGACTCACCCTTCCTTCCAGACCATCTTGTATGGTTGGAGAACCCTCCCTCTTCTTCAGATCCTTGAAACCCACCTCTTTTGTGAAACCTTGCTACCTTGAGCCTTACCAATCGCATCCAGGCCTCTTGTTATTGAACTGTTGCTCAGTGTTGACCACGTGTTGTCTTTGCCTGAATTAGGTTATAAGATCCTTGGCATATGGATCTTGTCTTTCTGTGTGTTTGTGCAATGCACCATGTATACTTACGGTGCTGTATCTGAGTGTTAGGTCTTTCTCTGGTGGACACTGTTACTTGTGTTTTAGATGTACTATCTACAATGCTGTTTTTATGGAGCATAACATTTTCACTGGAGAAGACGGTTGCTACCAGAAGAGCTCATCCCACACATGAGCTTCTGCCCCACCTCCAGGCTAGATAATGCAGCCCTGGGCGAATGGGTTAATGATGTGTTGGCCGTGCATGCGACTGAGAAATACAGCAGTGACTGTTTGGAGACCATTGACTGTGTGGGATGCTGAGAACCATGGCATGTGGGGCATGGCAGGAATGTTATCCTATTAGCACAGTGAGGGTTGTTGTTTAAAGAATTATTTGTATTTATTTATAGATCATGTGTAAGAGTTTGGAGGTGGACAAACGAATGCTTGCATATATAGTATGGCTTAGTGCTTGAAATCACTCCAAGTCATTCATTTCATTTAGATTCATTGATTCCAAGGCCAGAAGGGACCCTTGTGGTCACCTGGTCTGGCCTCCTATATAACACAGTTCTAGTCACTGGTAAATAGTTGGGTGCTGAATGTAGTGTCCAGCTATTTTGCAAGTAATTGGCTAGCATCATAGAGTATATAAATTACTGCAGCTCCAGAACAGTAATAATTTATGTGAGCTCTCCTGTTTGGGGATTTTCTGGGTTTTTTTTATTTTATTTTTTATGACTTTGCCTCTTTATTCCATATTTCCAGTCACATAACGTTGCTTTTTCATCTGACCTTGCTTTCCTTTTGATTTATACGCCCCTGAACGGCATACCAAAATAAAGGGCCCTTGAGGTGGAATGAAAGGGGGATTATCAATTGCCAACAAATGTGATTTATCAGGAAAAATTATAGTGTGAAAGAAAAATGAACTTTCTCTATCTGCAAAATCACATGAAAATGGTCTCAGTATTTTTTAAGGCTTCAGTATAAAAGTTGCATTTAGGGCCAGCTATTTTTACATTTTATTGTAGGTTCTGGGCTGGCTTCTGGCACCTTTACTGATGTAGAGTTAGTCCCTTACTCCTCAAGCAACCCCATTGGAATGTCTGGGAGTACTCAAGAAGTGAAGACTACTCCACATGAGTGAAGGTTCCGGAATCTGCCCTGCTCCAGAGCTCACAGATATCAGTGGAAAGATTTCCATTGGCTTCAATGGGCTTGGATCAGACACAAACACAGGTAGTATGTACTACTGTATTTTGATTGGAGGATTTAAAAAATAAAATTAGCATTGTCAATTATTTCCACCCTTTGGTGAAGAATTATGCAATCCCCTGCCCCTTAAGTATCTGTAACTAGGTAAGATGAATTTATTGCATCTGTGGGAGCAGTTGTTATTTCAGCTGCAAGGGCTTAGCAGCAGTCACCTTTTGAGTCTCTGTCATCCTGTGTGCTTGGCAAAGGTAATTTAATTTAGCTGCTCCTTCTCTGCATTAAATGAGTCTTGAAACCCCTTCACATTTACATTGCTTTCCTTTCTCTCCAACACCACGATAGCCATAAAGAGACTTGAAGTGTATGATTTTTATTTGTGGTGTCAAAGATTTCAGTGGCTGGTTTTCTTACCAGCTAATTTATTCAATCTGATCACCTCTAACGCCAACTGGTATCATAATACATAACACATACATACCACACTTACATTAAAGTTAACAATATTGGCTATCAAATAAACAACTGCATAATAAGGTGCAGAATGTTGTGACGTGATTGCTTAGTGGTAGTGCTGGCGACAGGGACCGCATTACAACAGTGCTCCTGAGATTCCATTGGCTTCCGATCTGCTCCTGGTTGCAATTGATTATGTTGATGTTAATCTTTAAAGCCCTACATACTTTATGTCCTAGCCTTCAAGTGACTGGCTCTCTCCCATGCACCACCATGACATTTGAGATCAGCTGATGCATTTGTGCTAGCAGTACTGAGATTTCAATATATCAAAGCTATTGGCAAGGAGTTCTGAGTTGAGGGTTCTTGACTTTGGGAATTGTTTTTCCCATTGGTCCAACAGATCCTGAGCATAAATTTTGGGGCACAGTAGAAAGTCCATCATCAGTTTACATAGACTTGAAGAGTGGGAAGTGGTATCATTATACTTCCTTTACTGCATGAGCCTACATGGTAAATACACCTCTACCCCAATATAACGCTGTGCTCGGGAACCAAAAAATCTTACCGTGTTATAGGTGAAACTGTGTTATATCGAACTTGCTTTCATCCGCTGGAGTGTGCAGCCCCGCCCTCCCCCCCACCCGGAACGCAGCTTTACCGCGTTATATCCGAATTCGTGTTATATCGGGTCGTGTTATATCGGGGTAGAGGTGTATTTTACAAATTTTGTATTGCTATGATGACAATGGTTTAAACATTGAAAACTATCAGAGGGGTAGTCGTGTTAGTCTGGATCTGTAAAAAGCAACAGAGAGTCCTGTGGCACCGTTAAGACTAACAGATGTATTGGAGCATAAGCTTTCGTGGGTGAATACTCACTTCGTCAGACGCATCTGACGAAGTGGGTATTCACCCATGAAAGCTTATGCTCCAATACATCTGTTAGTCTTAAAGGTGCCACAGGATTCTCTGTTGCTTTTTTTGAAAACTAAACAATACTACTGTGTACTTCTACAGCAGCTTTCATCTGAGGATCAAAAACAAAATGGGTATGATAAATCTCTTTTAACAGACAAGGCATAGAGAATTTAAGTCCAAACTTTACCAAAGTGTCCTCTAATTTTGCATGCCTAATTTTTAGGTATCCACTTTGAGACACCTAGGGTCTGAGTTAGGGAGCACCCATAACTTCAGGGGAAGTCAAAGGGAGCTATAGGTGCTTGGCATCTCTGAAAAATCAGGAGCTAGTAACGTTATCTTAAGCTGGAAATTCAAAACAGGGGCCCATTTTGACAAATTGGTACTAAGTGACAGCCCAAGATTACCAACCATATTCTAAAAATATCTTCTTATAAGGTGTAAATGGACACATAGTATCACTCTAAAAAGTAGCGAGCGTATATACTGTAATATATGCGCGGGATAGAATGATGCAAAATGCAGCAGGAGTAAAAACATTGGTGCAGATCCCTGGCTAGAGGTGAGGAAGTAGGTGCAAAACTGATGTAAAGAGACCATGGTGTGCAGTGACAGCGCCCCCGTGTAAATTAGAGCAGCTGTTCAAACCTATGTTGGGTGCTAACAGACTCTCAAGGCCAAAGCAGCAGCCAGGGATTAGTACAGCATAATGGCATTCTGCCCCCAGCTGTCTTTTCCAACAACCATAACCTCTCGCTGGCAGCAGGGAGAGATACCAGAGGAGCCTCTACATTGACTCTGCACCACCAGCGAGTTTCCTTTACACCGGGGTGATCCTCCTGGCACTGGATATACCAGCTCTGCAGCCACTGCAGTTCTGCCAGTATATAGTTAATATACTATTCTGTATGCTTCTTCTCTAGATTCATATTGTATGAAGCAGTTACTAATAAGACTCATAATAAATGGAACTATCAAGTGAACACTGTATTAATAATATTGGCCAGGTTCCAAGTCTAGGGATTTTATTTATAGCATATGGCTAAACAAATATGTCTCCGATTTGAGGCTGAGATTCTGGACCAATTTACCGATTTCCTGCATCAGATAGCATTGCACTCTGATTCAAATAAATGGTACATTTGGACTTCTTGCTTGGAAGTACTCTCTGAGAGTGTGATGGGTTATCACATTAAGGTTTCATTTTAAAAGGGTTGCAAATATGTGGCAGGATCAGCTTTGTCCAGTTCTCACTGAGGCTAAAATATGCTTGTATTTTTCAGCATAGTTTCTCTAAAGGAAAATAAAATCTTTAAAAATGTAGACTAGACAGTTGAAATGAAATAAAGTTCTGAAATGATTCAGAAAAAGGCACCGGGTCTTAACAACAGCTTAACAGAAACCCCCCTAACCTTTCCTCTAAATTCTACTCACTGCTCACTACCAGTGAGAGAGATGATTTATAGATTTGCAAACTCATTTACATAGTGGATGATATAATTTTTTATTTTGTTTCTATTCTATTTCTCATAGTATTATAAGCTTGAAGAGGCCTTGACAGATAAGGAAAGCTTCTGTTGTGGGAAAGTCCCTACTTTTAAATATGCTTATCTGGGAAAATATTGTCCAACAAAATAAGAACATCCGATTTTGCAGGTACTGACTGGCTAAATATACATGTTCCTTTTTTATCATGTGAATACTAATCAAACAACAAGCAAAGATGAGCAGCTATATCACTCCAAATTCCCCCTATCACTTTAAAATGAGATATTCATTATAGTGAACAGATAAGCAAAAGCACAAAATTCACACAGGAAGAATTGCTCCGGGCTTTACGTTTTATCTATTTACTCGTCTCATTTAAATTGTCAAAGAAAAACATTTTGAAAATTAAACATATTTGCATCTTCAAACAGCAGAATAAACACTCCTGAGACCCAAACAGTTAGGTATAAATATATCACTTACCATTGTCAAATATCAAAAATATCTTCTTATTTAGGATCATTATTGTAACACTTTGGATGTAAAATTTGCAGCGGAGTCACTTCATAGTATGTTAATACTTTACAAAATAAAAAATACACTGTAAGTCCAGGGTGTTTGGGTATTTGTAAGTCCTAAGCATGCAAAGTGACTACTCAATATAACAATTTTTCCCCGGCAGAAAATGCCTTTGCTCTTTGCCAGCAAATCTTTAATGCTTTCGACTGGGTATTTCCAACTACCGCCCTACTTGCTAGGCAGATGTGTATAAAGGAGATGTTATTTCACTGAATCAACCACTGAGATCGTAACCCTTTTCCTGTACCACAAACAGAAATGTAAAACCTCAATCTTTCCTTTGGACTTTAACTGACTTGACTCTGTTGTAAGAAAGCAAATGCAACTACTTCAAGGTCTCCTATATGGAAAATGTGTTAAAATGTTTTAGATCATCTTAGAGCTTCAGCTTCCCACTCCAGCCACTCATTAGTTAACTGACCCTTGCTGTGTTTATGTAAGTGCAGGGTACAAATACAACACCTAGACTCCTTGCCCAAAGTTGAAATGATTAATTTATTACTCTTTTTACAAAACACACATCCAGAGAAAGAGAGACAGAGAGAGAACACACGGTTCTCTTTTAACCTGAGTGAAAACTCCTTTCATAAGGTCTGAAAGGGCTTCAGGAGGCTGTTCTTTGGGAAATAAAGTCTGTATAGTGGATAGCAGAGTTTGGCTCAAGAGGAGGTGGCCATCAGCCTAAAGCAAACAACGGGAGCTGAGACTTTCCTTTGTATGAGAAGAGAGAAAAACTGATCATGATAAAGGAGGTGCAAATGTCATTGTTATCATGTCCCTACTGAGAGGGTTGTTTGGTTGTTTGTTTTGTTTGAGACAACTGCAAATTCTCCTGTCACTTTAAGGGTTACACAGTCGGTCAGTTTTTATTCAGATGCGCTTTTGTGTGAGGGGGAAATAATTATTCCCCCCAAATACATAATACTGAGGGCTTTTCATCTTCAGAGCACTTCACAGTTATTAACTAATCAATCCTCATCATAACTACCAAGGGGAAAGCAAGACAGAGAGACAAAGGGCCTTTATGCTCAGCCCTGAGTAAAGAGTGGTATATAGGACTGAGTCACAATTCCTGCCCTACTCTCTTCTGGCTCTGGGGAGATGGACCAGCAAGATATTTCACCCTTCTTGAGGGAGCAGCTTACTACCCTCTTGTGCCAGCTATGGCTCCATCCACAACATGCCCTCTTCCCACCCACCTCCGCTCCTCCCCGTGTCCCAGACTCAATCCAGTTAATTCTAAAGTAGCTGCATGGAGAGGGCCTTTTCTCTACCCTACTCCCCTATGTAGTCACATTAAACTAGTCAAACTCTAGCCCTAACTGACTTGTTTAAGACCACAGACAAATTCAGTGTGTCTGGACTAGAATTAAGTCATTCCTTGCTCTCAGTCCTATGCTCAAACCACTATTCCATATGCTTCTCAAGAGAGGGGCAATAATTCCATTTCATTGCATAACTTTAATTTTTCCTTTCCATTTTATTGGGTTTAGGATGTATTAGTCATGTGGCAAGGACACAGCCTGTCCCTGATCTGAAACAAGCCTAGAATACAGCAAACCTCCGGATCAACAAAATAAAGTTCACAGAAGAAACAGTTAAACATTCTGACTGGCTTCCCTCTGTCACAGAAAATGCTAAACACATTTGTAAGTTATATAAAACTGCGTTGATTCATATTTTCCCCTCCCAGTTTCATAGCCTGGGGTGGCGGAAGGACCTTATGGCATCCTCCAGGCACTCCAGGACTTGGTAATAAAAATAAAAATCCTCGGCAGAAAACAACGCTGTCTCAAACCCCACCCACCCCACTGCTGGACAGATTTCCCATTTTCCTCACTTATTCTCAGACTAAACAATGTTAAATTTACAAATCTGACAGCTATTTACTGTATAGCAAACGTTATCTACTGCAGCAACAAACAGGTGGGTGGATATTGCTGGCTATAAGTCACAGCACAATTTTTCAACCAGGCCTGTGTGGTCATTAGCCTAGAAGCTGACTACCTGAATTAACACCTACACCTCTACCCCAATATAACGCTCTCCTCAGGAGCCAAAAAATCTTACCGAGTTATAGGTGAAACTGCGTTATATCGAACTTGCTTTGATCCGCCGGAGTGCACAGCCCCGCCCCCCAGAGCACTGCTTTATCACATTATATACAAATTTGTGTTATATTGGGTCACGTTATATCGGGGTACAGTTGTAATATTAACATAAGGCCCCATAACTAGACACAAACTGAAGCCTCAAGCTTTTCATTTTTCCCCAGGCAAAACCGTCTTTGCTTTCAGTTTTTCTAACTTACCATTAATAACAGTTATTAATAATAATGACAATACGCTTCACTTTTCATCCATAGATCTCAAAGTGCTTCACAAAGGTGAGTAAATACTATTATCCCCATTTAAAAACTGGTAACTAGAGGTGTAAAGAGATTACGAGCCATATTTACAAAAGTACCTAAATTTTGAGTGCCTCGGATTTTAGCATCTTTTTAAAACCTCGCCCTTTATAGAAGTTTGTCCATGCCTTTAATAATTTTCATTGCCCTTTTCCAGGCCATTCCTATATCTTTTCATAGATAATGTGACCAGAACTGAACTCATTTTTTAAAAAAAAAAAGAGAACGTACTATTGATTTATTTTATGGTGTTCTACTATTTTCAGTATTTTTCTCTATCCAGTTTTTAAAACAGCCTAACATCTGATTTGCTTTTTTTGACCACTGCTGTGCACTGAGCAGAAGTTTCCATTAAGCTGTCCACAGTAACGCCTAAGTATTTTTCTTGAGTGGTTAATTTAGAAACCATCAGTGTATATAAGTAGTTCAAATCATTCCTCCCAATATGCATTACCTCATGCCTACCTACATTGAATTTCAACTGCCATCTTGTTGCCCAATCCGTCCCATTAAGACTTTTCTAGGTTTGCCTTTCCAAAACAATTATCGATTGTCTACAAATGTTGTTGTCTGACTGTTTCCCTTGACTACCCCCCGCCCACATACACACACACACACACACACACACACATACTTACAGGCGCACATTCCAGATAACTGGTGAACATATTAAATAACCCCAATCCTAGTACAGATCTTTGGGGCATCCCCTTATTAATACACTTCCATTTTGTAAATGATTGTATAGTCATACTCACAGTTTTCTAATTATTAACCATTTTCTAGTCTATAGTAGTAAGTTATCTCACCCTACGGTAACTTCGTTTCCTAAACTGCCTCTTGTGAAGGACTTTATCAAAGGCTTTTAGAAAGTACAAATAGAAGAACCAGTAGGTAGAATTCTTTCGCCACTATTCTGTTGACTCATTCAAAGAACTCCAATAAACTGGAGAGGCAAAACTTTCTTTTACTCATATAAGCAGAGGGATGGGTGTTTATTATAAGCAGGAGAATATCATGTAGAAATAGGGAAGTGTCATTATCACTCAACAAGGCATTAGTTAGACCATACTTTATCCAGTTCTGACGTCCACACTTTAAAAAAATTGGAAAGGATTCAGAATTATCTGAGGTCTGGAAAGCATGCCTTGCCATGAAAGATTAAAGAAACTCAGTCTATTTAGTTTATACAAGAGCAGGTTAAGAGGTAACTTGATCCCAGTCTGTAAGTACCTATATGGGGAGAAGATTTCTGATAGTAGAGGTCTCTTTAATTTAGCAGAAAAATATAAGTGTTCCAATGGCTGGAGGCTGAATCTTGACAAATTCAGATTAGAAATATGGTCCAAATTTGTAACAATTAGAGTAATTAACCATTGGAACAACTTACCTAAGGATGTGGTGGATTCTCCATCGCTTGAAGTCATGAAATCAAGACTAAATGACTTTAGAAAAGATATGCTTGAGCCTGAACAGAGCTTGTTGCAGGAATTACTGGGTGAAAGTCTATGGCCTGTGTTATGCAAGAAGTCAGACTAGATGATCATAAATGGTCCATTTAGACCATAAAGTGCTATGAGCTATGCTGGTTTCTCCCTATCGTATCGTGTTCATGTATGCAATTTTATATCTTTAATTACTGTTTCAACTCATTTGCTTAGTACTGAGGTCAGGTTCACTGATCTGTAATTCCCAGGTTCACTTCTAGCACCTCTTGTAAAGATAGGTGCAATGCTTCTCAATGCCTCTGGAGCAGCAGCTGATTTTAATGCTCAGGTTATTACAGTCTGTTTCCTCCTTGGCAGAGCGACTCCTGTCGTCCCCAAGAAACCACTAGGAACTACTCTGTTCTAAAGGGTTAAAACTCCTCAGATTTGGCAACAGCCTTTGGGTCAAAATATGACAAAATTGCCTCCTGAGCCCTGTTCATACCTCTTTTAAAACTGACCCTGGGCCCCAAGCAGTACAAGAGATTCTCTTGCCCAGCTGTACATAGTTATTTCAGGTTGATACTACTACTATTATTATTTATTTAACATTTCTGTTGAGGTAGTGCTGAAAGGCTGCAACTAGACTGAATCCCAGTATCCCATGTACAAACATGTCATAAATTACTGTCTCAACCCTAAAGAGCTTGCCTGGATATTTATTCTACTCTGTGCAATTTGCCACAGTACCTGTATGCGTGTGTTTTTATAGCAGATGATTCCACAGTAATGCGGTTAAAGCTCTTGTAGTCATTTGAGCTGGAACATATTTCAGTTTGATTCTTTACTGAGAGGATTCACTTCCTTCAAAACCCTGCAGCTTTGGGATTGGAGGGTGGGAGGATGCTGTTTTCAGTTGATTCTCTAAGTTAATCGGACAATGGAACTGAGAAGTTGGCCAAATTGGGCAATGCTCTTAATCTTTTTGGGGAAACAGATTTACCTGGCTAAGGACTTGTGTTCTCCGCCCATCTGAAGCCATCAATTGTCATTTGTTAGGTGTGGGTCTGATTATCCTTTAATCTGCAGGCATTACATAGTTTTGGTCATTAAATAGGGATGTAAACAAGATTTAATTTTTATTTGGTTACCAGTGGTTTATCACATTGGGATTCTTTGGGATGATGGGAGCTAGATGACTGCAGGCTATTATTAACTGTCATGCTGCTCCCTTTTTATGCCTGAAACACAAATTATTAAGGTGAACATTTTTATTGTGTTCAAGGAAAAAAAGAATTAAAACAAGAAGGCATCCTGGTCTGGTTTTAAAGGAGAATGGATTTGTACCTAAGACACTGGAGAAATGATCATAGTTCATTCCTACAGGGAAAGTTACCTTACCTTCATTAAGCTCTTATGGTCAGCGTCATCTTTATGTTGTCCATGTTGCTGATGGAACTGCAAGTTTAAGCTATTCTGAGCAGCTTTAATTTGTGCACTTACGTTCGAACATTTTGTGTTCACGCCTCCTTCAGAATGTCTCCTCCCCCCTTTTCATGACTCTGTCAAGTTTTGGACTCCTTCATCCCACCCAGCCAAACGTCCTCTTGAATGTCAGGCAAAATAACCCCCGCTGCTGAATACTCACTTAATGGAAGTGACACAGGAGTATCACCGTTAGTGAGTTACTCAGTTAATTTTGAAAAATTGCTCTCACCCAGCATGTTAGTGTGCTCTGGGTTTCATACAGCAGCTTTAAAAAGCATCTCAAGTCTCCTATGGTTGCAGATAACTTGTTATTGGTCATTATACCAATTCTGAATTAACATCTTTATTTACAGAATGAGCCTTGTGTTATTGCAGAAAATCCAAGTGTCATTGCAGGTTACATGGACTGAACAAAAAAAACCTTCACTGCTAGTTGGCCTTATATAATGCTTAACTTCTGAAGCTAAACAGCTTACAGCAGTGTTGTGTAAGAGACCTAATGTTCAGTATAAATCAACTTTTCCTGAATTCTTTTTGTGATGAATGAATGCTCTGTTCTGAAAAAATAATTGCCTGCAGGGAAAGGTTGCATACATCCCCTCTGTAGTGCAAACAGCTGGTCCCCAAATCCTTGTAAGTTAATTTCATAGAGAGCAGGAATTTGTGTTGGTGTTTCAGTATGTTATGTAAAGTCCAGTCCTCTGTTGAAGCCATTCACTAGTTCCAAAGAGTCTCACTGTTTAAAATCAGTAGCACTTCAGGACAAATTCCGTAACTGCCTAACCTGGTACCCTCAGTTAATATCTGTTTATAGAATAATTAGCACAGGGAAGAGGGAAATGCTTAGCTGCAAACACTTTCAGAATGCTTCACAAGTTGCAATGTAGCACTGAGAACAAAAAACCATGTTCTGACAAAGGTCTAATTTATAATAGTTATTCAGCTGACAGCATGGACCTGTATAAAGATGTTAGTGTGCATCTGAAAAAGGAAGAACACCTGGACAAAAATAGAAAAGATCCAGAGTAGGGTGACATTTTTGCCACTATAAAAATCAGCCCAAATCATCAAGGTTTACCTGCTTTCAGGTCAAAATCACTTAGCTGGCCACAAATTGGCCCACACTGGCCAGAAATTTGCCAGCCTTGGCCCACATTTCAGGTTTGATACATACCTGTATGTCATTAGGAAGATTTTGAACAGCTCTGTCTCATTGGCAGAAGAGTCTCATGAGCAACACGAATCTTTAGGGAGGGAAAGCAGGAATGCTATCCCAGCAGTAGTCCACCTAAATGGGAATGCCATTTAACAGTCACTTCTCTCTTAGGTGTGGATTATTAACAATAGTGATGCTCCCCCCCTCCCCCGTCCTAAGCATGTCCTGAAGGGACTTATCACATTGAATAGTTTAGTAGGGGGAAAAAAGGCAATTCATATACTGGACCCAATTCTGGGCTACTCCTCAGCACCTTCATGATGCTCTGGTGAGCAGGACTGGAAACCAGCTGGATTTCTCCACTGGGAAATACTCCTGACATAAAGAGGATCCCTCAATAGTGTAGGGCTGACAGAATGACCCTATGCTCCCCCCTTGCAGACCATGGAGCAGGAGTGTGCTAGGGGAAAAAGCAGACCCTGGAGCAGAGTGATACTGGGGAAGGAGAGCATGAAGCTAGAGTGCCCTGTGCTTGGGCTATTCTTCACTGCCATATATTCCTTTGGGGACAGTTACAGCCTGGGAATAAATCAGACTAGCCCCAGGGCTGCTCAAGCTTACATTGGGAGCCTAAACTAGCCCATGACAGTGTCAGAATCTAGGAAGTGTAAAGGTGGCATAAAGCCACATTTCTGCCCCCTCACCCCATCCTTCTACAGGCACACCAGACTCAAACACAATCTAGACTCAGGATCTCTCTCTCTGATACACTGATTCCTAAGGTTTCCAAAAGGAGACATTAATGTTTTCAGAAAAGAGAACGGAAATTACAACTCAAGGGAGGGAGAGAGAGTCTTGCACACGTGCACCCGCACACGTCTAAACCTCAGATTTTTGTTGTGTCAGTGTTAAAGTACCTACTCTCCCAAACTATCCACACATCCCAAAATATGCTTGCTTTCTTGTGGTCAATTACACTCACTCCTTGCAAGGCTACAGTACATCTTGGGTGTTCTGTCCAAGGCTGACACTGCCAAAATTGTCAGCAAAAAGACAGGAAGAGACAGAAAAACTTGAACTGGAATACAAGAGTTTTTAATCTTTCACCCACTACTGAAAGCTGCGGCTGCAAGAGGAGGAAGACCCAGACAACCCAACCAGGAGAGGTAGCAAGAAACCAGGAAGAAAGGATAGAGAATGCTGTCTGCAGTGGATTTCACAAATTGCCATGTTTAAGTCTTTTAGAGACCCTATAATAATAACTTGCATGCTGAATATTGTTTTAAAAGGTTAAAGGCTTGGCAACGGTTGCCAAGAAACAAAAGCCACTAAAGCCTTGATACACCTCATTTCTTAGCTACTTTGATGTTGCCTCTACTGTGTTTGTGTGTTGGAGGGCTCTATAAGAACTATGGGTCAAATTTTCAAAAACACTGAAGTGTCATTTTCAAAAGCACTCAGGAGCCTAACCTTCATTGAAAGTCAGACTTCGTCTACACTGGCAACTGAACGACAAAACTTTTGTCTTTCAGAGGTGTTAAAAAAACAAATCCCTGGAAAACAAAAGTTTTGCCAATGACAAGCGCCGTTGTGAACAGTGCTTTGTCGGCAGGAGCGTTCTCCTGCTGACAAAACAAATGCTGCTTATTGGGGGTGGAAGTTTTTTGTCGGCAGGCGAGCTCTGACCTGCCGACAAACAGCAGCTACGCTGTGTGCCTTTTAGCAGCACGGCTGTAGCGACACAGCTGTGTTGCTTAAAGCTGCATAGTGTAGACATAGCCTCACACACTTAGGTTCCTAAGACATTTTGAAAATGGGACTTATGCGCCTAAGTTTCTTAGACATTTCTGAAAATTTTACCTATGACTATACACATATATAACCATATGTGACTCCTATTCCCTTTGGTGGCATTGTCACACTCATAGGGACATCAGTGTGGTTTTTAGCCTCCCATTAACATCAGTGGAACCGGTGGAGCCAAATCTCAGTACATCAACTGAGAATTTACCAGCTGGTAGTGTTTTATGTCAGGCTTTGTCTACACTGGCACAACAAGGCACCTGGATTGGATGGCATTCATACTGAGATGCTTAAATATGGAGGCGAAGACGTGGAATCAATCATCTGTTCGCTGTGTAACAAAATATGGATAGAGGAGAAAGTACCAGAGGAATGGACCCTCGGTATCATAATCAAGTTACCAAAGAAAGGTGATCTAAACAATTGTTCAAATTGGAGGGGAGTAACACTTCTATCTGTCACAGGAAACGTACTAGCAGCAGTCCTCCTGAACAGAATGAAAGGAAAGATGGATACCATCCTACGTGAACAACAATCTGGATTTAGACAAGGGAGATGGTGCACAGATGCTATTTTCACCCTGAGACGGACTATTGAGAACACAATTGAATTCCAAGGCAGCCTTGCCATTAATTTTGTGGACTTTCAAAAGGCATTTGATAGTGTAAACAGAGAAACAACGTGGAAAATTGTGGAACAATATGGAATTCCAACAAAATTAATCAACATTATGAAGGCATTCTATGCCAACTCAAAATGCTGCATGAAAATTGATTGAGTAAGCCATTCAGCATCAAGATAGGTGTCAGGCAGGGATGCATCCTGTCTCCTTTTTTGTTTATGCTAGTCATCGACTATGGATTAAAACAATGTGACAGTGATACATATGGCCTAAAATGGAACAATTTAAGGGTATTTCATCTAGACTTTGCTGACGACATTGCTCTTATCAGTGAAGATGCCAACGGACTACAAAAATGCACAAGCCAACTAAAAGAAGTAATGGAGAAGATAGGTTTGAGATACAATGCAAAGAAATGTAAAGTCATGTTAATGGGGACTACAGGAACAGAAATCAAAATTGAAAAAGAGAAACTGGAGAAGGTGGACAATTTTATGTATTTTGGAAGTACCATCAGCCAAGATGGTACTAATTCTGAGGAAATAAGAAGAAGAATTGGGAGGGCAAACACTGCATTTGGAAAAAGCAACAGAGGGTCCTGTGGCACCTTTAAGACTAACAGAAGTATTGGGAGCATAAGCTTTCGTGGGTAAGAACCTCACTTCTTCAGATGCAAGTAATGGAAATCTCCAGAGGCAGGTATAAATCAGTATGGAGATAACTAGGTTAGTTCAATCAGGGAGGGTGAGGTGCTCTGCTAGCAATAGAGGTATGAACACCAAGGGAGGAGAAACTGCTTCTGTAGTTGGATAGCCATTCACAGTCTTTGTTTAATCCTGATCTGATGGTGTCAAATTTGCAAATGAACTGGAGCTCAGCAGTTTCTCTTTGGAGTCTGGTCCTGAAGTTTTTTTGCTGTAAGATGGCTACCTTTACATCTGCTATTGTGTGGCCAGGGAGGTTGAAGTGTTCTCCTACAGGTTTTTGTATATTGCCATTCCTGATATCTGACTTGTGTCAGGATAAATGGACACAAGTCAGATATCAGGAATGGCAATATACAAAAACCTGTAGGAGAACACTTCAACCACACCTGTCTGTTTGGTGCGCCTGGCTCTGTGTCAAGATTCTAAAGCAATGGGTGCAGTCAGGCCTTCTCAGATGTCCAGAGACGCCTGGGCCACTTCCAGCTTTTGAGGCCCCTAGCAATAATAAAAATAAAAAATGATGACACAAATAAGGCACCAAAAAAAGAGAGAGACATAATTTGAATACTAATTTTTCTTTATTAAACAAATGCTTTTTCTGTGCAAATGCACTAATTATTGAGGGGAAAATCTAGCTTTCGTGCAATGTCACAGTTGATATTAAGCATGGCGAACCCATTCAAATGCTCTGGTCCCATAGTTGAACGGTGATAGTTCTTTACCTGCTTCAACACGTTGAAGGTGCGTTCACCTGAAGCCAGTGATGTGGGCAAACTGACAAAAATACGCAATGCAATTGTGATATTAGGAAACACCCCAGGGAGTCCAAGTTCGAGTATTTCTTGAAGCAGTTCCTTTGGCTTGCAATCCAACTTAAAGTTTGTGGAATATATATGTTTGAGGAAGATGACCTCGTCACTGAGATCTTTTGAGATTTCTTTGTTGTACTGTTGCTGAAATTGTTCAGCTGCAGAAAGTAGATCTTCATTACTCAGTTTGCTGAATTTCCAAAGAAACTCCAAAAGGGTACCAATTAGTCACAGTGACTCAAAACAACGTATAAGACCTGACTGAATAGAGTCAATGATGACAAGGAAGACATTGACCCTATAGTGCTGCTCGGCATTGGATTCAGTAGGTAAGTTACGATTGGTGGAGAACTCAGTATATTCTGTGCTACTAATTTGGACTCAGTCAGGATTGCATCCCATTGTTCACGAATCTGCTGAATGTCACTGATAAGTCTTTCAATGTTATCCCTCTCAACATCAAGCGTAGCCAGGGCTGGCTCCAGCATTTCTGCCATCCCAAGCAAAAAAAAAAAAAAAAAAAAGCCGCGATCGGCAGCGACAGTTCAGCAGCAGGTCCTTTGCTCCTAGAGGGAGTGAGGGACCTGCTGCCCCCTGCCGCAGGTGCCGCCCCTCTCCCTTGTTAAGCTGGTGCCTGGAGCCGTCCCTGAGTGTAGCATTGAGTGCTTCAATTACCAGATGAGTTTGGTGGATCACTGTAAGTAGCTTCATCCACAAAGATGACATCAGAATGCATTCAAATTTGGACATGTGCAGATTCAGAGATTCAAGCTCATTTAAAGTCTGTCTCACTGAATTCAAATGCTGCGCAACTGGTTGAACACCATCAATCCGCGCAGACCATCTAGTTTTGGACATCCCATACAGTGAAACAGGAAGATACTGCTTCAGAATTTCCCACCTTTTTGGACTGCTAGTGAAGAGATTGTACATTTGCTGAACAGCTCCAACGTAAGTAATTGCCTCCTTGCATGATTCAGCGCAGTCAATGCCTACAAGGTTTAGTGTGTGGTTTCCACAGCTGGAAAAAATAGTTTGAATTATGCTCAAGCAGAACTGTTTGTACACCTTTGTATTTCCCAAACATATTAGATCCACTGTCATAGGCTTGAACAATGCAGACTTGAAAATCTAACTTAAAACCTTCTAGAATTGCTAGTACTCGAGCAGCAATTTCTTTTCCAGTTTTTCTCGTGAAATTATCAAACAAAATAAACCTTTCTTCAATTGAAAATGTTGAGCTGTCTACAATCTTAACATATCAAATAACCATAGTAGTCTGTTCTTTGTGAGAACTATCTGGAATGGCATCAACAATGATTGAAAAATACTTGGCATTTTGAATCTCATCAAGAATGATTGTTTGTACGAATGACCCGCATAGCTCAATAAACTCGTTTTGTATGCATGTGGAGAGATAATGGACTTGCATGCGCTTTTGACTCTCTTGCGATTCTCGAACATATTTAACATGCTCTGATAAAAGTGGGTCATATTTGCTGAGGAGCTCAACTATGCCTAGAAACTTTCCATTTCCATGATCACCAATACGTTGACTGAAACCAAAGAAAGCCAGTCCCTGCTCAGAAAGAAAAAGGATGACATTCAGGATGCGCTCAAGAAGTTTTTTTCCAATTATTAGTTTCTGTAGAGAGTTCAGTCAAGAGTAAATTCTCAACTGAACTTTCAGCTGATGCTGCCCTACTGGCTGATTTCCATGCAACACAGTTTTCTTTATGTGATGTTGAATTCTCGTGTGATGGTATTCGGTCTTTTAATTTCCTCCAGCCTCTGTTGATGCGCCATCCTGATTGATCAGAGAGAACTGATGCATTTGCAGCACTTTTGTTCAAAATGAAGCCTGGTGCACAGTACAGAGCATACGTACTCCAGCATAACTAGTCTTTTGTGCAGGTCAGATGAGTAGGGAAAGCATGATTATCAGCATCTCATGGAATGTTACTTGGAATTTCAAAACAACTAATTTGAAGAAAAGATTGCATTTGGGCAGCATTGCTCTGGTCAATAATTCCAATGTCAGTCACAGTCAAACCTGTAGTACTCATGACTTGCTCTTGCTGTGTAAGAGCTACATCTTCCTGTTGCTGTTGAGTTTCTTGATCGTACACAGGATCTTCTCCTGCATCTGTTACTTTTGGCACATCTCCTTCCTGACTACTGTTCAGGTATTGGCATTGAAATATCACCTGTTGCAGTTGTGGAGTTTTCATTATTTGTAGCATTGTTTTTTGGGTAAGGTGTGTTTTCCAGTGGTTTGAGAAATGAAGTTATTGGCTTTGAGCTCTTAGCTGCTTCTTCACTCCATTGTTTTTGCCGTCTCTTGCTCGCACCACTTTCAAATCTCCTCTTCAGAGTGATCTATCTGATCTATTTACACCTGAAATGTTCTAAAGTAAATATGTAGCCTATCCACACTTGAAATATTCTGATGTAAATAAGTATCTTATCTACACTTGAAATCTTCTACTGTAAACACGTACACAAATGCTAAATGGTACACAAATGCTGAAAAAAGACTTAAAACAAAGGAATACTAATTAAGACCACAAAATGAAACAGTCAGACAGGTTATTATCCTTATCACTGAATCAAAACTCAAGCATGCAAGGTATAATATAACAGGCTGAGCTGAAGACAAAGGGATGACATATATATATAGTAAACACACACGGATACAGACAGAGGGATAATGTCCAAAAATTTCAAACGTGTGTCCTCACAAAAGTCACTGTACAAGAGTGTCCTCACAAATTTTCACCTTGAATCTGGGCCTATAGACTACGAAAGCGTAAGATGATGGCCAAGCTACCACGCTAGGGCTCAACCAACCAACCAGTCACCTTTTTTAGCTACCATATGAAGATAATAATGAGGAATTAGCATACATAAATAAATCCTGAGTCAACTAGATGTAAAACTATAAAGACACTAAAATGTAACTATTCTCAATCTTTCAACATGCACCTGATCCAGCACCAGCCACTAGTAGTGGTTTATTTATATAATCACCTGATCTGAGAGGACACGTTCATCACGGTCTAATCTTGCGCCATCAGAACCGATATATTTTTATTAATATTTATGAACATTTTTAACTCTTTTTAATATGACAAAATCTATATCTGTCAACAAAAAACCAAATCACATCTCTTATTTGCTTAAATTTGCAGCTCTAGGCTGAGAGTGTGTGTCACATTATGGTCTGATAGGGATGCACATAAAAACAAGTTGGGAAACTTATCAAATGCCAAAAAATTAACAGGTGTCTAAATCTGAGGCTCCCTTTGAGCTTGAGGCCTCCTGGCCTCCCCTCTGATTGGCCCTGTGTGCAGTTAAAAAACAAAAGACTCAACCCTCAGAATTAAATAAATAACCTTCTCCTTGGAAGAAAAAAATCTAACCAGCGGGTTTTCTGCAGCATGGGGTCAGCAGGTAACTCTCCTTCCCTCCCTCTGCACAAAAAGAAGCCAGAATGTTAACTATACATGCCAAGTGTGCATGAAGAAGCAAGCCCACCATCATGCAAAGAAGTCTTCATCACGCTTGTTCAGATTTTGAGTCGATATTGAGCCATATAACATTTTAAATTAAAGCCCTATATATTCACCACCACAGAGATCAAAATACAAGTGTGTGTGTTATTGAACACTGAGTTTTCCCAGTGTATCAGATACAAAAATACCTATTCTAAGTAGGATTATAGAGTTTTATTGGAAAAATCTGCAGATTTTTAATAATCCCCAAATATCTCTCTAGAACTAAGATTGCTGTATACAGAGTAGGTAGTACAGTGGCCCTAAAATAGTTTATGCTGTCTATCATATATTGCAGCTAGGAGTACTTGCTTCTATGTTTAGAAAATAAAGGAAACAGGTCCTAAAGATACCCTTTCCTATAAACTTGTTTTAGTTCTTAATTGTTTTCCATTCCTGTTAGCTGTCTTTCAGAAACTGATTTCATATGAATGGTTTCAAGTGTCCTTATGCCTAGTTTTGCTTCCTAAAAATTAAATTTCATGTTCTAAAAACAGGACACAACACTCTGGAAACACCTAATAGCCTTAATTCAAGCCTGTTGTAACTTGATTAAGTTTTGTGGAGTTATATATCAGGGATGATTTTGATTAAAATGTTTAAAGCAGTTCAGATGGACTGTTGTTTTTATTAAAAAGGTTGCCATCTTGTGACCAGTGTTGAGAACTGTATGATTATACTAAAATCTTAGAGAAACTCAATTTTAAAAAGAAAATAAGATTTTTAAAAAGAGATTAATTGTTTATACTATAACATATCATGATGCCATTACATTATAAAAATACTGAGTTAAATTGTTGTGGATTCATCTGTTAGAGTTATAGCCAAGGTAAAAATGTATGCGACTGGTTTATGCCTTGTGAAATTCAAATTCTTCCCTGTAATAAAGCACTTGTTTGTCTTTGTCTAACAATATATTATGTTAAAATAGGTTATGGTTTTGGATTATAATTGCAAACAGTAAAATGCTTTTATTTTTAGCATGTGTAAGCACTGCAAGCAACAACTGTAGATTGATTAAGGCGGCAGGAGAACTTAGAGGCCCATTAACCATGCACATTGTTACCACTAAACCACCAGAGCAGCCAGATCTGTTTGTTTACCATCTGCCATTTGGCATGGTCATGGGAAAAGGGCAAAGGGCAATTCTATGAACAATATATTTGGCTTATTGTGGCAGCAAGAGAACATCCAAAAAAGTTACACAGAAGACAACCCATTCAGTCAGTGCTTATTTTTATTTACTTTCTTTTTAAAGTTATCACTGTACCTACAAGGACTGGAATTAACTACTGTATAGAACAGAAACTCACTAGGTACTGTAGACCAATAGATTTGTACACAAACATCAGTAGTTTTTCAGCTTTGCAACAAGCAAATGGATGATCAGTTTTTCTTACTTTCATAATTTTTTTGTCTTTATTTCTTGTTCTCCAGGAAGAAGAATTTGATCATTTATATTGGATGCAAGCAGTGGTTCAAAAGTCCTAGGCACTGGGTTTGAATCAGACAGGCTCTAGAAATACAGCTCGGAATCATGACAGGGTCAAATCAGCCCTTGCAGAGTTCCTTGAAACTTATTTTGGTAAAACTTTAAAAACCAAGGGCTTATCTGAATTGCTTGGACATTAAAGATTCCTCGCCATTTTTATAAGAATAGAGATTTGTCTTGGTACCTTTGGCCAAAAATTTCCTTCCCTTGTTGTACACCAATAGCCTGTCAGACTGCTGCTGCTCATCCATCCCAGCCTTGTAATTCTGGAGAAAAGCTTGAATACTTGATTCCTAAAGACTCAACATCCAAAATGGCAATGCTGTGCTAGCCAGAGGAAAAAGTGAGCTCAATTGACATAAGGTTCTCTGAGTTGGTCTTTACATGTCGAAGATTCCAATGACAAGCTGGCATGCCTTTGGCTTTTAATGTTTTGGAAACTACCATATATCCATTATCCCTAAAAAGGAGACAGTGGGTTATTTTAAAAGAAGTAGTTAAATAAGTTCTTAGGACTGTTAAGGAAAAGCCATTAGTGTTACTAATTTCTGACACATCTGTTACCATCAGTGAATATCAAAATGGGAAAAATCAAGCCTTGCTTGGTTAAGAAAACTCCTGGAGCTGAGCTTGTATATGGATCACCAGTTTTATTGACCAAATTCTGTCTTCAGTTACATTTAAGTGAAACCCCACTGACTTCAATGAGGTTTCCCAGTGTAATTAATGGCAGATTTTCATAACTGCTTATAAAATAAATGAATCTAGGGTTAAAAATAAAATGTGAATAGAGAAAGTGTGAAGTGCACTCAAAGCTCTAATTATCATCAAAATTAGAATTTCCATTTTGTAAAAGCATAAATAAAATGAAAGTTTTTGACCTTGGACTATTACATCCTATGTTCCTGCATAAAGTTCATTCTTCTCTCTCTCTCTGGTCTCCTCTGAGGGAGGCTTAGGTCTGTCAAACATAGTAATTCCATCATCACTGGGATTCGCAGTTACTATTATCCAGTAATTCTTATCTTCTTCAGCTTTATGGGAATCCAGATAGGTGTGACAAATGACTTCATATTCCTTTCCAAAGTATGACCTGTCAAGAGAAAATAGTAGCACGGCTAGATATAATGACTATATACTTCATGCTCTCTGTCTCAGAAGTTAACGGTGAGTCAATATAAACTGTAAATTACTCCTCTAACTAATTTGCAAATACCTTGTCTCACATAGTTTTTGGTTTATTAAGCCATATTATTCATGCATTTTAAAAAACTTTATTTGTCAATTATAATTTTAGAAATCAAAAGCCAAGAGGAAAAGTTAGCAATGATCCAGATTCACCCAGCTAAATCCCAAAGCACTCCAGGGAGTATTCATTCATCCTGAGGAAGAGCAAGTGTTGCTGCTGCTGCCTGCCTTCCTTCAGAATTTCCACTGGTGAATGGCAACTCTTTTTAGTTGGCGTGCTACAGGTGCCCCATTGATATAGGATTGCACTGAAAACACCCAGTTCCCCAGCCAACTCTACCGATTTTGGGTGCTGTGCTGGGTTACTACAAGCTCCCTGGCTTTCACCATTTCAACCTCACCCCAGCAAACTTTCTGCCTCAAAGGCCTCCATGAGGGTCTGATATAGATTCTGAGCTGAATTTTGTTTGGAATTAAATGAGAAAGAATTGTTATACTCATTAACAATGTAGAGTCAAAGTACTAATTCAATGCGGGAGTTACATTCACACCTATATATTAACTTGGTTTTTGTGAGAGAGTCCCATGTATCCTGCATGCAATTTCCTGCATTGTTTTAAAATATATATTTCTGATCTATGACACTTCCTCATACCCAATTTTCTGTACAAATAAAGGACTACAATTGTTCAGAATATTCAAAGGGGGAACTGAACCATCCAAGAAAGAGAGAAGTCTGGAAATCTGAGGGGAAAATGTGAAAAAGGTTGAGCTGATTGATTGCAGACCCAGGGTAGAACTAAATTACAGCCTGACAATAAATTGAGAGTGAGTGAATGTGTTCTGCACTCTTTTTGTTTTCCCACTAAATGTGTGATTAGAGCACTTGTCTCATTGCTTATATTCTTGATATACTGAACTTGTACATCATTATATCATGATTCATGAAAAACATCCCTGATATTTATATTGTCATAAATTACACTTACCTTATCCAATAGTTCCTAGGAACTGCTAAACCCCGATTTGTATGGCAATGAGTGATAAGGACTTTAGTATTTGCCTAGAGAAAGAACAAGAGAATCTTTTTCACAGACCTTTTAAAGACTGTTGTTAAAACGTCTTTTTGCCGTGCAAGTGAAATGTTTTGAGTTAGTGAATATAACATGTTAAAAACACAAGCTCTGATTCTGGGCCGCTTTGTACCTCATTGATACTGGACTGTCATGGGCTCGTCCAGCCCGCAGTGTAAATAAGCTGGTTTTACCATTTAACTGCAGCGATCCCCAAGGGACATCCAGTAGCCCACAGTAGCTGAATGTATAGCATTCTGGCCACTCCCACTCATAGAATCATAGAAGATTAGGGTTGAAAGAGTCCTCAGGAGGTCATCTAGTCCAACCCCCTGCTCAAAGCTCTCTCCTCCAATACACTTCTTCCCTTCATGGGCATGCCCCAGTGCTGGGCCCGTAAAAAAGAGCAGTGTAAAGCCAGGGAATGGTCCTATGCTACCAGAGGAATCCCAGTTTCACTTGGTGTTTCCTGGTGGAGAGATCCTTCTGGTTTCCACAATAAAATGTGCTGGGGCACAGTCTAGAATGGGGGCCTCTGCATTTTTAAAAAATAATTTTTTACTGTATTGTTACATTTTTGCAAAGAGCACTTTTAATTTATTTTTAAAGTACAACAGGATTGATCTTAAATTAACCTGTTTAAAAATATTTTTAAAACTGCCATGAAAAGAGAATATTGTCTTAATCAATTACATAATTTTAACCAGATTTTGAGAGTCAGAAGCTTCATAGACATATATTACAACAGAAGTAGTGCTGGCAGTGGAGGAACAGTTATATTTATAATATAATATCATTACTTCACATTTACCTTGAACTATAGAGGTCTTAACTGAGGGATCTCTAAGCATTTTAGAAGCATTAATTAAACTTCCAGCACCTCTGTGAGGTAAGTTTTACATTCATGTTACATATACACACTGAGGTTAGCAGCCATATTTTCAAAAGTGGCCACTGATTTTGGGTACCTCCATTTTTTGGAGCTCTGTGGGCCTTATTTTCAGAAGTAAAGAGCAATCACAGCTACTATTATTAGAAGTGGAATTGCAGATACTCGGTGCTTCTGAAATTCAGACTGTGGGGGTTACAAATTCAACTGCAGAACCCGAGGCACCCAAAATCAATGGCCACTTTTTAAAATTTTGGCCAAAATATTTATCCTAATTGCACAGCAAGTCAACCCCAAAGTTAGCACTGGAACCCAAAAATGCTGAATTCTAGCCCCCTGCTCTAACCATTAGCTATCATTTGCAGACTGTTTCCCCCGTTTCCCCCAGTTATGTATGGATAATTTGCTTTTCACCATGACTTTCAGAATACTGTAAAAAATAAAATGAATGCAACTTTTAAAAAATGGTTTATCGATAGCATTAATTAAATACTCTTAACATTTACTAGGGTTTTACTTTCTATATAATTTCTTACAGGAACTGGAAATCCTTCATATTCAAGACGCAGCTGTGGATCCAAAAAGGTAGCTTGCCAGCAAGTCAGATAGGAGAGCTCATCTGTCAAAAACACTTGCTGAAGGTATGATTTTTTAGCAAATCTCATAAATGATTTATGGTCACTTGCAAGATATAACTGTAAATGGAAACATACATGAATGGCAATGTAAGTTTAAATGATTAAACTACTAAGTTACTACAGATAAAAGAACAATTGTTTGTGTTAAGCAATGTCACACAAATTTATATAAAATACTTTTAAAACACTCAACTAGTTTTTAATAATTGCTTACAAAATTGATTGTTTTTGAGCATGAAGACTGTTTTATTCCAGAATCAAAAAAAAAAAAAAATTGGTGAAGAAGAGTTTTATATCTGTGCAAGCAAAGAAGTGTAAGACCAACATGAAAGAGTATACAAAAAATGCCTGTACAAACATGGGGTTACCTTTATGCTTCAGAAGTAGTACTGTATTTCTGTTGTTGAAATATGTGCTTCTTCTGTTAGGAATGATCCAATGCTCACTGATTTAAATGAGCATTGGATCGGACCCAAAACATACTGCAGTTATAAAAAAGAAACTGTTTTTTCAACACTAGGAACAGATTCTTTGTGAAAAGTCAGTCAGTCAATTCTCATGAATTCAAAACTCTTAACTATAACAGACGCTACATGATTGATGAGCTTATGAATAGTGTGCTGCATTCAAATTGAACAAGTGACTTCAAAAAGAGCGAGATTATAGAAGTTAATCACTGATATATAAATGAGATCTGCATTCCAAAGGGTCACTGTGATAAGAAAGACACAGGCAAGGTTGCTAGGCCAAAAAAATCTATCAGTGGTACCTATATGGCTTTATACATTGTCCTCTGATGCTGCACTCTTCCTGTCTTCTGAACAGACACGATATTAACATTTCCTAGAATTCTGCTGCCTTACTCAGACTCAGACACTAACATTTTACTTACTTTAAAAATATATAGACTTTCATTCACAGGTTCCAGATTTGCCAAGTCTCTTCCATTTTCAGGAGAGAGTCTCTTGTTCTCAATTCATTTAAAGGCAGAGTTTAAAACATCCACCTTCCTGCATTTTGTGGTGTGTTTCATGAGATATTTAAAATGTTCATCTTTTTAAAAAATATCCCTCACTCAAATCACCTGAGTTTGATAGTCCTGGACTGAATTCCTGACCCCTAGAAATTTGGTAAAGCTCTCTGAATAGGTGTTGCATTTGAGACAAGCCATGATAAGGAAATGCAAGTAAATATTTGTTTTAGGGGGATTTTTTAAATCCCCAAATAGTTTATTCATAGAGGATGGTGATTTGGCTATAGGGTATCTTCTATGCAAATGTTAAATGTTTTAATATATTGATAGCTAAACATATATGCTATGAATATGACCAAATGACAGTCACACTGCTACTGGCCATGAGACAGGGAACCACAGTCTTATCTCAATTACACTGGTGCAAGTGCAGATTAACTCAGTGTGGTTGCTCTGGATTTACTCTGGATTTAACCTAAATCAGAATGTGACCACAGGTCTGTCCTGCAAAACTGGTATGTCTGGCCATGTACAATATGACACATTGAGTGCTCTACAGTATATAGCTTATCCCCTCTCCTCACATGAAGTGTTCCAGGTTCATTCTTTGCTTAGTAATAACTATTGCATATTTTATTGCACAAAAATAGAATGCAAAATATGTACAGTAACCCAACTAACAGTATCAATATATACTACAGTTTTAGTTTACACCTGTGTTGACTTACCATTTGATCGGTAAAACCGCCTGTTGCCCCAAGACCAAAATTCTGCCCAAATCTAATGGGTTCACCCATCGAATTTCCTTCAACACTGTTCACATAGGAAAAGAACCATATAAATTGAAACATGCCATATGCATTGATTTGTGTGTGTGTATATATGTGTGTGTGTGTGTGTTCAGAATTACTAATTATAGAAGAGGCTGGTGTCACTGCTTATTATTAACATTGCTATTAGAAAATACATTATAGAAAGAGTTGGAATTTAAATAATTTACTACATAAATATTTAATCCTCAGAGTGGAAAATTAGGCTCGCAATGCTATTTTTCAGCTGCATACATTAAACACATAGGCTGGGATTTTCAAAGGAGTTTAAAGGAGCTTGGTGTCCAAATGCCATTGAAATTTAGAGGGAGTTCAGCACTTAATTCCCTTAGGCTCCATTGAAAATCCCATTCTGTATGTTTAATTCATGTATCTGAAAAATCCTTGCCAAAAAGCAAAAGGAGTGTTTCCCTGTAATTTATCATGTTGTTTAGTTTTCATATCGATTTATCATCCATTTCAATGCAAAAAATAAATGTCTGCTAATGAAATGTCAAAGTTGAGAATTTAAATTCAAAAGTCAGGTTGCCATAGTAATAACCATAACTCATTTCCTTTGATCATAAGTATTATTCTGCAACACTGATGTATTTTGTTAAAGGGGCACTGCTAGGCAGTGGTACAACCTCATAAAGAAAGAGGAAACTGAAAATGCTTTAGTCCTGTAGCTACATTTATCAGGGCAACATGTCCCCATCATCCACTTCAGTGGTTATGACTAGGCTATAGATTAAAATTGCATCGTCTTTTCCCTTATCTATATTACCAATTCTGAAATAATTTTAAAAATAAATTTAACTTTACATAATTTATGCTGTTTATTTATTTTTTTAGATTTTGGTGAGTTTACAGATCCAGGTGTCTCTAGTCAAGGTCAGCATCTAGTTCCCTTCCATTAGCACAGTGATACAACATTTGGCTTTTAAATGCACAGCAGGGAATGTTTAAATAAATAAAATAAATATTTTTGGAGTTTCTTTTTAGTTCATGAAAACATTCCTATCTACACAGAAGTGTAGGCTCTATATACACATATAACAAAAAGAAAGCCTCTACCCCAAACAGTTTACAATTGAAGTATGCCATCTTTTCTAATATTCTCAAGAACTATCCAGAGATACTGCTCAACTTTTAGAATGTCAGGGCAAAGAGGCACCCTTTGCTCTTTTATGTCCTTGCACAGAAGAAGGAAGTATGTAAGATTTAACTAATTCTCATAACATCCATGCAAGGTAACCAGTTATGTTTGTAAATGCTTTGTTAACTAAAAATATTGCTCTATGTCAATAATAAGCTGTAGAGTTTAGTCAACTTTAACATATTTGTTAGTTTATGAAAAAGAAATACAGTGAGCCTGATTCTGCTTTTGCACCAGATTTATACTGATGTAATCTCATTGATTTATTGGAATTACTGGATGCACACTGGCATGAGAGCAGAATCGGGCCTAATGTGTAATAAAAATTAAGCCATTAGTATGAAATCAATAAAATGTTGCTCTGCACATTGATTTTCACAAAATAAGATCAAACCTTAACACAAGGGTTTAACTACTACTGAATCTACTGAATGCAAGACACCAAACCTTAGGATACGAAATGCATTTCGACCAACAGGGTTCACACTTTTCACTGCACTCAATCCACACGGGACTTGCAATGACTCAGATGTATGTACTGTTATATCATCTGGATTAACGGCCAAAGTTAGATTGCCACACGCTGCAGGGTAATTCTCCGTAGGTGATTTGTTGTTTTCAGGGCTCAAAAGCATCACAGTGTCTCCAAAGTGAACAAATCCATCTTTCGAAACTGATAGTTGCATCTAAGTTAAAATATACATAGATTGGTATAGACTGTTTCAATTTGTTTTAAAACTATTGAAATTATTGTAATGTATCATATAGAATGCTAAAACATAGTATTCTCACTACACAGATGCTAATGATTCACTGAAACATTTTATAAGTGGTGAAGCAGAATTGATGAAAGGCTAAGAACTCATTACCTGCTTTAAAAGATTATTTTTAAGTCTCTTTGATTTCTGTATTAGAAGTTCTCCTTTTTCTCTTTTATACAAAAAATCTTTCAAGAGGTCCTGTTTAAAAACAAAAGTGAAAAATTAAGCATAGTATCCAGCATTTTAAAAATCATCTTGGCTTTAAATGCAATTTAAATATTTTTTTAAAAGGGCCCCATATAGGCGGAAATCCATGAATAGGTGCCTGTGGCAGGTGGCTCACAAATATTCCAGGAACCTGAGTCTGATCTCACACTAGTTTTACACTGAGGGTAAATCCATTAACTTCAATGGAGTTACTCCCCATTTACACCAACGCGTGGTCTACTCTACAGTGTACTCTAGCTTACGTCAACATATCTATCGGCTTGTCTCCACTTACTGGGGGGGATCGACATGTGGCGATCGATCCACCGGGGGTCAATTTAGCGGGTCTAGTGAAGACCCACTAAATCAACCACCAATTGCTCTCCCGTCCACTCCGGTACTCCACCAGAACGAGAAGCATAAGGTAAGTCGACACCGCTATAAATTGACCTAAGGTACATCGACTATTCGATAATATACTATATACTATAATATAATATAATATAATATACTATTATTCATGTAGCTGGAGTTGCATAACTTAGGTCAGGGGTCGGCAACGTTCAGCATGTGGCTCGCCAGGGTAAGCACCCTGGCGGGCTGGGCCAGTTTTATTTACCTGCTGACGCGGAGGTTCGGCTGATCACGGCCCCCACTGGCCGCGGTTCGCCGTCCCAGGCCAATGGGGGCGGCAAGAAGCGGCGCGGGCGAGCGATGTGCTGGCCGCGGCATCTCGCCGCCCCCATTGGCCCGGGACGGCGAACCGTGACCAGTGGGGGCCGCGATTGGCCGAACCTGCCGCGTCAGCAGGTAAATAAAACTGGCCCGGCCTGCCAGGGTGCTTACCCTGGCGAGCCGCGTGCCGAACGTTGCCGACCCCTGACTTAGGTCGACTTAGCCCTGTAGTGTAGACCTGCCCTATGTAAGTGTCTACACAAAAATTTCGCTCACACTGCCATAACTGCCCATCTACGCAGACTTCATAACTCCATCTCCACGAGAAGCATAGAGTCAATGTCGATGTAGTAAGGTCAACGCGGCGTTAGTGTAGACCAGTGGTTCTCAACCTGCAGCCGGCTTGCAGCCCAAACAGCACACACAACATCCTCCAGGCCATACAGTAGTGTTTGTATATAGATAGATTAGATAGAGATAGTGTTGATGTAGCCCATATAACACATAGAGAAGTGTAAATAGGTTGAGAACCACTGGTGTAGCAATATCCATAAGGGACCAGCTTTGGTGCCCCCTGGAGTGGCACTCTCATGGTGCGGTAAAGGGGCGCTGCCGGCCCTCAGTTCCTTCTTGCCGGAAACTCCGACAGTGGGGAAGGAGGGCGGGTCATGGAATGGACATGAGCAACACACCTCGAAGAACACCAGTTATGAAACAGGTAACTGTCTTTTCTTCTTCAAGTGCTTGCTCATGTCCATTCCATATTAGGTGACTTCAAAGCAGTAGCCCTGGAGGTGGATAGGAGTTCACGGATGTGTAGATTGCAACACAGCTCTGCTGAATCCAGCCTCGTTCCTGGCCTGCTGAGTGATGACATAATGAGTGGTAAATGTATGGACAGAGGACCATGCTGCAGCTCTACAGATGTCCTGGATAGGGATGTGAGCCAGGAAGGCCGCCAAAGATGCCTGAGCTCTCGTTGAGTGGGCTCTGACAATCGGTGGCAGCAGAACCCCCGCCAGGTTGTAACAGGTCCTTATGCACAAGATGATCAAATTGGAAATCCTCTGTGAGGACATTGGATGACCCTTCATCCTATCCGCTGTAGCGATGAAGAGTTGAGTCAATTTACGGAAAGGCTTGGTACGTTCTAAGTAAAAAGCCAAGGCCCTCCGGACGTCCAAGACGTGAAGACACCTCTCTTCACTTGTCTTGTGCAGTTTGGGACAGAACACCAGGAGGAAGATGTCCTGGTTCATATGGAAGGTGGAGACCACCTTTGGCAGGAAGGCCGGGTGGAGCCACAACCGAACCTTATCTTTGTAAAAGACTGTGTACGGGCGGTTCTGAGGTCAAGGCTTTAATTTCTGAGACCTGTTTCACCGACATCACCGCCACCGGGAATGCACCCTTCCATGACAGATGGGAAAGGGAGCAGGAACCCAGCGGTTCATAGGGCGGGCCAGTCAGCCTAGAGCAGACCAAGTTAAGATCCCACTGCGGGATGGGAGCCCACACCTGCGGGAAGAGTCTCTCCAGTCCTTTCAAGAATCTGACCGTCATGTCATGGGAGAACACCGTCTGCCCTTGGATCAGCAGATGAAAAGCAGAGATGTCTGCAAGATGCACTCTAATGGAAGAGTATGCCAGGCCCTGGTTCCTCAAATGGAGCAGGTAGTCCAGGACAGCCTCTATGGAGGAACGCAAGGGAGAGATGCCCCGTTCGGATGCCCAGCGGGAAAACCTCGTCCACTTGGCCAGGTAAGTCAGTCTAGTTGAGGACTTCCTTCTTTACAGGAGGACTTCTTGGACTCCTTCTGAACAGGTCCATTCCTCCGGGTTCAGCCATGCAGCATCCATGCCGAGAGGTGGAGGAACCCGAGGTTGGGATGTAAGAGGTGACTGTGGTCCTGAGACAACAGGTCTGGTTGGTTGGGCAGAGGTCAGGGAGGGGCCACTGAAAGGCTCATGAGTGTGCCAACCAATGCTGGTGAGCATAGGCACTGACTCCGTGGGTGCTCCGGGGCTGGAGCACCCACGGGGAAAAATTGGTGGGTGCTTAGCACCCAATGGCAGCTCCCCGCCCCGCCCCCCCATTCCAGCTCACCTCCACCTCCGCTTTGCTTCTGCCTCCTCCCCTGGGTGCACCGCATGCCCACTTTTTCCCTCTGGCTCCCAGTGCTTGCGCCGCGAAACAGCTGATTCACGCGGCAAGCGCTGGGAGGGAGGGGAGAGGAGGGGGAACGCTGCGCACTCGGGGAAGAGGTGGGGCCGGGGCGGGGATTTGGGAAATGGGTCCAATGGGGCAGGGAGGGGGCAAGTTGGGGCAGGGACTTCGGGGAAGGGGTTGGAATGGGGGCGGGGAAAGGGTGGGGACGGGGCAGGGCGGGGCCAGGGAGCATGAGCACCCACCGGTGCTGGGGAAAGTTGGCGCGTATGCTAGTGAGGCCATGCCGGGGCGATCATGATAATCTGCGCCTGGTCTCTCTTGATCTTTGCCAGAGCCCTGCTGATAACTGGAATCGGAGGGAACGTGTACATCAGGCTCCCCGACCACAACAGGAGGAAGGCATTGGACCACCTTGCCCGACAGGTGGGGCAAGAAGACTCCGCACGCCAGCCGGACTGCTCGGAGGTCTTTGACATCCCCTGTGTCTGGAGGTTGCTGAGATGTGCCCCCCAGCCGTCTGACACCAATTCGATGGAGTGAGCAGGGTTGTCAAACGGAACCCCCTCCAGGACTGTCCTGCTGTCAGTCCAGCATATCAGTGAGATAAGTATCTCCTGGGGAATGGTAATGATCTCCAGGGGGTTTCGGGACTGGGAATAGACTGTCGCCAGCCATTGTTGCATGGGCCACATCCGGAGCCTGGCATGGCAGACCACATAAGTGCACGCTGCCATGTGGCCCAGCAGGTGCAGACAGATCCTGGCTGTAGTCAGAGGAAATGCGGAGACTTCCGCGATGAGGTTCGCAATCGTGTGGAACCTTTCCAGTGGCAGGAACGCTCTGGCACAGGCAGAGTCGAGGACCGCTCTGATGAACTCTATCCTCTGCACTGGCACCAATGTTGACTTTTTGTCGTTCACCAGTAGGCCCAGAGAGCAGCACATGGCTTGAAGCACTGTGACATTCCTTTGGATGTGAGACCTGGAGCTGCCCTTGAGGAGCCAGTTGTCGAGGTACAGGTCGATTTGGATACCCCGGCGCCTGAGGTAAGCTGCTACCATCGACATGCATTTGGTAAACACCCTTGGTGCTGTCACCAGGCTGAACAGGAGGACCATAAACTGTTAGTGGTGGGGCCCCATCACAAACCAGAGGAAGTGTCTGTGTCCTTGAAAGATCGCTATATGGAAGTATGCGTCTTTCAAGTCGAGGGTGGCATACCAGTCTCCCGGATCCAGGGAGGGGATAATAGAAGCCAGAGAGACCATGAGGAACTTTAGCTTCTGTAGGTACTTGTTGAGGTCTTGCAGGTCCATAATGGACCGCAAACCGCTCTTGGCCTTTGGGATTAAAAAGTACCGGGAATAGAACCCCTTGTTCCTGTACTCGAAAGGAACTTCTTCCACTGTATCCAGCTGTAGTAATCCTTTTACCTTCTGTGCGAGGAGACTCTTATGAGAGGGGTCCCTGAAAAGGGATGGGGAAGGCGGGTGGGAAGGGAGGGTAGAAAGGAACTGGAGGGTATAACCCCGTTCCACAGTGTTGAGGACCCAGCGCTCCGAAGTTATAGCGGTCCACGCCAAGAGGAAAGGGGAAAGGCAGTCGGAGAACACTGGGAAAGATGGATCCGGGGAATAGTCTGGTAGGGTGCCCTCAGGCGCACCGTCAAAATGACTGTTTGGCCCCTGGCTTATTATGGGGTGGAGCCCAACGAGTGGAGGCGAATGGCTCGGGTGGCACTTGTAACCTTTGGCTCATTTATGGGGCTGGTCCTGCTGAGGCTGGCTCCCCTGGCCCTGAGGCTGCTGTGTTTTGAATCGCTTACGCACCGGGGCTGGGACGTAGAGACCCAGGGTTTTCAGGGTTATGCGGGAGTCCTTAAGGCCATGCAACTTGCTGTCTGTTTGCTCTGCAAATAGGGCCCTGCCATCGAAGGGCAGGTCCTGCAATGACTGCTGGGTGAACAACCCAGAGAGGAGCAGCCAAGAGACTCACCGCATGGAGATAGCGGAAGCCATGGTGCGGACAGCAGCATCAGCAGCACTGGACGCTGCCTGGAGGGCTGAAGCCTCGCGCACCGGAGGGGAATGGGATACCAAGGCCGCTGGCCTCTCTAAGGCTCCCAACACCGATCAGGCAGCCTGGGAGAACCCCCAGGATTCCACGGATACCATGTAGATAAATCTCTGATAATTTTCATATGACTTTACATTGTGCCTCTTCATATAACCTTGTAGTCGGTCTACCCACATGTGACCTCTGTTTTCATGAAACTTTGTATCAAAGCCTAATATAGAAACCTTGTACTGATGAGCCTTGGTGTATGGAAACTTTATATCAAAGCCTCATGTAGAAACTTTGTGGTAAGCCTTGGTATAATGTTATAGCCCCTAAGGATAGTTAAAGTAGAAGAAAAATGTCTTTTTGCTACCAGTAGAACAAGATCTTCCCCCCCTCCCACTCTTAATCAATTGCCCTGTTGAATGAACGAGGTGTGAATGAGTAAAGGCTTGGAAGGCAGCACCTCCAGACAGCTGCAACCCTTGGAGAGGGGATGGAAGCCAGACCCAAGGATAATAAAACTTGTCAAGTGGGCTCATTAAAGAAAAGCAGACATACTGACGGCCTCAGGGGTTAGAAGCAAGCACCTTCTTTTGGAAATACCCTCTTTGCAGCATTGGGACAACACCCAGAAGGAAGCAGCACAAAGGACCAAAGAACACAGACACAGATTTTGAATCTGGTACAGATTTGCATGAGAGGGAAGCTGCTATAAAAGTGAGATGTCTTGCAGAGGACCCCGGGTCTCGTCTTGTCAACATGGGAGCAACGATCCAGATCGGCAGAAGCCTGGCTCCCCCCCGCTCCTCCATCTAACTCACCTGGCCAGTGAAGTTAAGGGGAGCAACTAATTGGTAACAACAACAAGACAGTGTATTCGTGTGTGTGTGTGTGTGTGTGTGTGTGTGTAAGTGCATGAGTGTAATATATATCATATGCATATGATACAGTGTTAATTAATACATGTATTACTAATAAATGTGGCGTTTTGCCTTATTCCCCCAAAAAGATCCTGTGCAGTACTTAAAGTACTGCAACCATAGTACTGGCCACTGCACTTGGGGCCCTGGGACGGGTTTCTGTGCTGATAATGTAGTCAGAACCACCGGTACCAGGGCTTGTCCCACAGTCAGGGAACCTCACTCCAAGCTGGAGCTACAAGCAGAGCGGTCAGTACCAGGCAACCAGGATTGGGCTGAGCGGTGGCTCTTGTCCAACTGGTGCCGGTTGCTGCATCCCGAAGCCGACCTGCTCGAGTGAGACTGTCTTGGTTGGGCTCTCGGGGACCTACGGCGTTCGGCAGATCTTCTTCGGATGCCTGGTGAGCCACGGCTCACGCTACTTGACCGGTACTGGTACGTTGAACGGGAGCTACTACAGGCCGGTTGCTGGGACGATCGTTCTGAGTAGGGCAACCTCCTTCTTGGAGACAGACGATGACGGCCTGGCGATCGTCAGTCTCTGGTGTCCGATCAGTCCCAGGATTGGTCCTGGGCCCATGGAGACTGGTGGGGCTGGTCCCAGAATTCTTGACGGGTGGCGCATGCCTCAGAGGGTCGGCATCTATCTACCGGCGAGGTACACCTCGAGTCCCTTGATTGATGCCCCCAGTGCAAAGAGGGCTCTGCTAAGCCTGCCTCTCCAGTCCTGAGGCATGATGGCTTCAGGTGGGCAAACGCTGGTGGGACGTCCCTCTCGATGGGGATCGGTACCGCTGAGGCAGGGACATGCAAAGGTCCCAACACAGGTTTTCCCCGAGACTGGGGGGTACCACGGGAGCCGGTGTGGGTGGCACGGGGAGCATCAGGATCTCTTGAGCTGCTCGAAGAGCTTTGAGTATTGATGGCACCTGAAGCTGGCTAAGGCCTGCACCGTTACCTGGGGTCGCAGGAAAAGCATGGGATGGGCTGCACCGCTCGACTTGAACTGGGCCCCAACTTTCTGAAGGGGGTGTTGAGCTGCCCAGCACAGGTCATGGCTCACTCCCAGCCCTTTCCTTTCTCTTACGGGAGGTAGGAGATCTTCCCCTCCCAGTCTTTTTTGGCTTCTTCCCCAGAGCTGTGGAGGGGGATTGGTGCCGGTTCATGGACGGCACCAGCGGAGCACTGCGCACGGAGGCCGCGGTACTCGGTGCAGAGTCAGATCGCTGCTCCTGTGCCGGAGTGAGTGCTAACTCCATTAGGAGCGCTTTCAGCACTCTTCATCCTAGGTTTAAAGGACTTGCAGATATATCACTTGTCACTTATGTGCCCTTCGCCTAAGCACCTTAGGCAGCTGGTATGTGGATCACTCACGGGCATAGGCCTTTTGCAGCGATTGCAGGGCTTAAAGCCTGGGGACCGGGGCATGCCTCGTCCCCTGGCTGAATCCCGTTTGGGATTAACAAAAAGTTGAGAACTACTACTAAGGGTAACTAAAAAACTACTAACTATATCCAACTATATTACAGGTTTTCAAAGTTCACAAGAACAGAAAACGAAGCCAAAGCAGCAGATGTTTCAGCACCGTCACTGGCGGCAAGAAGGAACTGAGGGTGGGGGGAACCAGCAGCACCCCTTATACTGCGCCATGAGGGCGCCACTCCAGGGCATGCCAGAGCCGGTCCCCTATGCACACTGCTGAGGGAAAAACTTCCGGCACCTAATATGGAATGGACATGAGCAAGCACTCCAAGAAGAACTGTTACTGGCTTTCAAAAGCCGTCCCCCCGTGCCCCACTCTGAGTACAAGCGGTACAAACTCCTGGTGAGCACTCGCACTGCCGACACAAGGAGCAAGCCGGAATGAAATGGGAGTGAGTCTCTGGGGTTCAGTGGAGGAGGTCCCCCCTGCACTGGCAGCAGCGCCTGCATAGGACCCACTAGCCCAGTAATTCTCAAACTTGGGCCGCCGCTTGTTCAGGGAAAGCCCCTGGCGGGCTGGGCCGGTTTGTTTACCTGCCGCGTCCGCAGGTTCGGCCAATCGCGGCTCCCACGGGCCGCGGTTCACCGCTCCAGGCCAATGGGAGCTGCTGGAAGCGGCGGTCAGCACATCCCTCGGCCCGCGCCACTTCCAGCAGCTCCCATTGGTCTGGAGCAGTGAACCACGGCCAGTGGGAGCCGCGATTGGCCTGGAGCTGCGGACGCGGCAGGTAAACAAACCGGCCCGGCCCGCCAGGGGCTTTCCCTACACAAGCGGCGGCCCAAGTTTGAGAACCACTGCACTAGCCCCTTCCCAGAGCCTGAGTCACAGACTTGGATGAACCTGATGGCCCCAGACGCCATTGGCAGCGAGCGCCCATACGCTCTAGGGATTAAGGAGCTGGGCAGCTGCTACCAGGTCTCCTTCCCACCCCTGGATTAGCAACCAGGCTGCCCCCTCCCCCTAGGATGCCAGCCTGCTTTAGGGTTGGTGCTGCCCAACCCAAGGGGGGTCGTTGCTGTTGCTTATGGCGTGGGGCGGAGGGGGCGGTAGAGGGTGCTGCCCAAAATGCGGGCGGGGCGGGCAGAAGGAAGGCGGGGCCGCCCCCAGCCCGCCGGAACGGGGGGGGGGGGGTGGTGAGGGAGAGGACAGAAGGAAAGCCCGCCGGAGGGGGGAGGATCCTAGGAAATGGCAGCTGCTCAGGTACCTCCTCTAAGTACGTGTCCTCGTTCCAGTTGGCGATGCGCACCCCCGCGCTGTAGGGCTTGCCGCTCAAGCTAGCCCGGCCGTTCATGTTGGGGGAAGGACGGGGTGGGGCTCCGTTTGGGGGGGTCAATAGAGGAGTCGGCTCCAGGCAGGCGTCTCCCAGCACGCGCGCCCGCTAGGCCGCTGAGAGTTTACTGGTTGCCAAGGGAACGGTTTTAGCTGGGGATTGGATGTTCTCGAGGGAAGAGTCCGCCAATGAGGGGGGAGGGGCGGGGGTTTCTCTGCTTTCCCGGCGCTCCCGCAGCCTCTCAGTGCAGCTGGCGAGAAGGAGGGCTGGTGCTGGGGTGGAGCCAATCCTCCGCCTGGGGGAGCCTCCCTGAGGCCGGGAAAGGGGTGGGTGGCCCCCACCTCGGCCCCCATCTCAGACCAGGGGCGGCGGGGGCTCACTGCAGCGCTGTCACTCCTGCTCCCCATGTATCTGGCTGGGGCATCCCCCAGGCAGGCTTGTTTAGCTGATGTGGCCAAAAGAAAATAACTTGTCCCCAAAAGTTCCCAGGCACAGAACTCTGGTGAGCTGCCCCTGGCCTGTACCTGCCCCCAGCGTCTGCAAAACACCCCCACGCTGCAGCCGGAGCAGCCCCCTGCTCACTGCACCAAGGCACTGGCCTGCAAAACACCCCCACGCTGCAGCCGGAGCAGCCCCCTGCTCTCTGCACCAAGGCACTGGCCTGCAAAACACCCCCACGCTGCAGCCGGAGCAGCCCCCTGCACTGCACCAAGGTACTGTTGAGCTGCGTAGCTGTTCACCCTGTCTTTTCACTCATTTCTGAGGGCTGTTACCGGAGTCGCTTGGAGCATTTTCTCTGAGAAATGTTTTTTACCAAAAAAAGAAAACAATTGTAAAAACGTGTTCAAAGAGATTTTAATGAAAGCGTCGGCTTTTCAATCAGCTCCAGGTATTATGGACTGTTGACAGCTGTCGGCTTCTGGCGGTCAAGTTCTCCTTACTACTGAAAAGACTCTATAGATGCCTGTGATAAACTTGTTAAATATGCCTTAGCTAGATTGCTCTATCCTTCCTTCCACTGATCACACTCTCTTTCCATCTCTAACCTTGTTGTTCTTTAAAGTTTTTCTTCTTCATCTGTCTATGTTTATATTAAGTTCATGTAACTTTCAGAATCCCTTATAAACCCAGATAAATATGAACATTCAGAATTATGGCTGAATCTCCCTCTTTTACTCAATTGTGCCAAGGGACTGATGCACATATGGAGAGCATGGATTGATATGTGGGGGACTTTGTGTCAAATTTTGCTGACAGATTTCACAGCTTTATATCTGACATTTTTCTGTACTATTCTCAGTTGATACTCCCATTAAAATGACCCTTAGAAAATAGTTTTAAAGTAAAGCTTTAAGGTAAATTCTCTATGATGTAATCCGTTTGTATTGATTAAACGGGAAATGTTAATATGTAAAACAACTATATAAGACTAATACTGTATAAGGAGATCTAAGAGTTCAGAAGTATTAGGTGACTGACTTCCTTTAAAAAAATGTTTAGGTTTGTGATGACCTTAGATTTGAAACAAAATGATACAGAGGAAAGAATAGGAAAAATGATATAAATCTGGTTATTTGTAGTCTAAACGATTACCAGACAGCCGTGAAATTGATTTTATAGTGAATGAATGTAAGCAGATTTTAAACTGGACAAATTTTAAAGAAAATATTTCTCTTCATATGGACAGCTGGTCTTCACGTTAATGTCAGCTATAGAATTGATAATAGTTTTATAGAAAGAGTGGATTTTTTTTCCCCTCTAAGCCAAAACTAACTTCCTTCCTTATTGCTTGCTTTCTTATTTAGCATAAACTAAGGCCTAACAAGACAAAGTAAAACCCATTCTTGTAGAAATAGCTCCCCTCTGTGGCCATTTCTGATCAATGAAATTTTCATACATAACTGAGGTGTTGTATTGACCCTGAAGTTAGAACACTGTCCTTTTTTCTGTTGTTTAATTTAAATAGGCGGGAAAATGTCATTCATTTTGGCTCAGGACCAATGACCAACACAGATTTTAGAAGCATCACACGTGATGTGCAGCCTAAAGTATTTGGATTCATACAGCTTTGATTAAACTCCTGCTTCACTAATACACCTCTACCTCGATATAATGAGACCCGATATAACACAAATTCGGATATAACGCGGTAAAGCAGCGCTCCGGGGGGGCGGGGCTGCACATTCCGGTGGATCAAAGCAAGTTCAATATAACGCGGTTTCACCTATAATGTGGTAAGATTTTTTGGCTATCGAGGTAGAGGTGTAATTTGTTGTAAGCACTTAATGCAACATGTATTTTGTTAGCTGTTTTCACAGAACCAAAGGCTTTAATTAGGTTTGTTTATCATAGTTTTACACACATGCTTATGTAGGTATATAACATTTTAGTTATAAGCATGTAACATAGTAGCATTTAGATTTAATTTTTCTTATCTCTTTAATGTGCAGTGCTATGAAATTTGATATCTTTTGTTTTGTCGTCTTTTTTCTTCTCAGAATTAACCCTGTATTTAATTAATATGCATTATTGACTATTATAAAACCATACAATGTTTTTTCCAGAAGTTGAAGAATATATTGGGAATTCAGCCAGCTGTCATAGTTTTAATACGTGTCAGTTTTGGAATGTTATGTGGTTTCTCTTGGATTATGTTTCTTTTATACAAATATTATAATTTGCATATGTATGTATAAATTACACAAAAAAACAAAGTAAAAGTATTGCTGTACAGAGAAAAATTTGACTATACCCAATATGAGTCTTGTCTTGCCACTTGGAAATTTTTCACTTCTAATTTCATAATATCCTCTGAAAAACAAATAAAAAGAGCTTATTAAAAATTATTCAGTTTATAAAATGAATGTCTTTCTTACAACCATGGCTAAGGGCATGACATGCAAATTACCTTGATTTTCTTGTTATGTGTTAAACAAAATGCATCTAATGAAAAATAGTTTATGAATTATTAAATACTTTGTGTGAAATCTTGCCTCCTCCCATTGAAGTCAGTGGCAGAACTCCCATTGGCTCTAGTAGAACCAGGGTTCCACCCTGTATTTGCAGAAGGATTTGCCAGATTGATTAATTTGTCAACATAATTAATCGGACTTGGGGACATGTGTGGATTTAGGGGAGCATAGAATATCAGGGTTGGAAGGGACCTCAGGAGGTCATCTAGTCCAACTCCCTGCTCAAAGCAGGACCAATCCCCAACTAAATCATCCCAGCCAGGGCTTTGTCAAGCCTGACCTTAAAAACCTCTAAGGAAGGAGATTCCACCACCTCCCTAGGTAACCCATTCCAGTTCTTCACCACCCTCCTAGTGAAAAAGTTTTTCCTAATATCCAACCTAAACCTCCCCCACTGCAACTTGAGACCATTACTCCTTGTTCTGTCATCTGGTACCACTGAGAACAGTTTAGATCCATCCTCTTTGGAACCCCCTTTCAGGTAGTTGAAAGCAACTATGAAATCCCCCCTCATTCTTCTTTTCTGCAGACTAAACAATCCCAGTTTCCTCAGCCTCTCCTCATAAATCATGTGCTCCAGCCCCCTAATCATTTTTGTTGCCCTCCACTGGACTCTTTCCAATTTTTCCACATCCTTCTTGTAGTGTGGGGTCCAAAACTGGACACAGTACTCCAGATGAGGCCTCACCTCTGTATCCTATCTCTACCCTTCAGCGTATCTACCACTCCTCCCAGTTTAGTGTCATCTACAAACTTGCTGAGGGTGCAGTCCACGCCGTCCTCAAGATCATTAATGAAGATACTGAACAAAAACGGCCCCAGGACTAACCCTTGGGGCACTCCGCTTGATACCGGCTGCCAACTAGACATGGAGCGATTGATCACTACCTGTTGAGCCCAACGATCTAGCCAACTTTCTATTCGCCTGATAGTCCATTCATTCAGCCCATACTTCTTTAACTTGCTGGCAAGAATACTGTGGGAAACGGTATCAAAAGCTTTGCTAAAGTCAAGGAATAACAGGTCCACTACTTTCCCCATATCCACAGAGAGTTATCTCGTCATAGAAGGCAATCAGGTTAGTCAGGCATGACTTGCCCTTGGTGAATCCATGCTGACTGTTCCTGATCACCTTCCTCTCCTGCAAGTGCTTCAAAATGGTTTCCTTGAAGACCTGCTCCATGATTTTTCCAGGGACTGAGGTGAGGCTGACTGGCCTGTAGTTCCCTGGATCCTCCTTCTTCCCTTTTTTAAAGATAGGCACTACATTAGCCTTTTTTCAGCCATCCGGGACTTCCCCCAATCACCATGAGTTTTCAAAGATAATGGCCTAATGGCTCTGCAGTCACATCCGCCAAATCCTTTAGCACCCTCGGATGCAGCGCATCCGGCCCCCATGGGGTTGTGCTTGTCCAGCTTTTCTAAATAGTCCCGAATCACTTCTTTCTCCACAGAGGGCTTTTCACCTCCTCCCCATGACTGTTTCTCATTCTTAGTTCTACATGTAATAAACTTCCTTTAGTAAAAAGTACTCACCATTTTAAATGTGCTAGAGAAGAAAGATCAAATTGCATTATCATAAGAGGGATGCCACTCCAGCTTTCCCCTGCTGTCACAAAGTTAGTCCTTTTTCTCATCCTCATCTTTTTGTTAATAAAGAAAAAAACTTAAAGGAGAGCTAGATGGTTAAGGGGATTTAATATGACTGATAGAGCTTTCTATGGTACCTGTAGGCCATTAGTGTGACTACAGCCCAGCTTGGTTAGGCATGAGGAAGGCCCACATATTTAAAGCTATTTAGGCATTGTTGCATTAAGCACTGCAACAGCTAACTAATTTAGGACTCCAAATCTTATTTTCAAAAGGGATTTAGACACTTAGGAGTCTAAATTCCATCAAGACTTGGGCTAGCCCCCCTTCATAATTACCCAGGATTCCAGCAGGGCTTGTAGGGCCCACGCTGAGACCCATACTGCCACAGCATCATTGCTGTGGTACTTGAACTAACTAGATTAAAGCTAGCTCAGATATTTCTAGCTCCTTTGTGATTGCATTGTTGACAAACCCTAAGTCTGGCGAACAAGTCTGCATTAGGAGTTTGCATTGCTGTAAGTCTATTGATGTAGATATAAGAGTGGGAATTTCCTTAGTGTAGATTTGGACTAAAACATGCATCGCTGCACCAGTTACCCAGCTGCTGTTTTTAAGTCTTTCTTTGGAATTGAAAGAACCTACTTAGAGGAAAAGAGGGCAATTTGAACATTCTAGTGGTATGCTGTACTGCCAACTATGCTCCAATTCTAGAGCTCCAGGTGGGTCAGGTTACTCAGTCCTCCTTTATATTTTCATTCTAGCTAGTCTCTCATTTAAACCTCCTCAGAACATGTCTATCTGAGACAGTGGATGTGACGTTGCACTCCATAATGTTTTATGGAAATATGCTTACAAGTGTAAATATGATGTAACTGGAATATGCTTTATGCAAAAGGTCTCTTTTGGTATCATTACAAAGCTTATAATCTACTGAGAGTGTTCATCCTATTTGTATGTATGTATCATTCTTGAATCTAAAACTAGAAATATGAAGTATAACTCTGAGGTCCTATTATAATTTATGCAAAGTGTGGGCCATTAATGGTGATTTAGAATCTTGATGGCTCCCATTGACTAGGACAATTGGTTGTAAATGGCTCTGTTTACTTGTAAGCCTTCCTGTATACCTGTGTGCTAGCCAGTGGGTAATGAAGTCTTTCAGTGACATGTGATCATGTCACCTGAACTGGACTCCATCTTAAACCTGGTGCTTTTCTGTTTAAAAGGAGGGGTGGGAACCCAGAGAGACACAAGATTTCCGCCTTGTGCCAAAGATATAAAAGCGGGTAGAACAGAACCAAGGGGGTTGCAGTCATGAGAAAACCCCTAGTTTCCACCTAAGATGTCTGCTGGAACTAACAAGGATTGTACCGGGGAAAGGATTGGGCCCAGACCTAGGAAGAAGTCAACTCTATGAAAGAAGCTTATTGGAACATCTCTGAGGGTGAGATTTGTCTGTAATCAGTTTCTTAATGTATTAGGTTTAGACTTGTGTGTTTTGTTTTATTTTGCTTTGTTCTGTCTGTTATTACTTGGAACCACTTAAATCCTACTTTTTATACTTAATAAAATCACTTTTGTTTATTGATAAACCCAGAGTAAGTGATTAATATCTGGGGGAGCAAATAGCTGTGCATATCTCTCTGTCAGTGTTATAGAGGGCAGACAATTTATGAGTTTACCCTGTATACACTTTATACAGAGTAAAACAGATTTATTTGGGTTTTGGATCCCCTTGGGGACAGGGTGTCTGGGTGCTAGAGATAGGTGATTTACTGAGCAGTTTTTGGTTAAAGTCTGCAGCTCTGGGGACGTGGACCGGACCCTGAGTCTGGGTTGCAACAGGCTAGCATGTCTGGCTCAACAAGGCAGGGTTCTGGAGTCCCAAGCTGGCAGGGAAAATGGGCTCAGAGGTAATCTCAGCACATCAGGTGACAGTCCCAAGGCGTTCTATGTGACCGAACCCGTCCTAGTGGGTATATCCACACTGCAGTTGAGTAAGTGGTTACAGCTTGGGTAAGCATACCTGCACTAGCTTCAATTGAGCTATCATGGCTAAAACTAGCAGCATGGGTTTAAATGCAGGCTGTACAAGCCTGCCCAGAATCCTGGGAATGAATTCATGTTGTTAGCCCATGCTGGGGATCTGTGCTGTCATCTCTTCAGTGCTATTTTTAGTTGAGTTTGCTAGATTAAAGCTAGTGCAGGTGTGCCTAGCCAAACTGCAGTCACACCTTCTATGCAGTGTAGACAAACCCAGTGTTTAAAATGGGAATGCTTGCTATTCAGTATTTGAAATTCAGGTTGCGTTGCTTAGTTGTGATGGGTCAATTTCTGCTACTTGACTGGATGAACATAACTCAGGAGATCTTAAAGAAGTGCCCAGGGTGCTAAATCTCTCAGGGAAAGTTGGTAGATTAGGAAGAGGTAGCATATAAACAGGATTAGGGCATTTTAGACCATTTAAAATCTTTTTATTTTTGGGCCCTACTGGACTTGTCCAAAGCATCCTTCCTAAAAATATTAAACTGGCCATTTTATTGGTTAGGTGGGGGATTTACATTTAATTTTCATTCGTAATTGCAAAGGGTATGATCAGAAATGTCTCATTGAAATGACTCTTTGCCAGGGCTCTATCAAAGGATTTTTTTCAGTAATGTTCCACCCCATTTAAAATATACCAAGTGTGCTGCATTTGATGAACTACACATTTCTGTCATAGTGCACAATCTCTGACACAATGTAACTATGTGTGAGAATGGGGTGTGGCCCTATTTATGAAGAGTGGCAGTCAGGTCATTGTCTGTCTTGTTTACTGATCTGTTTTAAAATTTGATTTCCATAAATACTCATGCTTGGGAGTTTGACATTCATTTTGGTTACCAAAAATATTTATGCATGAGAGTTTGAACTTTGCTTTTCGCTAGCAGTTGTGCAAGTAAAAAGCAATCATTTGAATGTTTGCAGAAAGCAAGCACTAAACTCTGATTTCAGCTACTCTTGCTTTAACTTTTTGGGCTTGTTCAAAAGTGAAATTCTGGGAATCTGAACTGCGTCTCTTGAAACTGAAGAATGATATTTTTGTATGGCCCCCTGTGAACCAAAACTACTGAATTTCTTCCCATTTCAGTGCTTAACAACAAAAGCACTTAGGGTTACCTTTTCTTGTCCTTTTCAGAATCGCATCTTTACTTGCTGTTGTAAATTGGCTCTGAGCCTGAGTCTCAGCATGGCAATGATGCCTGCCCATTTTCAGCTATCATCTGCCTCCAATGACAGGGTTTACAAACTTCACTCCAAAGACAAAATTCACTTCTTGTTCCCTTCTGGAATATACACCGGACTGTTTTGAATCAGAGTAATTGTAGTTTTAAATAACAGTAGAGGTGCATGTTAGTGCATCCTCAAACCTTTGCAAAATTCATTCATGTAGAATCTATGTATGTACTGAAGAGGGCCTGTATCAGAGGTTTACATGTGGTGCTTCTGCTTTAGGGCTAAGGAAATGTTCTGAATCCAAATACCTTAACTGGGCCCAAACTACTTTACCTATTATACATAAATGGAACAATTTAAAAACTATTATAAAGGAACAGAAACTGAGCTGTGTATTTATGCTATAGAACAGTATTTCCCAAATTTGGGACGCCGCTTGTGTAGGGAAAGCCCCTGGCGGGCCGGGCCGGTTTGTTTACCTGCCGTGTCTGCAGGTTCGGCCGATCGTGGCTCCCACTGACCGCGGTTCGCTGCTCCAGGCCAATGAGAGCTGCTGGAAGCGGCGCCGGCGATCGGCCGAACCTGCAGACACGGCAGGTAAACAAACCGGCCCGGCCCGCCAGGGGCTTTCCCTACACAAGCGGTGTCCCAAATTTGGGAAACATTGCTGTAGCACATGAATCAGTTACATCTTTTTAGTATAAGAAAATGGAATAGCATCAGACTCTTTGTCCTAAGGGGAAAAGAACATGTGTACTGTAATTGTTTTTCACATCTTCTGCCACCATTGTACTATTGATGATTTGGATTTGGATGACCTTTCTCTGGCAGTCTATCTATGTCAGACATCACGGGCTACAGAAAGTATTTTATATGTCTGAAAATTCTGGCAACAGTTCTAACTTGAGACTCTGAACATTTCAATATTTCCCTGTCCCTATTGGTTAGTAAGCAAACTCTTCTCAGTTGATAGTTTCTGTTTGACTTGTGAGAGAGAGAGAGATTGTATTTCAGTATAATGTGGGGAATCCAGGAATAGTCTGGAGATAAATATAGTGATAAATGATCTCAATACAAAAGCCCCAAATGGTAAAGTACAGTATACTTGGAAGGAAGAAACCAGAGGAGTGTGAGTACAAAGTGTTGTACAGAAGCAGTGCTCTTCTGGAGAGCAGTATCAGGTTTTTTTACAGAATCTTAGCTTTAATTAAAGAAAAATACTTTACCCTTAGGCTTATGAAGAAAGCCATTAGAATGTTAAACCACTGCAGTGTTGTCAGAGAGAACACCTGAAAGAACAACTCTAGTTGGTGTGAATTGCCCCGGTTCATCTCATTTGGACAATAACTCTGAAACCTAACGATGACAATTTAAAGATTAACATTTTTAGCTTTTCATTTTAGCAAAACATCTAGTTATTCTAGGATTGTGAAAATTGGGTAGAGTATTCTGACAGTTGAAAAAAAACTCCAGGCCTTAATTAATTAATTTTTTTTTAAAATAAGTTTCTCTAGAGAAGAAAGAGGATCCGCGTGGGGGAAGGTGATTGAGGTGATACAGTGTGCATTGCTTTTCAGTGCTCCTGAGTTGTTGAAAGCATGTGTAAGCGGGGTCTGAATGAACTCTCCCCTGACAGCTAGTTGGGGAGCAGGAGAGACTTCAGGAGCAAACTGTATTTATATGCACATAACTACTCTGCATAGGTATCTAGAAGACAGGAGTTGAGTAGCTCCAAGTGATCAGCTTTGGCTGGTGTTGGGTTACAAATCACTTTAGTACTGAATGCAGGGATAGTGAAATGTTGTTATCTTCATTGTATGACTAAAGGGGAGCAGAACTGTGCTGAGCTTCTCCCAATTGAGGGGTCACCCTCAGCTGAAAGGAACTCACTAAGCTTGGGGCTCGAATGCCAGACTATGAAAGTAAGAGGGGTGGGGAGTTGGGAACAGTTGTCCCAGCCAAGAGGTCCCTGGTCTGGTTTAACCTGTCCCACCCCACTGTTCAAAGATAGAGCTAAATAGGCTTCATTAGGAGCCTTTTGTTATTTTAAGTACTCAGTAAGAGCTGAAATCAGTTGTGGTGGGGCAGTGTTTCTGCCCAGCCTGCTGAGAGCTAAAAATCACTAAGAGACTGACCTACAGAAGTCACAGAGAGAGGTAGGTGGCAGCAGAAGGTAATTGACGGGTGGCTGGCGGGAGCAGCTGGCAAAAGTAGCAAAGCAGCGGCTGGCGGGGCGGCCAGGCGGCAAGGATCAGCGGTTGTGGGGGCGGCCAGGCAGCGAGGAGCAGCGGCTGGTGGGGTGGCCAGGCGAAGCAAGTGCAGAGCAAGCAAGGTGCCTTCTTCCCCAGGTGGGAAGTGAACTCACACAAATGCACCTCTGAACCCTGGGTCCTCACTGACCAAGGACAACCACTGTGAGTGGGGTATGGTGAGGAATCGGGGGGGAGCACACTAAAAGAACTTTTAGTTGTAGACAGGGCAGGCTCAACCATTTTTGCCACCCCAAGTAAAAAAGAACAAAAAGAAAAAAAAGCCACTCGGACTGCTGAAGCAAAAAAAAAAAAGCTGCCCGGACAGTGCCACCCCAAGAATGGACAGAATGCTGACCCTTAGCATGTGCCGCCCCAGGTACATGCATCCTCCACTGGTACCTGGAGCCGGCCCTGGTTGTAGAACACCAGAACATGAGACAGAAGACTCTGCCCAGTGCACTCTGGGGTGGGCGTCCTGTTTTATATTTATGAATCCTGCTTGTGGCCTTTCCCCTAATTGATAGTGGGTGAATTCCCTCCTTTCATTAAAAATTTCTTCTCTACACTCAATCTCTGTGCTTGCGAGTGGGGAAGAGTGGCCTCTCAAAGGTGCCCAGGCGTGGTGTGTAATTTTCCCAGGTTACTGGGTGGGGTCTTGAGCTGGTTCTGTGTTGTATTGTTGAAAAGGCACCCCTAGATATTGAACCCCTGGTTGCTGCCAGCTCCACCTGGCAGAAGGGTTACACATGTATGAGTTGGATATCTTATTTTCCTAGTCACAAGATGGCTACGAATTATGGCTAATACAAAGGCCTGGTCTACACTATGACTTTAATTCGGATTTAGCAGCATTAAATTGAATTAACCCTGCACCCGTCCACACAACGAAGCCATTTATTTCAAAATAAAGGGCTCTTTAGATCGATTTCTGTACTCCACCCCGACGAGCGGAGTAGCACCAAAATAGATATTTTCATTTCGAATTAGGGTTAGTGTGGCCGCAATTCGATGGTATTGGCCTCCGGGAGCTGTCCCACAGTGCACCATTGTGACCGCTCTGGACAGCAATCTGAACTCGGATGCACTGGCCAGGTAGACAGGAAAAGCCCCGCGAACATTTGAATTTCATTTCCTGTTTGCCCAGCGTGGAGAGCACAGGTGACCACAGATAGCTCAGCTCATCAGCACAGGTAACCATGCAGGACGATAATCGAAAAAGAGCACCAGCATGGACCGTACGGGAGGTACTGGATTTGATCGCTATATGGGGAGAGGATTCAGTGCTAGCAGAACTTCGTTCGAAAAGATGAAATGCCAAAACTTTTGAAAAAATCTCCAAGGGCATGATGGAGGGAGGCCACAATAGGGACTCAACTCAGTGCCGCGTGAAAGTCGAGGAGCTCAGACAAGCCTATCAAAAAACAAAGGAGGCAAACGGTCATTCCGGGTCAGAGCTGCAGACATGCCACTTCTACGCCGAGCTGCATGCAGTTCTAGGGGGGGCCGCCACCACTACCCCACCTCTGACCGTGGATTCCAAGGCGGGGATAATCTCATCAGCTACACCTGAGGATTCTGCGGACAGGGAAGAGAAGGAGGAGGAGGAGCTTGCGGAGAGCACCCAGCACTCCATTCTCCCCAACAGCCAGGATCTTTTTCTCAGCCTGACTGAAGTACCCTCCCAACCCTCCCAAGCCAATACCCAAGACCATGACCCCATGGAAGGGACCTCAGGTGAGTTTACCTTTTAAAATATAAAACTTGTTTTAAAAGCAAGCATTTTTAATGATTACTTTTCCCTGAGGACTTGGGATGCATTCGCGGCCAGTACAGCTACTGGAAAAGTCTGTTAACGTGTCTGGGGGTGGAGTGGAAATCCTCCAGGGACATCTCCATGAAGCTCTCCTGGAGGTACTCCAAAAGCCTTGCCACAAGGTTTCTGGGCAATGCAGCCTTATTCCGTCCTTTATGGTAGGACACTTGACCACGCCATGCTTGCAGCAAGTAATCTGGTATCATTGCATTACAAAGCCTGGCAGTGTATGGTCCCGGTGTTTGCTGGCATTCAAGCAACATCCGTTGTTTATCTCTCTGTGTAATCCTCAGGAGAGTGATATCGCTCATGGTAACCTGGTTGAAATACGGGAATTTAATTAAGGGGACAGAGGTGGCCATTCCTACTGGGCTGTCTGCCTATGGCTGAAAAGAAATCCTTCCCTGCAGTTAGCCAAGCGCGGGGGGGGGGGGGAGGGGAGGGGAGGAAATGGCCCTGAGCTTTTCACGTTTGGTTAGCAGGGATCTTCCCTGATACCAGCCACGCGGTGGGGGGAGGGATAAAGCGATCATCCCAGAGAATTGGATGGTGGGGGGTTTAGTTTGTTTTCTGCTGCTGAAGGTTAACAGGAAAACCACAGCAGTCAACGGGCTTTGCTTGGTATGTGGGAAAGGAGGGCGCAGAAGCCGAAAGACAGTGGCTTACCATGGCCACATACAAGCTGAATTCTGTTGCCCGGACTTGCGTCTGTGATCTCTAACACCAAAGCCACAGGCACTCAATATTAAGATGGAAAATGCGACCTTGTACTGAAATCACATGTGCTATGTAATGTGAATAGTGTTGTTCACCATGAAAGAGTATAAGCATTGTTCTGTAAAATGTATCATTTTAAAAACTTCTCTCCTTTTTTTCAACCCTCCCTCCAGCAGCTGCAAATTTTTCAAGCCTCCCTCCTCTGTCCCGAAGGCTATCTCAGATAAGGCGGCGGAGAAAGAGGACGCGAGACGAGATGTTCATGGAAATAATGGAATGCACCCGCAATGAAAGAGCTCATTTGAATGAGTGGAAGGACATGGTGTCTAAATTTAGGAAAGATGCCAGTGAACGTGAGGTCATGAGGGACGCTCGAGATGAGAGGTGGCAGGCTGCAACGCTGGGGCTGTTGCGTGATCAAACGGACATGCTCCGGCGTCTGGTGGAGCTTCAGGAACAGCAGCAGGATAACAGACTGCCGCTGCAGCTGCTGTATAACCTCCCTCCACCCTCACCATGTTCCATATCCTCCTCACCCAGACGTGTAAGAACGCGGGGGGTGGGGGAGGCTCCGTGCACCCTCCCAGTCCACCCCAGTGGACAGTCCAACCAAAAGGCTGTCATTATATTGAATTTTTTCAGTGGCCTTTTACTTCCCTCCTATCCTCCTCCCAAACCTCACCCAGATTACCTTGTCGGTTCTCTCCCTATTTTATAATCAATTAATAAAGAATAAATGATTTTTAAATGATAGTGACTTTATTTCCTTTGAAAGCAAGCTGGGGGAAGGGGGAGAGTGGGTTCCTTACAGAGAATGAGTCAATAAAGGGGGCGGGTTTTCATGAAGGAGAAACAAACAGAAATTTCACACTGTAGCCTGGCCAGTCATGAAACTGATTTTCAAAGCTTCTCTGATGCACAGCGCTTCCTGGTGTGCTCTTCTAATCGCCCTGCTGTCTGGCTGCGCGTAATCAGCAGCCAGGCAATTTGCCTCAGCCTCCCACCCCACCATAAAGGTCTCCCCTCACTTTCACAGAGATTGTGGAGCACACAGCAAGCAGAAATAACAATGGGGATATTGGTTTGGCTGAGGTCTGAGCGAGTCAGTAACGATCGCCAGCGACCTTTTAAACGGCCAAATGCACATTCTACCACCATTCTGCACTTGCTCAGCCTGTAGTTGAACAGCTCCTGACTCCTGTCCAGGCTGCCTGTGTATGGCTTCATGAGCCATGGCATTAAGGGGTAGGCTGGGTCCCCAAGAATAACTATTGGCATTTCAACATCCCCAACGGTTATTTTCTGGTCTGGGAAGTAAGTCCCTTGCTGCAGCCGTTTAAACAGATTAGTGTTCCTGAAGACGCGAGCATCATGAACCCTTCCCGGCCAGCCCATGTTGATGTTGGTGAAACGTCCCTTGTGATCCACAAGTGCTTGCAGCACCATTGAAAAGTACCCCTTGCGGTTTATGTACTGGGTACCCTGGTGCTCCAGTGCCAAGATAGGGATATGGGTTCCATCTGTCGCCCCACCACAGTTAGGGAATCCCATTGCAGCAAAGCCATCCACTATGACCTGCACATTTCCCAGAGTCACTACCTTTTGTAGCAGCACCTCAGTGATTGCTTTGGCTACTTGCATCACAGCAGCCCCCACAGTAGATTTGCCCACTCCAAATTGATTCCCGACTGACCGGTAGCTGTCTGGCGTTGCAAGCTTCCACAGAGCTATCGCCACTTGTTTCTCAACTGTGAGGGCTGCTCTCATCTTGGTATTCTGGCGCTTGAGGGCAGGGGAAAGCAAGTCACAAAGTTCCAAGAAAGTGCCCTTAGGCATGCGAAAGTTTCGCAGCCACTGGGAATCGTCCCACACCTATAACATGATGCGGTCCAGTCTGTGTTTGTTTCCCGGGCCCAGAATCGGCGTTCCACGGCTATAACCTGCCCCATTAACAGCATGATCTCCAAAGCACCTGGTCCCGCGGTTTGATAGAATTCCATGTCCATGTCCTCATCACTCTCGCCGCCGCGCTGCCGTAGCCCACTCCTTGCCGCCTTTTTTGCAGGCTCTGGTTCAGCATAAACTGCATGATAATGAGCGAGGTGTTTACAATGTTCATGACTGCTGTGTTGAGCTGAGCGGGCTCCAGGCTTGCCATGGTATGGCGTCTGCACTATTCACCCAGGAAAAAGGCGCGAAGCAGTTGTCTGCTGTTGCTTCCCTGGAGAGGGGGGAGGATATACCCAGAACCACCCGTGACAATGTTTTTGGCCCCATCAGGCATTGGGATCTCAACCCAAAATTCCAATGGGTGGAGGAGACTGCGGGAGCTATGGGATGGCTACCCACAGTGCAGTATTCCAAAAATCGACGCTAGCCCCGGTACATGGACGCACACCACCGAATTAATGTGCTTAGTGTGGCCGCATACATTCGACTTTATACAATCTGTTTCCAAAATTCGAATTATATAAATTCAGATTAATCCTGTAGTGTAGGCATACCCAAAGTGTATTAAGAAAGATATTTAAATTACCTGTCCATAATAAAAAGATAGAATAAAAGCTTTATAACCACCTACTGGGACCAGCTAAACTCCTGCAGTTACTACACCGAGGAAGTGAAAAACAATCCCTTTGGACTAGGGATGAGAAAATCCACTTTCTGGCATTTATTCCTTTGAATATCTGTTTTGGGGAGAAATATCATTCTTGATAAAATATATTGGTCACGTGTCCTCTTGTTTGCTCTTCCCCGTGGAAGTCTGAAACCGTTTTCTCTCTGCCCCATAACTGGAGGAAGGCGCTAAGTGTAGAATGGCTGGGTTACGGGGTTTGATTTTAGATGTCAGGATACCATTCTGCTGGATGAACACTTCATAATCCTGAGACAAACAAGTGCTGGTACATGGGTTTGTGTACATACTGTTCTCATGTAAAATGGGCAGCTTCCACAAGAGGGTGTCTATACACCCTTGTGAGCAGGAACAAATTCTGAAAGGACCAGCACAGAGTATTTGATTTCTGTTGCATAACAGCATAGTGAACTTTGGATGTATAAGTTTCATTTAGGAATAAAGTGCATGAAAACAAAATAAAAACACTGGGGCAACACCAATAGTAACAGAGTACAGCTTCCCCTCCACCACCACCAATGACTCTGACAGTAGTAAGCATTGTCAATAAAGTAGACATATTTGACTTAGAAGACACTGATACAAGTATAGTCCCGCGCTGTGCTGTGTGCACTGTCATTGTTTAGACCCACTTTAGGAGAAAGCAGATGAACAAGAGGTGAAATTCAGTGCAGGGCCTATGCTTGGACACAGTCCATAAGAAACTGTATTAGATATTGGTTGAATTAGGAGATTTACTAAGAAGTATGGTAATTTCGAGACTGTGACTCAGTATGAGTAGCTTTCTAGCTAATACTTTATCCAAGGATAGTGAAAACCTAATTAGCATTCAAAAGAACCTTAAACAAAGGAAGGCCTGGGCGGTAAGAAATACCAACACCTCTTGTGTTCTTCAAGTGCCAAGGAAAAAAATCAAAATGATTGCAACACAGCATATGTGTAATACTAAATACACACAGAGAAACAGGGTGGATAAAAATCAATGATTTAAAAAAAAATCTGGTTGTTTTTTTAATTTAAATCAGATTTTTTTGATAATGCTTTTTGAGGAAAAAACCCATCTAAAGATATATTATAGCTCAAAGATATCTCATCATGGAATAGGGATTATAAATTCTAATTCTATAGTATGAGACAATATATTCATGTAATGTTTAAGAAAAGTTTTGTAAACGAGTTCCAATAGTTCATGGATTAGGGACCCAATTTTATGGGGTTCCAGGGGCTTCTGTATAGATTATTTAGCTTAATCTTTCTATCTACCCAATGGGACTCAATGCTCAGTCTAGAACAGGGGTCATCAACCTTTGACATGCGACCCATCAGGGTAAGCCACTGGTGGGCCAGGCCGGTTTGTTTACCTGCAGCGTTCGCAGGTTCGGCCGATCGCAGCTCCAACTGGCCGCAGTTCACCGTCCCAGACCAATGGGGGCTGAGGGACGTGCTGGCTGCTGCTTCCTGCAGCCCCCAGTGGCCTGGAGCGGTGAACTGCGGCCAGTGGGAGCCGCGATCGGCTGAATCTATGGACACCACAGGTAAACAACCAGCCCAGCGTGGCCCACCAGGGGCTTACCCTGATGGGCCGCATGCCAAAGGTTGCTGATCCTTGGTCTAGAAGATACCATCAGAGATGCTTAGTTTTGCTGTTGAAGAAAAAAATCCAGAATATATAATGTTGTTTTAGTTAAATAAAATAATTTAAATGTCTGTCTGATGATGTTCTCCTCCTAATACAGCATGGCAAGAAAATCCTCCAAATATTAATGATTAACCTGTTGAATTGGACGTAGTTCACCTCCCAATGATGAAAATAGCCAGGAAGGATGGCCCCATTTGAGATCTCAGAAACTTTTGCAAAAGTGTTGCATTTCATGCTTATAAAATGCTGATAGGACTCCATTTTAAATCAGAATGCCAATGGACATTTGTACTGTTTTAATAACTACTCCTACTACTGTACATTATGCCAGTCTAGTGTGGTTTATTCACTACCAAGAGTCAGGGCTTTGGAGCTGTGGTCTGGCTCCGCTCCAGCTCCAGGCAAAAACCTGCAGCTCCACTCCTCCAGAGCTGCTCCGGGCTCCAGCTCCGGGCTCCGCTCCAAAGCCCTGCCAAGAGTCCATGTTGTCATTATTACACACATCTGGGCAAGGCAGCAAGGGTTGGGGAGTAGAAAGTGATGGTGTACAGACTCTGGAAGGTGAAGACAGGTAGTTTGAACATGCTGCCAGAGGCAAGGGGAAATCAGTGGATTGGCTTAAAGAGGGGAGTGAAATGTATTAGATGTCATGCAAGGAAGCTGATATTCACAGCAGCATTTTGGATGCACTGAAGAAGAGGATTAGAGGCAGGGACACCAGGAAGGAAGAGGAGGAGGTGGGAGAGAGGAGAGAATAAATGCTCATTGTGGTGCGAGGGACAAGCCATTGTGAAAGCTTATTCTTCAGGTGATCTTTATAAAATTAAATTTGCCAAAACATCCTTTAGCTTGGGAAACAATTTATATAGCTGGTCACACTAATTATTCCTAGAGATTTGTTGAGGTATGAGTGGAAAATATTTACTAGTGATGGCCAGTACTGCAAACTAGCGTTTTAGTACTGAAGTGTAATTAATGCCAAATGTGTCATCATGTCTTGGTCATTGAAAGGAATTTATCACGGATGTCTACAGACCATTCTCAGTGAGCAAAATACCACATCACCCTAGTTAGACACATTTTAACTGAGCACTGTGGTTAAGCTATATCAACAATACTTCCATTCTCAATAGTGTGACAAAAAGAATAGAACAGTTGTGTAAAAGTTCTACACAAAAGGGGAAGCAACTATCTCCAATGGTTTGCATTTTTTGTTGGGTAATATCCAGTGAAAAACAAGTTGACACCACTAGCAAACAACAAAGATATTCAACACATTGTTGTCTTCAGTGGGCCTGTGCTAGTTTGTTTGGTGGTGATGGTTGTTTGCAAAAATTGCCCACCATTGTTAACACTAATGCAGCTCCACCAGTAGTAGTAAACCGTGCAAGCTCTAGTGTAGACAAAGCTCCTGTGGCTGCCAGTATTTTTAACGCTGTCATTTAGACCTGCACTGAGCTGGGAAAGAATCTGCAACTGTGCAATCCCACATCTGTCCAAATTGCTCTGAAGGAGGTTGACATAGCGAGGGATGCCACTGTGACTAGCATGTTCCTGAGAAGCTTTGAATGCTGTTTATGAAATAGACCTAATATGTGCTGTTTAACATCTCTAATCAAAGCTATATTTGGCAGACACTGCATATAGTGTAAATAAAGTGGGACTAGAATAATATATTAATCCAGTGTGTCTCTATTTCTTTCCCAAAAAGGAAATAGCGCTTTCCTCGAGTCCAAAGTTTCCTGACTGCTTGGAAGTTCTGACAATATGCAAGTCTGTGTAATGTATCTTCCTTAATAGGTGTATTGCTTGAAAAAATATTATTTATTTATATTGCAATAGCACCTAGACACTTCAATTTGGGATTAGAGCTCTGTTGTGGTGTAGGTAGTGTAGACACATACAGCAAAAAGACAATCCATTTCCCCAAAGAACTTACTGGCTTATAGAGAACATGCTGATTTTCATCATAAGACAACAGAACAGAGCTAATTTATAAACTTTTGATATATATGTATATCTTTCTTCTTTTTAGCTATTTGTTTATTGACATTACTCTTGTGCTGATTACTATAGTAATGACAAGTCTTGAGTCTTTTCATATTTTGATCGTTTGCTGTATCAACAAAGAAAGTATAAGGGCTGTGAGTTCAGGAAATTGAAAAACAGTCTTTTAATTGTATTAAACCCTTCTTTTAACCTTCACTTGAAACATGAAAACCACATATTCCCAGCATATGAGGGAAAATTGTAAAAGTCGCTAATCCATTCCATCAGTTTTTTCTAAGGTTAGAATTTATCAGCTGCTGGTTTCGGTGATTCCTCCTTTAATAGTCCTGTATGGTGAATTAATTACTGGTTTTGAGAATTAAGTAACTAGTGTTTTTTACAAGTCTATCATAAATTACCTAGTTTGCCCTAGAGTGATTTACAGGTAACAGGTCCTTTGGTTTTGAAATGCACGTCACTGAAAGACTGGTTAGAGTCTTATAAGCTGTGGTTAATTATAGTAAGGTAGACTGTGTTTAGTGCAAGTAATTGCTGTGAAACATTTCCAGTATACTGCCTATTGCTTTTTCCTTATTGTCTGGATATTAAGATACAGTTCACCCACTAGCTGTATAATATGTTTCTACCTCTTGCAGCCCCACTTATCCCCCCCTGTGGTTTTTTTATCCTGCTTTATTATGGAACAAAAAACCCACAGGCGACTGAATGATATATAGGATTGACAATGGGGCCATTATCTATTGGTCCCCTGTGTTTTCAATTCAAGACTGTCAGGCCAGAGCAGATGTAAGGGCGATGAATGGGAAGGCAAGTTGCACTACTCAGCCATATCATCTGATAGTGCTGAAAACTGCCTGATTTATGGGATTGACAATGGACTACATGCTCCAAATATCAATCTCATGTGTCGTTCAGTCCCCTGTGATATTTTTACAGAGTGTTCGCGTCTCAGTCACTGGTTCAGATTTGGGCCATGTCAAATGACAAAATACATGAGTATCTGATGTTGTTCTTTGGCCTTTGTAAAAATGAGTTGGTGGGCACTGTCCAGCTCCAATAGGACAGATTTTCTTCATCGCAACAAACATCATCAAAGTTAGCACTCTTACTAGCAGTCTCAGTCGAGGGAGCGAGCATTAACTGAGAGCAAAGGTGCTGGTGTGGGAGAAGTGTACACTACCACTGCCTTGCTGCATGTGTTAAAGGAGAACTTGAGCCCTAATGCTATATTACCAATATCTTTCACCAGCACTTACTTCACTCAGAAACATTTAACTCCAGACACTGAGCAGCCCAATTTAAAGAAACCTCTGTTTACCCTCCATCTCTGATCACAGCATGAATGTGCAGGATTGTTTACCTCAAGCTGCACAGCAAGTTAGGGTTTTTTTTTTTTATTATTATTTTGGATTATAGTTAGACTGAGAAAATCCAAATGCTCAATTTACTGTGTGATCCAATGTAAACAAACCCAGGGTACACACATGCTATGAAAGCAGATGATGCACATCCACTGATTTATTTATACTGGATCGGGCAGTAATATGAGTGTCCTTTCCGAAGCACTATTTTTAGCTACTGAAAAGATTATTTTTTGAAATCATTGTAGTTGTAAAATGAAGAGCTTCTGGGTAGATCTGTTTTTTGTATTGTTAATTTTGACATTGTCTCTTTATGTTATAAGATGGACCTTTGCACAGTTTAACCAGGGAACAGGGTACTGTCATGTGGCTTTTGTGCCTGAAGAAAGCAAAATAGGAATTCTATGATCTATGTCTTTATATTCATTGTAGTGCCACACTAAGCCCTGGTCTACACTACGAGTTTAGGTCGACTTTAGCAGGGTTAAATCGAATTAAGCCTGGACACGTCCACACGACGAAGCTCTTTCTTTTGACTTAATGGGCCCTTTAAACCAGTTTCTTTACTCCACCTCCAACGAGGGGATTAGCGCTAAAATCAGCCTTTGCGGATCGGATTTCGGGTAGTGTGGACTGAATTTGGCGTTATTGGCCTCCGGGAGCTCAGCTATCCCACAGTGCTTCATTGTGACCGCTCTGGACAGCACTCTCAACTCAGATGCACTGACCAGGTAGACAGGAAAAGCCCCGCAAACTTTTGAATTTCATTTCCTGTTTGCCCAGTGTGGAGAGCACAGGTGATCACGCAGAGCTCATCAGCACAGGTAACCATGATGGAGTCCCAGGATTGCAAAAGAGCTCCAGCATGGACAGAACGGGAGGTACGGGATCTGCTCGCCATATGGGGAGACGAATCAGTGCTAGCTGAACTCCGTAGCAGTAAACGAAATGGCAAAATATTAGAAAAGGTCTCAAAGGCCATGAAGGACAGAGACCATAACAGGGACGCACAGCAATGCCACGTGAAAATTAAGGAGCTAAGGCAAGCCTACCACAAAGCCAGAGAGGCAAACAGAAGGTCTGGGGCAGAGCCGCAAACATGCCGCTTCTACGCGGAGCTGCATGCCATTCTAGGGGGTGCAGCCACCACTACCCCAACCATGTGCTTTGACTCCGTCAATGGAGAAACACGCAACAGGGAAGCGGGTTCGGGGAACGCGGAAGATGATGATGATGATGAAGACAATGAAGATAGCTCACAGCAAGGAAGCGGAGAAACCAGTTTCCCCAACAGCCAGGCTATGTTTATCACCCTGGACCTGGAACCAGTAACCCCTGAACTCACCCAAGGCGTGCTCCCAGACCCTGAGGGCACACAAGGGACCTCTGGTGAGTGTACCTTTGTAAATATTACACATGGTTTAAAAGCAAGCGTGTTTAATGATTAATGATTAATTTGCCCTGGCAATCGCGGCCAGTACAGCTACTGGAAAAGTCTGTTAACGTGTATGGGGATGGAGCGGAAATCCTCCAGGGACATCTCCAGAAAGCTCTCCTTCATGTACTCCCAAAGCCTTTGCAAAAGGTTTCTGGGGAGGGCTGCCTTATCCCGTCCACCATGGTAGGACACTTTACCACGCCAGGCCAGTAGCACGTAGTCTGGAATCATTGCATAACAAAGCATGGCAGCGTATGGTCCTGGTGTTTGCTGGCATGCAGACAACATCCATTCCTTATCTCTCTTTGTTATCCTCAGGAGAGTGATATCATTCACAGTCACCTGGTTGAAATGGGGTGATTTTATTAAGGGGGCATTCAGAGGTGCCCGTTCCTGCTCGGCTGAACAGAAATGTTCCCCGCTGTTAGCCACGCGGTGGGTGGGGGAGGGGTGAAGGGATCATCCCAGAGAATTGGGGGGGAGGGGTGTGGGGGGGGGGTAGTTGGGTTTGTGCTGCATGTTAACCCGGAAACCCCAGCCCCTCCTTTTACATTGCAAACCCATTTTAAATGGCCAACCCAACGGGTCCTTGGTATGGGAAATGAGGGCGCTACTGTTTGAAACCATTCCCACATGTTATGAGGGTTAAAAAAGCCAAAAGACTGTGGCTTACTGTGGCTGCCTGCAAGCCGAATTCTGTTGCCTGGCACTGCGTGAGTGATCTCTCACAGCAAACCGGCAGGCCCTCAATATAAGAGGAAAAATGCGACCTTGTAACGAAAGCACATGTGCTGTGTAATGTGAACAGCAAAATTTAACGTGAAAGAGTGTACCCATTGTTCTCTAAAATGTGTCTTTTTTAACCACCTCTCTGGTTAAAACCGATATCTATAAAACCGGCTTCTATAAATTCGACCTAATTTCGTAGTGTACACATACCCTAAGATGCATCAGTGAGGTAAGCATTGAAACTGGGGGAGGGTAGGAAAGAAGAGACAGGAGTTGATTCAGCATAACTATTCTTCTAATATCATAGTGTGGGCAGTTTGGATTTAAACAATGATCTTGAACCTCTTCTTTATGATTCTCCTTTATGGGCAAGCAGCAAGCCCACAATTTTCAAGATTGGGGTAGAAACTCCTGGCCCCCTGTGACGGGTTGGATCACAGAACCCCCTTTGGGAGCTGCCACCTGATGTGCCAAGACTACTTCTACCCCTGCTTTCCCTGCCAGCTCGGGACCCCAGCACCCTATCTTGCTGAGCCAGACACTCCCGTCTGCTCCAACACAGACCCAGGGTCTGAATTACCTGCAGTGTTGGAGCAGACGGGAGTGTCTCGCTCACCTCAGTGCTGGGGTCTCGAGCTGGCAGGGAAAGCAGGGTGCTCCCAAAAGGGGTTTTGTGATCCAAGCCGTCACACCCCATTGAAGTCCATCAGAGTTTTGCCATTGACAAAATATTACAGGGGACTGTCAGCGGGACCAGGATTTTACCCTGCGTGCCTAATGTTGGGTACATAAATAACTGGTTTGATTTTTCAAAGGTGCTGAGCACTCACAGCTATGTCTGTCTAGTGTGCATGTAGTATTTGAACACATGGATATTTGAAAACGGTCATGTTCACAAACAGGCAATTAGTCAATTCTATTTTTGAATCCTCCTTCAAATAATTACTAAAAGTCAGTTTTGTTGTCTCCTGATAGAAGAGCAACAGCTACATCTGTCTTTGCAAACTCATTTTGGCTATGAATTTCCTCTTCAGCAGGAAGTCCCCTGTAAGAGGAGTCTCCCACCCAGTCATAAAGTCGGGAAGGGACACACCCGACCTACCCAAAACCACTGGACTCAAGTATGTTAAAAGTTCAGAGTTTGGAAAGATAAACATCACAAAGACACAATGGAACTCTCATACTCCAAGATTCCCATATTCATCACTCATTGCCATTCTCATCATTCCGCCTCCCCTCCCTGTTTTATGGTGCAAAGGTTATTCTTTTAAATAGGAAGAAGAGAGCAAAATTTCACTAATGCAGGAATCAATCACTCTGTGCAGAAGCTATTTTTAAAACTGTGTTTAGGATAGCACACACTTTTTTCCTGAAACTTGTTCAAGATCATCATTCCCATGACACAACATTGTGTTTGTGCATGTGTAATTCCTTTACTGTGCTTTAGAGTTCAGAGGGAATATTCGTTCCATATGATCTGCCAATTGCTAAAATGATCATCATGTTGTCATTCTAAACCATAAAATGAAACATCACAAATTAGTGCTTACAAATTAACACCAAAGGCACAAACTTATAACTGGAAATGATGTGCAATGCTGGAGAAAAGCAATTTTCAGATAAAGTTTCTGAATGTGGGGGAAGGAAGCTAATATTTATAGGAGCCCATATGTACGACATAAATAATATTGAAAACATCTGGGGGCATCTCCTCACCTGATGTAAATCATCAGAGCTCCACTGAAGTCAGTGCAACTGTGACGATTGACACTGACTGAGAATCTGTCCACTAATGTTGGGAAAAAAAGTATAGACTTTATTTTTACAATGTAAGTGGCATACAATAGAATCCTATTATTAGGATTCATTTGTATGCCATTTGCATGTACATGATCATTAAGGCAATCTTTGTTTTATGTCCAATGATCAGTACATGCAGAGTACAAACATGGGACTTTTCAAAGCGGATGTATGTGTTGCAGCAAAATCTCAGTTTTACGAGACTGAATGAATTATACTAAGGCAGGTCAGCCAGGTTACAATTGGCTCCTTACCTGTACATATTGGCAGTCAGCAAGGGATGTCATTCTTTCTGGCTTCTAAGAACAGAAAAGAAATTAAAGAAATTACTTCTAATCTAGTCTTTGCACCCCAGAAAACCCAGTGATCAATGTAAATGAAGGCAGACACATTGGCATGAAAAGGAACTCTCTTACTGGAAAATAATTTTTAATCCATAGTCCCAAATTATCCCTACAAGGGGCGATCAATAACACTGAACTTCACTACTCTGTTAATTAAAAAGGTCGAGGATGTGCCATGTCTTTTAATATAAAATCTGTATCTGATCTCTCATTACAATCCCCTCCCAATTTGCCCTCAAACCTGCAGATCACAAGCCCGCTTTGGAGGTCATATGTGATTTTTCATTTACGCCTCCTCTCGTCTACCATTGCAAAAGTTACTAAATGACTGAACCCTTTTTGCTGGTAGCATGCTGAGGAAGCGGCATCCTGATAGGAGAAGACAACCCGGAAAAGAGGGGATGTCTAAATGCTGGCACCTTTATGGGGATGGTCCAAAGCCTGCTCAAAATGACACTTGGGTATGCATGAAACAGCCATTTGTGTGCTTATCTGCTGATCCAGATGCAGGACAGAGTCCTACTTAGATGCCCTGTTTGGAAACTGGGCTCTTGCAAACATTTTTGTAGAAAGGCTTATGATCGTGAGCATTACTATTAACAACCAAAAATCTCCATGACTAGCTAAGCTTTTTCTGCGTGTGCCATCTTCACATTTTTGTAATGTTTCATATTTGTTAAAGAAAATTCATATTTCTAATAGGAAAACTACGCTTTAACTTGGACCTTTTATGTTTCTGTTTTGTTACATCATGGCATGGGTTAGTGTTGGTTTATATTTTCAGCATTTGCTTTGTGGTTTTAAGACTGTTCCATAATGGCACTGTGCGTAGTGCTTGAACAGATATATAACTTGTATCTTCCTTTATGTTGGCCAGCTCAGCCCCCTGTTCCACCCCAACAGTATAATTTCTGGGAAATTATCCTAGCAGCAAATATTTGCCATGAATTAGTAATCCATTTTTCAAGCCAGTATTGAGTTTTGTGCTGGGACACCTGTTGGAGCTTGGTATTGTATATACATGGCTAAACAACTGACTGTTGCCCTCTAGCGGTTGATATAAGGTTTGATGATGAAACAGTTCAACAAGACAGACCTCAGTGTTAGTGAGTCATATTGGGCATTAGATAGAAATTCAACAACCATCATTTAATCCTGTCATTATTAGATGGACTTGCAGCCTTGAGAGAAGGGGTATAGACAAGAAGGTAGAGAACAAGTGAAGAGAATGAGGCAACTTCAAGCGGGGGAGAGGGAGGGAGGGCTTCTCTTTTAAAATATTACCAAGGAAAGAATAAATATGGATTCATATATTTCTAAAAATAGATGTCAGTCTGGTCTCTGTTGCTTTTTTCCCTTCTTCTTTCTGAGCTTTAAAAGACATAATGTACTCTTGGCTGTATTTTGTTGCACAACCAACTAAGCAAACATGAAAGTAACAAACAGTCCCACCTCCACCTCCCAGGTATGTTTACACATGCAGGAAAAAATCACCTGGTAAAGTTCATACCATAGTGCGGTGTTTCCCAAACTTGGGACGCCGCTTGTGTAGGGAAAGCCCCTGGCGGGCTGGCCCGGTTTGTTTACCTGCCGCATCCGCAGGTCCAGCTGATCGCGGCTCCCACTGGCTGCGGTTCGCTGCTTCAGGCCAATGGGAGCTGCTGGAAGCGGCGCAGGCCAAGGGATGTGCTGGCCGCCGCCTCCAGCAGCTCCCATTGACCTGGAGCAGCGAACCGCGGCCAGTGGGAGCCGTGATCAGCCGGACCTGCAGACGGGGCAGGTAAATAAACCGGCCCGACCTGCCAGGGACTTTCCCTACACAAGCGGCGTCCCAAGTTTGGGAAACACTGCCATAATGTTACAATTTATTTATACAATCAAGGCAGTGTGTAATGCAGCAAGGCTGTTGACCAGGGATTGGCAACCTTTGGCATGTGGCCCATCAGGGAAAGCCCCTGGTGGGCTGAGCCAGTTTGTTTACCTGCAGCATCCGCAGGTTCGGCCGATTGCAGCTCCCACTGGCCGCGGTTCGCCGCTCCAGGCCAACGGGGGCTGTGGGAAGTGGTGGCTAGCACGTCCCTCGGCCCGCACTGCTTCCCGCAGGTCAGGTCAGACCCATGCTTTGCATGGCTTAATTAAAGCATCAGTATTTTAAAAGAAAATAATTGTATGCAAGATTTTCTATCTTTTTTTCCCCCCCCCCCGCTATCCTTCACACCCTCAGGTGCACAGGGCATTCACCAGATTGCACCATTTATATTGGTATTGTGCTGATCTGTTCTGGGTTCTGACTGTCTTGTTGATGGATTTGGCTTCTTTCTCTATTATTCTACATCATGCTACTCTAGTTGCCCTCTTTTTCTCTTTCCGGGTGCTGTCCATATTATCACTTGTCATGGAAGTCATATTGGTGGCATCTTTAAAGCATGTCCTAAGTATGTCCATATGTCCATAAAATGATAGACATTTTAACCCAATCACTGACAGTGACTCACATTTGTTTTGTACTTGTGTGGACAAAGGAATGGGGGTATGGAAGGAATGATACTTGCAGCGTTGCTGTAGTCTGCTTCTAATATTAGAACGGAGTGAGCAGTTCACTTCCTGGAGACGTCAGCTAGCTTTGTGTTCTGCAGCTTTTTTCACTGGTATCAGACATGTGGAATAAATTATTATTATAAATTGCTTGTTAAGGTTGAGTACCACCAGGATTTGTAATACTTAATCCTTTTATTCCAGTGGCCTGTGAAGTCTGAATTAAGCAAAATACTGTTACATCACTGGTTTTCATTAAAATTAATACTCTTATGTCAAAGTATTATTTAGTGTAATTATGGAATGTAACTTTATATGTTATAAGCTTTAGGAACATGGTAGTTGTTCTTGTGTACTACGATAGTGCACTGGGGTTATTCTGTATAATTCATGGGCACCAAAAGTGATATTAGAGAAGTTAAGGTTATAACAAAGGTTTCATTGTATAGTGAAGCTCTTTTAGTAACTCTGTTGACTTATTCTGTATTTTCATGATGTGATGGGGTGTACCTGGTCTTTGCTGCTCCCTGCAGGAGGCCCCACAGTCTTGCTACACTCTGCCCCAGAAAAGGAGCAGCAAAGGTAGGTCCTCCAGGCCTGCCTGTTGAGGGCTCCCAGGGCCTAGGTAAAAGGAACTGCAGGGTCTTAGCAGGTCAGTTCCTGGCTGGGACCGTGGGGTGGAGTACGGTGCAGTGCAATGCTACTCTTTGGCCAAAGAGGCTTGAGTTTGGTTCTGGCTGCATCTGCATAAGCTGGGAGAGAGAGGACCTGAGAACTTTATCCCTGAGGTAAGGGGGGAAGATAAAGGGGCCAGGTGGGAAAAGGCCCAGGTAAGAAGAAGCAACAAATTGAAGTGAGCACTACGTTGCTTCTATTTATAGAATCCCTGGTTTGGAACCCAGAGGAGTTGGTGGGCGGGCTGACTTCCCCCGCTAGCCACTGGTGAAGTGATGTAAACCCTGAAAAGGGGACCAGACTCATTTGAATGCCTGAGCTAAAGGCTGAATTTAAAGAGTCCAAAGTTGGGGCTGAAGACCCTGGTGAGGGCAGATAGACAGTTTTGTTGGGCTTGTATGATCCCAGAAGGGGTTCATTTGGACTTTGTGACTTGGGCCGAGGGTCAAATCACTGAAGATCCCACCAAGATTAGCTGACAACCTACAGAGGGCAGCAGGAGCAGGAAAAGGACTGCAGTACTGCATTCAGCTGCAAAGATGTGCTCGAGGTGAGTGCCCCCGTTACATATGGGTGTACCTGAAAGCAGAATTTACTCCCCCGGGTCTCTGTTTTATGGGTAATTTTATTTCTGTTTCCATATTTATTGGCTTCACCGATTTTCTTGTTTTTGTCTTTTTTTGCATTCCTTTAACTAAAAATAGATTTATTTTAAAATAACATCTTGCAGGATTTTCCTAATGATCCTTTCTGTATTTAAAAAACTAACAACAATGTAAAAGCAGATTTGTTCATGTATATAAGGCAGTACTGTTCTTGCCAAGAGGCTGTGCATCACAAGGCGTTTTAATGCACAGTGTCCATTGGGAATCTGTCATTCCATCACAGCCCATATACACATTGTGCACTACTTAATACATGCAGAAATCATACCCCCAAATGGCTCCTGTCCCTATGCACGAGGACTACTATGGGTTGAATGTCCTGTGTGTGATATGGAGAGGAACAAACACACAAATTTATGGCCAAAATAGACTGGAAGGAGGCGATTGGAGGCTACACACCCTGATGTTGTTTGGGGTGGAGACTTTATTTTCCAATATGTCTGTACAGCACCTAGCACATCTTGAATATAATTATTAATAAATTCCCACTGCTCCTGAGCTGGCAGCAGCTCCTCTATAGCTATCTTTGTGTAGGTGAGACTTTGTGTGTTTTGGGGGTGAATGTGGCTGAATGGAAGGAGTTGGAGCCAGGAAACAGGCACTGTAGAGTGTTTTGGGTTAATTTGGCCATATTTTACTAAAAAAGTCTATTTTGAGGTTAAAACACTCTGTTCTTGTACTCAGTATGGAGACTGAAACCCCAAAGCATGATCTTTTGATAGTTTAATTAGAGAACCCCTCTTTATTCAAACCGTTTACAACCAAGAATTCTTGGGTAAAGACAAACAAAAAATAATGATAAGAAAACAGGAAAGAAATAGATTAATTTGTTTTCTGTCTGATGGTTCAGTTCCTTCATTCTTCAGCTATCTCTTCCTCTTGGATAGCAGTGGAGGCAGCGGCTCAGGTGTTGAGAATGTCAGATCCAGTTAACTCTCACTGCTGTGTGCTCTTTTTAAATCTGCAATACTAAGCAATTGTTCTCTGATTCTTACAGAGTTCTAAGAATATTAGCCCAAGTGAATTGTTTCTGTTTAAATCCAGTAGAGACCTGGATAGGTGTATTAAATGTATGGCTACAAGACCCCAGCAGCATAAATCCTCTAGGCCCCAAGCCAGTGGGTTTTGTTTTGGGAGGTTTTTGTTTGGGGTTGTGGAATCTCAAAAAGAAAAATAGGACAGCCTCAGATAATGGAGGAAAAAATGTAGCTGTCAAAGAAAGAGAGAGAAAAGGACAGAAGGCCGTTTTGTGGATCCTTGGGACAGCAAATATGTTCCTTGTTTACATAGTTTAAGGTACATTACAAACATTATTTTTTGGATAGTTGGCCAAGCAACCAAAGGCCGTACTTGATGATGTTTCTATTTATCTGTATGTAACATGATGCTTTTGAATGCTTCATCTGATCCAAATTCCAAAACGTCATGGATTTCATCTTTAAAAAAAAAAAAAAAAAAAAAAAAGAATTGGAAAAAGTACAGAGAAAGGCAATAAAAATGATTAGGCGTATGGAACAGCTTCAATATGAGGCGAGAGGGGAAAAAAGACTGGGCCTGTTCACCTTAGAAAAGAGATGACTAGGAGGGGATATGGTAGAGATCTATAAAATCAGGAATGTCGTGGAGAAAGTGAATAGGGAAATGTTATTTACCCCTTCATGTAAACAATAACCAGGGGTCACCCGTTCAAATTAATAGGCAACAGGTTTAAAACAAACAATAAGAAGTATTTCTTCACACAACACACAGTCAACTGTGGAACTTTTTTGCTATGGGATGTTGTGAAGGCCAAAAGTATAAATGGGTTCAAAAAAGAATTAGACGAATTCATGGAGAAGAGGTCCATCTATGGCTATTAGCCAAGATGGTCAGGGATTTAACTACATGCTCTGGGTATCCCTAAGCCTCCAACTGCCAGAAACATCTGTTTCTGACAGTGGCCAGTGCCAGGATACTGGACTAGATGAACCATTGGTCTGTTAGTCTTATGGAATGTTTTGGGCATCTGGTTCCTGGCATGTGGCAGGAGAGAATGGCGACCGGGGGGCAGCGGGACAGAACCCCTGGCATCAGGGAGAAGGTGTAGGGGTGTAGGGACTCTCTGAAATAGAGAGAACTGGAAGGTGGCACACCAGGAGATTGTAGGGGGAATGGCAGGAGGCCTTTGTGTGTGCAATGAGTTTGGTCTACAGTAGCAACTAAGAGTACGTCTACATTGCTGCTGGGAGCATCCTTCACAGCCCAGGTAGATGTGGATGTTGCAGCATGCATGGCTGCTTTGGCTAGTTGCCCATGTCTGACTCCCTGGCTGTGGGCTCAGATGGCTAGCCCAAACCACTGCCCAGGTCACAATGTCCACACTGCTATTTTTAGCACACTAATTCAAGTAGAGATAGCATGAGTCTGTCTGCCTGGGCTGGAGGAGACACTCCCAGCTGCAATGTAGACACACCCTACATGTGCAACCCTCTAATAAAGTAAAGAGCACTAGCCATGGGTGTGTTGAAGACAGTGAACATCAATAAAGGAGTCTTCTAAAATCAGCAAAACTCCTTTTACCAGAAGTCTTTTCTTTCTCGCTTCATTTAAATTTAACACTGCTGACATGTCCCATTCATCTCAACATTATCTTGTACCTCCCTCCCACCCCACCCCCCATGAGAGAACTGATGCAGAGTGTAGTGCCTGTAAATCCAGGGAAATATAATGCTGCTTTAAGCAGCATTAACTTTTGCACTACAGCTCCCTTTCCTGTCCCACACTGCCTCATTGTTGGACATAACCACAGCAGGAATCTTAAAGCAGATGGGTGGAATAAGGGGGCCCAGGACAACATGCAGAGGGATAGGTATGCAGAGTCCTTCACAGATCTTGGGGTTCTGAACTCCTTCCCCTTCCATGCCACCTTTAATTCTCTTCCTGAGTGAAAAAATGTGTCATATTTGCTGCTGCATTGAACATGCTGATATTTTATTGAAACTTTTTCCTTTTGGAGCATTTTTCTGTAGAAGGGAATGATGTGACGGGTGTGCTCAGCGTACAGTATAAAGAGTCACTTAATATGAAGCGCCATTGGCATCTCAAGCACTATGTTATGTTAGAAAGTGGGGAAATGATTCCTTTAATGCTTAATTTTTGAAAAGTGTGGGAGGTTTAGACCGTACTCCCATTAAGTCACTGAAGATCAAGTGCAAACATGATCAAAAGCCATTGCCACATTTTAGATCAGTGGTCCCCAAACTTTTCCTCTCACCCCCCACCCTTACCAGTAATATAATGTGTCCGCACCCCGCCCTTCCCCCAAGCCAGGAGTGGAGCCGGGGCCAGGAGCAGAGCCACAGCTGGGAGTGGGGGCCAGGAGCTGAGAGCAGGGGCTGGCAGCTGAGCCATGGCTGGGAGCAGGGATGCTGCCAGGCCTGGGGGCTAAGCTGGGGCTGCAGCTGCGGCCAGGGGCTGGCCTGGAGTGGAGCTGGGGGCAGAGCGGGGCTGGGTGGGGCTATCTTCCCGCTCCCTCATGGGGGCTGGCCCGGCCCACCCAGGTGTTCCTCCATGCCCCCCAAGGGAGGTGTGCCCCACAGTTTGGGGACCACTGTTTTAGATCTACATTGGCAAAGGCAAAAACATTCATAGTTAGGGCTGCCACTGCAGCCTTAACTCATTCCACTGTTGTTAGGTATGAGAGCACATGTGACACATAGCATCATACACTGATCTCCAACTTCTGCAATACCTGCAGTCATAATGGGGTGCAATGGTAGCCCTAGTTCGGAGTGCACTTCTTGAATGTGGGGTTATAAGAATATTTCACGTCAGGGAAAGAATTACTGCTCTAATGTGATGTGACCCTCTCAGCTCCTATTAATGTAGGTGGTGCAGCTCACTGACCATTCTTACAAATATTTCTGCCACAGGATTTAACATCTGCTGGACTATTCTTGCTGTTGGTCCCAGGATTGAACCTTTCTGTGATGATCTTCAGAGCCCACATTTGATGAATTTAAGGTACTGAATAAAACTTTGGGTTAATTTTATAAGGGAGGAGGGAAGGCTTATTAACAAGCCAGTACATGCTTTTATGTTCTGTTCCCTTTCAGCTGATTGGTTTTACCGTGGACAAACCACCAAGGGACCTATATGAGGGGCACCATTATATGTATCTAAATAAGAATGGTGATTTTATTTGACGCTATTACATTGAATTGTGATTTTTGCCTGAAATAATATTTTGTTATTCATCTGACTGTAGTCAGGACTGCGTTTTGCTAATATTAATGTACCACATACATTATTTTGCTGTTAATTGTGAACAGGAATGATCAAAGGCTGAGACAATTTACTCAATTGCTGTCACTGTTCACCCACGTTAATGATCAAAATACAATACACAGAATGCTGCATATATAAATGAGTACAACAGGAAGGATTAACTATATAATTAATTAACTATGGAGAATTATCCTTGACCGAGAATGTTTCTAAAACATACGTGTAAGAGTAGGTAACCACTGAACGTGAACGGCATCCTGATTCTTTAATCTACGCCTGCTATGCAACAGAGAAGCAGGGGTTTTACTTTTACTTTTTGTGAATGCCTCAAGATCTGAGCATGCTCTGTTGAGGCAGGATACAGAGCAGACTGCAGCTCTGTTCTGTGTCTGTTAAGGAAGTGAGCCCCACCTCAGCTAAAATGGGCAAAACATCCCTGGTAAACAGACCATTGGGCAGAGCTTTTCACAATTAGCAATTACTCCATAAACCCGAGCTGGCCACTGCCCAACTTGAACTGAATCCTTATCCTCCCACACCATTTTGTTTAGAAACTATTTTTATTTTTGAACAATAATACTCACTAGCAACACCCATCCTGAAGGACATGGCCTGTTCTTACAGAAATCCCAACTCTTGCATAAATTAGCAATTACCATGCCATCCCTTCTAACTGAAGTGAAACAGGTTTGTAAATGATGAAAGTCAGTGACTAATATTTAATAACCCGTACATTTTAATTAATGAAAAGGGAACAAATTGCTCTACAATGCCGTATTGTTAAGCTCTACCCCACACAAAGGGTTCCTTCCAGTTGTTATGACAATACCTTCTTCATGATGGTGTTCTGGAAGGCAAATGAGTTGGAAATCCATCAATCAGGGGACAGGCTGAAACCTCCAGAAATCATTTCCATTCCCATATTGGACTCAAACTGAGTCCCAGCGACAAAAGGCGAGTGTTTTAGTGTTTTCAGTTTCTGAGAGTGGGATCATGCCGTAATTTCGTTCTAGCAGCTCATCTCCTTTGTCATCTGACTTCAAACTAAGCCTTGAATCCTGCTTCAATAAGTGCTTAGAGCAGGGCACAAGGGTGGGGTGTGGGAGATTTGCGAAAAGCTCTTTGCAGCATTATGAGCCTGGGCTTACTTCCACACTGGCTCAGGCCCTGGTATAATTTAGAACTTGAGCGGGGCTAATTTAAACTCTACCAGCTGCCTCTGGCCCCCCGGGGCCAGTCCGTTAACTGGGGATTGTCAGAGCCCTGTGGTGCAGCAGCCACATGACTTACACCGGGGAGAGCATAGCCAGTTCTATACCACTCAGGGACTCCCCCTCACCAGGACACTCATTAACTGCCTGTTTACACCATGTTTCTACTCTCTTTGTGTTGTGGTAGTGGGGCCAAGGATCTGAGATATGTCCTATTAAAATGGAAAGCACAATACGTGTCAATAACACAAAACATTCTGAGCGATATCGAACAAATTTAAGGGTAAGACTGTGAGAGTCAGGACTGCGTGCATGAGGAAGACTGCTCACATAGGATCGAGCCCTAGCAAGGAACTAGGCTTTGAGAAGCAGAGAGCAATACGAAGCTATAAAAGGTATAAGTTAAATACAAGGGAGGAATGGACAGTTGAGTCAACAATCCAAATTTAATAGAAATTTCTTATCAGTGCAAAGTACAGGACTGTGAGTTCAGTTTTTCTGTAAGTGTTTGATAGTTACATCTTTCAAACTCATTTTGGTTTTGTCATCAGATTGTTACATCACGTCTTGGAGTTTATCTGACACCAAAGGAACTAGTAGCAGAGGGGTGTGTGTGTGTGTGTGTAAAGCAGGTGATCCCTATGAAATTTTAGAAAAGTTTGCACTGTTAAGATTAAAATGATCAGTCTTTCATTCAGAGCAGTTGAATGTGCAAATAACAGATTTAAATAGTATCAATTTTTTCCTCAGGGAGAGAATAACAAGACAATTATGAAAAGAATATTTCACAAGACAGACTAGATCCAAAACTCACAGCAAAGTGCTGGAGGAAATAGTGTGGGGAGCCATCTTTAGTTCTTGTATAAATGTCCCAGAATGAAAAACTTCTGGTCTGATGTTAGAAAAATAATCCAAGAGTTATTTTAGGAATATAGCCTCCAAATTCCTACTTTTAAGGTGTAAATCAAGCAAATGTCTGGATTCACTGAAATAAAACAATGATACTAGTAGATAACTGTTCAGAATTACTGTGACTGTGGCCAACAAATGTATTTCATCACTATGGTTGCAAAAACAAACACCAACCAAAGAATTGTAGTTGACGAGAATAAAATAAGGGAAATGGAACAATTTTACTGCCTGGGTTAGATTAACAACTGAATTATCTGAGGAAAGATGAACAAAGTGGGGTGAACTGGGGTGAACTGGATACAAGTACATCATTTGATTCCTAACCTCAGACCTCACTTGGATCCTCCAGTCTGAAACCACCTCAACCCCATATATGAATGGTGGATGGGAGAGAGTTGGCTCCAGATCTCTGGCTCTGAGCTCAGCTCTACAGTTTGGGGTGTAAATTAGATCCAAAATTGGAAGGGACTTGTTTTCTACGTCTGGTTCGGACGCAGCCCAAGGCCTTGGCTACACTTGCAGATGTACAGCGCTGTGAGTTAAACCTGACTTCGTGCAGCTGAGTAGGGAAAGCGCTGCAGTCTGTCCACACTGACAGCTGCCCAGCGCACTGTCATGGCCACATTTGTGGCAATTGCAGCGCTACTGCTGAGGTGTATGCTGACGAGTCTCGCCAGCACGTCACGTTTGGCTGTCGAACTATTCCTTAAGATCCAAAGTGACAGTGAGAGTGAGGGTGAGGAGTCCGACGATGCTGTCGAGCCGCGTAACACGTACGACACGAAATTGCTTGTGGCATTCACGGACATGCTCAGCACCATGGAACGCCGCTTTTGGGCTCGGGAAACAAGCACCGAGTGGTGGGATCACATCGTCATGGAAGTCTGGGATGACGAGCAGTGGCTGCAGAACGTTCGGATGAGAAAGGCCACTTTCATGGGACTGTGTGAGGAGCTCGCCCCCACCCTGCAGCGCAAGGACACAAGATTGAGAGCTGCCCTGCCAGTGGAGAAGCGGGTGGCTATTGCAATCTGGAAGCTGGCAACTCCAGACAGCTACCGGTCGGTCGCAAACCAGTTTGGAGTGGGAAAGTCGACCGTTGGAATCGTGGTGATGCAAGTTTGCAAGGCCATTAATCGCATCCTACTCAGAAGAACCGTGACTCTGGGTAATGTGCAGGAAATAGTGGATGGCTTTGCACAAATGGGGTTCCCTAACTGTGGAGGGGCGATAGATGGGACACACATTCCTATTCCGGCACCACCCCACCTAGGATCCAAGTACGTTAATCGGAAGGGGGTATTTCTCTATGGTTCTCCAGGCGCTTGTGGATCAGCATGGGCATTTCATTGACATTAACACAGGCTGGCCCGGAAAGGTGCATGGCGCACGCATCTTTCGGAACACTTGGCTGTTCAGGAAGATGCAGGCCGGGACTTTTTTCCCAGAGTGGAAGATCACGGTAGGGGAAGTTGAAATGCCCATTGTGATCCTTGGAGATCCCGTTTACCCGTTAATGCTGTGGCTCATGAAACCCTACACAGGGAGCCTTGACAGCAGCAAGGAACAGTTCAACTACAGGCTGAGCCGATGCCGAATGACTGTGGAGTGTGCCTTTGGCCGTTTAAAGGGCCGCTGGCGATCTCTGTATGGGAAGCTGGACTTGGCCGAAAACAGCATCCCCGCGGTTATATCCACGTGCTGTGCCCTCCATAATATTTGTGAAGGGAAGGGTGAAAGCTTCACTCAGGCATGGACCTCCGAGGTTCAACACCTGGAGGCTGAATTTGCACAGCCAGAGAGCAGGGCTATTACAGGGGCCCAGCGCAGGGCTGCAAGGATTAGGGATGCCTTGAGGGAGCAATTTGAGGCTGAAAACCAGCAGTGATATCTGGTGCCCTGCACGGGAGTTAAGTGCAGTAGTTCCAATCTTTAGGAATCAGTGTCTGCTTAGCAGACAAGCAGACTTGCAGTGCCTGTTTATTTCCTGGGCTAAGGAGTCTTTTACTTTATGCAATAATAAAGAATGTTTTCAAAGCCAAAGAATCCATTTATTGAAAAGAAAAAAAAATTATTTATTGAAAAGAAACAAGGGGGTGGAGTGGGGAACAGTACAATCACAGATTCGCATAGGTCCTGTCTGGTGTGCTGTGCAGTGAGTGCTGCACTTCAGGACAGCTATACTGCATGGTGATGGGGGTTGAGTGCAGAGGGTAAGGGTCGTGGTTTTCAGGGCTGGGTGGTGAAGATACTGGTGTTGGAGGCAGCGGGTGGCGTGAAGAACACGGAAGTTGGGGAAAGTGGGTTGGAGGTGACAGTGGGGCACAACGGAAAGAGTTTTGGGACAAGGGCTGTGGGGGGGGGGTGGCGTTTGCGTTTGTGGTACTGCTCCTCTTTCTGCATGGCTACCAGCTCCTGGATAGCATCTGCTTGGCGCTCCAGGATGCTTATGAGCCTATCAGTGCTTTGCTGCCGGTGCGCAGTGTTTTGCCGCCGGTGCGCTGCGTTTTCCTGGCGGATCCTGCTTTCTCTCTCCCTCCAGTCCTGTGCTTTCTCATTCTCTTTAATAGATTGCTGCATCACTTCTTGCAGCATGTCTTCTTTGCTTTTTCACGGTCTGTTCCTGAGTCTTTGCAATCTCTGAGTAGGCGATAAGAGGGACGGCTGAGGTCTCAAGGTTGATGCAGCTATATAGGCAAAATGCAACATTTAACAGAGGCAGCATTGTTTATACCAGACAGAGTAATGATTCCCCCTGCACTTAAGGAGTAGAAAACACACAGGGTCTACACAATAGCATAATTTTCCCATCCGAAATAGAGCACGCATATCCCACGGGAGCCTCAAAATGGTGAGTAAGGGGGACTGATTGTTTCTGGGTTTCTGTGCCTTGGGGAGAGCCAACAGCTTCAGGGGGCACCTACACTGAACACTGTCCCAACATTTTCCACAGGAGTTCGTCCTGGACGATATCTCGCTGCCGAGGGTGACCTGGGAAGCAAGGGAGGGTCTTCTACTGCAATGCGGCTTCCACCCTGGCCCATATGCAGCTTGCCTGTGTGCAGCAATGGTCCCCCCGCCCCTCGCGGCACAGTGGCACGGACACGTTAGCCTGGCTGGGACAAGGACCACGGTGGCTCTCTCGATAAACCTGCGCAAGCGCATTGCACACATTCTGGATGAGACATTCGAGGAGATTACCACGATGTGATAAACCACATCAATGCACTATTCCGCATCTAGGCATGCATGCCTAACCCTCCTCTCCCAAAGAGCCCGCACCGAAAAAATTCCTTCCCGAAAAAAAAAACCGCTTACCGGGAACCTGCTCTTCTGTTTGTCCTCCACCAAGTACCGGCCGCTGCGACTGGCTACCTTCCTCCTGGCTCGAGAAGAGCTCCTGGCTGCATGGCTCCAGGGATTCCGGGGTGTCTCCATCCGGCCCACCACCATCACTCCTGTTTTCCTCCTCCTCCCCCCGCCACACCGGCTCTGAAGTGTCCATGGTGGTGCTCAGAGTGGAGGTGGGGTTAACCCCAAGTATCGCATCCAGCTCTTTGTAGAATCAGCAGGTCGCGGGGGGAGCACCCGAGCAGCCGTTTGCGTCGCGGGCTTTGCGGTAGGCACTCCGCAGCTCCTTCACTTTAATCCTGCACTGCAGGGCATCCCGGTCATGGCCCCTTTCCATCATGTCCTTTGATACCTTCCTGAAGGTATCATAATTCCTACGGCTGGAGTGCAGCTGGGACTGTACAGCTTCCTCCCCCCAAACACTGATGAGGTCTAGCAACTCGCCAATGCTCCATGCTGGGGCTCGCTTGGCGTGTGGAGGCATGGTCACCTGGAAAGATTCGCTGATAGCACTCCACACCACACCAGGCTGAGCAAACAGGAAGGGGATTTTTAAAATTCCTGGGGAATGTAAAGGGTCGGTCACATGGTTGGTTACCTGAGGCCAGGGCAGTAGAGTTTGAACTGAGGACCAGAGTGGCTAGAACCGGCATTGTGGGATACTGCCGAATAATTCTGGACGCCATTCACAGTGCATTGGGCGGCCACACTGGCGCCGCAGCGCTGCAGCGGCAGCACAATACTCGCTATTCCTCTCAGAGAGGTGGAGTACATGCAGCGCTGCAACCACGGAGATACAGCGCTGCAAATTCCTTGCCAGTGTGGACAGGGAGTGAGTTACAGCACTGGGGGAGCCTTTACAATGCTGTAACTCACAAGTGTAGCCAAGGCCCTAGATGACAGAAATTTCTTGAGAACACCTGAGCTCCTGAACCTTCTGCCATTCAAACTTAATTACACCCCTAATTAACCAAGTACTAAAATACTGTACTGGTAAGAAAAAGTGTAATTTTTCTATAAAGCATAAATAGAAAGATTTATTGTAATTATTGCAAACAGGGATTTGAAAGAAAATAAATAAAGGTTAAAAATGAAAACAAAATGGGAATAAAGAAAAGGGTTAAGAACAAGGAAAAAGAGAAAAAGTCAGATGCGGATGCGAAAACAAAAATCCCCCATAAATACCAATCTCAGTCCCCTGTCGTCTCTATCTGTATTTGTCTGTTTGGGGCCCAACTCAGCAAACCCTTGCTTGTGCAAGTTCTTGCTATCATGAGTAATTCCACTGAGGCAAAAATCTCTACGTGACTATTCCAACCTCCTCCTCTTCAGCCTTGATTGTGCAAAATGCTTCTGGTCAGATCATCTTCCTGGCTCATCACTCTGACTGCTTCAACAATTCTTTCCATTACTTCACCAGCTACCCACTCTCCACTGCATCAAATACAACCTTCCTTCCTTCTACCTTTATGGCTGTTCATGTCTTAGAGCCATTAGGGTAGATGGGAGTTATGGGACTATTAATCTATCCTGAACTAGACTGCCACCTTTGCTCCATCAACCTTCCCAGCTTTTACACCCACCAATCAGCTTCTCCTTTCATTGCCTTCTCCCATATCATACCTTTATGCATAAAAGAATCCTCCCCCGTCCCCCAAATCCATAAAGTTACTACCTCATCCTCACTCCCAACCCTCTTTAAACCTTGCTTCTGCCACGATGCCTAGGAAACCTGACATCTGATCATAAATGCACTGTGACTACTGCTTTACTGTACAGTAGGCATTTTGCTGACACCTCGTCCTCCTGTCCCCATCCCATCTGTTTTGTCCACCTGTTTCGTCTTGTCGTAAACCCAAAATTTTAAGCTCCTTAGGGCAGGGACTGTCTTTGTACTTCATGGCTGTATGGCACTGTAATACATAAAGTGGGGGGATAGCTCCCTTTGATGGACACCCACCCAGCCAGTTAGCTATAAAATCCGTCCTGGTAGCTGTTCTTTACTTGCTTTACCTGTGAAGGGTTAAAAAGCCCCCACCAGGTAAAGAAAAAAAGTGGGCACCTGACAAAAAGAGCCAATCCCAACTCTGTCACTCTGAGTGCAGAAATGGGGCCTGCAAGGATTTTAAAAATTAATACTAGCCACTCCAGGCTTGTATTAAACTCTCAAGGTTACAGCTTTTCTCTGACCTTGGCTTGGTAAACGCTGCCACCACCCAAATTCAACAAAACCCCCTTTTGAACCCAGGAAGGAGCACTTGGGAATTCCTCCCTGTGGGGTGCACTCAAGCCCTTTCACCCCTCCTTCCCCACAGGGAAGAGCTGAAAAAGGAAACAGGTTTGGATTTTTGGTGTCCTAAGAGGTTTGTGCATGTTGTTTGATTATCAATTTTAAAAAGTTCTACCTTCCCATTGGTTCTTTTGGTCAGGTGCCCACTTTTTTTTCTTTACCTGGGGGACTTTTTAACCCTTTACAGGTAAAGCAAGTAAAGAACAGCTACCAGGACAGATTTTACAGCTAACTGGCTGGCTGGGTGTCCATCAAAGGGAGCTGTCCCCCCACTTTATTTATTACAGGTGCCTAGCACAAAGTGGGGTCTCCTTCCTTATTAGAGCCTCAAGGCACTACTACTATTATTGTAATACAAATATATTATATTGGTACACTCATATTTGCATAGGCACTGAAATCTGAGGGTGATTGGGTGCAGTATAAAACCTAAGCAAACAGAATAGGATAAGGACCAGTTTGTGAGTAATCATTTTCAGGATTGCCCCCTAATATTGTAAGATCTTTATGGCAGGGATCTGTCCTCTCACATGTTTGAAAACTCCATGCACGTGTATGGCACTACATAAATTACAAATGCTAGTTATTGTTAATATCATGATACCTTCTTTGACTCCTATGCTTGGCAGAAATAATCAAATAGATAGCACTTTACATTTTCAAAGCCGTGTACAAACAATTACCGATATTTCTTTGGCAGGCAAATAAGTATCTGCATCCCCGTGGTACAGTTGAGGAAACTGAGACAGGCAGGTTAGATGATTTGCATTAAAAGTAGCAGAGGGGGGAATAGAACTGAGAAGTTCCTGGCTTCCACTACCATGCTTATTGTTCTAGACTATGCTCCTGCTAAAGAAAAACATGATCTTTACTCTCTAGACTTACACTGAAACTAAGTAATACAGATGTACTTTAAAAGAGACTGTGGATTTAAGTAATACATTGATGCACTTCCAAATATTTTTGGCACCACTCTGTTTAAAAGTAAAAGATAAAGTTCCATATTTATATTACAGTTTATAGATAGCCATAAACTTTACTGCAAATGTTTCCTCGCTGGAAAAGAACTTAAGTTCTAATCAGAGTTGCATAAAATCTAACCTACCTCATCCAAATTATTTTGTACTGAATGGTGCTGAAATATACTGAAACTAACAACTTTCAAATAGTTTCTCTACTTTGACTGTATATTTTATACGTTTTTAGAAAAGTAAATCATATAAAAGTATTTCCCCCCTGTCAGCAATAAAATGATATCATAGAGAGAGAATGTACACAGTGCAGAAAGTGTCCTGCTAGTTTGTATTAGCTTCCCTGGTCAGACACATCCTATGTAGCACTAGTTAAGATTTACCAGTTTGAAAATAGACAGGCAAAGAGTTCATTGTGGCAAGACATTTCTTTGCAGCATTCTTAGGAACATCCTTGGAAGATGACTACATGGTCATTGTTAGTCAGACTAGAACTGTGGTCAAATCTGTCTAACTATGATATACCCCATTAAAAGAAAACATGGTAGCTGATAATGCCGGGCACTATTATGAATGGTCTCTTACAAGCCCCACATCCACCCAGACAGACAGAGAGGTGAGAGCCTTCCTAAGAGAGATGGGAAATTCACCTAGTCATGATGGAAAAGACAGACCCTTTGACAACAGGGGAAAAATATTTTATTGTATACCGGGAACCAGCCTACAAATGATATTATGCCAATTTCAGTCCTCTGCCACTGGAATGCTCTTCACAAGGTTCACTTCTATGGGACTCTGATTCTCTGGGACTACTGTTTCTTGTGTTAGTGCTATAACATATCACACTAGAAGGTAGGGGGAGGGATAGCTCAGTGGTTTGAGCATTGGCCTGCTAAACCCAGGGTTGTGAGTTCAATCCTTGAGGGGGCCACTTGGGGATCTGGGGCAAAATCAGTACTTGGTCCTGCTAGTGAAGGCAGGGGGCTGGACTCAATGACCTTTCAAGGTCCCTTCCAGTTCTAGGAGATGGGATATCTCCATTAATTTAATTTAAAGCACACTCCTTTCTTTCCTTTGCTGAAACAAAAATGGATTATTCATAAGGGTGAACTGAAAATCTCTGCATAGAGAGAGGTCTGCACATATGTGCACATAACTTCCAATAGTGTCAGTAAGAGCTGTGTGTGGGAATATTGAGTGTCTGTAGGGAGTATGAAAGGCAACTTCAGTATTCCTTCCCCCCCTTGCTCTCCCTTCCTGAATACAGTACCTGTGCAATCCCTTCTGAAATATATGCAGAGTATTGTAGGGTGTTAAATAGGTTTTATTTTCATTTTGTGGATGGACTAAGGCTGTTGGTTGACTGACTGCTGGACACAGCCAAAAGAGGTCTCTGTTGGTATCCCTGTTGCTAAGATCTCGGTCCTTAAGCCCTACATTTCCTGCATAAATGATTGTAGCCCTGGAAGGCTAATCTTGTCCTGCATTTCTAACCCCATTAGTAAAAGTTTGAACAACAGCGCATTTGTGTGCTGCTGGATGGTAGACAAAGCCTGCTCATACGGGTACATTGCTCATAACTTTTTAGAGCTCTATGACAACATCTAGCCAATGACAACTGTGCAGGTGTCTAAATATTGATGGCAGTAAGGCGCCACTAGTATTGATATAGTTAGTGGGGGTGGGTTGAAAAGAGAGGGAGGAGATAAAGGAGAGAAATGAGTAGAAAAAGCTTCTTACGTCTGAACTGTGAATTTTCTAAAATATACCAACTCTCTAGCGTGAGTTGTGCTGTGCTGATGGACTGGCAGTGACACACATACAGCTGTTTTTGTCTGGCATACAGGTGTTTAACTTGGCATCTGCTAGCTAATCATCAGGCAGCCAAAAATTTTGAGGGGATCACCATGTTTAACAGAAAGTGGTCCTTGTCCTTCTCCATAACAAGCTCGGTACATGTGCTGGAGCTGCCGTTTCACTTTCTCCCCACTCACCTCCTTGACTTTATCTCACTGTCCAAAAACCCAACCCTACTTTGTAACTAAGCAGCAGACTGTTAGTGAAGGATTTAGATAGAAAAGGGGTGTTTATAATCACTTGAGATCTTTATTTGGGGGTCTGGGCTTTTATCAGTTCATTCAGTAGAAGTGGAGAGGGAGCAATGATAAGCTCTTGATGGTACCCAATATTCTGATTGTTGGTTGTTTTTTTCAGGAGCCGGTATTAGCATTTCGTTGTTCTTCAGAAAGTTCCTTTTGTTCTGAATACTCTGTCTGATTGGTAGAATGATGAGCAACAACTGAGGGTGTGTGTGTGTATGCCCCTTTGATTTGTTTGAGAAATCGAAAGAACAACCAGAACCTGTAAGATCGGGATAAAAGGTAGTCACTTCTTTCCATAGAAAGTGTTCATCTGTATGACATTAAAACTTTCACCAGAGGCTAGTAAGAGTGTTTTCCTTGGTATATGATTAATCGGTGACAATTTATTTTGATGATCCTATACATGTAACTTGTATCCTATAGAGGAGCTTTGGTGCTTGGAGTTTTATGGAAACAAAAAGAAATAATATTCATCCCTCCTTTCTTGCTCATGCAATTTAAAGCATGAGCCAGAAGTATATTTCTTAATAAAACTCAATCCTGTTTCTAATTCTCCCCTGGACTTTTAAATATTACTACTGTGAATGTAGCAGCCCATTTCCTCCTCAGTGATTTTTCTTCTGTAGACTGCACGCTCTTTGGGGAAGACAATTTGCCTTGTCTATGCGTCTGATCTTGCATTCCCTGAGCATCCCAAACTCCCAGTAATTTGGAAAGGACATGATGGATCTGATTCTTGGCTGTGTTAGATCTGCTTGTGCTCCAGAGATACACAGCCAGTCTCTGGAAGATCCCTCAGCATAGAGGAGATGGAAGGTGAGACTTCCACAAAAGGTAGACTATATAAGAAAAAATGTGCTTTGATAGTTTGATGCTGAGATGTAGCTTGATTTGTATGTGTGTTGTGATGCAGTAAAGTGAAATCTTTATGATATTTGTCTGGGCACTAGACTGCGGACATGTCAGTACTCAGACAAGAACAAAAAACAGTTCTTAATTGTGTTTTAGGATGTGTACTGACCTTGCGGAGTAGAGGAACTCTCATTCCGAGGAGATGGGTGTCATATAGCAACCTAGATCACTAAATGTCAGGTATAAATAATGAGTGAAATGCAAAATCTCTGTCTACCCAGAATAGAAGGTTGAACTGAGACCTGGTGTAAAAAGATGCAACTCTGGTAACTATTTATACCAGGCCTGAATCCAGCCTGGAGTGATTAGACAGTAGTTTACAATTCCCTTTTGCTTTATCTGAGTATTATCTGTTTATTTAAATTTGACGTGCTCTTTTTCCTTACATAATAAGAAACTGTAACAGTAAAACTTTTCTGTGTGCTTAATCCACAGGAGTGGTTTGGAAAGTATCTTGGGTCTATACAGTTCAGAAGAGCCACTACACATAATGAAGTGCTGGTTGCAGGCACCTGTGTTCTGTAATAATCCCTCAACCAACAATATGGGTTTAGGCCTAAACAACCAGTGTGGAGACTCTGAGTTTATCAACTTCTGCTTTATTCAGGCTTTTCATCAGCATGGGGTTTATATCAGCAACAGTGTCCAACCTCTATGTAGCCCCTTATTTTTAAAACTATTATACAGAATTGTACAATAAAGGTGTCGAACTCTACAATTTACAATAGTGTCACTGCACTGTTGTAAACATTACTCTGGAATACTGTAATTTTGTGTGTATTGTTGGCAGATAACATTAGGGGATGGAATTTGTTTACATTTAGGATGGGCAAATTCATTTTGCTGTTGCTTGAACATTGTTGGTTTGCATTCTCCTTAGGAGAGACTGTGAAAGTGGGCAGTAGGGAGAAAAGAGAAAAAAAATAATGAAAAAGGGTGGAAAATGGAGCCAAGAAAGTGCAGAGTGGAAAATAAATCCAGTGAAGTCTGTATAAAGGAGAAAAGAGGGAGAATGAGAAACTCTAATGCAAAAAAATACATGCACCAGCCTAGATTTTAGCAGGTGGTCTGTGCCCTTAATTGACAGCACAGTTAATAGAAAAAATCCATGTATTAAAAAAATGGAATCACTTTTTAAAAGAAATATGGATTTAAATTATGGAATAGCCAGATTCTGAATCTTCACTATTTTTATGAACTCCGAATATAGTTTAGACTTTTGCAAAACCTTGACATATAATTTTAACAGTTTTGTATATCTTTGTTTCTATTGTAGTTATAACAACAGCTACTGAAACACCTCGAAATCCCATAACCCTCAACCAAAGAATGTGCAATTTAATGGATAAAGCCATCTGCCTTAGGATTAGAATGCTGGTAGATTTATGTTTTTATTCCCATGTCTCTGCGTGCCTTTTTTTCCCCATGTGATTTGGATGACTAAATTTTTATCATTTAATCTGTCTCAAGTAATATGATGACCTCTTTTGACTTTCAAGAAAGCAGAACTGTAGCTTTAGCCTACTCAAATATGATGCATCTGACTAAAGCATTTCAACATCTTCATTTCCAATGTTGTGCTTTTAAAAAAGGAAATACGTTCTTTTATGACATTTTGGACACAAACAGGGGCTTGCATGAGCAAGTAAATGTGTTTTGTTTGATCTCTGTAGCTGTTACATGACACAGCTAATTAGAGCAACACTGTGACTGGCAAATGTGATGCTGCTATGTAATAATATAAGAATACTGCTATAATAATTATATTAATACTGCATGTGACCTAGTCAGTGAGATTGTTAATGTTTAACTATATGGGTTTATTAGACATTCTTATATGAACATATTGATTTAGTGCAGTGGTTCCCAAACTTGTTCCGCCGCTTGTGCAGGGAAAGCCCCTGGCAGGCCGGGACGGTTTGTTTACCTGCCGCGTCTGCAGGTTCGGCCGATCGCGGCTCCCAGTGGCCGCGGTTCGCTGCTCCAGGCCAATGGGAGCTGCTGGAAGCGGCGACCAGTATGTTCCTCAGCCTGCACCACTTCCAGCAGCTCCCATTGACTTGGAGCAGCGAACCGCAGCCACTGGGAGCCGCGATCGGCCGGACCTGCGGACGCGGCAGGTAAACAAACCAGCCTGGTCTGCCAGGGGCTTTTCCTGCACAAGCGGCAGAACAAGTTTGGGAACCACTGATTTAGTGTAACAGTGGACCGTTGGAAAAACAAATAGGAAAGCAACACAGTGGCTCTAAATAAGTAACCTTGGAACAAACACTTGGAGGCAATTACAAGACAATGGCCCATAAACTCCAGCCTGAAGTTGCACAACTGTTGTGTGAGCTAGCAGATCAAAGGACTATCAGCAGTCAAAAAGTGACAGTTTCTGGGAAAAGGGATGTGATGAAAAAGACATAGTGGCCTATTTTGGAATATGCAGACAATCTTGCAGTTTTTAAAGGAGACTTTCCCTCAAGCAGAGAGAGAACTGGTTTGTGAAACAATGAGGGTTAACTAGAAATTGAAGTGTGTTTCATAGAAATTACTCTAAAAACCTTTGCAATGTAATGCAAGGTATCCTTTCTGTAGTCTCTTCTAAACCTTTCTATAGAAAGGGTATAATTTTCATTGTTTACTTAATTCTTCAGGGTGGTTCAAAAAAGCAAGAGAATATAATCGCCTAATAAATTCTCTCAGACTTTTCCATAGGAGTTCAATGTCACTTCTGGGCCATTATTAACAAAGCACTTGCTTCCATTACCACTACCCATGCCTCTCTGTTCTTTGTTCCTATCAGCACTCCCCATGTATATCATGTTTTTTCCCAAATTAGTGCATACATGGGTACATTTTCTGTAGCTCTTTCAAAATTTGGTCCCTAGTTGTGCAATATTCATATTTCTCCAGTTGTCAAAACAGAGGATCATGATAAAATATTCACTTTACTCCAACACTTGCCAAAGATGCCAAGCTATAATAATTTTTGCTTTGTTATGATACATTCCATCAGAAGATCTTAACATGCTTTACAAACACTAATGATTTAGCCATCATAATACTCCTGTGAGCTGGTTAAGTATTATTATCCCCACTTTACAGATGAAAAATGGAGGTACCAAGAGATTAAAACCCACATCTTCAAAAATGGACATTAATTAACAAAGTTAGAGACCACTTTTTTTAAAGTTTGGGTGCAACTGACTTTGCCATTGTCACACAGGAAGTCCAGCAAAGTTGGCAAGTCAAGATAGTGATGTTACTTACAGAAAGCTCCTTCGTGTGATGATGTTGCCAGTACATACCTTTTCACTCTTATTTATAATACAGTGTATTCGAGTGACATCTAAGAAAAGTATAGAAAGTACCTACCTTTAAAATTTCAACAATAACAAGCTGGGTGTGGCCACTCTAAAACTGTAGCTTGTCAGATGCTTATGAGAAGGGAAGGGTGGGAAGGCTTTCTGCTTACCAGTTTCACGGTCTAGTTAGTAAAAAAAACATCTGACACCAGTGTGGCCTGAAAGACACTGAGAATGGGTGGGGCTAGAGCGATTACAATGAATAAACTGTGTTAGTAGGATTTGGAATATAGTCCTTGAACAAAACATTTTTTTTTACTCGCATAATTTACTTAATGTTTGAGTAATTGTGAATGACAACTTTAGAATTGTTGCCTGCATTTAAAAAAAGTTAACTATCTTTAAACTCTTCTCCCCCTCCCTCACCCCTCAGGAGCCTTTGAGGCTGTTCCCTTAAAGCTGATCCTGAAAGCTGCTGCTTCATACTTAATTTGCTGCGCTTCAATTGGACATTGTGACAGTTTCAGTGTTTATGAACAAGACTGCTATTTACAGAAACTGCTGCCTCCCATTTGACAGCAGTTAGATACTGAGAGAAACTCACTGACAAGTGGGTAGTTCAGAGACAGAAAGAGCAGATTTTGCACATGGAAAACTCCCTGGAAAAGAGTTTACAAAATGGTAATGATCTGAAATTTCTTTGAAGAGGGATTTTAAGGATCTAAACCATATGGCTTGACCTGAAATCAACTTTGTGGAAGTGAGAGACATCCTAATGCTGGAAAAATATAAAAAACATCTCACATATAGATCCACCCACTCTTCCAGTAACCCACAAACCCAGAACTGTCTCTCCAACTTATGAAGTCACCTGGAACTGGCACTTAGTTTGTTGAATTCTCCTTTTATTTGGGTTTGTTCATTTAGTTCTGATTCAAGATGAATTCAAGCATAAGGAAAACATAAAATGATGGCCAATGTTCTTTACTGTTCTAGAAGGTTCTGTTTAAAAGACTTCTACTTCAATCTTATCTAGATTAGGAATTTGATTCTGAGAAAAGGGAATATTTTCTAGGTTGTGTGGGGTGTCTGTAGACTCACCATTTAAAATATACATTGCTTTACACAAACTTTGAAGGTAGGAATTTCTTTTAGTTAACCTGCTATGGAACAGAATAGTCACTCCTCAAAAACCCTACAAGCTGGTTGCAGCAAGCCCAACACCTAAGTGGGTTTTGTCTGAGGACGTTCAGCACATCTCATTTGTTCAAAAGCTGACTCCATAAACTTATTGTTTCATTTTATTTTTCCTAACACGGGGTGTGTGTGTGTGTGTGTGATATCCTATCTCAGTGTAATCTCAAATCTTCACCCTGTTGCCAGTTGGGCATTTAGGGGGTCTGAGCCAAAGCCCTTTGAAGCCTACTGAAAAATTCCCATTGGCTTCAGTGGGCTTTGGAACAGTTTTGAACAGAGCTCAGCTGGTGCTTCAGATATAAGGAAAAGATAAGGTTATAAAAGAGAGAGTTAATAACCAAAGAGGTGACTATGATTCTCACTTTGCAATAGTGAGTACATCTAGAATAGAAGGCATTGTTAATACAAGGCTGCTACTGCTGCTGTTACTTGTGTATCTGGATTGGTACTACCAAGTAAATACCCTACTACAAATAATATAGTCCGTGCTGGTTGTCAGCCTGAGAAAATTAGGAATATTGCTGAATGGTACAGGTAGCTCCACTCCCCCATCCATCTTCTCCGTTAATCAAACCAGGAAGAGATCACGCCCTTTCGCAGAGAGAACTAGAACTAATCACTTACAGAGAAATTAAACCCTGCAACCCTTTGTTCCTGTAGCTCCTGATCGAGAGAAAAAATATCCTCAGCCTGCTGTGGAGAAATGTAGCGAGTCTGAAGGTTGGTAGGAGACTGAGAGAGTTGGTCATATCTGAGTGACTTCTTCATTAGGATGCAAATGCGGCAGGGTTCTATGATTGGGTAATAAGTGTTTGGTTATTCAACCTAAAGAAGATACCGTCAGTAGCTTTCAGAACAAAACAGATACACACTGTCAAGAGGAGAGCTGATGTGGAATGTAATGGTGAGTCTAGAGCAGGCAACACTGTAGAAGACCTAGAAAATAAGCTACATTTCAAAGTCATCCAAAAAGGTGCAGAAAGTTTGACTCATCATTATTTTTAGGCTATGTCATTCTTTTCTTAACCCATCACTGGTGTCACAGCAGTCTGGCAGGGTGGTTTTGTTACACTGATCCAGATGCTTATCTGTTTGCTCAAACTGCTAGGCAAGCAGACATCTCAGAACAATGATGTGCATCTAAGCAATGGAAAACCACTTTGGAGGGGGGGAACAAAATGGTAATAAAGACTCTGGGAGGCAAGGAGAAGAAACATGCACAAGAGGCGGCAATGCCAATCTCTGACTTAGGGATCAACTGAACTCCGTCCACATTTGTCCCCCTTGCTTGGTTATGCTTCTGAAAGTGAGAAAAAGTTATCCAGACAGTTGAACAAATAAGTTGCAACTAATAATTTACTAGACCAGTGGTTCCCAAACTGGGTTTCATGAACCCCTGAAGGTTCGCGAAATGATACAGGGGGTTCTCGGGAAAAAATTCCCTAATGGCGGACAGAGCTGTCCCTAGGGACCCTGGGTAGCACGGAGCCAGCAGGCCAGAGCCCCTGGATTTCCAAGAGCTAAGCAGATCAAAGCAAGCATATTTATCACACGGAGAAGATTTAAACTTCAAGACTCCTTATAAGAAATGTAAAGGGAGATGGATATTTTTTGCTGTTTTTAAAATTAAATAGGCAGCTAGTATTGTTTTTAAAATTATTATGAAGAACAAGTTTAAGCTTTGTTGTAACATGTGTTGTTTGCCTGGACTGCTCAAGATCTGAATGCTTGTGTAGGAGGAACTCTTTGAGTTGGCTTTTTAAATCCCTTCATGCTGTTTCATATTTGATACTCCTTGATGAAACATAGGAGCCTTGTCTTATAACAGGCTTATTCAAAGTGATACAAGCTATGAAAGTGAGATCTTGGAAGAGTGTTGCCGTTTTCATAATGTAATAAAAATACTGTAATGATAAATAATAATAATAAATAGTGTGTAATAAGCATGTCATAAAAACAAATCTTGTATTTCCAACATCACTGCTTTTATAATTTATACTCGGATAAAGGAGGAAATCCCTAGAAATATTCATTTTTAGGAGGGGGTTCACGAGACTTGACATTTTAATGAAAGGGGTTCACAGGTTGTTAAAGTTTGGGAACCACTGTACTAGACAAATTTAGCTGCTTCTTCTTTCATGGAATAACTGCAAGATCACAATTTCCTGAATTTATTAACTAACCAATACATATCTTTTCAAATTTGACTCTTTGGAATTTGAGCTGTGATTGGTCAGATGAGTCACATAGAATTATATGTTATCTTATTAGACAAGTGAAGAAGGTTTCTGTAAATGTTTATGTATATGACTTTGAAACTCATTTGCCCCAGATGTTTGTGCCAGTAAAATTTGATCACTTGAATGCTCACGGAAAAATAATACAAATGGAGCAAGAGAATGGGTGAAAGACATTAATTAAAATTCAAACTTATTAGTGGACAAGGAGTTAGAGATGATTCAGAGAATATGATCTCATTGTTAAGGCACTGAATTGGGACTCAGGAGATTTGGCCTTAATTCCCTGTTCTGCCACAGACTTTATGTGTGACCTTGGGCAAGTCACCTAGCCTCTCTGTGCCTCAATTTCTTACATTTAAAATAGCAATTGTAATGTCTTTCTCTAGTGCTTTGTCTTGTTTGTTTACAGCATAAGCTCTAAAGAGTGACTGTCTCTTATTATATGTTTATACAGTGCCTAGAACAACATGGCCCAACCTCTGGTGGAGCCTCTCAGTGCTATCATAATGCAAATACCATAATATAGATTATAAATAACGATTATCCAGTCCTACTTTCCTTTGGTTTCCAGGCAAAGTACGTAATGTGTGTGTTTCAGGAACACCCAACCCTTTTTGTCCCATTCTCCCACCCTCAATAATATAAAAATGCAGATCATGTAATGCCCATTTGGAGTCAGATGAGTTTGCAAAATACACTTTCACTGTCTTGCTGGAATTTTAAACACCAATTTAGGCCTACTTGAGATTGAAAAAGAACTCCCCAACGTGAGCTTCCTTAAACAACTGGGATTTGGAAGTAATTTCTCAAAATAATTCTAGGTCTAAGGGAAAAAACATCAAAGGTGTAGAAAATGCTGTTCTAGGCTCCGTTAGGGTGTTTAGCTGCACCTTTTTTGCTAGCTTGTGCCTTTCTAGTATTGAATTTGCATTTGAAAAAAGAGAAAGAGGGGAGAAAAAATTACCTTGCTATTACAAGAATATTAGTGCTGTGTGATTTACTGCACATGCATGTCAAAGTGAAAGCAATAGATGCTCCTAAATGCAGGGCCGGTGCTACCATTAAGGCAAACTAGGCGGTTGCCTAGGGCGCCAAGATTTGGGGGCGCCAAAAAGCTGTGCCCCCAATTTTTTTTTTTTACAACATTCCTACGCCCCCTCCCCGAACGCGCGGTCGCCGTTCCACTTCTCCCGCCTCCCAGGCTTGCACCGCCAATCAGCTGTTTGGCGCCGCAAGCCTGGGAGGGGAGGAGAATTAGAGCGGGGGTGGCGTGCTCGGGGAGGAGGTGGAGCAGAGGTGAGCTGGGGTGGGGAGCTGCCACATGGCTCTCCAGGGTGGGGAGGGAGCTACTATGGGGGGGGCACCTCAGGGCGGGGGGGCTGCCACGGAGGGGGCACCTCAGGGCGGAGGGGGGGTCGGGGAGCTGCCGCAGGGCTGGGGGTGGGAGGGCGCAAGGTGGAAGTTTCACCTGGGGCACGAAACTTCCTTGCACCGGCCCTGCCTAAATGTCTAAGCATGGGGGGCACTTCCTGTCAAATTCTTACAGTATGACTGGATATATGATTAAACGAAGACCTTTGTTTAGTAAATATTAAATATTCCCTAGTCCTTTATATCCTGTTGTCATTTCCTCTGCACAGCTTACAGCTGTAGTTTCAAGCCAATGCGCCGAAGTCCTCTATTAAGCATGGTTTCATAATGAGTATATTTAACCATTTTAGCATAGGTCTTTTTTCTGAGGGTATTTCTCTCTGCAATGTTCTTGGCTTGCTGTTGCCATCCTGAGTGTATAAAACGAGTTTGTATTAATTTCTTCGCCTTGAGCAAAAGGTATAATCAATCATTTCATTCATTATACATCGAAGAAGCCTGTATGTACTGTAGTGTAGAAAAAAAATTAGCCAAAGAACCGGGCTGATATTTAGTCATATTTTGTGGTTTTGGAAAACCACAAACTCTAGGGTGGGGATATTCATTGTATTAAATTAACTATTTTCTCACATTTTAAGAGGCAGCAGCTTGAAACACTGTGATCTAGAAAACTATTTACACAACTACAAAGCAGTTACTCCATTTGTTTCACTGGGCCTTTGCCAAGGATATTATCCAACGTACCAGGGGTAGTATTTGAATATGTGGTGGAGGGGGGTTGGTAGAAAGAAGAGCACTGATTGTATTGCATTTCATTCTTGTAATTTTTGAATAAGGGGCAGGGCGTGTGGGTGGCCGCTTTGTATTTATGCTACATTGAAAATGAAATAACTTTGTTATGTGTTGTTTCCCACTCTGTAGAAAACATACAGATGAATAATACTGACCCAGTGTTAATCACCGGCATTTGTTGAAGTGAACAGTGAACAACCCTCTGTGTGAGAGAGTTCAGTTGCCCCATCCATTCAGTTCTCCTCAGTGAGTATCAGTTGGGAGGGAGAGCTTGGTGAGGCTGATGCCTGTCGACACTGAAACCACCAAACCCATTCACATAAGCCACCGAACGGTTCTCAAACAGTCACAACTTTTAGTCATGCACAGACCACGTGAAAGAACTCACGCTATTTTTGTTTACTTGGCCTGCTTTCCATACTGTATATCATAAGTGTATTCCCCAATCTCCGATGCAAACAGCCCCAGATTGAGAGAGTATTCAAAATCCAAACCCACCTCAAGGCTTCTCTGTAACTTGTGCCAGCTGCCAAAGGCTCCAAAATGTCATTACAGCAGCCAGGGACCACTGGGGTTCAGTCGCGTCCTGGCTATACTCCTCCTTCTTTTCAGCCACACTCCCTAAAACAAGCATAAGGGGGTGTATGAGGCATTACAAAGGCTCTATACTGCCTGAGGATCTCCCTACATTGGCTGATCCTCCTGGGATTGGTTATGCCGGTTTTAGGACTGCTGAGTGCTGCTGCATCCTAGACGTATAAGGTCAGGGAGTCGGTCTGTAAAACACTGCTAAAATTGTTCTTTTACTAGTGTGGTAAAGGAAGGATGTTAAGATAAATTAACACTAAGAGAGAAGTGATAGATGTGCTGTGGCAGGGTATCAAACCAATGATTATCTGAGTCAGTTTCCAATTAACCTTATAAGTGTAAAACCTCTTTTGAAAAATTACTTTAAAACTGAGATTAACTCCTGGGAGAAGTTTGGAATTTGACCCCTTTTAATAACTTTGATTTTTTTTTCTTTTCTACTTCAGTGAACAACGATGTTGCCAATAAATACAGTAATCTGTGTTTTCTGCCAAAATACTCCATAGAGTGTTATCCATCTTCAGTTCTCTGTTTAAAAATGAAGTGAACTGAAATTAAAATAAAGACGGTCTAGGACATTTATTTCATGAATAGGCGATCTCCCAGGATACATTTGGAATTAAAAACTTCTTCATTTTTGCTTTTTTTCCCCTCCCCATGAAAAATTGTTCTCATTGATTCATTTATACAGCTAATTATTCCAAAAAAAGAAAACTTCTAAAGGTAATAGCCCAGATCCTGGACAACAGAATGTAGCCCAAGAACGTGTCTACTCTAGGGAGTTGTAGCACAAAATTCCCACCAGTGCTACCACTGGTTTAGCTGCACTAATGGGCACCCTAGAGTAGGTAGGATGGTAGCAGTGTTAGCACTGTGTCAATAAATCCTTTACAAAGAAGGCGCTGTGCTGGGGTTCCATGCAGGAAGGGGGAGCCCAGGCCATGGAGCAGCATGGAGATATTTTCCAATACTTTGGGGCTGCAGTAGTTCCTGGTGCTCTGCCAGAGGCAATGATTGGAGGATACAGCATTCCTGTTTCCATTCCTTCCCCCAGCATGCCAGTACCCCGGACACTTCCTGTATGAGAGTGCATAGGAAGTCCTTTGGAATTGGACTACATGGCATGCAGCGATATATAACCCCAGCATGGACTCCATAAATCCTTCCTGCCTGCAATGGAATTGCACTGGTCTCACTGCATTTGAACCACAGAACAGAGGGGAGGGGGATTTGTCCCAAAATTAATGAAGGCCATATAATTTAACAACTTTAAAAAATGTCTGGGCATGCTGTGTTTAAGACAGTAAAAATGTTGCACTTAATTAGTGTTAGGATTTGAAAATCAACATTAATACAGATTTATCATTGGGTCTGAGTCACTGCTGCCACTGTCACTAAGTGTAATTACCTACATAATAAGAAGACCACTTCTTATGGGCATTCCCTTCCATTAATTGCATAGACGCTTTCAGCTGGACTACTAGCCCAAAGCAGGTTGAGCCTTACAAAAGAACAGTAAAACCTTGTGCAAAGTAGTGTAACTCCACTGTTAAATTCCATTAACTGTTGTGACCTGTTGAGCCTATTTCTTGGAGAAAAGTAATCATGTTGTTTGCTAAACAAGTATTCCTATTTATAGGGAGAATGATAGAACTAGAGTTGGGCCAAAATCTGAATCCGAGTTGGGATCTGGATTTTGAACTTTCCCCAAATTTGGGTATGTTTGGTAGAGTTGGGAGGTTTCAGATCCTTCTACAGAAAGAAGTCCTAACTGAAAGTTCAAGTCTGGGCTCAGATATGGAGTTTAAATAACTCCCCAAATTTTGGAGGGGAGTTCAGACTCAGGATTCCAAAACCACTTGTCTGAGCCAGTCACATTTCCCCAGATTTAGAAATGTCATTTGGATCTGTCCAAATTAAGGGCCAACTCCTGTGGTTCTTACTCAGGGGAAAATCCCACCTAACCATTGCCATGCCAGGCCTGAACAGCAGTCAGAGTCTGCTCTGTTCTCGTCTTCACACTGATAGTGGGACTCTCCAGTCCCTGTTCCTCTCAGCAGCTCTTTCTGTAGCTGCAAAGAGGGGAAATTTATGGTGGAGCAAGGCCTTGACTAGAGGGTCTGTGACTCCATAATTGGAGGAGTGCTTTGTGACCAGCAATGGGAGGAAGAGGGCAGCTTTCCACAGCCCAAAGCCTATTTATTCAGACTTTCCCCAAGAGACTAGGATTTGGCCCCAGTTCTTGGAGGATGGAGCCGGGGCCAAGGGGAGGGGTAAGTATCTTAACCCTAGTTTCATAAACTTGTAAGATTATTTTTAACTTTATGTACCAGGAATTAGTGTTGGGAGGAGGTTGGGGGCTGGATTAGGTTCGGTGTATTTACATGCTAGCTAGCATCTTGTCACTAACCTTTTATGATTCATCTTGGTTGTTTATGTGAGCTACAAACATTCAGACCAGAAAACTAGACTGCAAGTAAAATGGCCCTTCTTACAAACACCTCTATACTATGTCCACTCAGTGCTCACCCAAATGACATAGCTTGGAGCTGTCTGGGGCACTCAAGGTTGAGAGTCCATGGTTCAACTTCCTGGTTTGTCTTGGAATGAGACAATGGTTTTGATACATGCTGAAAATATTTGCAGCTCTTTCTGGCTCGTTTTGACACCATGTCTCCACACCATCTTTCCTTCACATCTCCTCTGCTGCTGAGGGGGATTATAGCGGCTCTAGTCCATTCGCTTCGTGCCCTCTGCACTATTTTGTACATCTTAGCCACCCTTACTGTGACCAACACCCCGTTCTCCTCTTCTGGAGACCAAGCAGATTGAGGGGAGCCCATTCAAACCCGTGGACTCTGCAACAACTGGTATATGGCTTTCCCGGGAGCCACAGGATGTTTCACTAGGCTGGTGAGTGATGTGGGCTTGTACCAATATTTTTAAGCATTTGGACAATAGGATTGTGTATGATTGTGCATTCAGCTTTTGAAATGCATGGTAACTTCGTGCTGAAGATACTGCACTGGAGCCTTTCCAAAGCCTCCAGAATTATAATGAGGTCCTGTTGTTAGGGCAGGACATGCAGATTAATAGAACAGACTTTTTTTTCTTTATTTAAGACCATTTATATTTAGCTCTCTCTGTGTTGTGTGGTCTACCCACCTGTTCCAGCTGTACCAGCACTATTTCTTTTAGCATGCAAGGCTCAAGGTCACCCTGAGGTTGAGCTCGGATCATGGTCAAGAAATGTAAACATGGATAAGCCATGTGATGTGAACTCACTTGGGAAAGGCCATGTGGTATTCCTTCCCACCCCACCCCCAATGACTGTCCATTGATTTTTTTCAATGAATCCTCTGTGATAATAGAGCTAAGCACAGCATGTGTATAAAACTGTAGTTCACAGCTTGTACAGTGAAAAAGCCAAAGACTTCAATTCTTGGAGTACTCAGCACACTGGGCCAGGTTGTTCTAATGTGTATGGACTACCATTGGTCTCTAGAGCCCAGACTAGGGTTTGCTGGGACTCAGGGACACCCCAGCCCCATCCTGTACCACTCAACGATCCTACTATATGGGGAATTCTCCTATAGCATTAGGATAGCTTTCCACTAGCAGAGGTAGCATAATGTTATGGTCCATGGTGAGCAAGCTGCCAGTCACCTCTTCAGTCTGTGTTGCCAACCCCAACTGAGTATTTTGTGGCTGGGCTACATCTCTGTTTGGACACCTTGTAGCTTCTGTCCCAATAAAGTTTTTATTTCCAGATGAATGGATTTTGCCAGTTTTCAAGTCATCTCTGTCCTTTCTGAGAAACTTCCAGACCCTGTTTTGGCCCTCTTCTAGTTGTTCTGGGTGTTCTACCCCACATTTAGTGCCTCCTGGGCAGCTTTGATTTCTGCACACACCTCAGCTGTTTGTTTTACCAGAATACCAGCTCACAATTCCTCTCACTAGAAACTCAAGCCCACTTTTAACACAAGTAGTGCCCCTCAGCTGTACAGTGGTAGGATTTGGGGGGCCCTGCAGCAAGTCAGTTTCTGCTGAGAGAAACTATGTCACAGAGTCAGGTATTATGTACTTTATTTGCACCGTGTACATGTTCTTAGCCAGGCTATGCAAATGAGCCCTGTTGTTCTTAAACCAAGGTAGAACCAATCACACCCAAACAGCTCTGGATATCTGAGCTCAGACTCTCTGAACAGTCACCAGGAACAGGTGCCTCCACTACTGTGTCCCCAAGTCTCCAAATATTCTCCTAACTGCCATTGAACCTTCCCCCCCTGGCTTACTTATCCTCCAGTCAGGAGCCAGAGAGTAGCAGCAGATTCACCCCATTGCTGCTACTACCTATTACCGCTCAGCAGATTCACTACATAAGGTATAAGAAAGTCAGGGCATACATATAAATGAGGCCATCCTTAGTTTCCTCACATTAACTTCAGGAAAGTTGTTTTCAGTGCTGTCCATCAACAGAGATGGCATATGTAGTATGTTATTAAGCAAATATGTCTGAGATAAATAAATCAGATACAGCTCACTATATACACATGGGACCTCATTTTCAGAGGTGTTGGGCACTAGCAACTCCCACTGTCCTCCACTGGAGTTGTGTGTGCTCAATACTTCTGAAAATCAGGCCCCCGGAGTCCAATTTCCAAGCCTGGTTGCCAGTTCCATATGAAAGCCCTTAAATCAGCATGTAGGTACCTAAAATAGGTGAGTTTTCAAATGCGGAACTGGGCATCCTAACTTAAATCCCCAAATTTGAACACTGACCACTGTGATACATTAGGGCTGAATTTGGAAGTGGGTGTAAATTCCATTACTTGGCTCCGTGTATGCGACAGTCAACTGTCTGGATTGTTTGCAGTGTTGTTGCAGTCCTGTTGATCCCGGGATAGGAGAGACAAAGTGGCTGAGCTAATATCTTTTATTGGACCAATATCTGTTGGTGCAAGAGACAAGTTTTGAAGTTCCACAGAGCTCTTCTTCGGGTCTGTCAGAAATGGTATTTCTGTCGGCAGTGGGTTTGTTTTATTTTACAGTAGACCGCTCTCACCCTCTTTCCTTTGCTCTCCTACCCCTTGCATTTTTTTTTTACCCTTCTCCTCCCCCAACCCTTTCCCTCTCTATTTTATCATAACCACTTGTCATCATTCTGGATTACTCTGCATTGGGGCTTTTGTAACTGATGGCCTCTCCTGCTCTGTTTCCTCTTAGGGCTTGTCCTACACAAGGAAGTTAATTAAAGATTAAAGTAGGATATGAATTCAAAGAGGAATTTTAATCTACTTCCAAAGTGGATTAAACTAATTCAGAATAAAGCACTCTTATTCCGGAATAAGAGCACCCAGACAGGGAGTTAATTAGGAATAGCCTTTACAAATATATACCAGAGAGAGAGAGAGGAGTGGGAAAAGAAAACAGTCTTCAATTTTATTTCAAATGCCATGGAGCCATTTCCTATAGTACAGAGGGAATGAGAGCTTACTACAGTAGCACGCCGGACATACACTGCATGTTTTATGTCTATCAGTTTAGCCAATTACACTTCCAGATGACATGTTAATGAGACTTTTCTGATGAGTTAGTTGACATTTTACAGATCAGGGGAATGTTTGGTGATACAATGATGGAATTTTCACATGACCCAAAGTTTCATTGCATCATATAGTTAGCATATAGGCTTTCACTGGGGACTTTATTTGTTTAACATATTAATGATGAACAGCTGGTTGCATTACAGCCCTCGGTGTCAGAATGGATGTAGTCAAAATATGATGTTAGTCTAGTCTGAAACATCATTACATTTTTGTAGATTGGCCAACATATATTGTGAGAATGAGCAAAACAAGGAGATGACATTGCAATAGTGGAAATAAAATGTCAAACATGATGAGAGTCTGAACAACATGTAGAAGAAATGTTGGCATGAAAGGTGTAAGAAGGATTTAACTGAGTTAAGGAATATAGGTTATAAACACATCCAGTTTCCAAGACTGTGTTGCAGCCTAACGTGACTTGAAGCTAAGAGTTACATATGCAATATTGTTCACATCATTGCTTTGATCATTATGGTTTGACTTGCCTGAAAAGACCCTTGTTAAAAAGTGCCAGGTATTAGCTACTTCCTATCTCTGTGAACTTAGGGCATGGCTATACTTTCAGATGTAGAGCGCTTTGAATTAAACCAGCCTTTGTAGAGCGCAGTAGGGAAAGCGCTGCAGTCTGTCCACACTGACAGGTTCAAGCGCACTGGCGTGGCCACATTTGCGGCACTTGCAGCGGCATTGGGAGTGGTGCATTATGGGCAGCTATCCCAGCATGCAAGTGACTGCAACGTGCTTTTAAAATGGGAGGGGTGGGGTGGAGTGTGACAGGGAGTATGTTGTGTGTATGTGGGGGGAGAGAGAGTGGGTTTTGGGGGGGCTGAGAGCATGTCAGCATACTGTCTTGTAAGTTCAGACAGCAGCAGACCTCCCCCTCCCACCCGCCTCTCTCTCTCACACAGCATTCCACAGTAATGGTTTGCATGCCGGCTGTCAGAAATGGAGCTTTGAAAGGGCATTTGCGCATTCCTACAGGAGTTCAAAACAATGACAAGAGTGGCCACTTGACTTAAGGGGATTATGGGACGTTTCCGGAGGCCGATCAGAGCGCAGTAACGCAACACCTCATTCACACTGATGCCCGGGCGTTGTGGCCAAGGCGCTGCAAACGTTATTCCTCTCGCCGGGGTGGAGTACCAGCAGCGCTGTAGCCGCGGGGTCAGAGCGCTCTATGTGCCTTGCCAGTGTGGACGGGTAGTGCACCCGGGGCTCCTTTATTGTGCTGTAACTCACAAGTGTAGCCAAGCCCTTAGTGGGGATACTCAGCCATTCCTTGCTCCCAGCATCCCACAGTGTATTTGGATTGCACTACCTGTGGCCTCTTTACACCAGCTCCGCCCTCCCCCCAAACACATCTATGAAAACATCTTGCTGCCTTAGTGAGAACTGTGGTCCTCCGCCACCAGTTTTGACTTGCATAACAATGGTGAGTCTGGAACCACTTGCCATCTGACATTATTCAATGTACATGAGAAGAAACTTCATTTTAGAGTGTGTGGTTGTAAGTGGTTAGCGCAGGGGGCGGCAACCTCTGGCATGCTGCTCGCCAGGGTAAGCACCCTGGCAGGCCAGGCCAGTTTATTTACCTGCTGACGCGGCAGGTGCGGCCGATCGCGGCCCCCACTGGCCGCAGTTCGCCGTCCTGGGCCAAGGGGGGCGGCGGGAAGCCGCAGCCAGCACATCCCTCGCCCGCGCCACTTCCCGCTGCCCCATTGGCCTGGGATGGCGAACCGCGGCCAGTGGGGGCCGCGATCGGCCGAACCTGCTGCGTCAGCAGGTAAATAAACTGGCCTGGCCTGCCAGGGTTCTTACGCTGGCAACCCACGTGCCAGAGGTTGCCGACCCCTGGATTAGCGTAAAGCATCCATCAGTCCTCTCATTGTCATTGATTTGCTGTGTTTCTTTGACTAAGCATCTTGGGGTATTGTGACAAAGTTCCTCCTCTATCTTGGTGGGTCCTGCGCTTATTGGCAGATTTTCTTGCCTCAAAGATTCACCATGTGGGTTGGGGAACAGCCCAGAGACCTTCCCCTCTGGGAGAACCCACAGTCCAGGTCAAGTGGAAGGTTTGGGGGGAACCCGGACCCGCCCTCTACTCCGGGTTCCAGCCCAGGGCCCTGTGGATTGCAGCTGTCTATAGTGCCTCCTGTAACAGCTGCATGACAGCTACAACTCCCTGGGCTACTTCCCCATGGCCTCCTCCAAACACCTTCCTTTATTCTCACCACAGGACCTTCCTCCTGGTGTCTGATAACGCTTGTGCTCCTCAGTCCCCCAGCAGCACACCCTCTCAGCTCCTTGCGCCTCTTGCTCCTAGCTCCTCACACTCCCACCACAAACTGAAGTGAGCTCCTTTTTAAAACCCAGGTGCCCTGATTAGCCTGCCTTAATTGATTCTAGCAGCTTCTTCTTAATTGGCTCCAGGTGTCCTAATTAGCCTGCCTGCCTTAACTGGTTCTAGCAGGTTCCTGATTACTCTAGTGCAGCCCCTGCTCTGGTCACTCAGGGAACAGAAAACTACTCATCCAGTGACTAGTATATTTGCCCTCTACCAGACTCCTGTACCCCACTGGTCTGGGTCTGTCACAGTATGTTTACACTGCAACCAGGATGAGTGTGGGATGTTACACCCCATATTCTTCATAGAAATATTATGATATGAATATAACATAACTAAGTTGTATATTTAATGCAAGATGGGACTAGTGGGATATCATTGGAAAGGTTATGATGTACAGAATATGATTATCCTATTTGTATGCATGTATCATTTCTGTATCTGAAGTTAGGAATATTGACTATATAGCAATTACAACTGGGTGTGTATTTTGGGGAACGCCCACCAGACAGTAAGCAATCAGCCTGAATGGGCCATTAAAAAGGACAATAGAACTTTGAATAAACTAATCTCCCACCTTCCTGGGATGTTGCTTTGACATAGCAAGGTAATGTGATGATGTCACCTGGTACGGAGTACCACCTTGGACATTGCTGGTATTTTTTCACTGGAAACAAAGGATTCCTCCCTTTATGTAAATTCTATTTAAGGCTGGGAAGTAAGTCAATCAGGGCTCTTCTCCATTGCCTCCCCACCCAAGAAGGAAGACTGCTAAAAACACCTGAAGAAACAAAGGAACTAAGCAGGGGAACGGCAAGGTCTGAGTGCAGGCTGAGATAGAGGTCTAGTCTGTAAAGAGAGAGAACTGGAACTCTGAGCTGCAGAAACTCTGCAACCTGCCTAAAACAACATTAAGGCTTTGTCTACACTACACAGCGTTTAGCGACATGGCTGAGTCGCCACAGCCGTGCCGCTAAAAGTCATGCAGTGTAGCCGCTGTTTGTTGGCTCTCCTGCCAACAGACAACTTCTACCCCCAACGAATGGGGTTAGCTTTGTCAACAGGAGAGCGCTCCTGCCGACAACGTGCTGTTCACACTGGCACTTGTCATGGCAAAACTTTTTTTGGGGGGGGGGGAATGTTATCACCTCTGAAAGACAAATGTTTTGTCATTCAATTGCCAGTGTAGACATAACCTTCGGGTGTGCAATTACTATTTGTAACCTGTTTCTTGAGTGTATTAAGCTTAGTTTGCGTGGTTTGTTTTATTTGCTCAGTAATCTGCTTTGTTCTGTTTGCTACTCCTTATAATCACTTAAAATTTACCTTTTGCAGTTAATAAACTTATTTCTTGTTTATTCCAAAACCCAGTTTGTGCAATTCATATGGTGGGGGGGGGGGAAAGGGGGCAAAAAGGTGTGCATATCTCCCAGCACATTGAGGGAGGGGGTGAATTTCATGAGCTTACGCTATATGGATTTCTATACAGCACTGGTCGCAGACTCTGTGATTCTACAGTTGGGTGGGGGGGAGTGTGTGTGCATGTGTGTGTGTATGCGCGTGCGCTGGAAAGGGGCTTGAGAGCCAGTCACAGCAACACAGAGTGAGGGAAACTCAAATGAGAAGGCTCAGTGGCACCCCAGAAAGGGGGGATCCAACCCATCACAATGTGATTGCAGCACGGGTAGACATATCTGAGCTAGCTTAAGTGCCAATAGTAATCAAGCTGCAGCAACCTGGGCTTCAGCACAGGCTGTACAAGGCCACCAGGACCCTGGATACATACCCGAGAGCTGGTTTGCTCTGACGTCCATGCTGTTGCAGCTTCACTGTACTTGTGCTAGCTAGATTAAATCTAGTGTAGGTATGTCTACCCATGATTGCAGTATAGATATATCCTTAACTAACCTTTCTAAACTCTGATTATCTATTAGTAAGATGAGTTTAAGCACTATTTGCCTATGAATTTCATAGGAGGGATATAATTCTCTAATACATTCTATCGGATGATTTACAAATTCTGTTCAAAAGTTACCATTCTCTGTTCAATTCTGCAGGAATATATAATATTACACAAGTTAGAGATGGGGGAGGGAACTATAAAGTCATCCCCTGCCAATTCAGGGAATTCCCTAGTGCTTAATCAGTCTATGTTTAAAAGTCCTAATTGAGCTGGGCTTTTCCTACTTCCCATAGAAGACTATCCTGTGACCTAACAGAGAACATTAGCAGGAAACTTTTCTTGATGGTCAGCCTAAATTTTCCCTTAATTTCATCCTGTTGCACTTATGCCCTTGTAAGCACTTAAGTAATATTTTTTTCTCGTGGTGGTAACTGTCTATATACAAGTATTTGAAGGATGTACTCTTGCTCCTTATCATTCAGCTTAGCTATATTCAGCTCTTCTAGCCTTAATAAAATGCTGTCAGATTTTCTGATGAAAGGTGCTCTATAAGCCCCAATGGTGAAAGTCAAATAACAAGAAGTTGCCATGCACTGTCAGTTTCAGAGGAAAACGTACTGAAATTAAAAAATCCACAACATTCAGTTATATGTTAGAATTAGAAATAGCAGTGAATAGTGTTTTCTAGGAATTTTCCTCAGCGACTCTTTTGCTGGATGATGATAGTTTGGGGTAAATGCTGCCCTCGGTCCACTGAAATCATATATATGCATTTGTATGGGGATTAGAAAACTGGCTGTTTTCAGAGACTGACCATGTATCTATTATCTACAGTATTTGACTTAGGGACTGGGCATTGAGTGCTGTTAAGATTGTAGTTTTATTAGGCAAAGTTTTCTGAGAATAATGCTAACTCCACACGGCATTGTACCACTAACTGGCAAATGTTGGCTTAGAAGCAGACTCTGAAATGTAAAGCATTAAAGTCCTGTCTACCTTCAGCTGGAAAACCACATTCACTCCTTTCAAGCAAGGGCTAGTTCAAACACAAAGCTATGCTTAAGCACCGTTCTGCCAAGAGGTACTAAAACGGTTTCTTTAGCTACTGTAGACATGACCAGAGTGTGTGCTGAGGAAGGTGTGGTTGTATATTTGGTGTGCTTTCTAGCTGATGGAAGAGACAGAGAGAGCCACAGATGGAGACTGTGAAAGAGAAAGGAAACAAAACATAAAATATAGGATTAAGCATGCTGGGCGTCTTGATTGGAATGAGTGACTTCAAACAACAGAGGTGTGGTGTTTTATGTTGGGTAAGATAACAAAAAAGAAAGAGGACACAAGTATAATAAAATGTTTTCTGCCTTCAGAAGAACTGACAGCTATTTGGTAAAGCTTTTCCTTAGTAGGGAATGCTTCAGTTAATAATAGAGTAACAATTGTGATAAAGACCATTTTCAAATCCTCAAACTTTCTGACAACTTCTCCTTTTGAGATGTCTGGTCTCCATTCAAAAGGTGATTTTTATTTATTTATTTATTTATTTATTTTAAGGGAAAGATTGGGCAAAATAGCTGTAGCTTGTTGTGAATTGGGAAAAGACTTTTTTTTTCCTGCAGTGGAGATATCTGTGTAGAAGAGTGGGTGGCTAACTAAAAGCAGCAGAAATTTGGAACTTGGTACGGATATGGTCACTAGGGCCTACGTTTTGATTAAAAATTGGTTAGAAGTTATAAATCTTTGAAATACACAAGGATCCATAAGGATGTATAATACAACTCGGTTCTAAGGTTGAGAGTTTGGATATGTATTTTGTGGATGCATCTTCTCTGAAGCGTACACTTATTACTGTAGGTCTCTAAGCACTAGTCGACCTTCCGGACTTGAACTGGCTTAAAAGCTTATACAGATTTCAGTGTTTTTTTTCCACTATGAAGTGGCTTTGGCACGTTTTGCCTACATGGGATAAACAAAAATCCCACTCACGAGCCTTTTGGTTCTTTAAAGAAATCTCTAGCAAATTAGTTGGGTAAGAATGTGGTAATTCAATGTTGTAGTTGCTTAATAAAAATAAAAAGGCCAAGAAATGCAAAATTAGGTTTAATCAAAATAACGTAGCCTCACTGAACATATGAATTTTCTATCCCTACTTTGCTTGTTAAAGGAGTAGCTTAAAGTGTTTCCCAAACTTGGGACGCCGCTTGTGTAGGGAAAGCCCCTAGCCACCTGGGCCAGTTTGATTACCTGCTCTGTCCGCAGGTTCGGCCAATCGCGGCTCCCATTGGCTGCGGTTTGCTGCTCCAGGCCAATGGACGCTGCTGGAAATGGCGGCCAGTACGTCCGTCGGCCCACGCCGCTTCCAGCAGCTCCCATTGGCCTGGAACAGCGAACCGCGGCCAGTGGAAGCTGCAATCGGCCGGACCTGCGGAGAGAGCAGGTAAACAAACCGGCCCGGCCCGCCACGGGCTTTCCCTACACAAGCGGTTTCCCAAGTTTGGGAAATACTGTCTTAATACATTGCTGTCTAAAAACATGCATCAGAAAACACAGATCTACTTCCACTGGAACCTTAACTTTGTAGTTCCTGATAGTTTGTGATTATTTTTTTTAACTGTGCCACCTTAACATTGTATTAAATCCTAATTCAGCAAAACACTTAAGCAAGCACATGCTTAAATGCTTTGCTGAGTAGGGAGGGACTTGAGCATGTGCAAAAGTGACTTGTTGAGTCAAGACAGTATTTTCTCTCTCTCTCTCTCTCTGATGTATTTGAGTAACATACATAACCAGTAATTATCACTCCAATCCTTAGTGGTCTGGCATTTAGCAAGTGTTCTGATAACTAGCTGAGTCCTCACATCTACTGGAAAAATGTTCATAAGTTATAGCTGTAACGCTAACATTCCGCTTTACAAGCAAAACATTTCATAAAACAGAACGTGTGAATCTTAAGCCTTCTCCTTCCATCGTAGCTTTTCTCCCTGGACTCCAGAACCTTAACTTATTTTGAAAAAGCAGATGCCACATGTATAAACTGTGGCAGATCTTTTAATTATTTGTAAATGTTACACATTTCATCATTGAAAGAGCTGTACCAAATCTTTATACAGGATATTGAACTGAGTACTGCTAAGGGAAAATGATCCATCTTCCCTATACAGAAGGCATTACATCACAGAAGGGATGGAAACAGAGAGCTCTGAGGGACTGGGATAGGCAAACTTTCCTCCTTTTACAGGAAATGGGTGAAGCCTTGCTTGAAATTATTACTCAGACGTTTTGTGCTGTGAAGGAAATGTCTCCTGATAGCACAAGCTATTGGTTTCCTGTTGTGAACTAACAGTTTTTGGCATAACCAGGAATGGACAGGAAGGGCAGATGATTGGGGGTCACTTGGAGATCCTTGTTTTAATGACAAGTAAATTGGAAGAAATTTGGGCAGCAAAGACACTAAAATGAAAAGAGGAGGATCAATTGCTGATTAGTAGGACATTGCTGTGGAAACAAACAATACATCAAGTGCTACCAGGCTTGTCAGAAAAGCAGGTGTGACACTATTGTTTAAAAGGAAGTATACTGTGGGAGAAATCCCTTTGTATGCTCCATAATTAAGAGCCTGATTCAACAAAATATACATCCGGTTTCCACACTGAGAGGCAATTTTTGGAAGTTTCCACAGATGCTGGATTTTTTTCTTCTTTCAGTGGGACCCTACAACTGAGGCACTTGCAAATGCCATTTTCCAGTTGTAATATATAAATAGCACTGCTATCGGTTCCCTCCTCACTTGATCACCTTACTTGTTGTCTTCCGAGGCTGGAGAAAGGGGTTGTGCACGACCTTTGTTTTGCCTAGGATCAGCTAGTTCTGGATGGCTATTTGGTAGCCCATCACAGGGACAGAAGGGAGAAGGCTTTGAGCCTCCCTGATACTGTGTACTAGTTCAGCCTCCAGTGCTTGTTAAGGCATCTCTGAAGGCTGTCCTGTTACCTAAGCTACCCTAGCCATATGGGCACTGCAGCAGCCTCCTGAACTGAACTAAGGGTCCTGTGTGAAGGGAGGAATGCACAGCTGGCTATGCACCTGCCAGAGAGGCTCCCTTTGTCGGGGTATACTTCAGAGCTGCCTTAGCCCTGTTGCAGCAACATAGTGCAAAATAGCCTCAGTACAGAGGCCGTTTCTCCCTTTCGGGACTAGTCGTATAAGATGCTAAGCACCCCCTGCAGCCATTGGAATCCTGCTTATAGGAATGAGAGCTGAGGCCTCTCCCAGGACTGCACTTTAATTAAACTACAAGTAAGGGACATAAAATCAGGAAAAATTGTCTCAATGTACATCTTTAAACAAAACCTTATTTATTTATTTTTTTAAATAAGTGAGCAAATTCTCTTACATAAAATAAATCTGCTCAGTTTTTGTCACACATTTGGTGGTCACAAATTTCATCCTTGTGAAAGCATTATTTTGATTGTGTGGAAATTCAGTTATAGAAAACTGCCTCTTTCACAGAACTAAAATGAATTAAAAGAGCTAATCCATGTGTGCTGACACGGAAACAAACTTTCCGGAAGTGTTGGTTGTTTTTATGGTGCCAAACGCTTTCCTTTTGGATTTACTAAAGACAGATCTACAAAATCCATGTACAACAACATTTCTGCTTTCTGCTCCAAAAAAACACAAACTTCAGTCATCTTTGAATCATGCTCTTTTTTTAAAAACATCTCCTTTTAAATATTTTTGTTTCCATTTCAGACTGCCAGCATTTCCATGGAAACCCCCAAAAATAAAGACTTTCCCAGCCTTGTGAGAACACACCTGCAAGAACCAGAATCACATTTCGCCTTTGGCCTCTCAAAAGTGACACTCCTCCATTTTGGTGTCACCTAAGGACATTTGTTTTTACACTAGGTATGGATATGTGCTCTCAACATTTGCAGAAAGTATATATTAATTTAAAATTGCTATCATTTGAACTCTTGCCATTGAGTAGTAACAAATGTGTTTTGCTATCCAACAACTCTCTCTTTAAAATGTTACTTCATTCTCTTTTTAAGGGAAAATAAATAAACAAAAGGAATTGCTCTAAAGACCACAGAGCTGAGGTTTGCAGTCCTGAGATAACAAAACTAAGGATCGTTAGAAATAAGAATTGTGTTTAAATCTTTTTAAATTGCTAATCTTGTACATATACGTTTTTAGATACAAAGCCAAATTTTCAGCATCCCAGTTTCAAATTTTTCATGCCCAACCACTTTTGCCATGTGACTACCCCATACGTAAAGAAAACTGAATTGTCATGTGCAAAATGACTGCACACCATTTTTTCCTCCACGTGCCTACTTTTTTCCCCAAACACAGTCAGTTGCGGATGCAAAGCTGGATTCACAAAATCAAAGGCTGGCTAAAAATTTGTCCTGTGAGGGTTTTGTTTGCTATATATCAAAGCAGTTGATTTTTACATATTTCTAAAGGTACTTGTCAGTACTACAGCACTAAGGAGCAACCTTACATTAACCAAACTTACAAATGAGCACTAAAGGAAAGTGGGGAGATTTTTTTTGCTAAGGAAACCTTCTCCAAGGATCCCTTACACAGTGAGTTAAAAAAGAAACGTTTTAGATAAGACAATCTCCAGGTGTATTTCTTAAATTAACTCAATAGTGGCAAAGTAAATACTTTCAGAATTATTTCCATGAGTATTTGGTCAAATAAAACAATTGAACTGAACTCAGCCTTATCCACACCCCCATTTGTTTGCTTTTCACAAATATTCTAACAAGTGAGTTCAGTGGCAAGATTATCTGAGGTTACCTTTACTCACATTGAATAGTGAATCCATGAATAATCCTACTGAAGGTAATGGGCTGCTTTGTGAAGAAAGGCACTACTCCACATAAGTAAGGATATCAACAGCTGCCTCTACATTAATATTAAAGAATATTCACAGAAACCAAATTTTGATCTCAAACTCTTCCAAACTGTATAGATGCAACTACATAGAACTAGAGAGTACAGATGAAATTTTGAACATCAGATGTAGTGAATGGCTGACAAGCAATCTGCGGGCTCAGAATGATTTGCACAAATTATTTGGTGAATAATTTCAAATAATAAACTAGAGAAAATCTTACGGTGCTTGTGGGACAATCCACAAGCAGAAAAACATGCTCAATTCAAATGTTATTTATTCACTCAGCTATACTTTGATAACTAAGAGTTACTCTCTGATAATGTTTGATCTGGTTGAGTGCATTTAGAACATAAATTTACACATACACTGAGGCCTAATTGTGATACATCCATATACAGCTTACTATTATGTATAAGAGAGACAAGGTGGGTGAGGTAGTATCTTTTAGTGGACCAACTCCTGTTGGTGGAAGGGACAAGCTTTGGAGCATGGAACGAGAATGCCCAAGTTAAATACAAGGTGGGACAGACTGTTTAAGAATAGAGGGTTCATACATGTCGTAGGAAACCACTTAAAATGAAGTGGGCAATTAACATCTCTGCAGTCATAGGACTCTGAAGGGTTTGTAAGTAGCAGGGTGTGTTGCAAATTGTTGTAATGGGCCATAAAACCATGGACTCTGTTAAGTCATTGGTTTTTAGTGTCCAGGAGAGTTATGAATTTAAATTCCCAGGCTTGTCTCTTGAAGATGTTGTGCAGGTTTCCTTTGAGGATGAGGACTGAGAGGTTAGATATGAAGTTATTGCTTTGTAAGAAGTGTTTGCCCATGGGTGATGTGGTGTTTTTGTCATTTATAATTTTTTACAACATGCCTTTCAAGATCCGTAAGTCCTACACATGCCTATCACAGTAAGTGGTGTCTCTGATCCAATGCATCAAATGCCCCAACAACTCCTCTATGGGTGAAACCAATTACTATGCTCTCAAATGAACTCTCACCAAAAAATGATAAACACATGTTTTGTCTATCACCCGTGCGAGAATACTTTTCACATAGCGATCACTCCGTATCTGACCTCTCAGTCTTCATCCTCATAGGAAACCTGCACAACACCTTCAAGAGATGAGCATGGGCACTTAGGCCTGATCTACACTAAAAAATTAAGTTAGCTTAACTATATCGCCCAGGGGTGTGAAAAAAATCGACACCCCTGAACAGCGCGGTTAAACTGACCAAATCCCCAGTGTAGACAGCAGAATTCTCCTAGCTACTGCCTCTCTGGCAGATGGATTACCTATACTGATGGGAGAATCCCTCCTGTCAGCATTGGTAGTGTCTATATTGAAGTGCTAGAGCCATGCAGCTATGCCACTAAAGCATTTCAAATATAGACAAGCCCTTAAATTCATAACTGCTGGACACTAAAAACCATGGACTTGAGACAATGATTTTATGGCCCATTTCAAGACTCTGTAACATACCCTACTACCTCCACTGTCCTACCCTCCCACTACTACCTCTCCATTTTCCTATGAGTGCAGGGGTGTTACTTGCCCACTTCATTTTAAGTGGTCTCCTACAACCTGTGAACCCATTATGTTTAACAATCTGTCTCCCCTTGTATTTTGCTTGGACACCTCCGTTACCTTCTTCAGACATGAGGAAGAGTTCTGTGAAGCTTTAAAGGTTGTCCCTTCTACCAACAAAAGTTGGTCCAATAAAAGATATTACCTCACCTGCCTTGTCTCTCTTACATCTCTCAACATAGCTACAACGCAACCACAAAAAAACAGTCACACTCAAGTGTGCTGTTGTACCATCTCAGACTGATTGCATCAGGGCTGGACTTGTCTGATACTCATATGAGAGATCTTCATGAAAAATACAGGTTGATGCACAAAATGGTGTTGATAATTTTAGATAAGAAATCTCAAGGTCCTGAGTACTTGCAGTCCTTAAAGTTCCTAAGTCATTTTCTACAAGAACAGGAATGCAATCCTGGCCAAACTCCAGATCACACACTTATACATTCTATTTGCTGAAAGTCCCCATACAGTTTCAGTATGCTTCACTTCCTGTCCTAAGTAGCTACTTATTTAGTGTTGCTACATGGTGTTTAATTTCTGCTGTGGAGGTTGGTGGCATTTCAGTGGAAGGTGAAGGGATTCCTGTACATGTATTCATACATAAAATGACAATTTCAAAGTTGTTCTGATGTATGTTTATTGCAGTACTCCTAAAGATTGATTAGTAAATATGGTAAAACTTGAACATCAACATAGATGGCAGGTGGAGTTTTACGACAACAGCAATTAGAGTAAAAGGAAAAACGATACAGCATTTGAGTATGGTACTCCGTTGGAACAGATGAAGTAAAATCCACATGCAGAAAATAAATTCACATGGGCTAAATCTTTCCGGGGGCGGGAGGGGGGGAGAAATAAGTTTTATAGGACGTTGTGAAGTTAGTGTAGATTTAAACTCCATTATAGTAAAATTGCAACACTCTACATTAGCTCTATAGTCTTCCTTCGACTATGAAAATCAGTTATTTCATTTGTGCGTGCTTGCTGCAGCTGACATTAAACAGCAGCACAATACAGCTCCAGTTCAATAGTGAGAGACTTCAACTGAAAAGCATTTGTTTATATGTTGTGATTCACTCGGTTTCAGTGTCACGGCACTGGCATTTTGAATAGGAGGTTTGTGTTCCTTTTAACGGTTTACTTAAACAGGAGAAACAGCAAGAACTGTATCTGGCCACCTTTATGTTAATAATACAACTGGCATATGCTACGTTTTCGGTACTGACATTTTGTACAAGGATATGTGAGAGGTTGGATTGCCACAATGGTTGCCATTAAAAAGAAACCCTAGCTGACAATAGCTCATCTTAATTAATTAGCCTCTTAGAGTTGGTAGGGGAACTCCCACCTTTTCATGTTCTCTATATGTGTGTGTGTATATTATATATATACACATCTCCTCACTATATGTTCCATTCTATGCATCCGATGAAGTGGGCTGTAGCCCACGAAAGCTTATGCTCAAATCAATTTTAGTCTCTGTACTCCTGTTCTTTTCACTTTTGCCATCAGTCACCACAACAGTGGTATCCGAGAACAGGTAATAATAGAATAGAGTGGTAACATAGAACAGGAAATAAGCATACAGAAAAACTCCGGTGTCTGTGGGCAAATGTTAATGTTTTAAATAGCCACCCTTCAAAACAAATCAGTCACTTTGGTGACTTTCAGTACAATAACCTCAAAGTTAAGATTGATATAAAAGTGAAAAAATGCCAGAAATTTTCTAGCCATTCATGTACTGCTCTGCCTTTCAGGCTCAAACTGGGTTTTGTTTTGTTTTGTTTAACTCTACATTTCTTTGGTTTGGGTGGTTTGTATCCCAGTGTGAACTAGAATGACGAACTGCAGCCCTAAAACAAAAGGCCCCTTCTACTGACCTTTACATTAGGCCTTGAATGGCATTTATAACTAGTTTAGCTTTCCGTCCTAGTTGAGCTGTACCTGGAAAGGTGGCTGTTCCTGAGTGAGCCAGGATAGTCTCCTCTCACAAGAGGACTTCAAAGCCAAAAAATCTGTCACTTTACCTTCCATTTCTAATGCTGTCTTGAGGGAGAGAATTTTTGATAGAAAACTGCAGATCTTAGAGCTTGATGTATGAGAACTGATCAGTGCTCCATCTATTCCCATTTCCTGTCTCTGATATTGACCAATGCCACATGCTGTAGAGGAGGCATCCCTTGCCAACCCCTCCAAGCCTTCCAGCTTGTGAAATACTGTACCCTCAGGGATGAGCCATTTCTTCTTGATCCCAGCTGGTCAGTAGTTTATGCCCGGATGCAGAGGGAGCGATAGCCCTTTAATTTATTATTGCTAGTGATAATGTTCAGATGCCTCTATTTTTATTCACATAAAGGTCAAATACTTTGAATATTACTACAAGTATTTATTGCAATAATATTCTGCAGCAAGTTAGGTTGCAAGGAAAGCTCCATGAGCCCGTAATAAGTTTTCAGAGGGGCTTCCTGAGGAGAGAGTCCCTGACTTCCGATTCCCTCCTCACATTTGGCCAGAGGGAATCCTCTGCACATGCAGCATACCATGGGTTCACTGTGGGCACACAGCGTTCATGGCCTTCGCTATTTAAATTGTACCATGCAACAGCTGCACATAGGGCTCAATTGTGCCTGATAGACACAATAAGGGGGTGTGCAGAGCTCCTTATAATCCTCTGAGAAGGACTATACTTGGGAGGCTCAATACTCAGAACACCTATGAAAATGCAGTATGCTACTCCCTGCATATCCATCCGGGAGACCTGTATCCTTTGGGATGGCTAGTGCCTTCAGGGGCACTCCATGCATCAAATGGGATTCCAGCTTGACAACTGTATTGATTACCTCTAGGTGCTGACATTTGGCCCCTCTGCATGTACTGTTGCTCTCGCACATTTTTCATCTAGATGGCTTTTTTTTTTTAATATGGAGATATACCTATCTCATAGAACTGGAAGGGACCCTGAAAGATCATTGAGTCCAGCCCCCTGCCTTCACTAGCAGGACCAAGTACTGATTTTGCCCCAGATCCCTAAGTGGCCCCCTCAAGGATTGAACCCTGGGTTTAGTAGGCCAATGCTCAAACCACTGAGCTATCCCTCAGTGATTGTGGCAGTGACTCTGGCGGCTCCTGTTTGCTCTTCTAACAATTTCTGTTCTCTAAGGAGGGGTCCTAGCTTTTACTGTCAGACTTTTTTTGCTTCATGATCTCTTTAGTACAGTATTGATCTATAAAACTACATCCCCCTTCCTTCTTCGTGGCTGTTTCTCCTCTGCTTTTAGTAGTTTTAAATATAACAATTATACCTTTTGATCATACTTTTGACAATCACTCACCCAATTCCTCTTTAAGTAACCCTCCTTCCCCCCAGCCAACAAACTAAAGGAAACAAGTGTTCATGGTCCATTTGCTGGAGGGTACATGCAAACTAAGCATAGGCGTGCACACACAGTCACCTAGGGAAGGCAAAGTATTTGTTAGGAGAGTTATCTGTAAAACACTACCCATCTCTTCCCCAGGAGACGGTGTGGGGAACTCTTCAAGCATGGTTGGTTTCCATTGTATCTTATAGTTATGGCTGTATCTTTGATATTTTGTCAGGCATCTACAACTGGGGCCAGCCATCATCGTGTATATTTTATATTAAAAGAAGAATCAGTCAGCAAGCGCTGCTAGATTCTATATAACTATCCAGAAAAGGCTGGTACTATGGAATAAGTAAGCACTTTTGAGACTTTGTTAGTCTTGTTCTCTCAAATCTCCCCATGTCTATTTCTGATCCCAACCCTCTTGGAGGCGGGACAGGGGGAGGAGGAGTTCCCCAGTATGCCTGAAATATTGAACTACTCCCAAGGGACAAAACCTAAACAAACAGTATCCTGCTGCTTGTCACACCCAATCCTTCCCTAACCTAAACAGCCACTGACCCGCTTATCGCCCTCAGTCAACAACTTTTTGAAGGTTTTATTGTGAGAGGGGAAAGCCTTTTACTGCTTTCACTGGTTTTATTGCTACCTCTGTACATTACATGCCTTAAACGGCCAGCTGTGTGTGCTTGCCATTTAGAGGTAGGCATGCACAGAAACGGATGCTAAATTAGTCAGTTACTGCAATAGTCTTAGGACATCCTGTGTTGAAGTGGGGGGGGGGGGCAGGGGGACAGAAATCATGACAGAACAACCTTTGATTGACATACTTCCCCTTCTTGGTACATCCTGTCCGTTCAAATATTACAGTCAGGACTAAATCCCACCTCTATTTTGAACTGACTGGCTGAGCAAATTTTCATAGGCAACCAATCACTAATGCATTCTTTGGCTCCTGCAAGGTATCCACATCACAATGGAAACAAACCATGTACCTCTAATTCCAACTGCTAACTCACCACAAAAGTAAACAGGGATTGACAGCCTTAATATGAGACACAACAAGAATTCAGGACTAGCTGTAATATGAGACACAACAAGAATTCAGGACTAGCTGGAAAAAAAATGATGATCACTTAACACAAAACAAAGTTCTTGAGATCAGATATCAGATCCTTGAATGCGATCTCCAATAGTCCCATGTCAGTCTTTCGAGAAGTGCACCAGCCCCTCCCCCATCACACAGCTGTATTGAGCCTATGGCATTTGAATTCAGTTCAGAGCTATTTTCAATAGGGTTACCATACGTCCGGATTTTCCCGGACATGTCCGGCTTTTTGGGCCTCAAATCCCCGTCCGGGGGGAAATCCCAAAAATTTGAACATGTCCGGGAAAATCGGGACATGCGGTGCCAGGGGTGCTGAGCCGGGGGCCGGGTCGGGCCCGGCGGTGCTGGGCCGGGGGCCGAGGGTGCTGGGCTGGGGGTGCTGGGCCGGCGGTGCTGGGCCGGGCCGGCAGTGCTGGGCGGGCCGGGGGTGCTCGGCCGGGGGGTGGCCCGGGGCCGGCACCCCAGGGCCCGAACCGACCCAGGCTGGAGACGCCGGGGGGGGCCAGACTGGGCCGCGCCTCCTCCCCCCACCCCATCCGCTTACCTGCTTTAGGCTTCCCGCGAATCAAATGTTCGCGGGAAGCAGGGGAGGGGGCGGAGTTGGGGCGGGGACTTTGGGGAAGGGGTGGAGTTGGGGCGGGGCCGGGGCCGGGGCCGCATGGAGTGTCCTCTTTTTGGACACTCAAAATATGGTAACCCTAATTTTCAAGGTGACAAGAACTTTTTCTACCCTATTATCAAGCAGAAGTTCTTAGCATTGTATAAAGCCTTTTTCACCTGTGGCTCTTAAAGCACTTCATAAAAGGTGGATAGGCAGAGCCAGGTTTCAAGACTCCAAGTCCTATGCCCAATCCACTAAACCATGCATTGCGGACACAGCAAAATATGCATCATGTGTGAACAGTTTAATAGCAAATGCAAATACATATTTTAAATTTCATATCAATCCAATGGACTAAAACAGGAGTGCACTGTCGTACTAGATAATTAGCAGTTACTTTTTAAAATGTGTGTATCATATATAATGTCCAGCCATGTTTGTAAAGCGCTTTGAGATCCATGTACAAAAAGCACTATTTAGTATATATGTGCAAGAATAGGAACATCAGGAGAGATCAGGGAAAGGTGGGAGGGTGAAATTCACCCAATACAGATGGACTGCACAAGGCCCTAAATCCACATAGCTCCCACTTAAACCCTTAATAAAGAGCTTACATGGGGTGCGGTCCTTCTACGCTGAAGTAAATTTCATCCTTACATTATTTTTATGGTCTAGACTGAAATGTGAATAAAACATAACAAAAGTTTACTGTTCCTTTGGCATAAGGAGCTGAACTTGGAACAAACTTGGTTAAACGTATGTAACCGTAAAAGGGCAGCTTGCCAATTCCTGGAGAGGAAAGATTTTTAAATAGCCACTGCACTATAGCTCTGGCCTACAGAGCAAATAGTGTAGGCTGAATTGACTATGATCTTCAGGTCTGAGTGCACAGTAAATGGACTTCACGCGCCTTTCCAAGTCACCTCCTGTGCCCTGAACAGACAGGCCCGAAGTGAAGTACTTCCCCCCAACCCCTTAGGGTTGTGCAAACCCGTGCTCTTAACAGTAGCTAAAGGAGAAAAACACCTACCTCCACTTCACTGCAATTGAGGAAAGAATGGAAATGAGAAACTGGTAAGTTGCTGAGGTAATTTTGCATACAAAGCAGCTTCCAACTCTCTTCACTGATGATTTTTAAGAGCAAAATTTTTTATTTGTGTTCCATTAAAAAAAATTGGCCCACAAGTACTCGCTATATACACAGATGAAAGCAGCAAAATGCCTTAAATGACTTCAGCAGGAAACTACTGGGAAGAGGAGTGGCGTGTTTTCTGACAGACCCATTGCACATTTCTAGGAAAAACTTTTCAAGCTCTGTGTCCTGAAATGAAACAGAATTTTACAGGACTGCCTCACTGCAGAGGTTTCCTACAACACTCCTTCCCTGGATCCCAGGCTATACTGTCCTAGATGAACGCCTTTAAAACACACCCCAGCATCAATGGTTCAGAAAAAAAGAGATAGGAAGAAAGCTCTAAAGACAGCAAGTTTAAAATCAGCACCAACAGGACCAAAACCTGTCTCAGATAAAATGCGTATTTTGTTCTGCTCACATTCCTAAATCCCCCTCTCACCAGCCATACACACGCATACTCTCCTATGAAGTGCTCAGTGAGCTCAGAATCTACCCACATTGTAGTGATGACAAAGCATGAGACTACTGCAGTCTCCATGATGGAGAAGCTGAGTAATAACTGACTCCAGCCAACTAGATCACTGGGGTGTAAGGTCATCCTGGAACTCTATTTCCATTATTTCTTCTGGGTAAATTGCTCTGGGAACAATCCTCTTTTCTAGCATAACGTAATCAAGAACTAGAAAGTCACTGCCACTTACCACAGGGTTGCAATTCCTGGCCCGACTGGCTGCGTTGGGAATTTAAATGATGTCTCCACCCTAGCAGCATGTGGAACCAATGTAATGGCTAATACAAATCAGGCTTAAAATGGAGTGGTGCTGCAGTTCCTGCTGTTTTTGTAAGCCAGCAAGAATGATTTTTGGACAAAACCGTAAGCATTAAAGGGAACAAAAAAAAAAAAAAATCAGCAGAAGTGAGGAATGGCTTCTAATCTAACAATATACACCAAGGAACATCCTAGTGACCAAAAAAACAACACACAAAACAACCCACCATCAGTAGGCTGTATTACATAATACCGTGCTCAGGAGCAAGTCAATGAAAAGAATGCAATTTTTCACCAATCCTTGATTATTTTGTGGGGGAGAGATGTACAGTTCTTTACCTGCATTTTAAACAATGCTCAGAACCTGCTACATCCGAAAAGGTTAAGATATGTGGCCTAAGGGTGAACAGTAGTGGCTCACCAGTGAACCTTTCACTCCAGTAAGTGAGGTAGTTTCTTGATTCTAAACTAGGTTTGGCTAAAAGTGTTGTCAACAAGTATTAACGGAGCTCCACAATACAGTTCCCTTGTTCAGCTGTGGACCACATTTTCCTGTTGAACATATGCCAGGTCCCAGCATTTAGTGTGCCATCTTGACCCAAGCTAACTCTGGAAGAGCACTGAGTCTCCAATTTGCAGCTCTAGATCACACAATGAGTCACAAGAGTTAACACACATATTAATTCTGCCCATTAAGAAATGAGCATAGATGTTGCCTTTCCCCTAACTGCCAGAGACAGTCTTTCTTTGTTACGTATGAAGTCACTGGCAGGACATGTTGAGAAAAACCATTCATGTTATTACTAGAGTTGCCTTTTCAAAACTCTCTGCCTATGCACAGAAGTCCTCAGTCTACGGCTAATGTAAAGCCATACTTTTAGCATGTCATTATTTCTCCATTGTCTCCCTTCTTCCTGGGCTTCCTTTAGCACAGTTCTCCCACTCACGGGTAACTGACTAGACTGCCACCAGGGCTACGTGCCTGATACAGAATCCTGCCTTGCAGTTGTTGGCTCTTTTGGGTCTCATGGATAAGATGTGATTTCTGGGCTTTGGAACAAGTGACAGCCCTTCCTTTCATTCAACATATTTGGAGAGTACTATATCACAGAACACGTTCGATTCGTGTTAGATTAAGTACTGCTGAAGGGGTTAAACTCCCTTTGACAAATAGATCTCCAGCTCTACATTAATCCAACTTAAAATTACATGTTTCTTACATGTTCCAGGAGCAATTCTCAAGGGTCTATTTAATTGTACAATGTAGCATTATGAAAAGTCCTGCCAGTTTTACCTGGCTATCTCTACTCTGTCTTTTTAAGAAACATTTTCTAGGGACGATTTGGCCAATCCCAGGCTTCCTGGGTCCCTATCCCTCCTGCGTATGGTCTGCTATTCCCCAGGGAGAACGTACCCTTTTGGGGCCACAAGGGTGTGGGGAGTGAAGCTTTAATCACAGGCCTCAGGAAGGACCACAACACCCCAGCAGCCCAAAATGTTCCTGACTAGATTCCTCCATGTCCCTTCTGCAGGAATATCTTCAGACCATCTCCATGCCAGTTAAGTGGAACCCCGGCCTATACACTGCTTGCTGGGATCATAGGCAAAGCCAACACTTTCAAAACTCATCCTCCATCTCAACATCACCAGTAAGGACTGAAGGTCAGTGGTGAAAACTATGGGCGAGATCATTGGTCCCCAAACTTTTCAGGGTTGCGCCCCCCCCCCCCCCCACACACACACCCTGTCTACACGGAGCCGGGGACAGGCGTGGGGCCATGGCTTGGGGGTGAGGATGCAGACAGGGGTAAAGGGGCCGAGGCTGGAGGTGGGGCCAGTGCTGGGAGCGGGAACGGAGCTGCAGCCAGGGGCCAGGGCCCAAGGCTGGGAGTGGAGCAGGGCTGGGTGGTGCTCCCTCCTTGCCCCTGTGGGGGCTGGCCTAGGTCCAGCCATGCCCCCCTCGAACGGTCTTCTGTGCTCCCCAACAGGGGGCACACCCCACAGTTTGGGGACCTCTGGGCTAGATCCAGTCTCACTGAAAACAATGAAAGTTTTGCCATTGACTTCAATGGGTACAAGACTATCATGTAGGCACAAGGCCGTTAATTTTTGTTTAGGTAATGCCAAGGGTTAACAAAGGGAAGTGACTGGCCTTGACAACACACACTCCCACTCAAAAAGCGCCCAAGAGCATTTTATAATTCCACAAACAGATGGGGAAGGGTAAGGAGGTTGAGGGAAGCTCTTACAAGCAGAGGAGTCTGGAATTCCTTGGGATACATGGAATTTTTTCAATCAATCTCAATAAGATGCAGAATGCATAATCCAGCATTAAAACACAAACACTACACACACTAAACCTGTTCAAAACAGAATAATTCTAGGTAGAAATCACTGCAAACTAGATCAGAATGACTTTTTTTTGTTTTTACTGAATATACTCCACTAAACATTAATTCCTAAATAGCTGGAGAGTGGGGGATGAGACAGTGATGCACTCTCAGGAGGTTGTGACAAAAGGAAACAGTTTAAAAATAATTTGCTTCAGGCTTGAAAAAGTCCTAAAATAGGCTTCTACAAATGCAATGACCATTACAATTATTAAGCTAAACCTCTCATCTTCTGACCTGGGTAATTTTTTCCCCCAGAATTAATCTTAGTAAAAATGATTAGGTAGGGTTATTTCGCCGTGAGTGAAGAGGATTCAGATATGATGTGATTGAAGTATTTAAACTAGATAAAGACTTTTTAGAAAATGAAGCCAGGTGATCTATTTGAGGTCAGCAGACAGACTAGAACTAGAGGACAGATATAAGTAAATGGGGAATGTATATAAAATGACTTTAAGGAAGTATTATCTTACTGAGTGCAGTGAGTAAGTGGAGTTAAGCAGTAAGTATATGGCCCCTAGTATGTGAAAGGGGTATTAATTACTTTTGAACCCTTCGCTCTTTCTGAGGGACCAGGAGGGAGTGTCTCACTGATCATGCTTCCCCACTGCAACTGGCAATGGGTTTTCTTTCAACTTCTGGCACCAAAAAATAAATAAATAAAAATAAAAAGAGAAAACATTACATTTTTTATTTAAAAAGTTGTCTAGACTAGAGATAGTAATGAAACAACCCTTCAGCTCATTTCTTTCTTCTGATCCTACATAACCACACTATATGGAAAAAGCGGCATTTATTTATTTTTTAATTGGATAAATCCAGGTCTTACAGTATTTTAAACTTAATTATTCTATAGGAGTAAAAAGGGGTTTTATATAAATGAAATAAACTTCTGAACTAGGGCATCTGAAAGTGTCTCTTTTAGACTTGTCCTAAAATATTTTTGATGCTTTATTCCCTGTCTATATTTGTTTCTACCAGGGTACCGCACATTATTAGATTCATTTTAAAAACAGTGCAAACAATCAGAACATCAAAGGGAGCAGAGGATATTCAGCACCTTGCAGGACAGGCCCCTGAGCGAGTTACTTAAAAGGGATATAATGTGAGCCAATGACTGCAATAGATACATCTTCCTTAAGTAAAACAAACTCTTACTATAACAGTCTCTCAGGGGAGGGAAAAATCAAACATAGTTTAAGTTAAATGAGCACAACAAAGACGCAATCGCTAACATAATATTCCTGAAAAAAGAATGAGAAGTAGTTGTGGCACCTTAGAGACTAACACATTTATTTGTGCATAAGCTTTCGTAGGCTAAAACCCACTGGAAAGGCTTTGAAAAATCCACTATTTGGCAACTCATATTTTTATTAGATGGATATATTAGTTTAAAAGATATCTGTCTACTCAGCAAACCCCTCAGCCCCATGTACTACATTGCAAAGCATATTTATCCCCCAAAGAGCCATTCACAGACTGCATTGTCATTTTCAAAGGAAAAGGAAAAGACAAAGGGTTTCAAAGATATTTGAGTGGGTTATTTCATCCCATCACTACAGAGCAAGTGCAGCATGTGCTCTCTGTTTTAGAATAGAATAGCACAGAATACAAGATGTAATTAAAACATTTCCTTTATCAAACGAGCAAGTTCTTATAATTAGCAGATAATTCAGGCTTTAGCTTTCTTGTCTTATTCAAGGAAAACTTTCCACTAAAGTCAATGAAGAATTTTGTCTGTGTAAAACATGCAGGATCAGATCCCTGTGTGGAAGTTCTCAGTATTACAAGTACCGTACCTACAATTGCGTCTGCACAGGAAGACCCATTGTGCCCACACGGAAGACCCACTGAAGTCACAACACACTTTTGCAGATTATAATACTAGCCTCACATAAATCAATCCAAGCAGCCTATCTGATCTTTAGTTGTGTTATGCCAATAAACTTAATCCTGTGTAGTAAATAACATGCACTTTCTTCCTTCATATCCAAACAATAGATATGTTAAACACACACCCTACACAACCTTCACGCAGGGCTTCTGAAAATTAAAATGAAAAGAAAGTGTTTTGGGACTATTTATGATAGTGTCCTTTAAAGACTGCTAGGGAAATGGATAATTACACAAAGCACTTTTTTCCTAATTGGAAAAAAATGAAGACAATCTTGAAAAACTACTCTCGAAATTCCGTGAGATGATGACATAGGCAGGAGCTAAGAATGTTTGCTCCTGTAAGATTTTTAAAAAAACAAACCCAAGTGAGCAGATTTCGAGCCCAACACAGAGATCTATTAGGAGATGCAGCAATAAACAGAAACTGTTGTTAGACTTTACAAGGTGGTATAGATCCAGGCACTGGTTCTCTATTATTGAATTCAAAGTTCAGGATCAAGTCAAGATAAAAAGCTTTTTGGGATACCCAGCCCCTTAAAAATGTTTGTGTAAAGTTATAGTTAGACAAAACAAAAAAACTAAATGCTACATAGCCGGGACATCTGCACTTGAAGCTTCAACATCAACAACCTTAACTTAGTGACTAACACCCATCTTCTCTCCACCTGCAGGCTAGAGATCCAACCCCAAACTACCTCCTCTACAAAACAGATGAACCAACACCAAAAAAGTTGCCACATAAAAGAAATGTAAGTCTGCTTTGTGTATCGGAATTGCATTGTTATTGGCTTTTGACATACTACGTAAGGAACACTTCTAGGGTATACTGATTACAGGAGAATTTCTATTCTGCATTTTGGAAGGATGCATGAGGTGGAATCTGGAACCAGTACATATGGAGCAGAGGTATACCTCCAGCCTGATCTGGATGGTGTAGTCTCAGACCATAATCTGCAGGGGAAATGAAGTACCTAGGAGCATACAATATAGGGAGAGTGCATGGAGTACAATGGAGTCTCTGTTCCACATCAGGGTGTTGTACTGGGCATGGAAGATGGAGGAGGTGAAGCCTCTGGCTAATAAATGAATGTAATATGCAAGGTGCTGGCATGTGAACCATGAGAAGCAAGTGGGGTGGAGCAGTCAGCCAGAAACAGAGCATGGGCAGGGGCAGTGCCACTGACCCATACTGGAAAGCCGGGATAGTGGCCAGGAATACAAGGGTAATTTACAATGGAAACTTAATTGCAATTGCAACACAACCTTGTAGTGTTTTGTTTTTACCACAACATTCTGTTAACTTTTTTTAAAAACCCACATACTGTCAAACTTTATCACAGAATTCATAGTTTTTCTTCCTTAATAGTCACATCACATTCCCATGCCCGCCGATCTCAAACAACTTCATCTTAATCTTGCTTGTTAAGAATTTTCAGATATGTCTTTCATTACCAGAGCTAACAAATATTACAGACTCTAGTGACATAGCCAGCAGAACTTAAATTGGTGTTATTTCAAATACGATTCTCGTGATTTCACAAAACTCCTCTGGAGCCACTCTTCAGGCCAATGGAGGGCCAGTCTAGCCACCCAGGCTCGGCCAGCCAGACCGAGTCATCGTCAGTGCAGCAACGTCCACTGTGTTGTTTTTGTCCGCTAGCTCAAACCCTGCTAGCAGGAGTCTGTCTAGCCAGGTTGGGAGGCTCACTTCCAGCTGCAGTGTAGACATACCCCAAGAAGTCACAAGTTCCACAGACATAGACTGTTAGGATAAGCTTCTCTAGGATGGTGTTCACAGAATTTGTTTACCAGGTTTCTGATAGAAGTTATAGTACAGCTCTGTATGAGTGCCTGACAGAATTCCCACCATTAATTGAACATGTGTAATTTTAGTATACTAGTCCAGGGCACAAGTTCTCTTTAAGGACTTATGTATAAGGCCAATTTCAATTTTACAAAGTAAACAATTTTTTAAAAACTACAAGAAAAAATAGTTCACTTGCACATCAAAAACACACCCCTATTTTTCTGTGTCCCATAATTCAGACGTTATTTGTCCAATTAACTTCCAACTTAAAAATTAAAAACGGGCTCACAATTTTTTTTTTTGGCCAGGCACATAGCAAGAGAAGTTTCACTCTTAGAGGTGTCCTAAGCCAGCAAAAAGGGGTCAAAAATATGGCCTAAAATTAAAACGTTCAGTTTTAATTATGGAGTCGCTACTGTGATTCTAATATTGTAAAGTCACATTTATTCTGTGGTAAATTTTTAATGAGATCAATTTTAACATCAAGGTTACAGATTCAAGCACACAAGAGGCAGGATATGCAAAAGTTAAGCTTCCCATAGTAATCTTAACTTGCCACCCTGCACACCCAGCTCTGTGCAACTCTTCTAAAAGGCAATCAGGTGGGGCATGTTCAGAGTGCAAAACTGAGCCCCAGACACATTAAGGTTACATTGGTAATTCAAGAGAGTCCACATGTAATGTGGACAAATTAAAATCCTAGCATACTGAGAAAAGTCTTTATGGGAAATGGCAGGTTTTTACTTAGTACATCTGCAGCTGCTCTAAAAATACAATCCCAGGGACCTACATGCCTGCTGCAATACCTGTGAGATGATTCATGGCCAATGGATCAACATAATAATAGATTCAGTGGTCACCCTCTTACAACTTTCCCTAGCACCTTCTAAACAACTTTCAGGGATGGACTTGGTATACATGGTTCTGGCTCAGCGTGTGGGGATGGACTAGATGGCCTCTAAAGGTCCCTTCCAGCCCTATGTTTCTATGTGGAGATCCTAGTTCCACTGCATATGGGGCAGAGAGTCCCACAGTACATTCACTCCACAGCCATCTAACTCCTTTCAACAGACCCACTCAGGTTCTGCTGCTTTAGGAACCATCAGCAGCCCCTGATGAATGAATATTGACCAAACAAAAATCAAGCTAACAATTCCCATATAAAGAAAAAGGTACCATCCACTAAAAGCTAAGCAAAGGCAAATTAACATTGGTCTGGCATTATTGCTGATGATCCACTGCACTAGTGCCCCCTGTGGTCCTGAATGACTGATCACCCCAAGAAATAAGCATTTGAAAGAGTAGGAGGTAAAGGTGGTTTCAATTCCCTTGATTTTAGGGCTGTCTAGATACTGGTCTGTTCTCTAGTGTAAATTACACTGACTACAAATGACCTCGAGGGGCGATTCTGGCACCTGGGGATCTCGGGGAATGGGGGTGCCCAGGCTAGGCCTCCTTTATCCTGACCAGACCCCAAACCTTCAGTCAGGAAGATGGGAGACATAAGAGCTGCTGTGGCAGTTCTAAATAATCCAATATGGCTAATTAAGCTAATTCAGGACTGTTTTGTGATGCTGGAGCTGCACATGCAGCCTAACATACCAATGTACCAGACCCTATGAATTATTTAGAGCAATACCAGCTGCCATATAGTCCAGACTGTACTGGAGTTTCCAGTTTAAGCCCTGATCCTGCAACAGGATCTGCAAAGGGGAATCTCTGAGCCTGTGCAGAGTCCCATTGATTTCAGTGGAACTCTGTATGGGCACATAGGTCTTGTGGCTCTTGTTGCAGGACTGTCCCTGATCTGTGCTTTTTAGGATTCTGTGTATTTATTGACTAGACCAGTGTTAGGAAGTGCCGTTTCCCTGCCTTCCAAACAAACGTGCCTGAAAGACAACTATCAAATATTTGCGTACAAACAAAAAACCCAGAAAAAAACAACTACTTTGAGACATCCTTGCTTTCAATCATTTCACCTCAAACTAATTCAATTTAAAACTAAGCAAGTTGTTAGTAATAATCACTTTTGATAGTTTGGGGAAAAAACCTTCAAAATATTTAGCTTTCAAAAGTGTTTAACACCACAAACCAAAAGAGCCGCATCTGGCAACCAGCAGGATTTCAAAATATATTAAATGGTATTTACATAAAAGTGAGGCTGTCAATACAGTATGGCAATCACAACTTTTACAGCCAGGGAAACCTTTAACATAAAAGAGAAATTATAAAAATTAAATTAGAACAGTATCAAGGGTCTGGCAAACCACCAAAAAGCCAGGAAATTCTGAGTTAATGCTGACACTCCATTCTTGACTGTGTCTAAATATAGTACCATGTAGTGTATTGTATGGTAGAAATCATTTACTGCTCAGAGAACTTTGCAATCGTGTGATAGACTACGGCATGTTGTTAATATGAGTCTGAATCTGTGTCCATACATTTTCTAGCTCGGCAATATAAGCCAGACTCTTGATGTTATTTTAACATAGTTTGTGAAAACAACATTACTAAGAATATAAATAGACATTGACTTCAATGAGCTACGGATCAGGCCCTTAATGCCCATAGGAAGCCTTTCAAAAGCATGTATAGTTATGCTGATTATTAGGCCAATTTATACAAATTCAAAAAGGTCTTATAGAAGAACTCTTTACACGATGTATTCAGGGTCAACAACTTCCTACAAATAAATCATAGAAGTTTCTTGGGGGAATCTGATGTCTTAAGGGATCTATAACGAAAGAAAAAGCCGTTCACTTAGTAGTCGGCCAGTTTGATTTTTGGCCCAGAGTGGGAGTTACCCAAAAATATAGATGTTTGGTGGCCTACGTCAAATGAATGGATGGTCTCAGTCCAAATTTCCGACAGACAGATGTCCATGTCACCACTGAGAATCTTTGCTGGCTTCTCAGCAATGAGCCAAAGGATTTAACTGAATGAACCGGAGATCAATCTAGGAGGTCTGTGGTTTGGTATCACTGTTCTGTGGGAAAAGGACTTTTGTCTTCCTAGCCATAAATCTCACATTTTTCACAGGCACTAAGCTAACATAAAATTTTAAAGAAATCTAAGACACGGGCCCTTCTCAGACCCTTCCACTTCTAAAGCCCTGAGAGCCAAAGGTAGGCTAGCAAAGACTACAATTTCTAACAAATCGTCCTGTCAGGGTAACAGTGTTTGCCACCCTCACATAATGGTGTGGCCCTCCAAACTTGTGGATATCCTGAGATCCTCAGGCAAATTCCACAAATGTGCCATGGCTACTCTACAGGCCCCTTGTTTCCTATGGCAGCACAGCTCCCAACAGCAGCCAGATGTACCTAATCCAATCCTTCCATACAGAGAGCAATCTGACAGCTTGGAAAGGGCATCCGTATCATTTGCTGGATCAGTCCCAGCATTAGCTAGCATAGGGAAATTCCTGGTGGTTTACAGGAGATATTACCCCTGTGGAGCATTTCCTCTTTCTTGGCTCCACCCCTTCTCTAATCAGGCACACCCCCTAACACGGCTCAGGCCCTTCTCCCTCTGACAGAAGTCTGGCCAAGAGCAGGTTTTCTGCCACTTTGATCATTTCCTGTAGCAAAAAGTGATGGGGATGGTAAGACCCATTTCCCCCCCACCCTCCTAGTTTTGCAAATAGCAAGGATAGCCTTAAATAGTCAACCTTACTTACTTTTCAGTTATACTTTTGGTGGCTAGTTTACAGGTTCTCCTGCAGTCTTTACATTTTTTGAAAACAATAAGCAAATTGCTCTTAACTTCTAAGCCCTTTCAGTTACTTATTTAGTCAAACTGCATTGTAATGGAGAAACAAACAAGGTAACCGTCAACGTACAGACAACATGAACGTGCTTTTTTCCCCATTAAAAAAATATCTATTTTTTTAAATAAACTGAATCCTCATTTGGTGGCAATAGTGTTATTTTTGGCTGACATGATGCTCCTTGCACAGTGAACGTCAAAAAAAAGGGTTAACCCTTTTATTCAGTGTACTAGTAGAATAGATCTGCTACAAATGGGACATAAGCGGCCTGAAAAATTAAGTTTGCTGCTGTCAAATAACATTAAGGCCCTGATCCAGCAAAAACTTTCACACACCTGACTTGACAATGAAATCAACAGCACTACTTGCTTGCATAGGTCTAAGCACACGAGTAAGTATTTGGACAACTGGGGCCTAAAGTATGAAGTACAAAATCAGGTGATAATCAAAGACCCTCTATAATGGCTCTCTACCTACAAAGGTGGAAGGGAAAAAAACAAAACAATACCACCCTCACCACACACACCCATATAGAAATATTTCCTTCTATGACTCATTTTCTCTGACTTGGAAAATCCAAAGTGTATCAACAACATAAATATATTGCTGGAATACTTCCTCCTATACCAGACTTGACTATTCCATGATAATTATCACAATACATATTAATTTTTTTATAAACATGAGGCTAAATCTTTTTTTTTAAATATTCTACTGTAATTATATCATGCTTTTTCCAGTTGAAAAGCTGCCATTTTTTTGCTTACTCATTAACTCCGTGCCAAAAATATCTGTTTGTATCAGTTCATATCAAAAGTCTTTTTCCCCCCCAGTTTTTTGACATTCCAAGTGTGTGAATACATTTTCAGGGATATACTCTGAACTCAATCCATAGGCATGCAGTTCCCTTTGTCATCAGGGGAAGTTCTGCTATGGAACGAAATCAGTACATGGCCTACCTTGAGTATTTTGAGAGGTGTTTAAATCATTTGTTTTTAAATTTATGGTAAATTACTTTCGCCAAGTTACTGATTACATTTTTTTTTAAATCTCCACTAATGAAAATCATGACCTTGACAACTGTATTTCTCAGATTTTATTCCCAGGTTTCATTTAACAGTGAAACATAATTCACGCCTCACAAGGAAAAGTAATCTAGAGCAGCACATTTTACTTCAGAACTTCTAGAAAAACTAAATTCTGAAGTAAGTTACATCTGTACATCAGAGAGTGGGGGAAAATATGTGGTATTATTGTTAAAACCAAAGTAATATACTAAACCACTCAAAAAAAAAAAATCTTACCACAACAAAATCAACACTATTGTGATTAATAATATATTGCCTTTCATATTCAGAGGTAATAAGAAGGCTTTACTGAGTTTCATGTAACCTCACTAAAAACATATAAATGCATCAAAATGAGTCTAATTATACAGCAATACCAATAATTATTAAATTCACACATCAAAAGACGCAGTAGGACATTACTTTTCTGTCAGTTACACTACAGAGCTGCCCTTCAGAATCCTTGGCTTTTATATTTGGAAGCAGGTCTGGGAAATTTAGGTCATAGCAAATTAAAATAAATTAGAGCTAGATGATACCACCTAGATACATGCACAGAGGGGACCCTCCGAAAGATCTCTCGGGGGAGGGAGAAGCAGGTGGAGGTAGTAGCTGCCTTCACAGCACCATTCTTACGGATCCTACAGACACCTCTCACTTAGTCAAGGGTCTGTGCTAAAGAAAAGGGTGGCGCCCACTCCTCATCCCCTATCCCTCCCCACAGAAGTTAGGCAAAAAAAGATAATATCTGCTGAGACTTATCTTTTCCACTGAACATCTCTCCTTCCCGTCCTCAAGGCAGCTGTAATCAGGGGGAGGCCCTGGTAGCTTGGTTTTAATGGAGACAGGCTACTATGAAGACAAGGAAGGAGGGGCCATAGGAATCACTGACAGTGCAGTGGCACAGCAACTCCATGTAGATGCCCCTGGCCTGCTGTGGTTCCCAAGGGCCTCCAAAACCATTCCTGAGGAAGACAAACCTTGCCATCCTGATGGGAATGTGCAAGTGGGGAATCTGTGGGAATCCTCATGGAGATTTCCTCCAAGGGAGTTTCCTCCTGTGGGCTCTTCCTGTGGAAGAGGATTATCTGAGCCAAAGGGTACCCATATCGGCGGGTAGCAATCGATTTATCCGGGATCGATATATCGCATCTCGTTAAGATGCGATATATCGATCCCTGAACGCGCTCACCATCGACTCCGGAACTCCACCAGAGCGAGCGGCGGTAGCGCAGTCAACGGGGGAGCCGCGGCCGTCGATCCCGCGCCGTCTGGACCCTGGGTAATTCGATCCAAGATACTTCGACTTCAGCTACGCTATTCGCGTAGCTGAAGTTGCGTATCTTGGATCGACCCCCCCCCAGTGTAGACCCAGCCCAAAGTTAGAAAGTTACGCCTGAAGAAACTGGATCAGATTGCATTAAGAGCGTTTACACTAGAGTTATACAGATGCAGTCACCTATACCTGTGTTGCATAAATTACACAGAATAAATTAGTAACTTAGTGAGGAACACACAAAGGCATTAAATTCAAGGCTGTGCCTCCAAAAATAAAATTCCTAGCCACAGCGGTTGCTGAATTCAGATTAGTTTCAATGAGGAAAATACCCTAATTTCAGGATCCATTGAATTTCAGTAAGGAAAAAACTCTAGCAAACATCCTTCCAAACCCAATGAAATGCTGTACAAATAGATACATATAATCTCATCTACAAAAAAGTTCAAACTGTTAGGGCCTACTGAATCAAGTGATCTTTTTCTTATGTTTGAGGTTAGGAAAATAAAAGCACCATATCTGCCACCAGCCTTTAAACAGTGCTGTAATAGGAAGACACTTCAATAGTCTAGGACAGTTTATATTCTAATGCAGACATCAGCTTTACTTCTTATTAAACAAATACAATAGTTTATAGCAGCGGTCCAAAACATGGTAGTAATATTTTTTAGGTGCAGTTTTAGACAATTCCTGTAAAATTCTATAGTACTGTTTATATGCCAAGTCTAACTTCCACTGCTGGACCAGGCCTTCCTAGGTAGGTCTCTTAGTCAGCGACCCTTTAATTGTACCCGCATTATCAAACTTGTTATAGTTGACCTCTGTCGAAGAATTACAAATGCAAGTCTTTGTGGGATCATAGGGCCCGATCCTGCAAAGCTTTATGTACAAAAGCAGGCCCAATGAAATCAATGGGACTTCATCTGTAGGTAAAAGTTTGCAGGAATAAGTCTTCCTACCAAAACTCACAGGCTTAACATATTAGAATCCATAATACCAACAAAAGCTAAAATACACAGTAAAACTTCTCAAATACTACATGAAATGTACTTAACTTGACAATATAGATTTGCAAACCCTCCCTGTGCCACCCAGAACCAACAACCACTTCTTTACAAGTGTGTGATCTCTACACATAGTACGGTCCAGCTTTTAAAAAAATAGACTAATTCAATGGATTCTCTTTTGGGGGGAGAACAGGAGTGGGGAAAACAGGGAAAGAAAAGTATTTGTTAGAATAAAATAAATTGAATTCAAGTCTGCATGCTGCTCTGTATAAATTACAGTTGCATTTGTACCACGCATTCCCTGGGGAAAGTGACATACAATGCAAACAGGCCTAGTTGTTCAATTATTCAGGTTTTAAGAGATTCACAGAAAGACATCTGAGAAACATAACATTTTAATAGATGAAATAAATACTCCAGTACATGCAAGATAAAAACTGACATTGGAAAAAAAATTAAAAATCATTTTAGTTATAGTGTAATTTTTTGTTTGTTTAAACACTCACAGTAGCTTTTCCCCCAGTTTGGAAATCAACACTTGGAAAACATAATCACAATCTCCACTCCTGCACACCAAATGCACTTCTCTAACCTAACACTTGATTCAAAAGAAATTAGATCCCCATTCTCCTCCCCCCTCCCGAAAGTAGCTACATCCATCATCTAGGTGGTGTTGGTTTGTTTTTATACGTGAAAACTGAGGTAACTTCTTTTTCCTGCACAACTGAACAGTGGAATTTAGAAGGGAAATTTTGGAAGACAAGACAAGACAAACTTTAAAAACCGCACCCAGCGCGATTAAAGCTTTTTAGATTCCCCCACCTCCTCAGGTATAAAACTTTTTTGATTACCTTTTGTTTGTATATAGACCTTATTGATTGATGGAAAATATATTTGTGAATAATTACTCAATTACAAAAATGCCTAAACTGGCCACTAATTAGTCTGACCACCTCTTCTTGCGTATATATAGTTTAAGTATGTTGCTGCTGTGTTCCCTCACCACATAAAATCAAAGGATTGGGCTCATCTAAGCAAATTCTTTGGTATACAAAAACCAGGACTTGGGGAGGTGGGATATTATTTTCCTTTAGCAATGACTGAGATCTAAACGGGGGGGTGGAGGTTAATTCACAGAATTGGAGTTCACTGGCGGTAAAGTCCTGGGTGAAGATCTTTCTCTTAGTGCCTGAGATAGCAGGTTGCAACCTTCTGAGACGGCGCAAGCCGAGTTCCTCAACCTTTCCCTGTAATCTGTCATTTTGGTGCTACTTTCTGGGTGTTGGGCTATATCCCTGAGGCATTGGGTCAGGAGCACGCAAGCAGATACCACGCTCATGGCCCCTCCTAGAATGGCAGTTTGCACAGCTTTGCCCTCTGGATTAATGGTGGCAGCTTTACCCAAAAACTGGGGCTCAGTGGCAAAGCCCACCAGAGCATGGACAGATTGCACCAAGGGTCCACTGAACAAGACGCACCGGTTCCTGGTCAGCTCACTGGGTGAAGTCTTGACCTCCTTGACACATGCCAGGAAGGCAGAGGCGCTGGTGCTCATGCACTTGACGCTGAGTTTGAACTGCTCCTTGGCAAACCTATCCTTGGATTTCTCACTGGCCAAGACACAGGCATCTGTCAGGAATTTCAAGTTCTTGGACATGTTCTGGGAAACCTCCAGCAGGAGCTGAGGGCTCATGTCTGGCAAAAGGGTGTTTTTTAAGATCCCACAGCCATGCTCCACCTCGTGCCTGCATCTGGTCACCTTGTAGCGATCCACCAAGCCGGGCAGAGCAGGCTGAGCCCCTGGTGTCTCCACAGCAGCCAGGTAGGCAGCATGGGCAGAGCACTCAGTGAGGGAGACCACCAGGTTCCCCATATCCACCAGGCTGTCCCCCACTTCCCCGAAGCGCCCCATGTTGAGCTGGCTCTGGACATCGTGGGTCAGGATGGAGAGCCCCTTGGTCCTGGCAATGATCGTGTCCCTGCACTTCTCGAAGGACTCCCCGAAGACCGAGAGGCTCTCGGTGTTCACCGGCCTGGTCTCGCTGGACAGCAGGAGCAGATCCGCCACCAGTTGCATCTTGATCTTGCAGTGGTCGCAGATTGAGACGAGTTTCTTCCTCTGCAGCGAGCTGCTGCTGGGGACGGCGCTGCTGGACACCTCGCTAGTGGACTTGCCAGAGCCACCGCTAGCCATCGCGCCGGGGGGGCACTCGCATGCCTCTTGCGACCCCACTGCCACCGCCTCTCCCGCCGCCCGAGCAGTCCCGACTGAGCCCGGCAGGATCTCTCTGCCTTTTCCGCACCATCATTCCATTAATCTCCGCGAGTAAAAAAAAACCCTCTGGGCGCCGGGGCTGGGGCTGCTGGGAGTGGGTGGGTGGAAAGCAAAATCCTCCGCACTTGCTCAAGCCCCGGCCTCTCCCCTTTGCAATGCACTAGCTAGACCTCCGGGCCAGCGGCGGGCTGCTGCTCTGGGGGAGCCACCGGGTCCCTTCCCCGCATGATCTGTTTTTTGTATTTATTTTGCACGCTGATCTGTGCTGTGGTGGTTGGTTTGCTTCCCGGCAGCTGGATTTTTGCAAAGTTCCCTCTTCACGGTGAATACATGACGGATGCAAACCAGTTGACATGAATTAGAAAAGAAACATCCAACTTATTGCCGTTTAACTCCTTCAAAAAAAAATCCCACTGGTCCGAAAGGAGGCGACTGCGAACCATGTGCTCCTCCTTTACATGTCCCCGAGAAGTCAGTCGCAGGCGGCGGCAGACCCGCATCTCCTGGTATCAGGAAGCACAGCCGAGGGTGTGGCCCGGTCGCTCTGCACGAGCCCTGCAGGAGCTGGGCACAGACTTAGTGTTTGCGCTGCTGGGATCGCGAACTGTTTGCACACACCCCACCTCGGTGCAACGGGAGGGGGGAGAGCAAAAGAGCCACCGGATCCGGCTGCTGGCGGGGAGGGAGGGATCCTCTCCCCTTCCCTCTGCGGCTGCCTCACGCCTTCCTGCCTTGCTCATGCATCCAGCCGCCCCGAGCTCGCTCCCTGCCGCCTGGCTCCATCCCCGCCTCTCTGCGGGCCCTCCGGACGTGGGCGCATCCGATCCGACTTCGCCCGGCTCCTCGGTGGCCTCTTGCTGCCGCGGCACGAACTTAGACTCTCCCCGCAAACAAGGGTGGTGGCTCCGGGCTGCAGCAGCGGCAGATGCTGCGACCCGCTCGGCCTCGCTCTCCTCCTGCCATTTTTCTGGCTGAATCACCAACTTCCCGGGGGGAGGGGGGGGGGAACAACCCTTCGGCCGCCTTCTCTCCTCCGATCCCTCTGCTCGGGCCCTAAAACAAACTACTGGGAAGAGGCGGCTGCTGCGGATCTGCCAGCCAGACGCTGCATGGCTCTAAGGGAGGCTGCTTCGCCCACTCCTCCCCCCCCACCTCCCCGTTGCCTTTGCTGTAACCTCACTTAAGCCTATAGAAATCTTTTGTGCGGTGTCACCGCCCTTCGTTCAAATCCTGCCCTCCCCCTTCTGCGCTCTCCACGCCCGCTGCTTGACGCTCCTCCCAGGGAAAGGGGGCAGCAGCGCCTTGCTGTGGCCAGCCCCATCCCATTCATCCGCCTGGCTGCTGCCCCGGCGGCGCGCTCTGCACAGCAATGGCTCTAGGCGCTGCTGTTTTTAACATCTCTCCCCCAACCACCACCTCCCCGTGGTCCTGTGCCTGGGTCTTTTGCTGGTGCAAACAGCACGGATCAGTCTATCAGGAGCTTCTGTGGCTAGAAGCAGGTTAGCGTGATACGTAGGGAAGGTGATTCCAAAGGTGATTGATTAATAAATAAAAACTATCTCAAATAAACAGAAGAGGGAGGAGATGAAAGGGACGGCAGAACACAAGGGAAATAAAATACACAAGGAAAGGGGCTTGCCTCACGAGATCAGCCTGTATGGATTGGCTTATGGTGCCTCACTGACCAATTAGGTGAAAGCACATAATATGCAATGCAGTCATATTAGTCGGAGATGGAAAAGATATATTTGGGGGGGGACATTCCCACACCCACACGCAAATTGACCAGTTCACAAAGACTACTGTGTCAGATGAATATATCAAAGGCTCTGACACAGCTACATGTAGAGTTCCCTTGCTGCAGATTTCCATGTTGGATTAATTCTATCTGCAACTACAGTACTGCTACTCTGAGTAGGAATTTTTTAGTGTGAGTTTGATATACCTATTAAATTCCCAGCATTATCGCAACTTGTTCTGTATTATACAATGAAGTAAAATACTTTGCGCAAGCATGGTCTAAAGTTTAATAGTATATCAGGTTTGCAATATAGAATGCAATTTGTGAATTAGTAAAGTGCAATAGAGGAATCTGGTTCATAGTTCAGTTAATATTGTAATAATTTATTGAAAACTTTTCATTGTGTTAGCTTGTTGTAATGGGTCGGCCCCTGTCAAGTCAGTTTAGGACCCAAACTTAGTTTTTATAAAAGGTAGGTGTTGTAAAACCAAATATAAATAGAAAAAATAGAGTGTATTTATAATGCCAATTATTACCTTTTTCTGTTTATATCTAAACTTTTCCCTGCACTGTTTGCAGTGGCCTTGTGCATTGGCCGAGGCAGGGACAAGTTTGAATCCTATTTTGGTCTGGTGTGAAAATGAATTTTGGTGCTCTCCTTATATTTGTGCACATCACATTGTAAAGATCTGTTGATATCTGTCAGAACTTTTTCACTGGGGAAGGCAGGATCCTGCTTCTGATGACTTTAAGGGTTTTTGGAAGGGCTGTGAGAAAAAAACCTCTTTCCTGGCTGATTTCCCTTCCAGAACTTATCAAGGGCAGTATAAGAAGATTCTTGGCATAACATCTCATCCAATACAAGAAAGTTTTGGAGGCAACAGAGTTAAGTCTTAAATAAGAACAAATGAAAATTACTTATTTTAAAGATACAACTGTTTGTCATATTTAATGGGACATTTCCATAGAAAATTTACATTTCAGTAAAGTGGTGGTGAATGATGCAAAATATTAGAAGTCCATAGGTCTGATTCTCAGCTATTACACCATTTTTATGCTAGTGTAATTCTGTTGAAGTGAATGGATTTCCAGCAGCATAAAACTGGTCTAATGCAATCACAGAAATTTAGGGTTGGAAGGGACCTTGGGAGGTCATCTAGTCCAACCCCCTGCTCAAAGCAGGACTAATCCCCAGACATATTTTTCCCTAGATCCCTAACTGGCCCCCTTAAGGATTGAACTCACAACCCTGGGTTTAGCAGGCCAATGCTCAAACCAGCAATGTAGACTCAGGCCCAGCCTGTGATCACGTTATGTTTTTATATATTTTGCTGCTGCTGTTAACTCAGCAAAGCAAGGGTTAAATAGTAATATTAATCTTTTGACTTCTTTCATATCACTTTGACTTTCTTATAAGTCAAACTCCCTGTTACATATGTGTATAATTTATTTCGCAATGTAACGATGGCTACCGAATACATAAGTCTAACTCAATACATGGGGCCTGATTCTCATTTACACTGAAATCCTTTACATTTATACTGCCAGAGTGGTGTGGCCTTGGTTTAAAGGCCCATGCTGTACATCTGCATTCTTGATCCAGCAGTTTTTACCAACTGCCAGTTACTGCTTTTTAAAATGCTCTATAACAGGGGTGGCCAAACTTACTGACCTGCCACGCCACATATGACAATCTTCAGAAGTTTGAGAGCCAGGGCACACCTGCCAGGAGTTGGGGCTTCAGGACCTCAGGAGGCGCTTGCCGGGGCTTGGGGTTTCAGTCCTGCTCCTGTGGGGCTGAAGCCCTGAGACTCCTCCTCCCCGCTGGGCAGAAGCCCTTGTCTCACCATGCTGCTGCAAGGCAGAGGCCCTGAGCTCCCCAAGGGTATGCGGGGCTCCAAGAGCCACACTTTAACTGTTAAAGAGCTGTGTGTGGCTTGGGAGCCACGATTTGGCCACCCCTGCTCTATAAAATTGATTTCAAAATAGTCTGAAGAATAAGAATCGATGGCCAGATTCTAAATTAGTTTATATTTTCAAATATTTCCAGCCATACTCTTATAGGAAAACCAGATATTTTCTGTACCAAGACGGGCACCTATTATTTAAAACTTAACGTAGGTAATTTGTTGAGGATGACCAAGGTTGAAGAAGGCTTTGAAAGCTCATCTTGGAAGCTGTTTAGTCTCTGCATTGGCAGAAAGAACTAGTAGATAACCTATTCGATCTTTTCCATCTCTAGACTCCGTGGCCCCAGTTCTCCATTATATTAAGTCTGCTTTGTGCCATTCCTCTGGGCCAAAGCAGACAGATCCTTGGGTTGGGTAGAATCTCTGTAGCATCTCCTATACCACCTTTCCCCCCAGCTGACAGTACAAGGGACATGGCTGATCTTTAAAATCCTGACAATTCCTAGCTGCTGGAATGTCCCATGGGGCCATTAGCAACCAACACAATTTAAAGCAGACAACCTTTAGGCTTCACTAAGTTGCCCCAGAAGACTGGACCACTGCTCACTAGCCCCAGGATTGGTGATGAGCAAAAACAGCAAATGTTGCCCTTCAGTATGTTGTTGATACTCTGACTCTATATTACTATCTGTCCTTTACAGTGTATTTTTCCTCCCCAGTGACAGTTGGTGTTCTGCTCCTCTGCACATGAAATGTATGACCGTGACCTAGCCATGTGATTTGGTTTATTGCTAATCATAGAGCTGGGAGAATTTGTTTAGTGTGTCCTCTAATTTCTATACTAGGACATGCATAAATCTCTTGAGGCATCTGCTACTGAATTCTTCCCACTGATGTGCTGCATCAGTGCCTCTGTACGCGCCATATATTCTGCATCACAAGCCAGATAGAGCACAAGCATTGTAGACACAGATTTCGATTGATCTTGCGACAGATTTGTTTGCTCAGATTTTCAGCAGTTGACTCAGTGCCCTATTGGCCTTTTTGACTCACCTGATCATTTTTATCTGAGAGTGATGTGAGCAGGATGAACAACAATTCTGAAAGCAATTATGTTAGCAGGATGCACAACGTTATGAAAAAAAAAAAGTGTGGCTGCAGAGCTGGTGGGGTGTGTTTTGGGTGTGTCCAGAATATGGCAGTTCTTCACCCCTCGATGCACCCTCTCTTCATAGTGACAATGGTGGTTATTATAGCAGTTTTAGGGAAGGTCATAATTTGGGTCTAAACAATGTCTTATTTTAAAATAAAGTTAAGACAGATTCTCGACAGGTATTAATAGGCTTAGCACCAGTGACTTTAGTGGAGCTACACCAGTTTACACTAGCTAAAGATCTGGTCCTTACATTTTTAGGATCCAATATAGATGTATTTACATTGTTTAATATTAAACTTTTAAATGACTCTGTAGTGTCTTTATTAGCTCGTTAGAAAGATCTTTACAAAGAGAGCCTCTGCAGATCTGCTGGGCTCCACAGCTGCAGAGTTCAAAGAGTAACTCTAGGATATTTTTTAATAGTCTGTCCAACAAACTGGTAAACAAAGATACCATACTTCCTATTTTGTGCTTCCTAGCTTGATTATCAGCCATGGAAATCAGGTGGCAGTGCTTGACTTTCAAGAGATTCCACTGAGTATGTCTGAGGCTCAAACCACTCTCGAGGCTAAAAATTGCTTGCATTGCTACATTGGAAGGGATTAAAAATGTTTTTTTAATATGGATTAGCAGTGCGTGGGAGGCTGACTCGTGTGAGCTCTTCTCTTTGGCCACTTTCATGCTTCTCTTTCCTTGTGCTTAATAAAACAAAAATGAAAAGCTTTAATTAGTTGGGTGGAGTTTTGTTTCCTGAATCTTTCGATCATGTTATAAAGTTAATTTCTCTAGATCAGCTTGGGCTTCCATATTGCAGAAACTTGAACTTTTTTATTGCTTAATAGAAATGTTGTGAAAGAAAGATTGATTTGTCAGTGTGACAGATATGGAGATGCTATTTAATAATCTAAGAATTTGATGAATTGTTCCCTGGTCAGTGAGGGGAAGGTATTATATATTAGAGTATAGCTTATAAGATTTTCCTGATTGAAAGCACTCAGCTAGTTTAATAGGGGGCTGTGGGAAGAAGAAATAGGAAGGCAACATAATGGCTCCCCAGATAAGTAACCTCTGACCAAACACTTGAGGTGGCAATTACAAGACAATGGCACCAGGAGCCAGATTGAAATTACACAGCTGTTTTGCCAGGTTGAGAAGTAGAGATCAAAATGACATTAACAGTTAAAAAGCCCTTTTCAGGAGAAGACAGGAGTGTGTGTGTGCGTGAGAGAGAGAGGATTGTCAGAAAGACAGGCTAACTGACACAGAGAGAGGGTCTACAGAGCAATCTGAAAGAAATTGGCTCTTCCTAGATCCAGGAAATGGTAAGCCTTAGGGAAACACAGGCAAACGTGTAGACTGCTTTCTTGTTTTTAAGATCTGTTTTCTTTTAAATACTTTGATTCTAAATAAATAAAACTTTACTTTAAGAAAGCTGTCTAGTCACTGGTTACAACTGTCATTGCTCCCTGAGGGAACACAGTGCCAGGGTCAGAGCCCAAGTCAGACCTGCCGAAGTAATCATGGTTGATACACCAGGGACTACAACTCAAAGCCTGTTTTGAGAGCAGGAGAATCCCATGATTTCATCCCAAGAGACATGATAGCCCAAGTCCTGAGACCTGGATTGGGGGTGCACTCAAAAAGACCAGGAGGAGTCAGAGACGCAGTTAAAGTGGTAACTATGACAGTCAGCAAAATACAAATAACACAAATGTTATATCTTTGCACAAATTTTATTTTTTCATATTTTAAAATAATTTTATGTCTTTAGTTTTTGGCATAGTAGCGGTGTTCTTTTTTTTTTTTTTTTTTTTAAGACCTGATTTTTCACATTTTGAGCAACGTTAGTTTCACACTTATAATCAAAAGTTCTATATGTGACATAAGAAAAATACAATTAAATAAAAATACCAGTTTCTCCCTACTGTTAGTGTGGGTCTTTCACACAGCAACAGAGAAGAGAAAAATATTTAATTAAAAAGAAAATGTAGCTATCAAACTGCTCTGCCACTCTTTGGAAAACTGGAGCATACATTTTCTATGCTGGCCCAATCTGAGAGCTCTAATGGCCTCCACCTCATGTTTCCATCTTCCCTCCCTACAAGCTATTTCATGAGGCTAGCACCTAGGGCTAGGCAGAGGGCAAAGTGGCTCCTTGTGGCCTCTCTCTTCTCTTCGTACACTCAAACATGGCCAGACACAATCTAGCATGCTTGTAGACACAGACTGGTTTGAAATTTCAAAGCACTTTATAGAGTTGTGAATACCAGATTGATAAGAATGGTCCAACATAAATAGGAATCCCAGACCTTCCCTTAAAACCCTTAGGTCTGTTTTTGTTAAGATCAAAAGTGTTCTGTACAAAATGTGCAGAGGCCCACCCTTCCTGGATTGCACTTTTGGTAAATGGGTTGTGTCCTGCAGCTGTACAGCTCTGAAAGTTTTTTTTTTTTTAATGTATATCATCAGACTGCTTTAATAGATGTTTTTCACGTGATCACTACAGGAATTCCCCAATCCTACAATCTCCCCACATTGTGTGTGTTCTGTAAGGAGAGCTGCTAATAATTAGATGTACCTCATTCTGGCACCTTAACTCCCATTGAATAGTAACTTACTCTGCAAGTAGTCGTACTAAAAATCAGTGGGAGTCCTTGCAAAGTAAGGTACTACTTACTCTGAGTAAGAGTGCCAGAACTGGACTGTAAATAACCTAAAACCAAACTGAGACTCTAAAATTAATTTAACTTGGAATGGGAAATTAGACTACAAATGGAGACCCTAGGGGAGATGCATGAGCCTCATCCAACATTCATTTCCCCTAATTCTTTCCTAACATGACATCTGAATCTATGTGATCAATATGTAGGTATAATCAGTGAAAATTTGCAGTTCAAATAAAAACAAATTTTACAGTGAGACTAACATCAACATGGATATTCTACAGCATTGCAGAGATTAAAGATAACAATGTCTAGCCCTACTGGAGCTGACTGAATAATGCAGCACTCAGACAGAATTTATATCTGTGGAATATGTGCCAGTTGGTGAAACCAATGGATTCCAGCAATAAAACTGGCACAGCACTTCCCCCAAAAGCTCAGTTTAGTCAGTCCGGATGCAGTTAATTCATAGTGTCATTATATACATAAAATACATGACTGTGTATGTATGTGTATGGTTAATTGTAAAGATATGGCCAAGTCTAAACTCCAGATCAGTATAGCCCTGAATTTTGGAGAAGTCAGTGTCTGAATCAGAGCTTCATGGCTGGCTCAGACTATGACCTAGATCCTAACCAGGAGAAGTTTGGATTCAGTCCTGAATTTTGCAGCTTCAGCCTATATCTGGGCTCTGGCTAGCTGTTCTCTAAACCTAACCAATCTACTTAGTGTGTATTCTCACTTCATGAGTGAAATGGACTCAAGGCTCCTGACGTGATACTGAGGTCATGTCTACACTACAAACTTTTGCTGCTGCAAGTTATATTGGCCACCACAGTTTATTGCTTGTGTGCATGCATACTTGGCTCCCCGTGTTGATGTCTTTTAGGGTCTTTTGATGTCTTTTAGGATGTTTTGGCAATGCATGGTGGGTCAGAAATGTGCAGGGGGGACTGGGAGCAAGAGGTTAACTTCCCAGCAAGCAACTTTCTCCATCCCATAACATCATCCGTATCCAATAATTAAAAAAAACCACACACACACATCCATGTGACCCTGCTTGTTGTCCACCATCTCTGACAGAAGCTCACAGCTCTGAACTATTATCATGAGCATTGCAAGCACAGGATGCATGATCCTCCAGCATTGCTGTGGAACATAGTGAAAACCAATTCAAGATTGTGGGTAACATTCACAGAGCAGCTGCAGATCATGGAGTGCTGCTTCTGGGCCTCAGATACGATCACAGACTCCTGGGATTGCATTGTAATGCAGATTTTGGCTGACAAGCAGTGACTGCAAAACTTTTAGATGCATAACTTCCAAGGCCACAATCCTGGATTTATATGCTAAATTTACCTCAGCCCTCCAGCTCAGGGACACCAGAATCAGAGCTGCATTGACAATAGAGAATTGAGTGGTAACTGCACTGTGGAAACTTGTAATTTTGGATTGATTCTGTTCAGTGGGAAAACTTTCTGGAAGTGGAAAATCCACTGTGGGGGCCATTAAAAGTCTCCTGTTATGCAGCACTGTGACTCTTGGCAATGCAGGACATAGTGGATGGAGTTGCAGCAACATGGTTCCTGAACTGCAGTGGAGCAACAGGCAGCACATGTATCCCTATTTTGGCACTGGACCAGCTTGCCACAGAGAATGTCAACAAAAAGGGTTACTTTTCTATAATTATGCAAGCACTGGTGTATCACTGGCAATGCTTCACCCACATCAGTGTTGGCTGGTCAGGGAAGGTGCAGGATGCTTGCATCTTTAAGAACACAGGACTGCTCAGAAAGCTGCAAGCCAGGACTTCCTTTTCCAACTAGTGGATTACCATTGGTAATGTTGAAATGATAATGGTGATCCTGGTGGACGCAGTCTGCCCTTGCTTCCCTGGCTCATAAAGCCATATACTTGCCACGACAGCACCGAAGAAAGATTCAATGACCAGCTCAGCGGGGGCAGAATGACAGTTGAATGTACTTTTGGTAGAATGAAGGAATGCTGGCACTGTTTACTCAGAAGACTGGATATCAATGAAAAAAATATCCCAATGATTATAGCTACCTGTTGTGTCCAGCACGGTATCTTGTGGAGCAAAGGGGAGAAGGGCGCAGGTGAAGCAGCTATCTGCTGAGTTCAAACAGCCTGACACAAGGGCTATTAGAAAAGCTCAATGCAAAGCTATAGGGCTCAGGGAGGCTTTGAAGGAGCACTTTAACAGCAAGCCACGGTAATGTGTTATGGTGGACTGTGATCTACCTGGCCCTGCAGTTTTGAGGGCGATTAGGAATTGTGTGGTGCTTGGTGTACATCTATGAATATATCTAGGGTTACCATACATCCGGATTTTCCCAGACATTTCCGGCTTTTTGGGCTCCAAATCCCCGTCCGGGGGGAAATCCCAAAAAGCCGGACATGTCCGGGAAAATCGGGACATGCAGGGCCGGCAGTGCTGGGCCGGGGGCCGGCGGTGCCGAGCCGGGAACTCGGGGGCCGGGCTGGCGGTGCGGTGCCGGGCCGGGGGCTCGGGGGCCGGGCCGGCAGTGCGGTGCCAAGCCGGGGGTTCGGGGGCCGGGCCGGCGGTGCGGTGCCGGGCCGGGGGCCGGGCCGGTGGTGCGGTGCCGGGGGCCAGGCCGGGGACCGGCAGTGCTGGGCGGGCCGGGGGTGCTTGGCCGGAGTCCCGGGGGCCGGGCGGGCCGGGGGTGCTCGGCCGGGGGCCGGGCCGGGGACCGGCAGTGCTGGGCGGGCCGGGGGTGCTCAGCTGGGGGCCGGGCCCGGGCCGGCACCCCAGGGCCCGAGCCGACCCAGGCTGGAGACGCCGGGGGGGCCAGACTGGGCCGCGCCTCCTCCCCCCATGCTGCTTCAGGCTTCCCGCGAATCAAATGTTCGCAGGAAGCAGGGGACAGGGTGGAGTTGGGGCAGGGACTTTGGGGAAGGGGCGGAGTTGGGGCGGGGGGCGGGGCCGGGGCCCCGTGGCGTGTCCTCCTTTTGGAGGCTCAAAATATGGTAACCCTAACATATCACTGTCAATGCACCTATTCATTTTGTGGTGCTCACTGTACATTTAGGATTATTACACTGTTTGTCACTGATCCTATGAGTTGTCATACTGTACAACAGGGGTAGGCAACCTATGGCACATGTGCCAAAGGCGGTACGCGAGCTGATTTTCAGTGGCACTCACACTGCCCGGGTCCTGGCCACCGGTCCGGGGGGCTTTGCATTTTAATTTAATTTTAAATGAAGCTTCTTAAACATTTTAAAAACCTTATTTACTTTACATACAACAATCGTTTAGTTATATATTCTAGACTTATAGAAAGAGACCTTCTAAAAACGTTAAAATGTATTACTGGCACGCGAAACCTTAAATTAGAGTGAATAAATGAAGACTCGGCACACCACTTCTGAAAGGCTGCCGACCCCTGCTGTACAATAAAGTGTAAATGGGGGCTTTCAGTACTACCCGGCATTCTGTAGCACATGGAACAGAACTTAACAAGGGGAAACATCCATTTTGGGGACACCCCTACAGCAAGCATGGCTCTCACTGGTCAATATGTGTGAAGCTGTGGTTGTCCTAACTGTCCCCCAGTATGGAGTGAGAGGGATGCAACCCCTGATGCCACGTGGAATATTGAGGGGGATGTAGGGAGGTGCTAAAATTGTGTTATCCAGGGATTGCGAAGGGGGGCGAGCCTGTGATTGTTGAACCTGTAGGTCCACAAGAGTCTGCAGCATCTGTGTTTGCTGCTGGAAAAGCCCCATTATGTCCTGGTGAATCTCCCTCTCCTTTTCCTGTTGGAACTCCTGGGCCTCTCTCATGTCCACTCTTTCCTTCGCCATATGGTCTGCAATATTCATCCTCCAGGCCCTCTGCTCATGGTCTGATGAATCACTGGCTTGTAGGATCTTGCTCAACATGTCATCTCAAGACCTCTTCTTTCTCCTCCATATCTGTCTCAGGCATTCCAGGAGGTGTGGAGGGGGAACCCCTCAAGGCCACTACAGCAGCACCTACAGACAAAACACAGAGGGGTACCATTGTCAGTATAGTCACAATGGAAAGTGAAAATTAAGATTCAGAACTCCCTTCTCTTGCTCCCCTAAAGTTTTATGCTTATTAACAAGACATGCCTATTGACGCTTTGCATGGCACCAATCACAGTACCAGCCATGGTAAGTATGACCCGCTAGGGATGAAGGAAATGAGGAAAGAATGTTCAAACTGCATGAAACTATGAGTATAGGGCAATGGCATTGATTACTGGCACCATTTTCCACAAGCAGTGGTGATTTTAGCAGATATCTCACTTCTGAGTGTAACAAAGGTACAGAAAGCACAGCTGCTGCTGGCATCCCGAAGCCATCCAGACTCAGATTCTGCTAGCCTGTTTATTGCAATGGTGCCTTCCGGAGTTATTGCCGACTGGTGTGGGAAAGCATCCTACCATGGAGGAAAAAATAAGGCTGCCATCCTTAGGAACCTTTGTGAAAGGATTGCCAAGAACACGAATGTTTCAAAGATCTTTCAGGATTCAAGGAGCATAAATTGTGTACATAAATGAACTGCTCCGTATCCCTCCCCTCCTCGCCTAAATCTACAGGGAAATAGAATGCAGATAACAACTCTACCTTTGTTGTACTGCTATCTTTTCTAGTACAAATTAACAAAATGTCGATAGCTGCGTCCTGTTAAGTTGGGAACACCATTATTGTAATGGGAACTACTCGTATACACTTAGCTCAAACTTCCTTCCCTGCATCAAGCTCACCTGTGCTCGACTGACTGGACTGCGGTGGAGTCTCAAACAGGTCCTGGCTTGCAGCATAACTGGACCCCCAGTTGCATGTCCTCCAACTACTACTTCTTCCTCCTTCTCCTAATATTTATCCAACAGCGGGAGCGGCGGACCAAAGCGCTGGCGGTGTGGTGAGCTGAGGCTGCGTGGGAGGGGGCACAGCAGGGGAGGGGCCAGGGGCTAGCCTCCCTGGCCAGGAGCTCAAGGGCCAGGCAGGACAGTCCCGCGGGCCGTAGTTTGCCCACCTCTGTTCTATGGTATATATTTAGGATTGCATTATTCTTGTTTTCCATGAGTATCACTGGGGTAGGAAGAACCATAAAGCTCACAAACATTCCCCTTGCTAAGGCCCTGATCCTGCAAATGGCTTCATGCAAGCCATAATTGATTTGAGTGAGGTTCTTCACACATGGAGCCAGTTGTAAGATCCTAGCCTCGTATAAGAAACGCTCCTTTCCCTGAAATTCAGAATACAACATACAAAAACTTTAGTACATTTAGAAGGAATGCATAATATTGTACACTGTAGGATATTCAGAACCATCTGCTCACCTGACTCATACAAGTAGTTCCATTTAGGTAAAGTGAACTACTCATGTGAGTAAGGCAAGCAAAACTTGCATGTGCAATAGGAGCACCAGAAGACAAAGTAAAGAGGGGTTTTTTGTTTTTTTTTTTTTTCAGGGAAAATGTGTTATTAGAGACAATATATCAAATTAGAAACTTAGTGGTATGTATTTTTTTATTTGCATACACCAAAATCAGAAACAGAGATCCAGCTTTCTAAACTTTGAATATTTAGTCTGTAAATGTGAACGTTTTCAGTAAATGTAAACATCTTCCAGCAGTAAGAATGTTACCAGAATCATCTTTAATAAAAGCAACATTAACTATGGCAATCTGATATACCAGACCAGATATTAGATACAGTGCCAAATCCTTGAACAAATATGTTAATTAATAATGTATGGAACAGCTTTGTGAAATGGCAGCTAATTAAAACACTGCTTTGGTTACTGTTCATTTAATAAGCTACAGGAATAGGCTTATGGTTTAACAGCTTCCTCTTTCTTCTGCACATTTGTAGTAAAAATGTTAGAAAATGGTAACAGATTATATGGTTTTTACAGCCCTAGCTGAGCACACCTTGGCAGACCAAGGCGGCTGTAACTAGGGTGACCAGATAGCAAGTGTGAAAAATCGGGACAGGGGGTGGGGGGTAATAGGCATCTATAAGAAAAAGCCCCGAATATCCAGACTGTCCCTATAAAATTGGGACATCTGGTCACCCTAGCTGTAACAGACCCAAGCCTTGGATTGCATGGGCTCTTAGATTTTTTGGGTCCTGAACAGAGGCCAGTCACTGCCTTAAACTCCAGACTTCTGGGCATACACTCAGGCACATCCTCTATCCAGCTTCCTTTCCTGTGATATGGACTCCAGTCCAGCGGCCAAGGTCCTGAAAGCAGTGCTGGGTGCTGGCCCTCTCCAAGCTGCCTTAGAAGCTATGGCCGCTCATGGTTTCACCCTTCAGAGACTACATGGCAGTTAAAGCAAGTCCTCTGCTACAATTGCATGAGATCTCTGGGACAATTCCAAAAGCCAGAGGATCTCCAACACTGGGAGCCAATCCTTACAGCATGGACTAAACACATCTGCAGTATTGCCAACTCTCATGCTTTTGTCATGAGTCTCATGATAATTATTGTAAAAGCAGCAAAGAGTCCTGTGGCACCTTATAGACTAACAGCCGTATTGGAGCATGAGCTTTCGTGGGTGAATACCCACTTCATCGGATGCATGTATCCGACGAAGTGGGTATTCACCCACGAAAACTCATGCTCCAATACGTCTGTTAGTCTATAAGGTGCCACAGGACTCTTTGTCGCTTTTACAGATCCAGACTAACACGGCTACCCCTCTGATACATGATAATTATTGTTTTCTTTAAAGCCCCAGCTCCTGGAGTCAAGTGGATATGTGATTTCAGCCTTCCTTCTTAAAGAAAAAGTTTCCAGCCCTCATGGTTGCAGAGAAAGCTTCAAAATGTGACCCCAGTGTGTCCAAAAGGCTCAAAAAGCAGAAGGCAAATAAAAAGAACACTAAATCTATTATTTTTACCTAATCTCATGATTTTAAAGCCAATTTCAAGCTTGACTTATGACTTTTGAACATTGGGGGTTGGCAATACCCCATCCGTTCATCCTCCTGAAGGAAAGGAAAGGGGAGCAATCACTTAAAGATGTGAAAAGTTTACATTACTTTTTGAACGGTCTTTTCAAACCTGCACTGGGTTACGCCCAGGCAATCCCTTGGCCTCCAGGAGGGCTTGAGCTGGGCCTACGCGTGCAGAGGCTGCCCCCAGTGTCAAGCCAGGCTGGGAATGGATGTGTGACGCCTTCCTGTTAAAGGTGGGGCGGGCGGGCGGCACTTCTGGCTTTGGTCTCCCACCCCTGACCAGTATACGGCCAGCCCCTGCTGCAGCTTCCACACACGCTGGTGGCAGCTGCTGCCCTACCCCCATCCCCCGCCCGGATCTCAGGCCGGGCCTTCGGGCAGAGGCCGAGCCGCTGTTGCCCCCGCCCCCGGAGGCAGGACTCGGAGGAGGCACCTCCTCCCCGCGGAGCCCGGAGAAGATGGCGGCGGCCGCTAGCTGGGCCCGCCTGGGCCTGGTGCTGCTGTTGCTGGTCGCGGCCGCCGGGGCTGGCGAGCCGGAGGGGAAGCGCCGGGCCCAGCCCGCCAAGAAGAAGAAGGACATTCGGGATTACAACGATGCGGACATGGCGCGGCTGCTGGAGCAGTGGGAGGTACGGGCTGGGTCGGGGACCCGCGGCGCCCCCCGCTCAGCCCCTGAGCCAACCCCGCCGAGCTCCCCTCAGTCCCCCACCGCTCCCCGGTGTCCACGTGGTGCCCCCCCCCCCCGCTCAGCTTCCCGGCCCCCGCTTAGCCCTGAACTGAGTCGACATGTGCTCCCCGCTGGGGCCCCCAATGCCGCCTCCGGGCTCTCGTCCCCGCCCAGTCCCCATTGCTATCCGTTCCCCTCCCGCGCCACGGGGCTCCGCGCAGCTCGGGCGCGGCCGACGGGAGGGCGCGCTCCTGCCCCGAGGGGCGGCGGGACACTTCCCCAAAGCTGCTGTTGGAGCCGTGTCCGCCGGGGCGGGGAGCGCGCTGGCTAGTCCCGCCGTTGTGCGCGGGAGAACGGGCCGGGGTTCCCCTGGCAAGGAGGTGGGGGGCGAGCTGGGCTAGGGGGGTCGGGGTTCCCTTGCCGACAACCTCCGTCAGGTAGATGCGATAAAAGGTTGTTTGGGGGGGTTGATGGAATAGGTAGGATCCTAGTCCCCGCATGACCCCCCCACCCCCTCTGCCTGAAACCCCCAGTTACAGTCTGGGATGAGTGTAAGTAACCCTGGGAGTTGGCAGTTTGAGCCCTGTCCACTTTACCATGGCCAGAACTTGATTCCCTCCCTGCTTGAGAGCTCTGCTGTGGTCAAAGCTAGTGAGCAAGTGGATAGTTACTTTGTGAGATTGTGAACAGATAAATGGTTTCTACTAGGTAGTTGTGGTGGAGAGCACAAATTAAGGTACCACATATCATCAGTTACTCAGTTCAACTAATTGTAGCCCTCTTTGTTCTCCACTGTCTCTTCCCAACTAGACTGACTTTCAAGCTAGTTACTATTTGAGGCCCCAATCTTGAGGATATGTTCTACTCATACATGTTAACAACTTCAATTATGAAACAGAACCAGATGGTATTCACCCAAGAGTTCTGAAGGAACTCAAATATGAAATGGCAGAACTACTAAGTGTGGTATGTAATCTATTGCTTAAATCAGCCTGCTACATTAGCTATCCACCAGTCAGCTGGTAAAGGCCAATTTTTAAAAAAAGGCTTCTGAGGCGCTCCTGGTAATTACAGGCTGGTAAGCCTAACTTCAGTACCAGGCAAATTGGTTGAAATTATACTAAAGGACAGCATTATCGGACACACAGATCAACACAATTAGTTGGGGAAGAGTCAACACACCTTTTGAAAAGGAAAATCATACCTCACCAATGTATTAGAATTCTTTGAGGGGGTCAACAAACATGGACAAGGGTGATCCAGTGGATATATACTTGGACTTTCAGAAAGCCTTTGACAAGGTCCCTCACCAAGGGCTCTTAAGCAAACTAAGCAGTTATGGGCTAAGAGGGATGGATCAGTAACTGGCTAAAAGGAAACAATGGGAAGGAGTAAATGGTTATTTTTCACGATGGAGAGAGGTGAATAGCAGTGTCTTCCAAGGATCTGTACTGGGGCCATTACTGTTCAAACATATTCATACGAGATCTGGAAAATGGGGTAGACAATGATGTGGCAAAGTTTGGAGATGATACAAAATTACTCAAGAGAGTTAAGTCCAAAGCTGACTGCAGCGAGTTACAAAGGGATCTCACAAAACTGAGTGGTTTGGGCAACAGAATGGCAGGTGAAATTCAGTGTTGTCAAATGCAAAGTAATGCATGCTGGAAAACATAATCCCGGCTATACATACAAAATGATGACTGCTAGATGATGGGATGGATCACTCAGTAATTGCCCGGTTCTGTTAATTCCCTTTGAAGAATCTGACATCAGCCGCTATATGAAGAAAGGCTACTGGGCTAAATGGATCATTGGCCATACTGGGTCAGACTGTTCTTATGTTCTGTTTACTTTCCTTTATTGCCTGTTCCCTGTCTCCCCATGAGTCCTTCTGTCACTACAGTCTCTTCTATTTCTTTTCTCCCCATCTGCTGCCTTTTCTATTTGTCTCTCCCAAATGCCACAGAACCTTCTGATTCCATTCTTTCCCCTATGGTGGTTATTCAGAATGTTTTGTTCTGTTTTTGAAAGCAGCAGAGGTAAAAATATATCACTTTTATCTATACCCAGTTACACAGGGTTCCAAGTCAGAGTGTGGGAACTGGTTTTTGCATGTGCCTTTTGCACAGAAGATTTTTGCAGAGAAGAAAAAAGCCACCTGATTCTGCTGAACTGAGTATTTTTGTTGAGCAGTTTCTGGACTTCACATTCTATGAACTGGCACTAAGGCCTTGTCTACAGGAAAAAAGCATTGTATTAGAAATTGTTACCTAATATGTTTTAACTAAAATGATGTTAAAACATGATTTAACCCTTGGTTTAAAATGATGGTAATCATGACTAGCTAATATGTTTCCTTGTAGAGAGCCTTATTTTTTTAGTAAAAAGCAACAGAGGGTCCTGTGGCACCTTTAAGACTAACAGAAGTATTGGGAGCATAAGCTTTCGTGGGTAAGAACCTCACTTCTTCATCTTGCATCTGAAGAAGTGAGGTTCTTACCCACGAAAGCTTATGCTCCCAATACTTCTGTTAGTCTTAAAGGTGCCACAGGACCCTCTGTTGCTTTTTACAGATTCAGACTAAAACGGCTACCCCTCTGATGCTTATTTTTTTAGTGTTTCCTATCTCTATGGTAACCAACAGCAAGGATTGGAAAGTGGGAGTCACACCCTGCCTTCCCAGGGGGCTGCCAAAAGAGCGCACAGGCCTTTTGAGGCTGAAGTATTTGTAAGAGGGCTATATGTGCACTCTCCTCCTCCTCCTCATGTCCCCCTGCCTTCGCCACCCCCTCCCCCAACCTTCTGGGTGACGGAAGGGAAATTTGAAGTAGTTGTAAATGTGTGGGATGAGAAAACTGGAAGTGTCAGATAAAGGGCAGGGGAAGAAAAGGAGAGTTATTACAGAGCATGTGATTGATAAAAATGAGACCATATGGAAGAATGGTTGTGGTGTTAGGAGTCAGGAAGTATTAAAATTCAAATCCTGGCTCAGCTACTAACTTACTATATGGCTTTGGACAAGTTACTTTACCCCCTACCTCAGTTTTCCCACTTGTATAATGAGAATATTTGCCAGTCTCTCGGGATGTTGAGGATTAATTCCTGATTATTTTAGGATGAGGTCAAACTTTATTTAATAATCTACCACAGGGGTCGGCAACGTTCGTCACGCGGATCGCCAGGGTAAGCACCCTGGCAGGCCGGGCCAGTTTTATTTACCTGCTGACGCGGCAGGTTCGGCCGATCGCGGCCCCCACTGGCCCCGGTTCGCCGTCACGGGCCAATGGGGGCGGCGAGAAGCCACGGCCAGCACATCCCTCGCCTACGCCGCTTCTCGCCGCCCCCATTGGCCCAGGACGGCGAACCGCGGCCAGTGGGGGCCGCGATCGGCCGAACCTGTCGCATCAGCAGGTAAATAAAACTGGCCCGGCCCGCCAGGGTGCTTACCCTGGCGAGCCGCGTGCGGAACGTTGCCGACCCCTGATCTACCATATATCTTTTTATATACACAGGGCATAATCTTCAACTGTTCTGAACTCATTCTTGACACAGTTGAGGGAGGAAGGCAAAGTTACCGCTAAGCTGCCTTTATGCCTGCCTCAAACCTGCGAGCACATGGGACGGAATCAGATATGTAATAGTTAAAGGAGTTTAAGGGTTTTTAATTTATGCTTTTAATGGCTCCAGGAGGAGCTAAAGAGGGCAGTGATTGGCCAGCACGCATTGTGCTCAGGCCTTGCCCATTATACTGGGGGGGCAAGTAGCATAGAGCACATTACATTTTCTTTATGCCACCCAAGGGTTCCCATATGTCAGGGTAATCTTTAACAGCCCCTCCTCCACGGTTGCTTTCCCTCTACTTTGTATAGCCTGAAGAGCATAAGAGAGCCAGAAATGGAGCCAGAATTCTTTCCATGTCTAAAACGTATGTTCTTTAAAACCATTTATTATTGCACTAATTTTAAACTTTGGCATTCCCCAGGCTTGGCTCAGAGCTAAAATCATAAACTACCATAGTTTTTTTGGCTAATTCTGTAATAGAAATATATACAATACAGTATGTGGAAATCAATAACAGAGTGAGTTCATTTTAGGAAGGGGTGTGTGAAGAGAAAACAGATGAAGAAATGTATGGGTGTCCTTTAATCCATTCAGTACTTTCTTTGTGAAACTTCATGTTCATACATGCCTGGCAGACTTACCTATTCATTTTAAACTGAAAATCACTTATTTGTCTTGCTTTCAGTTATTAGTTTTGGACTTCACACAGTACAGTAATACATCTCTTTTTTATAAAGCTTTCTGAGAGGTCTTCAAGTGAAGAAGTGCCATGTAGAGAAGCTGTCAATCACTCCTTTTGATGGAAGGTTATACTTACTCAAACCAAAGCAATACTACTTTGAGGAAACGAATAAATGTTCATAGCCATTCAGCTAATTGATATCAATAGGCATGTGTTGTTATTGCTGTCTTAGCCAGTTTGTGTTATGTATAAGGATTAGTTGAAACTTTGTATTCCTAGCTCCTCTTTTCACAAGTACAAAATAAACTACATTTGTGTGGCTTAAACTAATTTTAGAATAGTACTGAGAATTGCTTTTCTGTTTCCTAAAAGTTTATTTCTCAGTAATATGCTTTATGCTTTCACAATACTTTACAAACATGGCCTTTCTCAGCATCCCCAAAACATGTTATTCCCAATTTTCAGGAATGGGGACTAAGGCAGAGAGAGTAAGGATGGGATTTTCAGAAGTGTTTGTGATCTTTTTCCCCATGCAGTTTGTGCTAGTAAGTCACTTACATGCTTGTGAAAAATCCACCATAAATGATTTACTGAAGGCTACACAGTAAGTTGGGAGCAGAGCTGGGAGCATAGTTAGAATTTCTGAGCTCAATCCACTAGACAGCTATTCTCTCCTCTCCTCCCTTCAGCCATGCTTTGTATATACAACTCACAAAATTTCAATCAAAACCAGTTTGCAAGCAGTGAAGAAGGAAAAGCTTAAATACCTATTTAAGAAGTAACACTGTAATTCCCCAAAGTAAAAGACTGCAGAACAACGTTGTGACAGAAATTCAATTTAAAACCCTAGGTCAGTCAGTAAAAAAAGCAAACTCCACTTGTTCTAGACAGGAAAAGAGCTGCGGCCATTCATCCGAACCAGCATTGTCTTTTCCTGTCTCCATCATGTGGTCGGAGGATACCTGATTTATAAGCTGGTATAGGGCATGGTGTAGAAATGAAGGTAAATGTACAGGGGGCCTAAATTAAAAAAAAAAAAAAAATCAGGAAGAGTTACTAAACCTTAAGGGGGGGGGTGTACATGTACATTGCAACACTGCTTTTTGTATGTTCCACAAAGTATACAAGGTGCATTGAAGTGTTTATTGCTTCTGTGTGTCTTGTATAAACGAGTATATAAAGCAGGGCTGGGCAAACTTTTTGGCCCGAGGACCACATCTGGGTGGGGAAATTGCATGTAGGGTCATAAATGTAAGGCTGGGGTGTGGGAGGGAGTGCGAGGTATAGGAGGGGATATGGTGTGCAGGAAGGGGTTCAGGGTAAGGTGTTGGGGTGGAGGAGGGGTTTTGGGCTCAGGGAAGGGGGTTGGGGTGCAGGAGGGGGTGCAGAGTGTGGGGAGGGGCTCAGGGGATTGGGGCGCAGGAGGGGTGTGGGGTGCGGCAGGAGGTTGGGGGCTTAGGGCAGGGGCTTGGGGTGCAGGAGGGGTGTGGCAGGGGTCTCTGGGCAAGGGGTTGGGGTGTGACAGGCAGCTCAGGGCAGGGGGTTAGGGTGCAGGAGGTGCTCGGGGTGCGGGCTCCCTGCCTGCTCTGGCCCCATGCCGCTCCCGGAAGCATCTGGCACCATGTCCCTGCGGCCACGGGGGGGGCAGAAGGCTCCATGTGCTGCCCTCACCTGCAGGTACCCCCCAGACGCTCCCATTGGCCGCGGTTCCTCATTTCTGAGGAGACGGAGCCTCACACGGAGCCTCTGCCCCCGCCCACCCCAGGCGCTGCAGGGATGTGGTGCCGGACGCTTGCGGGAGCACTGCGGGGCCCGTGGTGCCACGGGGGTGGCAATCCTGCGGGCTGGATCCAAACCCCTGATGGGCCGGATCCAGCCCGTGGGCCGTAGTTTGCCCACCCCGATATAAAGCATGTGGATGATGTAATTTAAATTGGCACCGAGACAGTGACATTTCTTATGTAGTATGCAATGAATGGGTCAATTTTTGTTTGTAGTTTTGTACCCTTGTATCCCCATTGAAGTCAGTGGGACTTCAGGGGGGTGAATATGGGCAGAATTCTGCCCTAAGCATGTGGCATATATAAGGTGATGGGGGAGGTGAGGAAGGATTCACAGGTCAGTAAATATCACTTTAAGAGTTGGAGCAGTCTCCCAGTAAAGAGTTCAGGAGATGCAATTTTGCTATATTGGTCTTTATTTTGGAATCCTCATAATTAAATCAAACACATCTTGCTTGTTATCACAAGCAGTTTCTAATAATTTTCTAAACTAAACAGTGACAAAGGTCAAAAGAATAGTTTTGCAATAGGTTGGAGTTTATATTGAGGTGGCGTGTTAAGTTCAGTGTGTAATTTAAAATCTGTTTGTTTCAAAACAGAAAGATGATGACATAGAAGAGGGAGATCTTCCTGAACACAAAAGGCCATCAGCACCAATAGACTTCTCCGAAATTGATCCAAGCAAGCCTGAGAGTATCCTGAAAATGACAAAAAAAGGGAAGACTCTTATGATGTTTGTCACAGTGTCAGGAAATCCCACTGAAAAGGAGACTGAGGAAATTACCAGCCTGTGGCAGGGCAGTCTCTTCAATGCAAACTATGATGTACAAAGGTAAACGATTGTCTTCAGAATTCTGTATGGCTTTGACAGGACCCTGATGTTTCTTTCTCGAAGTGTTCTTCAAAGCTGTTCTGTTTCTCTCAGTCCATTTCTTTGCTCTCCTAAATCACTGTTTATACCTTTTTAACCTTCCTTCAAGCCTCCTTGGTAGTAATGTGGTCAGGTATACAAAGCTTTTTAAGACTTAAGGTATATCTATACTATAAATGTGAATCCACATTTGAGGTTGACTTACAGCCACTGCAGTAATCTCTGGGTGGTGCATGTCCACACTACCCTCCTTGGGTCGGTGGTGCGCGTCCTCACCAGCAGCGCTTCCACCAACCTAAGCGGGGCAGTGTGGCGAACTGAGAGCCCAGTCTCTCAGCTCCGCTGGCAGCTTCCTGCCAGTAGTACCCTGAGTGGGCAGAGAGCTGCCCGGACTTCTTGCCCTGGCTTTCAGACGGGAGCAGGGTCCAGCTGCCCAGCTCTCCAGGGGAGCAGAGGCTTTTTTTTTCCTGCGTGAAATTGACAAGACAGCCAATGTAAGGGACGCAGCCTCTACACAGACACTGCATCACCCTAACTACACCGACTAAGGGCACGTCTTCACTACCCGCTGATTCGGCGGGTAGCAATCGATCTATTGGGGATCGACTTATCGCGTCTAGTGAAGACGCGATAAAATCGATCCCCGATGGCTCTTCCGTCGACTCCAGAAATCCACCGTGGCAAGAGGCGGAAGCGGAGTCGACGGCGACGCGGCAGCGGTTGACTCGCCGCCGTCCTCACAGCCAGGTAAGTCGACCTAAAATACGCCACTTCAGCTACGCTATTCACATAGCTGAAGTTGCATATCTTAGGTCGACACCCCCCCCCCCCCCCCCCCCATAGTGTAGACCTAGCCCAAGCCTTACATCTCCCATGGAGGTGGAGTTATTATATCGGTGTTGTAGGGCACTTTCATCGGTGGGAGGAAGGCTGTAATGTAGACATTGACATAATTAGGTTGACATACGGCCGCTTAACTGTATAGTGTAGACCAGCTCTTAGTCATAGTGTCTCTATGGCCTAGCCTTTTTCTAACTCAATCCAGCCATCTGTCTTTTTAATTGTAATTGTTTATGTGCTTGATGAGAAAGTATTCCACCTGGAAGTCTGTGTCACCACTAAGCTTTTAATTCCTTTTACTAAAAATAAACTTTCAGAGATCCTTTCGAAATCGAAGGATGATAGATTGCCTGTGCTGGTGAGGAGGCAGACAGAGTTCTGTTGCTATATTGATCTTACATCCAGTAATGGAATACTGTTTATTTCTTTTTATGTGAAAGAGATTTAATGCATGTTGGCAGTTTATTTATTAGCTACTTAATGGAATCTTGTTGTAATATTTTTCATATATTCTTAAGTATTCATCAACTACATTTTTGAAACATAGGCAGATGTGTCTTTCTGTGGCTTCCTTGAAGGCACCAAGTCTCTACACAGCCAAAAACATTAGATAATTTAATGTCCTGGTTCTTACTTAGTTTTTGAGCTTTATTCTTCACTTTCCTCTTTGCTTTGTTTTATACATATTAATGAGTATTTATTGTAAGTCAGGCTACATTTTAGTTACAAGTATTTTTAGTAAAAGTCACAGGCAGTAAACAAAAATTCACGGCTCGTGACCGGTCTCTGACTTTTACTAAAAATACCCATGACTAAAACTTGTGGGGGTGTGTTTGCCTACCTGCCTCCGCACCTCCTCCCCCCCCCAGCAGCAGCAGACTGAGTTTGGGTGTGGGAGGGGGCAAGGGGTTGGGGCCTGGGATGGGGTGAGGCTGGCTCTGGACGATGCTTGCTTGGGGGGGCTCCCTGGAAGTGGCGACACCCGTCTCGCTCAGCTCCGTCCTAAGCAGGGGGGCCAGGTAGTTCTGCGCGCTGCCTCGGCCTGCAGGCACTGCCCCTGCAGCTCCCATTTGCTGCGGATCCCTGCCAATGGGAGCTGCGAAGCCAGAGCTCTGAGCCTCCGCCTAGCACCTGAGCGAGGGCGATGTCACAGCTTCTTGGGAACCCCCCCAGGTAAGCGGTGCCCAGAACCTGCCTCACCCTGTCCCGTGCCCCAGCCCCCTGCCCCCTCCCACACACAAACTCTGCTGCTGGGCGCGCGGTGACCAGACTGCCCCAGCAGCAGCCGATGCGACTGGCACAGGAGCTGCCTGAGCCAGGCACACCGGCCGCTGCAGAAGTCAGGGAGGTCACGGAAAGTCACGGAATCTGTGACTTCTGTGACAAACTCGCAGGCTTAGTTATAAGATATCAACACTTTTATGTGTAGCTAATAGCAGTAGTTGTATAACTGCAGATTTCCTGGCGAGACTAATAAGAAATTGTACTTGCTGCCGTGGTGTGTGTTTGGGTTGAGCACGATCTGCTTTTTTAAAAAAGCAGATGTACCACTTAATGCTACTAAGTGCACCCTGCTCTTGGAATTGCTCTAAATGAAACATAATGTTTTTAGCACTTCAAAGACCAAATGCTAATTGACAGTATTTTTTCATCTAGGTTTATTGTTGGCTCAAATCGTGCCATCTATATGCTACGTGATGGGAGCTATGCGTGGGAGATCAAAGACTTTCTGGTAAATCAGGAGAGGTGTGCAGATGTAACTCTAGAAGGTCAAGTGTACCCTGGCAAAGGAGCAGAAGAAAGTGAAAAAGTAAAAAATAAAACCAAACCAGAGAAAACTAAAAAGAAAAAAGATGCAGACAAGAAATCGAAACCCCTCAAAGAAGACAACCGAGCTACCAAACAGAGAGAAGATCTATGACAAACAACTTAACCAGACTGAATATAGTAAATAGAAAATTAACACTTACGTTGTTCACAGAGGAAACCAACTGTCTCTAAGTTTTGCAGCCTTACCCATACAATTTCTGGCTATTTAGGGGTGTGTAGGTGGGAATAAGAAGACAAAGGATTACTGGGTTTAAGAGACTGTATGTTTAAATGCACCAATTTACTTGTTAATGTTGGGCATTTGCTTAGTAACCGCAAAGTTAACGTTTAATGTCTTGGGATTGCCTACTTTAGATAGCAACTTTTTTATGTTTTACTCAATTGGTTTAAGGTTAAAATAGGCACCGATGCATCTGATGTTATGGACTTTGTTCATATGATGAGAAAGGAAGAAGAATTGTGATCCTTACAGTGCACCAAAGTTAATATGTAGTAATAGTTGGCCATTGTGGTTAGGTAAGTCAGTTATGTCAATGATTCACATAGTCACTGCTAGGTAGTAGACTAAACTGGCACAGTATGTTCCTGGCAGCCATTATAAAGACTCTGCTCAGTGAGTAATATTCGCTATAATTTTAATGAATTGTACTCTGATTTCAGGCAGAGTACACCCTCAGAGGACCACAGCTGGCATTGAAATAGGTGCTTGGATGCATAATATAAGATAGACAAATACAGAAACTGTTTTGTTTGTTCTCTGAATCGGCAAAAGCAAGGAGATTCCCAGGACCCGATTCTCTAGTCATCTAGATCTGTGTAAATGAGGCATAACCCTATAGGCATCAGTGGAGTTACAATGCCAGTTTGAAAATGGTCTAAGTGAAAGAAGAATCAGGCCCTTGGCCAATCCCCAAATGTATTTAGGTGCCTGACTCCCATTGAATTCAGTGGGAGCTAGGTGCCTAAATACCTTCGAGGATCTGGGCCTTGGTGTGTAAACTGCCAGTCCAGTTTTTGTTTCAGCAAGCAGAGTTCTTACGGAGTAAAAGACAAGTGAGTTAAAAGAGAAGCAGCCTTAACTCTGAATTTGATTTTTATTGGTTTGAGAGCTTTTATAACTCTCTCTATAACTATTAATTGCAGTGTGAGGAAGGAAAATTGATGTACTACTAGCCATCTAGGGCCTGACCATTCTGTCAGTTACATGCTAACGGCTCCCATTAAAATGAGTTATGGGGAGAATTTGTTGGTTTTTAATACTTGGTTCAGTCTACTTGAATACTTCCTCATTAAAATAATTAAATCAGTCTCCTTTTGCAACAACCATAAATGCTGGGAAAGTTGATTGCGAGTGGGGGTGGAGGATTTAAATCCTCTTCAAAAGACAACTTGTTTAAATAAAAGTTTTTTATTCTAACTGTGTCCACATAAATGTATGTCTTTGAAGTTTTTCCTCAAATATGTTGAGGAATAAATGCATAATGACCCAGAGCACACACCGATTTCAGGATGAGAGGCACAGTATTAGATACCTGTTTGATATTACTGAAATAAAGTTACTTTGATTTTTAAGATGCCAAAATTCATGTGTTTTTAATAACTAAAAGGTCCTAACTTGAACCATAATGGTTAATCTTTTTACATTGAAGTATTTTGTAAGTGGTTGACTTAGTGAGTGTTTCAGAATAAGAATGTAACTAAATTTGTACACAAATAGAACCTGGTTTAGTTTGTTGTTTCAAAATTCACCTTTTACAATTGTGGGCATGATATGTTCATTTCAGTAAATTTATCTTTGGACACAGGCTAATCCCTCTCTGGTTTCCATAATTACTCACAAGTAAAGACTATTATGTTGCTGAAACATGCAGGTATTAATATGTGTATCTTCACTCTTCCCCTTCCAGGTCTTTGTGTGAACTAAAGATTAGATTGTAGTAAATTGCAGTCGAAAAGATTGCTGTAAATGTGTATCTGCCCAATACTCTGAGTGAAAAGCTATAAAGCATTTGTGTCTTGGGGATTAATTTTATTGCTTTTCTGAGCTACTATTCATGGCAAAGATACAGAGCAGTTCAGACAGTTCTGTGTAGATATTTGATATTCAGAATGTTTTCTGCTCTTGTAAACACATTGTTGTTTCATCTATCATTGATGTGTTGCTTGCAAGTACTCATTCTGCATTGCCTTTATTTGGAGTATTGTGTCATTTTTCAGGAAAGAATCACAAGCAAACTCAAATAAAAAAAACTGTAAGATCCAATGTTTCTTAGTGTATAACAAACAAGTTATAATTTACCTTGTAAATTATAGAATACTCTTAACACAGGCCTTGAATCCTTTAGAAAAGGATATTTTAGTATGGATATAGAGACTTTTAACATGGCTATTCTAATCTCTGAGGAGACTACAGAGTATTTCAATTGTATAATATATACCAGATGCATGCTGGAACATTTTATCCAGTTTGACAAAAACTATGCAGTATGATTCAGTTCAAGCACAAAAATGCAAATTTTAAAAATATTACAGAGACTGTAAAAACAACTAAGTTGTGTGAGGGGAAAAATTAAAAATTAAAACTATCCAAATACAGCTTACAAATGAAGTTCAAGCCAACATTTTAAAATTTGGATGTCTAAAGTTAAATATCTAAATCCATATTTAGGTAAATAACAGTAGCCTGATTCAATAGTGCTAAACGCTCAACAGCAGGGGTCTGTCTAAAGTGGGGAAAGATGTAGTTTTATTTTAAACCTGACCTAGCTAACATAATTTGAAACAACACTTACTTAGACATGAGCTGTTAAACTGTCAGCATTAGGTGCTAAATTGTGTTTCAAATCATGTTTTCGAGCTTGATTTTTATAATAAATATATAAAAAAAATTAAAAGCATCTTTTTTTCCCTAGACAGACTTAATAGGCATATAGCTGACTATTAATTAGTTAATGCTTTTTGATACTCAAATAATTAGAAAAGTATATGGTATTATATTCACCCAGATCTCCTATACTCTATTTTTCTTAATTCTCTTCTTCCCACACATTCCAAGGCCAACAGATAGTGTTATGCCTATTAATGTTACTTCACTGCACCTCTTAAATCTGCTATGAATGCCATGATCCTATTGAAAGCACAGAAAATTGTCATTTTGTTTATTGTCTTGACTGTTCCTCTTTCAATTGTTAGGATACTAACTAGTATCTCTAAAACAAAGGTATAGGGATCGGAAAGGAAGAGGAGAGAGCTGAGTACTTTTAGTTTTGAACGCTGTCCTGCCAGACTGCGGGAGTCCTGCGTTTGTTCTGGATGTCCATTTTCTTAAAGTGGAATTAAAGTTCTTGCACACAGTTCACCTGTATGTTTTCTTTCAATGACACTTTTTGAATTGGATGTGACCTTGGGACAATGAGCAGAATATGTGTAATGAAGGGACAATTTATAACAGTGGCTGAATATCCTCAGTGAAGATGCTGTGGAGCAGTGAACTAAGCAGGAATCCAAGCCAACTGGTGGATCCCAACATGCAACTGTTGGAGGGAGGGATAGCTCAGTGGTTTGAGCATTGGCCTGCTAAACCCAGGGTTGTGAGTTCAATCCTTGAGGGGGCCACTTAGGGATCTAGGGCAAAAATCAGTACTTGGTCCTGCTAGTGAAGGCAGGGGGCTGGACTCGATGACCTTTCAAGGTCCCTTCCAGTTCTAGGAGATGGGATAACTCTGCATTTGATATGCTGCTTTTAAGCTTAAATGGATGTCTGAGACAAGGTTGGCAGGTTTTGGCTACCGGCACAGCTTGTCTGGAAATATTCCCTGTACAGCCAAGCGGGTAATGTAATATGTATGTCAGTGATCCACTTTAGAGAGAACTCTGTATCCTGATTTTTTTCCCCCCTCCCCTATTTTCTTGTTTACACAGTTGCATAAAAAAATCTGTGCTTTCATCAAAGCTAAATTGTTGCCTGCCTGCCTTTGTAGCAGATGTGCTGTAGCAGCGACACTGCAAAAAGTTTTCCTTGAAAGTCTAACATGCTAGTATAAATTATTTCTGTGGATTGCAAGTTTTACAAAAGCTAAATGTCATGCCTAAATTAGCCAACTTTGGGGTTATACTACCTAAAGGTTTGTTATAGAACCTTTACAGGCAAACTATATTGATCGTTCTAATTGTATGGTCAGCTTTTACAGTACTTTATAGAAACACCATGATGAACTGTTTTATCTATTTCAGTGAGCATCATCATTATTCTGAAACTTCCTGGTTAGAAGTCCAGTACAATGATGCAATTTCCATTGACAGAGGACTTGATCTTGTTTCCATTTGTTTCAATGGGAGCTTTGTCATGGACTTCAATTGGAGCAGGATTGGGGCCCCTCGCCTCCCACAAAAGAAATGCTGAATGCAGCAGCTCAGTTGAATGCCAGGGGCTGAACTTTTAGAGAAAGACTTTAGCATAATGCTGAAACACCATTGCCTATGGAGAAGTAGGTGGTGGTAGTGTTTACACACAAAATATTTCCAGGGCAGCATTTGTTGAAAAAATCGTTATATACAATGTAATGAATCATTTTAATAAAACTTACTGTAAAACTACTGTCTGTTACTAGCCTGTTCTCCTGATCTGTTGCACAGTACTCTCCTATTACAAACCATTTGCAGACAAGGAAGATGACTTCCCATTTCTTCAGTAAGTTCTCTTTAGCTTGTTTGTGCATTTCCTTACACTTCCATCTAGTGGTATAAATAAAAATGTTTTAAAAATTCGACTAACTCCATTAAAATAGAGGAATCTTATATCTCCTCTACAAAGAGTAATGTTGGCTTCTGCCCCCCCCAAAAAGACTTCTTCATCAGTGGCAGATGCAAAAGGTATTTTCTTAACATGTTGTCTTCCATTTTTAAACTTTCAAAATTAAACTCTTAAAAACTCAAACGTTTTACAAAGATTAGGAGGAGCCCAATGACATCAGGCTTTGGATGGTGACCTATGATGATGGTCCGTGAACTTAAAGAACATAAGAATGGCTATAGTGGGTTAGAGCAATGGTTCATCTAGCCCAGTATCCTAACTTCCTACAAGGGCTAGTGCTAGATGCTATAGAAGGAATTAACAGAACAGAGCAATTTATTGAGTGATCCATCCTGTCATCCAGTCCCAGCTCTTAGGGACAGCCAGAGCATAGGGTTGTGTCCTTGACCATCTTGGCTTACAGCTATTGGTGGACCTATCTTCCATGAATTTATCTAATTTTTTTTAAATTCAGTTATAGTTTTGACCTTCACAACATCCCCTGGCAATGAGTTCCAGAGGTTGACCGTGTTGTGTGAAGAAGTACTTTTGTTTGTTTTAAACCTGCTGACTAATAATTTCATTGGGTGACTCCTGGTTCTGTGAAGGGGGAAATAACACTTCTTTACTCACTTCCTCCACAACATTCATGATTTTATAGACCTCTGTCGTATCCTCTTAGTTGTCTCTTTTCTAAACTGAACAGTCAGAAATGCCTTAATCTTTCCCCATATGGAAGCTGTTTCATCCCCTAATCATTTTTGGTGCCCTTCTCTGTACTTTTTCCAATTTTAATGTTTTTTTTGTTTTTGTTTAGATGGGGCAACCAGAACTGCATACTATTTGAGGTGTGGGCATACTATAGACTTATATAGTGACATTCTATTATTTCCTGTTTTATTATCTATCCCTTTCCTAGTGGTTCCTAACATTCTGTTGCTTTTTGACCACTGCTGCACATTGAGCGGATGTTTTCAGAGAGCTATCTACAATGACTCCAAGATCTCTTTCCTGAATGGTAACAGCTAATTTAGACCCCATCATCTTGTGTATATATAGTTGGGTTTATGTTTTCCAATGTGCATTATTTTGCATTTATCAACATTTAATTTCATCTACCATTTTGTTGCCCAGTCACCCAGTTTTGTGTGATCCATTTGTAACTCTTTGCAGTCATCTTTGGGCTTAACTATTTTGAGTACATTTTTTGTGTCATCTGCAGACTTTGCCACTTCACTGTTTACCCCTTTTTCCAGCTCATTTATGAATATGTTGAACAGCACTGGTCTCAGTACAGTTCCTTGGGGGAACCTGCTATTTACCTCTTTCCATTACAAAAACACCATTTATTCCTATCTTTTAACCAGTTACTGATCCATGAGAGGACTTTTCCTATTATCCCATGGGCCTTGTCTACACTACCGCGGTAAGTGGACCTCAGTTACGCTACTCCAGCTATGTGAATAACATAGCTGGAGTTGACGTAGCTTAGGTTGACTTACTGCGGTGTCTACACTGCGCTGCGTCGATGGGAGATGCTCTCCCATTGACTTACCTTAATTGTCTCGTTCCGGTGGAATACCAGAGTCGACTGGAGAGCACTCTGCAGTCGATTTAGCTGGTCTTCACCGGCAGCATCGATCCCTGGTAAGTGTAGACATGGCCATGATGGCCTACTTTGCATAAGAGCTTTTGGTGAGGGACCTTGTCGAAGGCTTTCTGAAAGTCCAAGTGCACTACGTCCACTGGATCACTCTTGTCCATATGTTTGTTGACTCCTGCAAAGAATTCTAATAGATGGTTAAGGCATGATTTCCCTTTACAAAAGCCCATGTTGATTCTTCCCCAACATGTGTGTCAAAAAAAAATTGCTGTTAGTTTTTGTGTCTTTTGCTAATTGCTCTTCAAATTCTTTTTTGATTTGTCTAATACTTTTATATTCGACTTGCCAGAGGTTTTGTTCCTTTCTATTTTCCTCAGTAGGATTTGCCCTTCAATTTTTAAAAGACTTTATTTAGCCATGGTGGAATTTATTTTTGGTACTCTTTTACTCTTTTTTTCATTTGGGGTATACATATAGTTTGAGCCTCTACTATGGTGTTTTTAAAACTCTCTATGCAGCTTTCGGCATTTCACTCTTCTGATTGTTCCTTTTTATTTCTGTTTAACCTCATTTTTGTGTAGTTTCCCCTTTTTGAAGTTAAATGCTACTTTGGTGGGTTTCTTTGGTATTTCCCCTCCTACAATGATGTTACATTTAATTACACTATGGTTGCTTTTATCAAGTGGTTCAGCTGTATTCACCTCTTGGACCAGATCCTATGCGCACTACTTGGGACTAAATCAAGAACTGCTTCTCCCCTGTGGGTTCCTGAACTAGCTACTCCAAGAAGCAGTCATTAATGGTAATTGCAGAGCCATTGGCCATTATCTTTGAAAACTCGGAGTGATCAGGGGAGGTCCTGGACGATTGGAAAAAGGCAAATATAGTGCCCATCTTTAACAAAAGGGAAGAAGGAGAACCCGGGGAACTACAGACCGGTGAGCCTCACTTCAGTCCCTGGAAAAATCATGGAGCAGGTCCTCAAGGAAATATTTTGAAGCACTTGGAGGAGAGGAATGTGATCAGGAAGAGTCAACATGGATTCACCAAGGGAAAGTCATGCCTGACCAACCTGATTGCCTTCTATGATGAGATAACTGGATCTGTGGATATGGGGAAAGCAGTGGATGTGTTATTCCTTGACTTTAGCAAAACTTTTGATACAGTCTCCCACAGTATTCTTGCCAGCAAATTTAAAAAAGTATGGATTGGATGAATGGACTATGAGGTGGATTGAAAGCTGGCTAGATTGTTGGCCTCAACGGGTAGTGATCAATGGCTCAATGTCTAGTTGGCAGCCAGTGTCAAGTGGAGTATCCCAGAGGTGGGTCCTGGGGCCGGTTTTGTTCAACATCTTTATTAGTGATCTGAATGATGGGATGGATTGCACCCTCAGCAAGTTCACAGATGACATTAAGCTGGGGGGAGAGGTAGATACGCTGGAGGGTAGGGATAGGGTCCAGAGTCACCTAGACAAATTGGAGGAATAGTCCAAAAGAAATCTGATGAGGTTCAACAGGAACAAGTGCAGAGACCTGCACTTAGGAAGGAAGAATCCCATGCACTGCTACAGGCTGGGGACTGACCAGCTAAGCAGCAGTTCTGCAGAAAAGGACCTGGGGATTACAGTGGATGAGAAGGTGGATATGAGTCAGCAATGTGCTCTTGTTGCAGCCCAATATGCCGTTAGCCTTCTTGGCATTAGTAGGAGCATTGCCAGCAGATCAAGGGAAGTGATTATTCTCCTCTATTTGGCATTGGTGAGGCCACATCTGGAGTACTGCATCCAATTTTGGACCCCTCCCCACAGAAAGGATGTGAATAAATTGGAGAGAGTCCAGTGGAGGGCAATAAAAATGATCAGGGGGCTGGGGCACGTGACTTATGAGGAGAGGCTGAGGGAATGGAGCTTGTTTACTCTGCAGAAGAGAAGAATGAGGGCGGATTTCATAGCAGCCTTCAACTACCTGAAGAGCGGTTCCAAAGAGGATGGAGCTCGGCTGTTCTCAGTGGTGGCAGATGACAGAACAAGGAGCAATGGTCTCATGTTGCAGTGGGAGAGGTCTAGGTTGGATATTAGGAAACACTATTTCACTAGGAGGGTGGTGAAGCACTGGAATGGGTTACCTAGGGAGGTGGTGGAATCTCCATCCTTAGAGGTTTTTAAGGCCTGGCTTGACAAAGCCCTGGCTGGGATGATTTAGTTGGTGTTGGTCCTGCCTTGAGCAGGGTGTTGGACTAGATGACCTCTTGAGGTCTCTTCCAACCCTAATCTTCTATGATACTATGATGATTTAGAAATTTTATCTCTGTGTCCCATCCTGAGGTGACGTGTTCCCAGTCCATATGGGGATAGTTGAAATCCTCTAGTGTTATTGGGTTTTCTGTTTTTGTAGATTCTCTGATCTTCCTGAACATTTCACAATCAATCAGCTTTCTGGTCAGGTGATTGGTAGTATATTCCTACTGCTATACTCTTATTCAAGCACGGAATTTATATCCATAGTGATTCTATGGTACTGTTTGATACATTTAAGATTTTTACTAGAGTTGACTCAGTTTTCTTTCATATTAGTGCCACTCCCCTACAAGTGCAAATTACTGTCATTCCTATATATTTTGAACCGTTATTACCATGCCCCATGGATTACCATAACTCCACCAAGTGTCTATTATATCAATAGCCTCATTTAGTACTGGGCACTCAAGTTCACCCATCTTAGTATTTAAACTTGTTGCATTTGTATATGAGCACTTGTAAAATTTGTCAGTATTTAGTTGTCTGTTTTCATGTGATGCAATTGAATGGGATTCTTTCATTTGTTTCTTTTCAGCTCCTACCTGTAATTTATCAACTTTTATCGTCTCCTCTTTATGAGGTTATAGAATATCCCCTTTAATCATCTCCTAAAGGCGAGTCTGTCCGAATTGTGTGCTTCTCCACACTTACTGGCTTCCCCGCAGCCTTTAGTTTAAAAACTCCTCTAGGAACTTTTTAATTTTACATGCCAGCAAGCTGGTTCCATTTTGGTTTAGATGGAGTCCATCTTTCCTGTATAGGCGGCTCCTTTCCACAAAGGTTCTCCATTTCCTAATACATCTAAATCCCTCTTGTGAACACCATCATCTCATCCATGCATTGAGACGGGCAGTTCTGTCAGTCTAACTGGCCTGCACGTGGCACTGGAAGCATTTCAGACATGGGCGGCTTGTGGACCTTTGGCTGGGGGAGGCTAGCTCCCAGTCTTGGAGGCCAGGGCTGCCCGGGGTAGGGGAGCAAGTGGGGCAGTTTGCCCTGGGCCCTGCGAGCTGTGGCCCGGCGGCGGTCCGGGTCTTCAGTGGCATTTCGGTGGCGGGGGGCCCTTCAGTGCTGCTGAAGACACGGAGTGACTGAAGGGCCCCATGCCGCCAAAGACTCGGACTGCCCCTGGTTGAATACAAGCGCCGCAGCTCCCCTGCTTTGTCCAGGCCTCCTGAGTCCTCTGGGCGGCCCTGTTGGAGGCAGGGCAGGCGGGTGGTGCTCACCCAGCCCCAGAGTGCTGGGAGGGCAGGTGACATGGACCCAGTGGCGGGAGGACAGACGGACGGCAAGGCCTCAGAGTGCTGGGCGGCCGCTGCAGCCCGAGCCCTGAAGTTCTGGGAGGGTGGGTGGCATGGCCACAGCCCCAGAGTGCTGTGTGGGTGGGCGGCGTGCAAGGCCCCAGTGCCAGCCGCAGCCCAAGCCAGGGCCACTGCACAAGGGAACTGGGATGAGTGGGCCAGAGCAGGAAGCAGGAGGGAGCCTGGGGGCGGAGCATGGGTGGGGCCACACCGGGCACAGCCTTCCCCAGCCTATGATACCCACCGCCCATTATTTTAGATAATGTTACCATGGAGGTCCTGGCTTTTAGCTAGTACTAAATTTGTCCCCCTCGAACTTGTCTCTTACCTTTCCCCTGTGTGGGGGGTTGTTGTTGTTTTTTGTGGGGGAAGAAAGGGGAGGTGGTGTTATTGATTCTCTTGCTTATGAATTGTTTTTTTAAACCCCTGTTCTCGCTGAGTTATCCCCATCTCCTTGTCAAGGGATAAGGGAATCAAAGGATGGAGGCTAGAGCCTCCTTAGGAAGCTCTCCACATTGCCTAGCAGGCTGCTAGTCGTCTTAGCGCAAAGAGCCCGGCTGCCCCCCGTTCCTCCCGAAACAGCCCATATTATAAAACTGCAATCAAACAGGCACCCGGCAAGCAAGCTCGCAACAAACACACCTCACATAGTGGCCCCCTCCTTCACCGGGAGAACTCCCTCACAAAAGTCTTGTTTGCTGCTCCTGCTTGCTAACTTTCCTAACCCCCTGCCCCAAGCTCTCTCTTCCCTGCCACCCTCCATTTTCAGAGGTGCTGAGCACCAACAATTTCAAGTCCATCTTGGGAACTGAGGTCATCTACACCCTTGAAAAATTAAACCTTAGTTGTGTCCAGTTGGGCACCCAAAAAATGGAGGTACCCAAACTTAGTGGATATGCTTGAAGTTTTGCTCTTAAATTGAGCCACGGAAAGGCTAACTTGCTTTCTGGAGTAAAACAAGGCATAAAAGTGCTTACCTACTCACCAGACGGGTGTTATATGTCAACTTCGCTATAGACATTTTTTTGGCTGTTGTCTGGCAGTGGCAGATTATGTATATGAGAGCAGCAAGGGTCAAAGCAATATAATTTAGCATTATTTAAATGCCTATATTTTATTGGATAAAGTATGTCACAATTTAGCGCTAAGATTGTAGTTCAAAAAGTTATATATTTTTTCCTGTTTCTCCATTTTGGTTCTGTGGGAAGCTACTGAAGTTGGAGATATTGTATCTAACTCTGCCTTAACATGGGCATAAATTGGGAGTAACTCCATTTCAATCAATGGAGTCACTTCAGTGTAAAATCAGAAGTGGGCCCAGTAGCTACTGCTAATATACCCCAGTAGCAATCTGAATTCCATTAAAGGCTTTCTGAACAAATGTACTTAGTAATAAGTGATGAATTCAGGCTTTATTGGGCATTTCCAGCTCTTTTGCTTCAAATAGGTTGTGGTGTGCTTCTAACGATTGATGCTTAGCAAATATTTTATGCAGTATGCATTTGGGAACATAAGCAGCTGTTTCATACAGATTTATATTAAGTACACTATGACACTTACATTTTACAACCGCTAGTGATGATAAATTGTCTGAGTCCACCATTTTGAATTTTAGCTTAAACAAAATATAGCATGGGCGTCATGCAGTAGTAAAGAGGGGAATGTAGTTAGTGCCAACTGGATATTTATATATAATATAGTGAGAGTCATGCTGTTCAGCCTGATGTATTTTTTAATCACCATTTGCCAGTAGCTAACCCTCAGAGAGGATTGCTTGCATTATAAAAATAAAGGCCCCAAATTTTCAAACCCGCCTGTTTACAGTTAGGTGGCTGAATCCATCTCTTGGCACCCACATACAAATAATCTGTTTTTCAAAGCTATGGTGCATGTAAATGTTTCCTGCTTACAAATTCGATGCAGTTCTCATCTCCTTCAGTAGGCTTTCTGCGTGCTCAGCTTACCTGAGAAAATTGGAGGGCCTTATCTTTAGATGGCTAAATATGGTTTTAGGAACATCAATTTGTGCACGTGGCATAGAACGTTTTGGCACCTCTTTACCCCTGGGTGGCATTTCACCTTTGAAATTGAGCTCCGTGTGGCTCGAAAGTTTGTACCTTACACCACCAGAAGTTGGTCCAGTAAAAGATACTAGCACACCCACTTTGTCTCCCACTGTCAGGGCCCTCCCTAGAGGGGTGCGGGGCCCAGGACAAATCAGCCCATATGACACCCCCTTAACATTATTTTTATACGGGTGAAATCTGGTGTGGGGAGGGGGCACCAGTGCTGGCGGGCGAGGGAGGCTGGAGAGTCACAGAGTGGCACTGTGCTAGGGCAAAGGGGCCCCTTGTGCTGGGGGGTAGGGGGGGGTGTTCCTGGAAAAGGGAGGGGTGTGGGATGGAAGGGCAATGGATGGGGTCAGCCTGTCACTGGTGTGTTCCGGTGGCCGGTGCGGCAGCAGGCGAGCAAAAAAAAGAAACACAACGCATGCGTCCCACGGGTGAGTGCGGGCCTGACCCCTGCTGCTGGTGCCAAGCTCCCCCCTGTCCCCCCCGCCCGCTAACCACCCAGGCTAGCCTGCCCCCCCCCCCCCCCCGGCATCCCTAACCCACCCCCACCTCGGGCCGGCCTTGTTCCCCCCACACGACACATGCACATTGAAGCGCGGGGCCCCCCCAAAACACAGAGAGCAGTCACCCCATTCGCCATACCCAAGGGACGGCTCTACTCACTGCACTATCCACTGTTAGCTGGTTATCGTAAGTGTTACAGGAGCAGTGTGCCATATAGTTCTGTGAACTTTAGCCCCTTGATTAGTTAGGCCTGGATTCTGTGGTGCCCCCAAGCTGCACTTGACATAGGACCAGGGTAAAGTTAGCAGGGAGTACACAAAAGTGACTTTACACTTGGCTGCTCTAAGTTGGCTGCCCTATCCAGGGCCCTTTGGCGCCATTCTGGTAGCTGGAGATTGCTGGAGTTTAGCAGTACTCGACTCACATGCTGTTTTCCTCAGCCATGCCCCCTAGTGGTGGAGGACAAGGCCATTGAGCTGCCACATCAACCTTATGCCAGTAGCAGGGGCGGCTCTAGGCACCAGCGCAGTAAGCGTGTGCCTGTGGCGGCAAGCCGGTGGGGGGGCGGTGTGCCGGTCGCTGTGAGGGTGGCAGGCGGCTTTCGGTGGCAATTCGGCAGCAGGTATGCCGAAGCCGCGGGACCGGCAGATCACCTGCCAAATCCACGGACCACCCGCAGATACTGCCGTGCTTGGGGCGGCAAAAAACATAAAGCCACCCCTGGCCAGTAGCAAGTTCCCCCTGACCTGGGGAAATCCTTAGAAGGCTGGCTAAGCAAGTTTTACAGCTCCTTTGTCCCTTGCAGGTATGCATACACTGCATACTTTTTTCAGCAGCATGTGGCGTACATACCTGCATAAATGCCCCTCCCCTGCCCAGATATAAATAGTTGTGGAGCTGGTGAGGCAAGTAGAGGAAAGAGGGATCTATGTGAGTATATGCCCTACACAGCTCTCTACTCACCCAAGTCATACCTCCCCAGCTACACTGCTCCCCTCTGTAGGAAAAGACTTGCCTAGCCAGGAAAGGCTGCGCCAGCTCCCCACAGCGGGAGCTCTTCCCAGCCACAGGGAAAGGCTCTGGGAGCTGATGAAGATTTTCCCCAATGTATCCCCCCACCAGAATTTTTCACAGAAGCTAGACACAGAGACGGAGTAAGATTTATTGGGCCCTGAGGACAAAGAACATCTTCCTCTCCGCCCCACCCCCACGGGGCCCTGCTCCCCACAAGGCCCTGACGCCTGGCCAGAAGCTGGAGCAGGGCCATTGTATGAGCTGCCCAGGGAGCCCGGGGCCACTGTGGGGAGCCCTGGACCTCCACCTGCCCTGGGGGGCAGAGACACAGGCTGGGGGCTGCTCTCAGGCTCCCCAGCCCCTCACTCAGGGCAGGTGAAGGGTCCAGGGCTCCCCACAGCGGCCCAGGCTCCCAAAGGTGATGGGGGTGGGGGTTGTGGCTGCACATTGGTCACCTGAGGGTGTGACCTGAAGGTGACAGGACCGTTGGGGTGGGGACTGAACAGCGGTCAGGATATGGCCTGCCGAATCATTACTTCTGATGCTGCTACAAGGCTGGGCATGCCTTAGCATAACTCCCAGCTCCTGGGGAGTGTTAGCTATGTGTGCCACTGAGACGATGAGTACAGGGCCCCGTGAGATGGTTTGACAGTCACTCACTAGAGCAGAGCTGCGCTGTGAGTCACTGTTTGCCTGTGCTATGATGGGGAAGCCACAAGGGCCTGCTCAGCTGGGGCACAGGGCGGGCGCTTCAGCCCCTGATAGCGAATACCACGCAGGGACGGGGTAGGAAAGCCCTCGCAAAGGCTCCTCCCGACCCTCATGCTGCTTGTTCTCAACCTCTGCATGAGCCGCTTGTGCCCAGCTGAGGTGCCAGTGCCAGGCCACGGCTGAGCACTTCCACAAAGAGGCAGACTGTTGTTGCTTATGGAGACCACAGTGTCCAGCAAACCCTGGATAGCAAGTTTGGGGTCTGGGAGACCTGGGAAGGAACCTGAGCCCAGCATCTCCAAGAGGACAATGGGGTGAACCCTGGGGATGGGGAGCAGAGGGGAAGGTATCTAGGCCCAGGGGAGGAGACTCTGGAGGTGGGGCGGGAAGCCTGGAGGGTGGGAGGAGGCGGGGAGGGCTCTGCGCTGTGGTGGGGGGAAGAGGTGCTCAGGCCAACTTGGGGTGGAGGTTTGGGCACCCTACCACTGGCTAGACACCACACTGTAGCCACCACAGTATGGATGCAGCAAGCATCCCATGGCAGTGTGTAGCTACACATAACCTACATCCCACCAACAGTAGCGTGTCATGTAGCTGTAGCATCAGAGCGGTGCAAAGGGGCTATGGTGCACCTGAAAAATCTGCCCCCTTTGTATTTTACATACATTATAGGAAATGGTGTCTCCAAAGTGTAACATACACCGTTTTTCTCCTGTGTTAGCAAAAGGCAGGGTCAAATTCCATGCCGTCCAGTCATGTTGTTGGCTGAACTTGCAAGGCTTTCCACTCATTGGACGGCATGCCTCGGCCTGCATGTCTGTAATGTACTGGTCAACTTTTGACTGGCCACATCTGATCAATTCCAAAATTTCAGAGGCTATGCTAGGCATCAGTGGCCAGAACCCTAGTGATTTGGGAAGAAAGTGGGCACATGGAAGGGGGGAGGGGCTTTCAAGCCCCTGCCTTCTGATTAGCACAGACCAGTTTCAAGCACGCTGCAACTGTCTATAGAGCAAATTAAACAACAAACTGATTGATGGCTCCCATGCATGTCTTTGAACATACCCCCCAGCCCACCCTGAAGAGCGCTACATGCATGCCCTGCTGGCAGCAACCAAATAGCTCCGCCAGTAGGAACAGTCCTTCCCAGGGCCGGTGCAAGGAAGTTTCGTGCCCTAGGTGAAACTTCCACCTTGCACCCTCCCCCCAGCCCTGCGGCAGCTCCCTGCACTGAGGCGCCCCCACCCGCGGCAACTCCCCCCCCCCCTGGGAGCCGTGCGGCAGCTCCCCACCCCAGCTCACCTCTGCTCCGCCTCCTCCCTGAGCATGCCGACCCCGCTCTAATTCTCCTCCGCTCCCAGGCTTGTGGCGCCAAGCAACTGATTGGTGCTGCAAGCCTGGGAGGCAGGAGAAGTGGAGCGGCTGTTAAAAAAAAAAATTGGGAGCACCGCTTTTTGGCGCCCCCAAATCTTGGCGCCCTAGGCAACTGCCTAGTTTGCCTAAATGGTAGCACCGGCCCTGGTCCTTCCTTCCTGCCTCCCTCCTAGCTCCCGGTCTCCTCACGTCAGTGGCAGGGTGGGAGAAGAGACAGAGGGCATCAGCCTGAGCCCAACCCTTCCAAACTAGAGGGAAGAAAGATATTTGGGAGAGGTGGGATCCCCTGAATTGGTGGGGGAGAAGGATTTGGTGGGGAACAGAGCCCCGGCTGTTGGGAGAGGAACAGAGTCCCTGGCATAGTGGGAGACCTTGCTGTGCAGGGGGGATGGGGAACAGAGCCCCTGGCAGGGTGAATGGAGGACCCTGCTGTAGGGGGAGCACACAGGACCCCTTGCAGGGAGGAGTTGGCGCGGGGGGCATGATATGGGAGAATGGGGGCTTACAGCACCCCTGGTGGGTCAAGGGAGCTGGGGAACCCTGCTATGGGCAGGTGACACAGACCCCCAGCCAACCAGGCATGGGGGCATTTCAGTAAGACCATGAAACAGAGGGGGATGGGAGGGTGGCACACAATGAGCTTGTGGAGGAGAAATGAAGGATTGCCAAGAGCCCCTGATCCATACAATGAGCTTGGCTATAGAGTGTGTTTGGTTCTGAATACAATTTACCACTAAAAAGGTAGACATTCCCCTAGTCCACTTGCAAATGTATGGCACCTTCTCATGTAGTAAGGGGTGTTTTTTCACCCTTTTTGGGTAAAATGTAACATGAACTCATCAAAACAGTAGGAACATGTTTAACTAGGACCAGGACTGTAGCCAGAGCACTACTCCTTAAATGAAAGGCCTTTAAGCATTTTACAGTTACAGGTAGTGTAGCAGGGGACAGATTATGATGCTGCACTGTAAACAGAAGGAGTGTTTTCTCTCTGTACATTGTTTATTCCTAGGTTCAACATCAGCCAGAAAATGGGCTGATCGGGTAAGACTATTTGTTTGTATAACGTTAGGGTTACCATATTTCAACAATCAAAAAAGAGGACGGGAGGAGCCCCGCCCTAGCCCCGCCCCTGTCCTGTCCTAGCCCCGCCCCTGCCCTTTCCACTTCCTGCCCCCTCAGAACCCCCAACCCCCCCCCCACACTCCTTGTCCCCTGACTGCCCCCTCCTGGGACCCCCTGCTCCTAACTGCCCTCCAGAACCCCACCCCCTACCTAAGCCTCCCTGTTCCTTGTCCCCTAACTGCCCCCTCCTGAGACCCCCCCACCTGTACCCTGACTGCCCAAAACCTTACACCCCCAACCCCCAGACAGCCCCCCCCCGAACTCCTGACCCATCCAACTCTCCCCCCTGCTCCCTGTCTCTTGACTACCCCCCCCCCCCGAACCTCCCTGCCGCTTCTCTGGCCCCTGGCCCCCTTACTGTGCTGCAGAGCGGTGCGCTCGGCAGCGGGGGAGGGGAGCAGGGTCGGAGCTCCAGACTGCCGGAGACCGAGGCGAATGGCCAGCCGGCGATCTGCGAATGCAGGGGGGGCGGGGGAGGGAGGGAGAGAGAGGAGGGGAATGGTCTCAAGTTTCAGGGGAGAGGAGGGGGAAGTGAAGGAAGGGCTCTGGCTGCCGGAGCCCGTGCGAGTGGCACGATCCGGCCGGTTGCCCTGTAAGCCGTGCACGCGCTGCATGGGGGGAAGTCCGGACATTGACAAATTCCCCCCGGACGCTATTTTTAACTTAAAAAAGCCGGACATGTCCGGGGGAATCCGGACGAATGGTAACCCTATATAACGTAACTGTATCATAGAAGGGCATTTACTGCACTTATCGCAGCCAGTAAGTCCAAAGGCATAATTTAAGCTACAGAAATATGTCCCTCTCCATGCTGACCAACCCTCAAATAACCCCACCAGATCCTTTGCCTTAACTGCATCTAGGTCTGTAGGAGTAGATGTCAATATGAAAGTTGCTGTAATATGGCAGTAGTGATAAACTCAGTCAATTTCACACACTGGGATGAGGAAGTCAACCTGAGGGTTGTAACATGGAAGAGTGTTCAAGACAGATCTGAAGGCCAGGTCTGATTCTGACTTTAGCTGTACATTGAAATGCTGGAGATGTACCTCACTTAGATTAAAATAATAGAATTGAAATGTTTACCAACAAAAGGCTGGAGCAATGATAAGTCTCCTTTCTATGAAGTACCATCATTTTCAGTTTAAAATGGACTGTCTTTAGTTTTGAAGTGAGAATAATTTCCCCGCCCTGTTGTATTCCACTGCACAACAATAACAAAGAATAAATGAGTGGCATTGAATCTTGTACTATGAGCTTATTGGCACGAGCTCTTCGCTTTACAACTTCACTTTGTGTACCCCACACACCTTCTGGGTGTAGTGTTCTGTCCCATCTATTGGGGTGTGGTTGGGGGGGGGGTACGAAAAAAAAAAAGAGAGGGAGACTGACTGCTCTACAGTCTTAGTTAAGTGCTTGTTGGCTTTTAGCTCATGCGGTAGAAGCTCATACACTAAGCTCCAGCGGTCCCATGTGCGATCCCGCCCAACGATGACCAGGGTCTGTTGGTCTTACATTTGCGCCTCTTGGCAAAGCAGCAAAACTTTTGATTCATGTTTTTAAATGGCCTTCTGCAGGATGATGTTGAATCCCTGTCATTAGTGGGTTTTTTAAAAGAATAGGCTAAACAAACGTGATCTAGGTCAGTGGGGTGGGCAACCTGCTGCCTGTCAGGGTAAACCGCTGGTGGGCCGTGAGACCGTTTGTTTACATTGACTATCCGCAGGCACAGCTGCTCCCAGTGGCTGCGGTTCGCACGGCCCCACTGCTTCCCCACTGCCTGGTGACTGTTATGGTGATTTACACCAACTGATGATCTGGCCCCATATTATCCAGAACTCATCATCGGTGATCCCTCAAAGTTGAGGGCAATTGTCTTTCATGGATTGTCCATTTCAAGTTAACTGTGGGACAACTGATGGCTGCTGAGGCCTATTCTAGAGCCACAGACTCTACCACATTGCAGGCAAGTATTTCCGAGCAGGATGGGTGAACATGCAATGTTAGTTTGAGCCATGGCGTGCTCTTTCTGTTGCTCCTGTTTTACCATTACAGGTAGTCACATCTGGTGCTCAAAGTGCCGAGCTCCCTGCCTCAAGCAATTCCTCCAGTGTGTCAGTCCGGGGCTACACATTCCCATGAGTTAATGTCAATATTACATTTCATCGTATTAGCCTTGAAGACTTTTTTGTAGTGTTTTTTTATGCCCTCCTCTAGCATATTTGCCTTGGCTGAATTGAGACTTGAGATCTTGTTTTGGCAGTCTGAAATCAGGCATCTGGACAATATGACCTGCCCAGGGAATTTGATGATAGCTAATCATCATCGCAATGCTCATGATATGGACTTGCAAGAGGACGCTGATGTTAGTGCATCTATCAGCCCATTTAATTCAAAGCATCTTACGCATACAGCATTTATGACACTTCTCCGATGCCTTAAGTTGTTCGTCTATATTGTCCACATTTCAGCCCCATACACTAGGGCTTTGTAAACCACAAGTTTGGTTTTAATTATGTGTTGCAATCGTCAAACACCCTCTTTCTCAAATGACCAGAAACTCAGCTAGCACATTTGAGCTGGTACTGGATTTCTTCCTCAATGTCAACTGTCTGTGACAGGTGGCCTTCAAGATATGGGAAATGCACAAGGTTCTCTGAAAGGTTATCATGGAGCTGTGTTGCTGGTGCTGGAAATTGTGTACCAGGAGCTTGCTGACAGAAAACTTTTGTCTTCTGAATGATGAGTGTCAGTCCCATTTTCTGCTATGCTTCAACAAAGACATTGATGATCGCCTGAAGCTCTGTTTCCGAGTGAGCACACACTCCAGCATCGTCAGCATACTGAAGCTCGATGACTAGGATCAGCAGTGTTTTGGTTCTGGATTGGACGTGGCCCTGGTTGAACAGCTTACCATCCATTCAATAGATGTAGCTACAACTACATGTGTTCTATATACACAGGTGATGGGATAAAACCAATTTCAGTTTCATTAGCCTATGTACAGCTCTAGGCTGTACACTCTGGGCTAGATCCAGAGCGGCATTGGAACACAAAGCTGTCCTGAAGCCAGCTTACCTGGCTCCTAGAAGATCCCAGGGTAGAGGGGAGCTCATGGGGTGAGGTGGCAGGGGAATAGTCATTGCAGTCACTTCTACACTACTGCTCCCGCCAGCCCTTCAGCCAACACAGGGGCTAAGGGACAGGGGGCACAGCAGAGGTTCCTGTTTCAGCAATCCACAGCTGCTGGACTGGTGCCGTGGGGTTGTCAGCAGCCAGTACAAATTCCACTGGCATATCAGCCTTGTTAAACATGACACACACAGTAGGCAGTACAAAGTGCAGCATGGGCAAGACACTTTGCCCAAGGAACCCTGGGCAGGAGGGAGTAGCAAAATAACCAGGTCCCACTGTTACAGCCTCTAGAGCTCATGCAGGCAAAGAGAAGCCAGGGGGTTATGCCCTTTTGTTGGCTTGTGTTACAAGGAAGGAAAAATGCCTTTTCTGTATTTGCTAGTGAAGTTACTTCCGAATGAGCAGTAACCGAAAGTGAGGCTGCACAGAGGATGCTGGATTGTGAGCAGTTTTAAACCCATTATTCTCACAGGGGGTTATAAGAGGCCTCACTAAAGGGCATAGTTCTTTGCCTTTCTGTCAAGGATCAGCTAGTCAGTCTCTCATCTCCCTTCATTTCAAGTTGCCAACAATCCCTCTGTTTTCCCATTGCATAAGAAAAATCTAAAAGAACAACAAATGCCCTAGAAAGTGGAATTTTTTAAACAAGGCAGATGCTGCCAGTAAACAAAAATAATGCAACATGCGAGGCACTGGAGCCAGACTAGGAACATTCAGCAAATATGTATGAAGTGAAGTGTTACAAAGTGCTCATTGCCCCAAAACTGGATTAAGTCAGGCTACAGTTTGCTGCAGGGTGTGAAACGTGCAGAACTTTTTACAATGGCCCTCCCATATCCACGTCCCCTTCGCTTTTATACCACATTGCAGGCATCAGTCTCTCAAGCCAGATCAATGAATGAAATCCCAAAGATGCTTCAGGTTCCATTCAGTGTCTCCTTCCTTTGGGGATTTAAAGGCTAACACAGTACACATGAGGAATGTTCTGCAAGAATGATGCATGAGTGCGTCCCTTCAGAAGGAAAATAATGGCTGGATGTGACCATATTAAAATGACTCCAATGTCAGATTTTTTTAAACCCACCCCTCTCACTCATCTTTACAGATGGAGTAATAAAGGAATAATAATATTGCAAGCTTGGGGAACACTTGAGAACATAATAAATAACAAAACTCTACTTACCACTACTTCCAGTTTCTTTTAAAGACATCAATGTAGCACTTTCTCTTGCTACGGAAGGGATTTCAAAACAGGTAACAGTTATTCATTTCGCTTTCGTCTTGTAATCTGTTAAAGGAATCAAATAGTTACATCTGCTAGGGTAATCCTGCAAACCCTTGGAAAATAATGTTTTGAACTGCCTAAATGGAATGTTAAATAGCCACTAGAAGGCAGTCATGTATAAGGGAAAAACTTCAAAAGCAGATTACTGTACCAGATGTCTCTGAACCGATTATGCATGGCGCTCAGAAATCTAATTCTACAGTCATGAGTTGTTAGGATCCTATCTTGTTTACTGTAATTTGAAATAATTGCTTTATGGGAACCAGGAGCTTTCATAGCCAGTCAGAAGGGAAAAAACCCGCATCTCTGTCTTGTATTAATGTTTTGCAGAAATACTGGTAACTTTTCAAAGATTGTCAGCCTTTTAGCTGGGCACCTGTGCAGTATCTGATTTCAGGCAGAATCTCTGAGGTGCAATTGCTAAATCGGTGGACTAAGTGTGAACATCTGTTACCAGGTCTAACATGCTTATAGACATGAAAACATGTCCATAATTCCAAGGTAAAGCCCAAGGCGAAGAATGCTGTCTCGGGATAATAGTCTCCTGTTAATCAGCAAAGCTGAAGCATTTATGGAAAGTAAATGTGTTGCAGGCAGAAACCAAGTCATGTATTTCTGAATCAAGAGCTATTAGCCCTGTGACAGTCTTTTATCCCATCGACTCTATTTCTGTTCCAAATGGTCACAAGGACACTTGCCAAACTTGAGCACTGTGATGGTCAGTGTGTACATACAGCTTAGGGATGTGCATGTACACTTTGAGGTGTGGGGATTTGTGCTTGTGGGTAGGGGAACATGATGCTTCAACAGTAAACCAGTTTCACTAAGAATCTTTAGTGCAGCAGCCCTGTTAAATGCTGGGCAACATGAGGCCTGGGCTACACTACAAAGTTGTGACAACCTAACTTTACATGTTTCAACTTAGTTATGCATGCGTCCACACCTAAATTTGTCTCTCGTCAATGCAGCAACCCTCTTACAGCGACACAATAACACCACCTCTCTGAACGACACAAAACCACAGTCAACCTGCTTCCATCGAAATAGTGCCAGTGTTGACACTGCATTACCCGTGTCAACCGTAACAGTCCTCCAGCAATGGTCCCACAATGCCCTGGCCCTGCAACAGGGGCCACTCCAGTCACAATTTTGAACTCCACTGCTCACAGGTCACGGTCAACAGAACCCGTCCCACTCCCAATGCTTTAAAATCATAGAATCATAGAATCATAGAATATCAGGGTTGGAAGGGACCTCAAGAGGTCATCTAGTCCAACCCCCTGCTCAAAGCAGGACCAATTCCCAACTAAATCATCCCATCCAGGGCTTTGTCAAGCTGGGCCTTAAAAACCACCAAGGAAGGAGGCTCTACCACCTCCCTAGGTAACGCATTCCAGTGCTTCACCACCCTCCTAGTGAAATAGTGTTTCCTAATATCCAACCTGGACCTCCCCCACTGCAACTTGAGACCATTGCTCCTTGTTCTGTCATCTGCCACCACTGAGAACTGCTGAGCTCCCTCCTCTTTGGAACCCTCCTTCAGGTAGTTGAAGGCTGCTATCAAATCCCCCCTCATTCTTCTCTTCTGGAGACTAAACAATCCCAGTTCCCTCAGCCTCTCCTCATAAGTCATGTGCTCCAGACCCCTAATCATTTTTGTTGCCCTCCGCTGGACTCTTTCCAATTTTTCCCCATCCTTCTTGTAGTGTGGGGCCCAAAACTGGACACAGTACTCCAGATGAGGCCTCACCAATGTCGAATAAAGGGGAACGATCACGTTCCTCGATCTGCTGGCAATGCCCCTACTTATACAGCCCAAAATGCCGTTAGCCTTCTTGGCAACAAGAGCACACTGTTGACTCATATCCAGCTTGTTTTGGAAATGCCTTTTCCTTGGTGCCCACCTTGGTGAGCCATCCAGCCATGCTGGCTCCATGCATACAGTGAGCTACACCTCGACGTGTTCCTGCCTGAAACAGGACAGAAGTCCTGTATCCCCTCAGCCTGTGGGAAGACAAGGCTATATGAGCCCAGCTGCAGAGCAACCAAAGGACTACAGATAACTGTGCAGCTTGCTCAGGGGATGCTACGCCTGGGGCACAACAGAGATGAGCCTTAATGCTGGATGAAAGCCAGGGGACGTCGGGAGGCATAGCAGAAGACAAGGGAGGGCAATGACAAATCTGGGGCCACCCTGAATACCTGCCGCTTCACCATGAACTGCATGCCATACTTGGTGGGGACCCCCACCAACACCCTGAATGCAGGGATGCTGAGAGCCATTGAACCAAACCATAAACCCTATATATAATGGAAACCACTTCAAGCTAGGGGAGTGGGGCAGCACCCCCATTTCCAGCTCCTATGCCTGAATGTGACCACAGACACTTGGCGAGGGCTGGGCGAGAAAACCCCTCCAGTGCACAGCGAGGAGGAGGGGATATAGTAGGGGGCACAAACAATGTGACGACCCTGCAGCGCTTCAAAATTCTGCCAGAATTGAGCCGGTCCTGTCAGGTGAGTACAGCTGAGCCTGGGGATGAAGCGGTAGGGAGCTCGGGTAGGTGTATTGAGGCACTAGTTCTTATCAGCATGTTTGTTTCCCTTTTCAGTGCCTTCCCCTTCCGCTGCCTGCGCGCGTGTTTCAAAATGGTGCCCATCTGCTCATTCAGAGAACAAAGGTATTGACCTTTCATTTGTCACTTTAGTTTTGAAAACAGCAGTACAAAGACAATTAAAATGAATACATTGGCAGGTGTGTATCGCTGCCACTTCATTGAATTATACATGGTAGGAAATGAATTTAAAAAGTGTAGGGTAGATTAGTCTGAATTACACAGTTCAATACAGATCATTGTCCTATGCTCAGCTTGAGCTAGAAGCAGCAGTCACTTGTGGTGGGTTGGTCTAGGCAGTGTGGGAGGGAAGTCTCCCCAGGAGGAGTACAGTACTTTATTTATATGAACAGGGATGTCCCTTTTAGCCCCTTGAACAATCATGATGAAACTTTCATGGAGCTACTCTCAACCCTTTCCCAAATGTTCCTAGGAATGGTGGCCTGGTTCCTGCTCCCACAGTAGGAGACATTCCCATGCCATTCTCCAATGTGGGCCACTGGCATCATTACAGTAAACAGGACAAGAGCATATGGGCCCCGGTGGCTTTGGCACATCTGTAGCAGCTGCTTTCTTTGGGCCTTTATCACCCTCTGGAGTGAGATAGCCAAAATCACCGCTGCCTGTGAAAATATTGGCAATATTCAGTGCACGTTCCCTATATGCATACGCAGGGCGATCCAGCACCTAAACCTCCCTTGCAACAAGTCCCCACCCTTGCTATGCCATACTCACCATGGCTTAAGCTGTAGAGCAGTGCTGTCATGAGCTGCTCCAAAGCTAATCTGGCACTTCGAATTTTTTTTTTTTAACTGAAGAGCTTTATGGGGGAAAATGTCAAGACATTTTTCTGTTATACCTGTAAATCTAACGCTGTATCTGTCTCTTTTTATCAGCATCCTCAACTGATGGGAGGTGGCCCTTCCATGCCTGCTGAAGGCCGGACCCAAATCAGGCCAAGAAAGAAGCGGACCAGGGAGGAAATGTTCTATGAGCTCATCCAGTCCTCTGCAGTAACTGACCATGACCACAGGGGCTGAATGGCCCAGACCAGGAACAGAGAGAGCAGATGCTGGAGGAGGGCGTAGCGACCAAGAGATGGCATCCGGAAGTGCACCAGCACATTATGGCTGTGCTCAGGCAAGAAACGCAACTGTTGCAAAACATTACGGAGGTAAGACTAGGTTGGACAAACATCTGTGGTTTACTTGGTCCTGCCTCAGTGCAGGGGGCTGGACATGATGACCACTCAATGACATTTTCAGCCCTACATTTCTATGATTCTATTATTCTAAATACCCAACGACTCCTTACACAGCAGCATTTTGATTCCATGGAAAACTCCATGGTCACTGCTCCTCATACCCCCCTGCACAACAGGTGGCAGCAAGGCCTGAACCCTTACCACTGCACAGCAGCGGGGGAACAAGGAGAACTATGATTACATCTACATTGACCTGTGATAACTACAGGATCAGCCATCAAGCCCAGTGCACTATTTGTTTTCACCATGAATGAAGCTCTTTAGTATGGTCAGTGATGTTTTCTTATGTACTTTTTACTTGTTTTTGTGATAAGTATCGATTTTCAGCTTGTTTATTTGCCCTTCAGGTTTGTTGCTTGTTCATTTGCACACAATAAAGTTTTAGTTTTTGAAAGCCAGAGTATATTTATTTATTAGTTTGCAAAGCCCCACCCGCTCATACACACGATTTATAACAGCCGTCACTCCATATTTAATGTCTTTATACACGGAATCAGACAAGTGCTCAAAAGCATCACACAACACTACTGTGGCCAACTGTTAAAATGATCTTTTGAGGCCTCTGTCAGCCAGATAGCTTCACAGTTGGCTCTTCTAATTGGCCTTGTGTCTGGCTGTTCAAAATCAGCAGGCAGCCGGTCCACCTCACCCTTCCCCCGGCCCCTTGCTTCCCAAATATTACATAAAACACAACACGCCGCAGTAATGCTAGGAATGTTTGTCTCACTGAGATCCAAGCTAGTCATGAGACATTGCCAGAGAGTTCAAAGTCTATCAAGTGCACATTCAACTGTCATCCTGTATCTGCTCAGCCAGTAGTTGAATCGTTCCTTGGTTCTGTTGAAGTGGCCAGCATACAGGTTCATGAGCCGTGGGAGCAAGGGGTGGGAGCAAGGGGCATTTCAGCATCACCAGTGGTAATATGCTAGTCAGGGAAGACAGGCCCTACTTGCAACTTTGGGGAAAGTCCTGTGTTTTAAAGATGCAAGAATCATGCACTTTCCCTGACCAGGCCACATTAACAGCAGTGAAGCATCCATGGTGAGCCACTAGCACTTGCATAACCACGGGAAAATCCCCCTTTTGGTTTACATGCTCTCTGGCAAGGTCTGGTGGTGCCAGAATAGGGCTATCCCCCACCAGAGTGCAGGACCCCCCATTGCTTCAAAGCCATCTCCTGTTTCCTGCATATTGCTAAGAGTCGCAGTCCTGTGCCGCAGGAGACACTTAATGGCCTTGCACCTTGGATGACAACAGCCCCCCACTGTGGATTTTCCAACTCCAAACGTGCCACGTGGCAATCCTGTGGTGCAAGCTTCCATAGCACAAGCGCCATTTGCTTTTCCAGTGTTGATGCAGCTTTCATTCTGGTGCCCCAGGCTGGAGGGAGCTCAATACACAGAACCAGCAATATGGTCTTTCGCATCCGAAACTTCTGCAGCTACGGCTCTTCACACGATGCTGACAAAAGACAGTCCCTGCCTGAAGAGCTTACAGTCAGAGTGTAAGACAAATAGTGAAATCAACCAAGAGGGGAGGTCTGGAGGATGGGGCAATGGTCATACAAACACAGTCACTAGCTTTGTGCACAGTTTGAAGGGTTAGGGTAGGTGGCTTGCTTGGCTCAGCAGCAGTAGTCCTGGCTCAGAATTACACTCTCATAAAATCTCCATTTTTCCTTGGGCGAATGTAGGCTTCTTAAGCGTGGCACGTCTCTCTCTCCCCTGTCCCATCCTCCAAGGATGGAGGCCCAGCTACTTTCAGTTCAAAAGTTCAACTACGTCCACACTTCCCAGAGCGCCTCTTGTTTCTCCTCTAGTGCCTTAGTTGTCTGTGGTTTCTCTCGACTCAGGCTTATACAGTCCGTTGGGGTGGTTTTTTCCAGGCTTCAGTTTGTCCTTTCCCCCCTCTTTCTCTGGATTCCAATTATGCTCAGGGCCAGGCTGTTCTTCCCAGCTCGGCTTCAGCTTTGGCACCCTGCCGTTCTCCATTGTATCTGGGGTTTATTTTCTTTCTTCTTCGACTCCTCTCCCAGCAGAGGCTTTAATTTTTCACTGTCATGTGCTTAGTAGATGATTTATTCCTGGTCTCTTTGCTTTACATCATGAGACCCGCTGACAAGATCTTGTACTGCCTTTTGCTTTCATCAAACACTTTCAAGTTTTTCCCTGTACATTTCCAGCTAGTCTTTCTGGCTCTGGATTCGTTTCGGCACTCGTTCCTTCTTTCTCCACTTGCCTTCGGCGGCTTTGTTTTCATCCGAGCCGCCTGTTATTAGCGGCCAATGTCCTTTCGTGCTCCAGAGTCCCCGGTCCTTTTTATACTTCAACTTTTAAAAAAGGCTCTTTCCAGGCTCCCAAATGCCAGGACAGGCACCAGGAGCTAGGGGTGTTGGAAGGCCTCCACTTTACACTGGAAGGTGAGTTTGGTATTAGCAGGCAAGTAGTTCAGCTGAGTTAGAACTGGAACAGCTTTGCTTAAAAGTGAAAAACCTATTTATATGTGCCCAAAAGATGACCAAAGATTTTTTACTAAAAATAAAGGCCCCAGTTCTCTCAGCCAGCCAAGGTGGGCTTGGCACACGCCCAGGAGGAGGGCAAACATGGCCTAAAGGCAATGGTGCTGGAACCTCAATGGCCACGCTCCTTACTTTTTAACATGCGTGTAGTTTGTGTGTGTGGCGGGGAGAGGTAGGGGGGAGCCTTTCCCCTCCCAAACTGCAGTGTTTTGAGCATTGGCCTGCTAAACCCAGGGTTGTGAGTTCAATCCTTGAAGGGGCCATTTAGGGAACTGTGGTAAAAATCTGTCTGGTGATTGGGCCTGCTTTGAGCAGGGGGTTGGGCTAGATGACCTCCTGAGGTCCCTTCCAACCCTGATATTCTATGATATGGCAACGCTACCACCCTCAAGGACCCACCTGCACTAGGGGAATTCTCCAATGCCTGGTTAACCCTGAGTTAGCACTGCATGGTGACCTAGCTGACTTCATTTGTGACCTTACTGGTGGGCGGTTGCAGACATATCCCCAAAGTGGCTGCCAGAGGAAAGGCTTTCCTTAGCCATTTCAAAATTAGACCTAATGGCCCTGAGGCAGCAAAGCACATGCTTAAATTTAGCAGAACTGCACATGTGCTTAAAATGAACCACATGCCCAAGTGTTATGTAGTACTGGGGCCACTGAGCCTGCACCGGCGTGCCTGACCCAGGCTAGTCACCCATTGATTTCAGGGAGTATATGCCAGAGTGCAGGACTGGGCCCAGGGCTTAGACTGCACTATACATAAAGGTGAGCAAATTACAGAGGGCCCTACAACCCCAGCTGAGGGAGAGGCCACATTGCCCCAGGAGCAGGGGCACAAACATGTGCATGCTTCATCCTTGTGCCAGGGTGAAGTAATCTGTACCAGCTCTTTCCCCAGTGCAGCGTAAGCCCAGGCATGGAAACTGCTGTAGGGCGCAGGGAAGAGGGGGGCGCAATAGGCCCTGAGACCTGTGGCAGAACAGCAGCTCTAGCCAGAAAGCAGGACGGTGGCCCAGCTAGCCCCTGCTGCCTGCCAGGCACTGACCCTGACCCCACCCCTCTCTGCAGGGAGCGTAGAGCGGCTGACCCAGAATGCTCCTGCCCATTACACAAGGGCCCAGCCACCTCTGGGTTCATGAGCCCACTGCCCTGCTCAGCCACTGCCGCCTCTAGCCATCACCAACTGGGACAGGTGCTGCCACCACCTCCCGCCGCCGCCTCCTCCATTCTCCTGCACTGCAGGAGGTGAGTCCCGCTGGCCAGTGTCAGTCACCCGGGAAATGACCCCTTCCGCTGCCTCCCCATCCCCAGCCTCCCTCCCTTGGCTGTCCTAGTGCTGTCCTCCGCCTCTTGCTCGCTCCCTGGCTCTCCCTCTGCATGCTAGCAGAGCTTAGTGTTCACCCTGCTCGTCCACAGCCAGGCTTTGCAATCCCAAGGGTGATGGAAACCTTGCCGAGTCGGGGTTGGCTGTTGACTTTTGAAAGACAGAGATGTGTGTGTCAATTCCCACACCCCTTTTGCCCTGGTTAAACCCTGTTGCAAACATTTGAATTTTCCCTTTCCAAGCCGGGGGAGGAAAATCTCTCACTGTGCCTGCCCTGTTCAATGTGAGTCATGGCAAGTCACTGAGTGTGAAAGGGAAACCAAAGGGACTACCACCCCGGCCCTCCTCCAGTTCTGATAATTGGTTCTCACTGATCACTTGCTACCAACCCCCAGGGAACGTGTCCTCCTCCCTCTCATTCACCAGGGTATGGATATGTACTTTATATCATCACGTGATGAATATACTGTTTGATATGTAGGCTTGGCAGAACTAACGTTTTTTAATATAATTTTGTCAGATAATGTCTGTGTATTGGCAACACACCATACCATGCCACTCTTACTTTTGCACTGCTGCTGGTAGCAACGCTGCCTTCAGAGCTGGGTGCCTGGCTAGCAGCTGCCCCTCTCCGGCTGCCCAGTCTGTGCTTAATTTGTGCCAGGGCTTACCAGGGCTGTGCCACGACACCTCTTTCATTACAAATTAAGCACTGCCCCCACTTCCCCTCTCTCTGAAATGGGTTGGGCTTTTTTTTTTTTCTTTTTCTTTTTGAAAGGCAAGGCTGGGTTTTTTTCCCCTCATGAGACTTGGCATGAGATGCAGGATGATGATGGCTCAGGCTTGGGTGGGAGGGAGGATATGAGGGCAGGGACAGGAGCAGAGGGGAAGAAGACAGGGAGGGAGGAGACAGGAGCTTCAGTGCTGCCTTTGATCTCATCTTCAATTTGTTGCATGTAAGTGATTTGGAGATTTCACACATATCACTGATTTCAACCAGGAGTGAGTGTGTAGCAGCTGCCTTGTCTGAATCACTTAGGAGGGTGATACCATGCCCTTTAAATGCTAATTACTATTACGAGACTTGGTTCAAAAATGTGTGCTCGGATGTTGGAAATACTGATTTCCTGTCACCAAAGTCTCATTTTAGGAATGCTGCCTCTGAAAGGTTTTATAGAGACAGTCTGTTTGGCTCAACCCCACAATGGAAAATGTAACACGCTAATATGATTGCCCTGGTTATCAGAACCTCATAGGGATACATGGATACTCATGAAAAAATAAAATCAGGATTTTTTTTTCTGCTGTATACTCACACTTATTTCATGAATGTCAGAAAAAACAATCGTCACCTAAAGTACTCTAGGTGCTGGTTAACAGCTGTTATAGAACAAGCAAGCAGGATGGTGGGAACAGGAATACACGGTCAAAAAGATATGTAAACAAATAGCAGTTCACTGCCATAAAGTTATAATGAAGAGTACAAGAGACAAAGTCATAATTTGGCATTGAATATTTATTCTGATAAACCTTTTTGTATCCCAAGTTACTACATATTAATTCTGTTGTAAGCAAAAACTTTTGGAATGAATCTTTCAAAAGCTTCTGTCAGCATAAACTAGACAGTCAACGCATTGCCACATTCTGTGGACATAACTTTCAAGTGCAAAGCAGATTATCTGAAAAGACATATTTCCAACCTCCTTAACAGCTTGGACAATGCTCAAATCCAGTAACAGGTCTTCAAATCTCTGCAAATTTAGGTCTCATAGTGCCTTTGTAATAAATAAATAGAAAATATATCTTTTTCATTGTGAAGTCTATAGGAAAATGTACAAAACACTATACATCTAATTCCGAAAAAGGACCAGCTATTTCGGCAACAGGTAAAACAAGCATTTGAACTGACACACCCCCACCCCAAAATTGCCTTAATAATGATGACTGTATATGTAGGCTAACGTGAAAATATTTGCAGCAATAAAACCTTACAGACAGGATATTTACAGTTTGTGAATGGGACAGTTTAAAGAATGTACAAACTACAAGGAGTCAGTCAATTCACTATTTGCAGAGGAACACACGTACAACCTCTAGAATCCACAAATATTTAAAAAATGATATATCAGAACTATTGGTTGGTGATATTAGGCCAAATTCTGCCGTCAGTTCCATGCACTTAACTCCCATTGAGTCAATGGGAGCTGCTTGCGTTTCAGGGGAGAATCTGGCCCATTATGCCGAGCCACATTCTCTGTCTAAGGCTTAACAAGTTGCAGTGATCCTATCCTAAGTATTTACAGAGTAAGACCCATCCCCTTCCTCCTAAATGGGCCCACATGACTATCCTTGCATGACAGAACAAAACAGACTTTTTTCCCTGGATAAGATGTGATTTAAAAAACAGGTATATTTCCTAGTGCCAAGTCTTATGATTTCACCCTGAGAATTCCAAAAATTGTGAAAATTAGAAGCAACACTTCAGTACAAATGCAACTTGCCTTTTTGTATTAGTTAAACAAAGAACTCGACTCCTGCTCCATTGGGTTTGATTGTACTGAGTCGATAGGTGCTCAGCTACTACAATATAAAGACGTGATTGGCTAGAATAGCAAAGGGCAAAAACAGGATGTTTTTGGAAAACCAAATCCAAACCCAGAGGGGTTTTGATCCTGGTTCCTCTCCTAAAACCTTCAGAATAAAAAAATTCTGGTCTTGGCCCCTTTCTAGTATTTTTCATTCATTATATTGTACATATGATCTGCTAATACAGAGCAATAGATGCCGTTGTACCTACAGTACAGCCTCGATTATGGGAATATTGTGGAGGACACTGAATGCATTCAGATAGCCAGGGTTCTGAATAATTAAGGATTTTTTAATGTAATTACTAGATTTAAGGGATAGGATCCTGTTTTGGCTAACAGGGAGTTTCAGATAAATGAGATTTGTATAATCGAGGTTGAACTGTAAGTGAGACTAATCTTTTTTAAGGAATAGTTGTGATCTGGGGATGGAAAGAACCCAGATCATCATAAGACATTGGGAGAGAAATGTATATTTCTTGAGAGCTATGCCCTTTCACACTGCATCTAGTGGAATTAGCCCAAATGGCATGAATGGTTTAGAGCAGACATGCCTTTGCTTGAATGAGGAATCCTTCATTATGAGATGTAAAGAAGCCAGGGAAAAGAGAAATAACCCTGGATCCTTTCAAAAAAATGCAACACTCTTGAAATTCCGCTAAGGAAAACAGTATATAAAAACAGTATAGAAAAAAAGCAATTCCAGTTTTAAAACCCAGGAAGGACTGGAGGGGCACATACCTACATTAGAGCCTGAATACCACTTATAACTGACTCACACAGCAACCTGGTCCAAAAACAGTGCCAGAAAGGTCTTTTGGAATTCAGCACCTGCACAGTGACACCATGTGCAATGACACATGGATTCATGGCTGCTTCATTCCAATCCAGAGCTGACATTTTAGATACAGTGAAAAAAGAGACACTCAGAAAAAAGTCCTATTTAAAAAGACAAACCAACAATGGATTTTTTTGGGGGTAGTGGAGGGGAGGGAAACACAACTGCTCTGGCATATGGACAATTTGCCTACTTCAAGAAGTACTCCATTTTTTTTGGAAGTTACCCGAATAACAGAAGCCACTTGAGACACCTGCATGATATCTTTGGGAAACACAAAGCACTGTATCATGTGCATTTTTGAACAATATACAGTGTTTTTATAAGGTTAAGATACATTTCCCAGCTTAATGAAGAAAGCAGTTCTGGTTTACACTCAACTTTGCTCATCATCCATTTTTTTAAACGTAGAATATTATGTTTTGAAGGAAAGGGGGCAGAAAATACATAAGGTTACATTATTTGGGGAGGAGGTGTGTCTCCTGGGATCAACTTTTCCTCTTCAGCCCTTCCACGTGACCTCAAAGCCCCCTACATCTTAGTGATTCACCCTCCAGGAAAGATCTAGCTCCCTCTGGAGCCTATTAACATACTCACTGCCCTGGCCAGAAGAAATTACAGGCAAGTAATGCACAACACATTGGGCCTGATCCTGTCCCCCTTGATTGCACTGGAAGTACAATTTAATCCTCACCCTTGATTAGGGATGGAGTAAGATGACTCCCCAGCATTCCCTGCCTGGGGGCGAGAGACCCAAGCATGGATCCTCTCGGTAGCATGTCACGTAGGCACAACCAGTCCACTGGGCTGGCTCTGAAAATTTATATTTGAAGGAATGTGTGAGAAAGTCTGAGTAAGTGTGAAGAGCATGGTTGTCAGGTCTTTTCCATCAGTCTGTGGCTGCTTGCCTGGGAAAAACACAGAATCATGACAACAGCTATTTAAAAGCATAACCATGGGAACGCCAGTTGTTGGTTATGGGATTGAGCAGAAATAGCAGGTTCCCTTATGACCATATTTGGTTTGCACATGTGTGACCCTAAGAACACCCCAATGCCAGAGGGTAAGGGGTGCCCTAGTTTCTAGCAGTGAGCCTCCATTGGCCTAACCAGCTCAGTGTACCCCAATTTACTGTATCTAAAAGGTGCCATGTAAGATATCATAGGCAACTGGTAACAAGTTGGTCATTAATATTATTGCTGGTGCATGTATGCATGATGTATGAAAACTTATAAATGTGCGCTGGAAATATGTTCTTAAAATTGTGTTTGGCAGGTAGGGCATAAGGCACCCTGCCCTTGACAAAGGAACATGGGCCCACCTGCACAAATGTGTCTCCAATGTCAATTGAGCCAAGAGAGACAATGGAAGTACATTTACATAAAAGGTAAACAAAGCCATCAAACTAGCGAGTTGGGGCGAGAGCCACTATCACAGCGGGAGGAGGAGACTGTAAAAATGAACATGGTGTCAGCTCCTGGGTGGACCCAGCAAGCTGAGCCCCCAAGCAGGCTTCCTGACTTTGAAAACAAAGATAAAACTTTGAGGATATCAGCGGAGAGAAAAAGCCTTTTTGGCATCCTTCATCTGAAGAGACAAAGAAACGAAGTGCTCTGAGCTCTGTGTTGGTTCGGGGTTAAGAACTGGCCAGCCATGCTGGAAGAACAAGTGTGGTGAGAAAACTACTTTGAACAAGAGACTCTAGTTTAAGTTAGGTTTTAGTCTTAGAATGGTATTTTTACTTTTGTTTGTTTGTTTGTAGGCATTTCGGTCCCAGTTCTGTCTACTTGGTATCAGTTCAATATCACTTCCTTGTTAATAAACTTAATCTTGTTTTAGTACACCACCATCTCAGTGCAGTGTTTCAAACTGAAGAGTAAAATCCTCAGCCAAACTAACAGGCCGGTGTTGCGTACTCTCTCACCAAAGGAGCAACGAACTTGATAAGGTTTGGTGAATGCTACAGCGAGAGGGGCTGAGCGCCACAGGGGAGACTGTTTTGGGTGGACTCCGGTCAGAAGAGGCTGTTGGTGTCACCCTGCAAGGACTAATCAAGCAGGTGGAAGCCAGGGTGAGATCACTGAGCTGGCTGCTGGTGTCAGAGTTCTGCGCCATAGCTGCATAGCACGGAGGCACCCAGGGCAAGTAGTGACACAACCCCTTATTGGTCTGGGTGAACCCAAAGCATCACAATGTGTTAAATCACTCCTATGCCATTTCTTTCCTCACTATGTACCATCAGCTGAAATGTGATAACTCCCAAGTGGTTCAGCATGTACAATTTAGTCTCGGGATTCTGCAGCAGTTTGACAGAAGAGTGCAGAAGCTTTCAAATAAATTCTCATTGTTTGACCATGTTTTGCAGCTTTCAGATACTGACTATAATTTATGATTTATGATCCAAATTTTCAGCCAGTCTCTGAATTTGCATTCCCAGTTTTGTGCGAGCAGCTGATTGCACTCTCAAAAACAGTCCCATGGGAAAATTCCGAGTCTTGTATGGCAATTAGATTTGACATTCATACCTGAGAGGCTCACAAGGGATGTAGAGGCAGAACATGACCAGGCCATGTAAAAGGCACTGACACTCCCCTCCCCACTATTTGAAAACAGTTTTGCCCCAGATATTAGCTTAGAAAATAAAGGTAAATCTGGTTTCAGCAAGCAAATCAATAGGGCAGGATCAAACAAGATGTGCAGCACAAGGAATGCTGTTTGTCACATGTGGCCATCTACCCACTTGCAATAAAGCTTTCTTCATGTACAGCAACAAAGAAATACTACATCTCTGGAGCGCTGTGGCACGGTGCCTGTTGGGAGCAGAGTCAGTAGTCCTTTTCTATTAGGGCAGTGCTAACAGCAGGAAGGCAAAGCATGGTGTCCTCATAATTTCATTTTCTTCACCACAGGGATTGGCACAACTTGATAGATTTTAGCTGCATCCTCCTCGGTGATCAGTTTCACCCAGACTGGTCGAAAGCTGCCTTTGAATCCGACAAAAGCCATTTTATCTGAAAACCAACAGCAATAAATTGGTATTGCAGCTGACTGCAAACAAGTCGAAGGACTTTCATAGATTCCAAGGTCAGAGGAAACCACTGAGATCATTAGCCTGGCCTCCTGTACCACACAGGCCATAGAACATCCCCCAAATAATTCCTACAGCAGATTTTTTAGAATAACATCCAACCTTGATTTTAAAAATGTCAGTGATAGAGAATCCACTATGACACTTGGTAAACTGTTCCAATGGTTAATTACGCTCATTAAATGTACGCCTTATTTCCAGTTTGCATTTGTCTAGTTTCAACTTCCAGCCATTGGATCGTGTTATACCTTTCTCTGCTAGAATGAAGAGCCCATTATTAAATATTTGTTCTCTGTGTAGATACTTCTAGCCTGTAACCAAGTCACCCCTTAAACTTCTCTTTGACTTCATGCCACTCACACACATGCAAACTTCATGGAGCTAACCACTATGCACTCTACCTGTGTTAAAGAGGGTGCTCTGGTTATAAAATTTTCTGTTGTACGTGTTAGATGTTTGTAAGGTCATACTCTGCTGTGTGTCATGTGAACTATTATCAATTAATTAATGCAGAGAGGAACACCACAATGTTGAAAGGTCCTGTTTTTGACATTTTCCAAATAAAACGGTTCAACATTTAGTTTTGAAACAATCCTTTGTTTCACATTTTGTATGAAATTATGTATGATAATCTAATACACATTTTGAAAGTCAGAATCAAAATGAATGGCCCAAAATATTACTTTTCAGAATTGTCCTTTGCAGAGAATTTTGAAATTTTTAGTTTTCATTCCTATTTTGAACAATGGGAAATTTGGAAATCTTGAAATTCTTTGCAAAACAAAACTTCTCTCCTCCACACAGCTCTGCTCACGACTTGTTTTAGCCAAACAACATGGTAAATTTGGTTCTTGATAAACAGGAACCTCACAATTAGGTCCAAACCAATTGCCAATTGCTTCTAACTTTGCCTCTGACTCTAGGTGCACTCTGATCTTTCTGAACCATCTGGTATGTAATGGTGCTGGCTGGAGACTCCATTTTCAATTCTTACTGGTTCCCTTATCTCAAAGAAAATACTTGCTAAAGTTACAGTAGCTTCCAATGGCAAACTCTCTGGGGTTGGTGTGTGTCTTGATGCAATGTAAATACGTGCAATTCCAGAGCAGATATCGACCAACAATTTCTCAATGACAATATTATACAGTCAGTTACAGACACATTGGATGCTGGGGCTAGGTGTGGCAGTTTGAATATATGATTTATCTCTGAATCAATGGCTATCTTAAAAGAAATCATTAGCAGAATCAGAGGACTAGAGAAGTTAGAGATGGAAAAGAGGTACCAGAGCCATCTCCCCTGAAGTAAGTTCTCTACCTTCTCTAAAACTGTCATTACTTTTGGGAACAGCATTTAGCAAAGGTCATTGCTGTGACAGTGGGCAGAGACGTACTGCCTTATAGAGGATGTACTTTCAAGAGGGAACTCAAAGCAATTCTGTGTTAATCATAGCACTGTAGACAGAGAATATTGTTAGGTAGATATGGAAGGTTTAGGCATGTGTAAGCAAAGCACGATTAAATAAGCCTCAATTTAAAATAGCTGTTTAGTTGTGCTGATACTTGGCACTCTGGTTTAACAGTCTGGATGTTTAGGAGACACCTGGACACACTCAGAATGGTCTTTAATTTGGTATTTTCACTCCCCACCACTTGGAAGGGCGCTATCTGGGCACTTCTTCCACGAAGGGTACCAAAATGCACTGCCTTCTCTACAGCTGGTGTGGATGCCATCTTAGCATCCATTCAGCACAAGGATGTTGTAAATGTGGCTTCTCCTTATGCCATATTCCCAAATGATAGACATCACACTGAGCCTGGGTGGCAGAAATCCCGAGGTCTTTCCCAAACTGTCCTCAAGGAGGGAGGTCTGCATCTCTCTCACTGACACGTGAGTCCAGTTGAGAAGCACAGTGCCCACTCATTTGCGCAAGGTCAGTTTACTAGCAGGAGTTGGTATATTGAAGGTTTTTAACTTGTTAGGTTAACACATCAAAAGTTTGTATTTATGTTTTTAAAATTCCTTACCTTTTAACTTAAAACCCTTCTCAACTCCAAGTTTTTCCAGTACTTTAGTCCAGGGTCCTTTTGAAATGAATCTGCCTTTGGATGCCATCACCACTATAGAACTAAAGAAAACAAAGCCATTTATAAACAAACAATAGTTAAACCTTTGTCACTTGTCTGATTTAATCATTGGTATCTGCCATCAGTGTGACACTGGGACACCTGCGAACTAGATGTTCTCCAATGACTCAACCACATATTCACTTTTCCATATATGCAAAATCCATTAGGAAGCATATTTAATTTGCTTATTTGACACTGAGTTTCTAGAGCGGTTTAAATGTTCAAAATCAGCATTTCCATCACATGCCACTCTGAGTGGAATGTGCTTCATCTGGGATGCACTTAGCAATTCTCATTTAACTCTTTGTTTTCATATCAGCAACGGACTAGATCTCAAATAAATTCACCTCCCTAGAATCTGTGCAGAGGGTCAATTTTCCTTCTTTTTGAGTGCATGTTTGATGCAAATGTGCATTATTAGTGTCCTTATAAATAGCACATGTCTTCCAAAAGGTCCTCGGGTGCTTTATAAACTCAGACTGAAGTACAAATGATGTACGGTTCAAGGATCAGATCAGTTTACCTATCACAAATCTGCAGCGACCTCTGCGGTAAAATTCAGCAGCTGTTTAAGCAACACTATAAAACAGGTTAGGGCAGAAAGTGAAGAAAAATCCCCTATCAAATTGAACCTGGAAGGGGCATTCTGTAGACAGAACCATCCAAGCTGAACTTTAGGCAGGCTAATAAGGTTAGCACCCCTATTCTTCTGCAAGGCGCCAAGATCTCTCCAGTGACTGCACCAAGAAATCCTGACCCTATTGAAGAAAATGGGAGTTTTGCCATTGACTTTGATGAGGCACAGATGGGCTCTGGTTCTTGCAGTCAAGTGTGCTCCTCTTCATTAAAGAGGGTGATTGATAAAATGTTAGACTAGTTTAATTTATTTTACTCTATCTTGCAAGCTCTCCAGGTAAGGTGCCCCAGTGATGTCAATGGGTGTTCTGCAGGTAGAAAGCCTTGATGGATCAGCCCCATTGGGTTACAGTAGGACAAACTGTCACTATAATTAGCCATCCAAGAGTTCCTTGTTTTCCAGATTATTACTACATAGAACGCAACTGCTGGGCTGCTGAATGGACTAGCTACATCTTAACATGACAATTCCATTAAAATCCATTGTAATGGGATAATGGCAATACAGCAATTGCAAGGAAAAACCAGGAACAAAAGGGTTAATAGTCACTAAGGCCTGATCTCCACCTAAAACTTGAAAAATTCACACTCCTGAGAGATGTAGTTAAGCCAACCTAAGCCCCAGTATAGACACTGCTAGGTCGATGGAAGAATTCCCTCTCAAGCGGGTGGATTAATTACAGCAATGTAAAAACCTCTTCCATCGCTGTAGAACGTGTCTACACTACAGTGCATCATACCTGTGCCATTGTAGTGTAGACAAACCTTTAGTCTGTTTTTAGCTTAAACCTCAGCTGTTACATTTAATACTTGCACTGTTATAAAACTAATTGGGTTGACAGCATGTATTTAGTTATATTCTTGGTCTGATATTAGATTTTTTTTTCTTTTACTTTACTAAAAAATCATTTATTTCAGCTAAGCCTTTCCCGTCTTGGAGCTTTCAAAAAATAGCTTCGACTTGTTCCAGCTATTTGCTTTGGGAAACTCATCGCAAAAGTATGAGCATAGACAAAATATGACACTTGGCCTGCAGTAAATTCCTAGAGTGAACTAATAGGCTCTGTCATTCCAGGAAAAAAAACTATTAAAAATGTATAGTTCAAACAGATTCATCACAGCAGACCCCATTTTTCTTTCCTGGATAAATGGTATGTTTAACAGCTATAGCTAAAATGTCTGGCTTTATCCCATTTCCAGAAAGCAGGCAGGAGAATGGAGGAAAGGGCTAAGAGAACATTTCAGAAGAGCAGGAGAACAATCCAAGGTTACTATCCTACTAAATACATATTGCAAAATTAGGATCTTTGAGGTGCTAACTGCTCTTCACTTCTATTGACTTCCATGGGAGTTGAAGGCTCAACAGGTCCAAAGATCATGTTCATAGGCCTTGCCTACACACATACAAATTGTACTGCTTTAATTTACTCCTGGGAGAATTCTGCACCACAGTGCGTGCACAAAATTCATGTCTCCCGCAGATTTCTTTGCTTCCCTGCAGAAAAATGACTTTCTGACAGCGAAGCTGCAAAAACAGTCACGCACGACTCCCTAGCAATGCAGGTACAACTTTCCAGGCACCCAGAGCAGCCAGCAGAGAGGTAAATCACTGTGGGGCTGGGAAAACTCCAGCCAGTGGCTCCTACCCTGAGCCGGGGATCAGCTGCTAGTCCCGGCTGGGCTGGAGGCAGGAGAGGTTGGGACTTCCTCTTCCCCTGCAAGGAGTGGCTGGGTCTGTGTCAGACCCACCTCCAGAAGCCTCCCCCAGCTGCAGGAAGCTCAGCAGCCTCCCCTGCTTCCTGTCCCCATCAATCCTCAGCTGTGGGGGGAGGGGTCACTGTACGGGGAGCTGCTCCCCCATCCACCCAACCCCTGTGCATCCAGACCTCCCATACCCAGACACCCATGCCACCCTCACCCCGTACACCCAGAACTCCCCTAGCTCTCCATACCCAAACCCCATGCCACTGCACATCAACCCCTACATCTGGAGCCCCCCTGAACCCAGACCCCCTGCTTCCAGACCCCTGTACCCAGACACCCCCCACTGAGTTCCCTACACTCAAACCCCCACCCTGATACCCCACCCCCTGCACCACCCTGGGTCCCCACACCGACAGCCAACTGTCTGCACCCAGACCCCCACCCCACCAAGCCCCACTCCCTCAGCACCCAGACCCCCCTACTAAGACCCCCACATCCAGACCCCTCCACTGAGCCCCAACAACCTTCCCCTGGAAGCCCCTGTAGAGTCCCATTGCCACTGCATCTGGAAACCCCCCCCCCCCAAACGAGCCTCTGTGGGGAAAACACCACAAAAATGAGGTGTGGGACTACACAAAAATGAGGACGTTGGTTAAACAGAAATTAAAAGGTGCAGCACCAAAAGTAAAATTCCTGCAAGCTGCATGGAAACTTTTTAAAGACTCCATAATAGAGGCTCAACTTAAATGTATACCCCAAATTAAAAAACATAGTAAGAGAACCAAAAAAAAGAGCCACCGTGGCTAAACAACAAAGTAAGAGAAGCAGTGAGAGGCAAAAAGGCATCCTTTAAAAAGTGGAAGTTAAATCCTAGTGAGGAAAATAGAAAGGAGCATAAACTCTGGCAAATTAAGTATAAAAATATAATTAGGAAGGCCAAAAAAGTATTTGAAGAACAGCTAGCCAAAGACTCAAAAAGTAATAGCAATTTTTTTTTAAATACATCAGAAGCAGGAAGCCTGCTAAACAACCAGTGGGGTCACTGAATGATCAAGATGCTAAAGGATCACTCAAGGACAATAAGGCCATTGCAGAGAAACTAAATTAATTCTTTGCATCGATCTTCACAGTTGAGGATGTGAGGGAGATTCCCAAACCTGAGCCATTCTTTTTAGGTGACAATCTGAGGAACTGTCCCAGATTGAGGTGTCATTAGAGGAGGTTTTGGAATAAATTGATAAACTAAACAGTAATAAGTCACCAGGACCAGATGGTTTTCACCCAAGAGTTCTGATGGCACTCAAATGTGAAATTGCAGGACTACAAACTGTAGTCTGTAACCTATCATTTAAATTAGCTTCTGTACCAAATGACTGGAGGATAGCTAATGTGATGCCAATTTTTAAAAAGGGCTCCAGAAGTGATCCTGGCAGTTACAGGCCAATAAGCTTGACTTCAGTACTGGGCAAACTGGTTGAAACTATAGTAAAGAACAAAACTGTCAGACACATAGGTGAACATAACTTGTTGGGGAAGAGTCAACATGTTTTTCGTAAAGGGAAACCATACCTCACTAATCTACTAGAATTCTTTGAGGGGGTCAAAAAGCATGTAGACAAGGGGGATCCAGTGGATATAGTGTACTTAGATTTTCAGAAAGCCTTTGACAAGGTCCCTCACCAATGGCTCTTAAGCAAAGTAAGCTGTCATGGGATAAGGAGGAAGGTCCTCTCATGGATCAGTAACTTGATAAAAGATAAGAATAAATACCTCTACCAACAATTATGTGTATTAATACTCTACAAACCAATATGAGCAGAGAACACAATCCTCAATTTAAGAAGCATTGATATGGTTTCTATTAGTATTTCAGGCTGGCTAGAATACTGTGCTCCAGAATACAGCTGCTCGGAACATGTGTTTGGTACTCAACAGTCTAGTTTCATTGCTCTGGATCTCTGGCTAGCATGCTTACAGAAATCAAAACACACAGCACATGTGTTTAGGGATGGAACACATGCACATAGCATGCATATAGTTTATCAGTGGCATCTGATGAGAACTAACAGATTACTCAGGCAATATGAAAACAGATTAGGAGCATTGTGGTTTAGGAACTGAAAATGACAGTTTTTTCACAGGTTTACAGTCCATGCCTTAGAGACACTTTGAAACTCAGCATTTGGATTCTGATGAAGTTGATATTGAGCCATGTCATGCAACTGAATCATGTCATGAACCATGTCATTAAGATTTTGTAACTAAGCCATATCAGGTGACCAGGGCTAAGAAAAAGGGTCAGCGTTTCAGCAACACTCCTGTATGCTAAAGTTTTATTACACACTGGATTATTTACTCACTTGTTTTTGATGTTGGTGACATAATTGTCTATCTGCGTTGGGATTCCCTGTAGAATAGAGTTTTTGAAACTTATTCGGTCAACAATTTTTCCATTCTCCCCATCGATCACAACGACTTGGATACCATCATCAGCGAGGAAAAACTTTTTACTATCAACCTGCAGAAAAGAAAAAACTCTTGATGTGCCAATGAAATCCGAGTTCATAACAGTTAACTGTAAGAAGCCTCGTGACTGTGGCATGGCAGCGTTGAACTGCTCTTTGCTTCAAGGGATAGGATTCCCTATCTCCTAGCTTGGACCAACTTGAATTTTTGCCTATGATTACTACTCATTTTCATAAGAGACACAGCCTGAATGACCTAATTCCTCGAAACGATCAGTGGTAGTTTCCTCAGTAAATTCTGGGTGAACCCCCAGAATTTTAACCTATGTATTTCTAAAAGTCCAACAAATGTGGCTGAGAAGGAACCACTTACCTCAATGTATGCAAAGTCATCCCTGAGATGGAAGTATCTGGTCTTGAAGGTTTGTACTTTCAGCTCTAGGAAATGGTCCTTATTATTCTGCTTAAAAATAGAGAACAGTGTTTACCACTTTTGTCCATTCCCCAAATGCTATTTATTTTAAACCAAGAGCTTCCTAGCAGTTTAATCAACAATAACAAAGTACCGAATATATTGGCACTTGCCAAATGACATTGTTAATTAAATCTGGGCAAAATCTTAACCTCTGAGCTGATCCTGTCAACATTTAAATTTTGCTAGTTTCACAAAAAGGAAAGTTTTGTTTTGTGCAGTGATATGTAGTTAATTGAGGCTTTGATCCTGTATCCCTGCTCCAAGTGAGAAAGGTAAGAAAGGGCAGGGCTGGGAGCAGAACATGAACCTATCTTTCAACGCTATTTTCATCCCCACAGCCTGAGCAATGTGAGCCTGAGTCAATTGATCTGGGCTCTGAAACGTAGTGCCCCGGGTTTTTCTTTGCAGCATAGACATACCCTTAGCAATGCAATCCCCCCTCTGGCATTGCTTCTGCTATTAGGCAGGCATGGCTTGCAGAACTCTCATCAGAGCCCAATCAAGTTCTCCTGAGCAACCCGTCACCCTGCTCATCACTTTGTGAGTTGTGTTTCTATGTGCAGCACTCCACCCCTGACCATTAGATCAAATTCTTACTGTGAAATGCAGTCTTCAATACCCCAGAGCTATCCCCATTGCCCCCATGAGTATCCAGCACCTATCCCTAGGAGTCAGGCATGCAGCTTTAAGTATCTCTTCCTTTTATGAATCTGGGTTTTCTGTACTAGCTGGTGGCTGGTTTAGGTTGCTTTACACTTCTGGACCATTTCAGGAAGTTATGCACAGGGTAGAGTAGTTCTAGAGATGGTTTCCATGGCTACATGGAATGATGCATGATAAAGCTTGTAAATTTACAAGGAAACAGAACAACGGTCATAGAAATGTAATAGCAAACAAGGTACTTTACCAGTTGTGTGTTAGAGAGCTTCTTAGGCATTGGCACATCTATTACTGGATTTTCCATGTATGTTGGATAGGCCTTGGCTTCACAGTCACTAATTCCAGCGTTCTTTGGGATCACAGCTTTGATCCTTATTCTCTCGCAGCCTTGGACTGAGCAGAAGGCAAACTTCTCCTTCTCATTCTGGGCTTTGAGTTTCAGAAACAGCAGCCTGCAAATTGGGGGTGACAAGGCACAAATCATGGGGTGTTACACACCAAAACGAATAGGTCCAGGTTATAACAGAGTATGTCTCAGTGCTTTGTGATAACAAATGTGTAATACAGCCATCCTAGACTGATGCTAATAGAATATTTATACCACATCACACATTGTGTATTTATATACACCTCTACCCCGATATAATGCTGTCCTTGGGAGCCAAAAAATCTTACCGCGTAATAGGTGAAACCGCGTTATATTGAACTTGCTTTGATCCTCTGGAGAGCGCAGCCCCCCTCCGGAGTGCTGCTTTACCGTGTTATATCCGAATTTGTGTTCTATCGGGTCGCGTTATATCGGGGTAGAGGTGTAGCTCTAGAGGGCCGTTATTTTTACATAAATCAGTGTGTGTATATGTATTTATTCAGAGGCGGGAGGATATTCCCTGTGAATCAGGGGTGGAGGGATAGGAGGGACAGCAAAAGGGAGTTACTGAGAATGGAAGTGGGGGAGATGGGCAGCCCATCGAGGCTGGGAAGGGGCTTCCTGGTAGTTCTGATGGCCATTCCTACATCAGTTCCTCCATGGCTGGTGCCCTGCACTCCCCCACCCCTCACCAGGTGCTTGGCGCCATGTGCGCTATCGCCCCCTTGCTCCCTGTCCAGGTGCCAGGTGCCTGGTGTCTCCACTGGGGCCCATGGTGACCTGAAGGTGGCACCAGACTGGGCCAAGAAGATCTTCCTGCTCCCCAGTGGTCAGTCCAATCTCATGCACCACAGCCACCTCAGTCCCTCCTCCATGAGATATTGTGGGGATGGAAACATAGATCCACTCCCCCCCAGTATTCCCACTGAGGGAGCGCTATATATATATATAAATATACATCTTTCTCTCTATATATATAAAAACCAGCCTCAATTTCCTATAAGAAAGAGTCCTATCCCCCAAGGGGTAAATTTGTCCTGTTCAAATCCATTAGGCAGCTATGCATGACACATGTCGATGCTCATAAATGGTTGTGGTTTAAGATTCCTAGATCGAATTTTTGAAATAAGAAGGGTTTTATGCTTGTTCAGCGTAACTTCATTGCTATACACTGGGTCCTCTTTCTGCTTTTCCTTTTGCCCTGCTGTGCATTCATTTGGCACTGGGAGCCATCGGAGGCGAGGGGCTGTGGCTGAGAGCACATGAATGAGTGGCAGCCACCATGAGTCAGAAGGAAATGAAAAGTTGATCAGGTCTCAAGGAATCTATTTGTTGTGATTCCAGTTTGCATTTGAATGTTGGTCTGGGCCAAAACACTTTCTGGGTCAGATGGCTCTCTCATATCTGTCTAGTTGACCAAGGGCTATTTCCTTACCCAGTGTCCTCATCCCAGTAATAGTATCCTTTGGTAGGGTATCTGTACTCCAATTTGTCCATCTGCAAGGTCCTATAGAAGGTCCCAGTTTTGTATGTTTTCTTCAAGAGACGATTGTGGATGTCTGAGAGAATGGAAAATGTTGTCCCTTTAGGATAACACAACCCTAGCTGGATCCAGTCGTTCCTAAAATAGCAAAGAGCCACATTATAACAAATAATAGACACATGACTATGACTTTCCTGGGCACGTCATCAGCCAAGTTAAATAGTTCACTTTGAAATGTAACACTTTTTTCCTGGCTGGTCAACATAATTTAGCCTTTAAGAGAACATCTATGTGCTACTTAAGCAATTTGAGCTACACTCATCCCTGATCTAATACCATTGGCATCTATTCACCAGGGATTAATTTGATCCTAGGCATCTAAAAAAAAAAATGTATCCAGAGGGACATAAGTATCATGACAAATTAAAAGATGGGGCAGTTCAGAGTGGGCTTCATGGAATAATGATGTTAACCCTGAAAGAACTCCTCATGACTATTTCAGTAACATCATTCTTTAACCATTTATAGCTCCATTACTGAGTTGGGATGCTACTTTTGTGGGGTAGGGTTTGAAGGAATCACTCACTTGTTGAAGTTGATGAGCCATATAGCCAGTTCCTCGGGTGCCGTCTTGTCCCAATGGACGGTATAACCTTTCTGCAGTGTTATGACTGGCTGATACTGCTGGTAAGGAGAACTTTTGCTTAAAGCCCCCTCCAAGTAGAGAGGATGACTGTAGTAGTCGTTTTTGATTATTTTCATTCTCAGGGTGGCTGACTTGTAGGCCTGGATGTATATCTAGATTAGGGAAACAGTCACAATTGGTTTAATAAGATAGATGGCTACAAATTGGCTTTAAGTATATTATTCTGAAAACACTTGCAGTATCTAAAACAAAGCTAAAAAATAGTCACTTCACACAAGAGAGAGTGAAGGACTGGTTCTAGGCAGTGGTACCATGTGCTTTTGTGGGAGGAAGAATAGTTTTGTGGCTAAGTCACAGGAATGGAAGTTAGGAGATCCAGATTCTATTCTGGCCTCTACAAGAGACTTCCTACGAGACTGTGGGTAAGTCACCTAACTTAGCTGTGATACAATTTCCTCCATAAAAATGGGGAAAATAACACTTCCCTATCTTAGAGTCAGTTTGTGAAACTTAATTTATGAATGCTTCTGACATGCTTGGAGATCTTTGGACAGAAGTTGCTACAGAAGTGCAGTGATCTTTTCATTGTTTCATATTCCTGGCCAAAATTTTTAAAGTGCCTTTGAAAATGTGCCATAATATTGACAGGCAAACTCGTGTGTGTGTGCAAAACCATGCAGGCAGATGCACTGCCCAATGCTAGGACACCCCGAGTGTCCCATAGAAGTGCATATTTCTGAGTTCAAGATGACTTCAAGCCCTACCGTACTGGGAAATTTAAAATAGCTATAAACCTATCACCTTCAACTTCTGTACTCCCAACGCAATGCCAGTGGTGTAATGTAAATTCTTGGTACCTGTGCATAGTGCCCACTGCAGATGGCACCTCTCCAATCTGGCACATCAATACAGTCTGGGTGTTTGATCAACCAGTTATCTTCCTTTATAAGGTATGAGCCAGGATATCCCGACACAGAGCCATCTACATCATGAAAAACTGATGTTTTATCACCATCCATATTCAGGTCATTGAACCAGGGTCCAGGTTCTCCAAAGAACACTCTTGAAGTAATCTAAACAGAACAGTGACATATATTTACATACCAGAGGAGCAATTCAAGTATTTTAAGTGCTTAGCATTTTAAGTGAAGGACAATTCTGTGGTTGTTGGAATGGCTTGAATTGTTTGATTTTAACTAGCATTGTAAAATAGTTGGGACAAGAAGCGGCATTTGGATTTGCTAGTCACTGTAGGGATGGGGAAACTTAATTGTACATTAGGGCCAATGTTTTCAAAAATGGTCATTGGTTTTGGGTGCCTCCATTTTTGGGTCCTCAACTTGAGACATCTTAGCTCTGGTTTTCAGAAGCTCTGAGCACCCACAACTCCAGTTGAAGTCAATGGAGCTTCTAGGTGCTCAGCACCTGTGGAAAGAAATCAGGCTCTGAGTAACTCAGGCTGGGTGCCCCCCAAAAAGGAGCACCCAAAATCTGTGGCCACTTTTGGCAGTGTTGGTCTTGTCAGCTAGCAGGAATTTCAGTGACATTTGCTAGAATATTTGAGTTGCCCCTCCCTTGTCTACATACTGCATGCATGGTCAGTGCTTCAGGCTAAAGCAGAGCTAAGTCATGCACAGCAAAAGTCTGCTGGGTCATACGCCCTTTCCTGTTGACCATGAATGAAAGAGGTAGAGGACAAACCACCAGCATTCTACTCCTGGCCTCCATCCTGGGGGGTGAGGTTCACGTTTTGTTGGAAGGTTCAGGGACATTTTTATTTTATCTGACCCAGTTCATGTGTTCCTACTTCTTCTTCATTTTTTAAAATTTGTATGCTACATAAAGTTGCACTTACACTGGGAACAATCGGCGGCTTCCCCGGGGACATGGCTGCTTATGTGACTTCTGACCAGTGGTCTTTATCCAAGTTAAATAAATTGAATGTCACAAACCAGCCTGATGCAATGTGGCTGAGGCTGGGTTGGACACTTTGGGGGATTTTTTTCTCCCTACCAGACACTTGGCACAAAGATTTTTAATCAACTTTTCTCATGAAATTTTAGCATATCTGGTATTTAGTAAACATGAGGCAATCAAAATCATTCGTTCAATCCACAGATGTCTGTAAATACACTTGCAAAGCTTGTTCATTGGATTAAACAGCTGCTAGGTACATTTCATCAGGAAGAGGGACACTCTCAGGACCAGCAGGCATGTATTTGTACAAGCAGATGCAAAAATACCTGTCAATTTCTCTCTCACCAGGATTAGTTCTAATTAATTGCTTGGTTTGGTTCAGACAAGCACCCGAAAGTTCACATGCTTATTCAAAGCAGATCAGAACCTTTTGGGCCAAATTCTGCTCTCATTTACATTTGCGGAACTGATGTCAATGGAATTACCAGATGTAAATAAGAACAGAATTCAACCTAGATTCTGCTCACAGGGATGTTCCTTGGTCAGGGGAAGCTCTATGTTTTTTGCCGCCCTAAGCACGACAGTCAGGCAGCCTTCGGCGGCATGCCTGCGGGAGGTCCGCTGCTCAGGCGGATTCAGCAGCGTTTCTGCGAGTGATCTGCTGGTCCCACGCCTTCGCCGTACCCGCCGCCGAATTGCCGCCGAAGCCGAGGGACTGGCGGACCTCCCTCAGGCATGCCGCCAAAGGCTGCCTGACTGCCGCCCTCACGGCGACCGGCAGGCCGCCCCAGGCACATGCTTGCTGTGCTGGTGCCTGGAGCCGCCCCTATCCTTGGTATTCGGCTGGAACTTTTATAAGAACAGCCTTTCTATGCTGGCACTTCAACATCTTACCCCACCTGGAACCAAAGGGGACTTATTTTCCTCTCACATGTACTGGTTTTACTCCAACTGTACCTCTCTTAACTTCAGTAGAATTACTCTTTGTACATGGAAATGGAATCAGGCCTGTGGTAGTGCAGAGGCTCACAGAACTAGAAATGCTATTTATTTATATGGGAAACAAGCTTTTGGGGAAATAGCTCTGGTTCTGGTTTGCTCTGAGTTTGTGAGAAAGTTGGGCTTGTTTTTTTTGTTTTTTTTTTTAATACAAACCAGTTTTCTTATCCCTAATTTACACCTAATTTGCTAAAAACGTGGCAATCATTGGGACTAGGCTGTTAGGCTTCCAGTTCTGATGTTGGTTTCTCCCAATGGCCATTTCCTGAATCACATTTTTCACCATCACTCTCACGTCCAAAACCAAATGCCAAGGAGCCCATTTTAAGGAATAACTCACGGGAACGTCTTCAAATAGAACATCCGTGACATTGTTATTGGGGCAGCTCTGCCAGGCATTGTTGAGCCGGAATGCCAGGGCACTTGTGTGGCGACCATCCAGTGCAGCAAACTTGCGAAACGTACAGTTTTGGACATTGACCGGCCCATCATAGAACTGAATCCCTCGAATTGGAAAATTCCTAAAACATATTTGAAAAATAGAGAGAGGGAGATTTGGTCAGAAAGAGTTACCGTAGACATCAGTCTGTATCTTAGATAATGGATAGCCACATGATGCTTGCTCTGTAGCTGACATTATTTTGTCCAGCCAGCAGGATAACTCTGAGTTAGTGCTGCTTTTGTTTTAGCCTGTGCAATCCTTCAGTTCTTATGAGTTCAGTCAAGGTCTCTCGTGTCTAAGCAGATCATCTTTATCTGTACTCCTAAAGGCAAGAACATTGGATAATGCCAAGGCACTGACCTAAAAAGGAAAAATTCATGCTGCAATCACAAACAAGTTCTGCAGCAGCAGCAAAACCTGTAACTGATCAGATCTGCACTCCTCATTCTGAATCACTGCAGGGCTAAAATCCCAAGACTGCTTTCATAGGAGCAGGGAGATAAGCAGTCTGGCACAAATAAAATAAAAACTGGCCTTTAAAGATGCAAAAAACTGTTGCACTGCCTAGGATACAGTTTTACGGGAGCTCCAGAGCACATTAACCAGAGATCATTTAGATACCAGTGGAAAGGTAGAGAAGACACATTCTTTTTCACATTCTGATTTGAGTGAATGTGATGTTTTAACCCTTTAACAGGCTTGGATAAAACATGTCAAGGATTGCTCATAATAAACAAGACCACAATCCCTTACTCACATGAGTGGTACTTCCTCACAAAAGAATTTCTCATTCAGGTGAGTGCTCCTTGCCTTTGGGAGCTCTTACACACAACTTCCACTGAAGACAAAGGACTGTAGAACAGGGTACTAAAAAAACCTTTCACTATTGGAACAGTGTTTCTTATACTAGGGCCACCGCTTGTGTAGGGAAGCGGCGGCCAGTATGTCCCTCGGCCCACGCTGCTTCCAGCAGCTCCCATTGGCCTGGAGCGGCGAACCGCGGCCAGTAGGAGCCGCGATCGTCCGGACCTACAGATTGGGCAGGTAAACAAACCGGCCTGGCCCGCCAGGGGCTTTCCCTACACAAGCGGCGACCCCAGTTTGAGAAACACTGGTATAGAGGATAGGCCTACTGTGCCTCCATTGACAAGCAGAATTGAGGAGTGTCATGCAGAAAGATATGACATTCAAGCTCTTTGTGCACTGGAGACTTCTCTTGGGGTGGTTACGTTTTTAAAAACAACAAGAAAATACCATTGCCTTTGCAAAACCAACTCAGAGCACCAAGATCATGGACGAGGTCACCTGTGAAACTCACAGGTAGCTTGTAAAACATTTAACAAGGGCACAAAGATCATGCAAACCCAGCAGCAACTGTGCTTGGTCCAAAGCCTGGGCAGGGATCCCGAGAGATTTCCTTGGTGACTGGCAGCTGATACGGGTGGAGATTGCTGCATTGCCCAATCCTTGCTGACTACATGTACACAGTTGAAAAGCTTGCCCAGTTAGCAAACTCTTCCTCTACTTTAGCCGTCCCCCCAGCCCAGTTCACGAAGCAGGTATTGATGCTGTCCTGGCAGCCTGCAAGCACATGCCTGCCAGCAGCAGCTGCACAATGAGGACCTTGGGAACAAGAGACATGAAACAAAATCCTCTGTGTATAATTTCTTCAGTTTAAATTACACCAAACTGTGCTTAAAAATATATATAAACTTAAACAAACAGAAGGGATGGGAACTGTTCCCTTGTGCTGGGCAAAACTTACTGGCCTATGGGGAGAGTCCTTCCGCTATGATCCAGGCCTCCGGGCCCCCAAATGTGGTTGTCCATGGTCTCGGTCCCCACGTTTTTACTCTCACCGACAAACAGGCTGTTCTTTATTTCTTGCTTTGAACCATCGTCATGTGGGAAAGTTCCGCCGCTAGGAGAGACAGGACTGTATGTTAAAGGGGTTGTTTATGGCAAACTCTATTTTGGAATCATAGGCCAAAGTAGGGGGATGGCAAACTAGGAATGAATAATGCTTACCTTGCCAAGGTCAGGCCAATGCCATTGTCTGCAAACCTGCAATGAGAGAAAAGAGTGGGGAGGTGCTTCACATGCAACGATACAGAGCCTTCGTTCTTCCCAAAGGTAGGCAATGCCAAATTGAGATATCCAAACCAGTAAGGATTTTAATATGAACAAGGAGGGCTGGGGTTAATTAACAAAATTAAGCTCCCTTATTTTAAATGGGAGGGTGGGGTGAACTAAAAGCTTTAGCAATTTTGTTCATATTCCAGTTTGTGAAAAAAGGTTTTATAGCATGGCTCATAAGGTGTATAGATCAAGTGTAATGGTAGTTTGATAGATCTTTAACTGAGATTATATTCTGCCATTGCAGGGGGAAGGACTTACTTATTGGATACTGATCAGTCTTCCCCCCCAGCCCCATCTCTGACTACCATGACCGTTTCAAAGTTATTTAAAGAAGTCCAGTTTGTCTCTCTCAAACTATTTTCCGTTATGTAATAATCCTCTGCCCTACACACATTTCCCCCTTATGCGCCTCTGTGTTTATTTCTCAAGTCACATAGCCTTTCTATGCAGTAGCTTAAAAGGGGGTAGAAGATTCTGACTTCTGTTTCATCAGTGATCAGATACAGATTGGAGAGAGACCTGAATCAAAACTTTGGATCAAAATGCTACTGAGCTTTCAAACTCCGAATCTGGACCTGGATCTTAATTTTACAAATGATTCCTATTTTTATAATGGGCCAAACCAGAATGCCAGTTTCAAACGCCCCCCCCACACTTGGAGGACATTAGAATCCAGATACAGAGATTAATGTTATAGTGTGAGCCCATCTCTACTGTATACTGACACAAGCATCACCGTTACAACTTGGTGCTAGAATTTAAACCGTCACGAATAAGACAAAAATCAGTGTAACGCTGGGAACAGAATAAAAACAATCTCCTTGATTCAGTCAGTAGGTGGTAGCATATTACATGCTATCTACTTTTCATGTATTATTCTTACAGCCCCAGGAGACGTTCATGTACTGCATGCCACATTAACATTTGCTTTGTTAATGTAATACATAGGTCTTCCTGTAGCAATAGAAATGAAAATTAACTCTGATTATGGCTGCAGCCTCAGATGCACTCCAAAGGACACTGCCAAAAACTGATAAGATGGAGAAACTCGTGCAGTATTTAGAAACTATGCTATTTCAGTAAAGAATGCAAATGTCAAAATAACATGCAACTAATCTGAAAAGGCAGGAATGATAAACATTTTTGGCTAACATAGTCCATAAGAAGGACAAATAAGAAGACTTGATATTATATTTCTGTCCATTCTGACCTACTTTAATTCTTGCTGGTCTCATGGAGTCACTAAGGCCAGTTTATAGCCAGTGGTCTCTTTAAAAGGCTTGGATTATTCTAAGGTAAGGCAGTTTTTGCAGGCAACTGGATACCGCATACGGGCAGACAATTGTACGAGTGTAGTGCAATGTACCCTGTAAACTAGCTTTTTACTTTTTTGCCTTGGTTAATTGAGGTTGCTATCAAGATACTGGATCAGAAGCGGAAACTGAAGAAGATCATCCGTTCCCAAGTGCAAAGAGAGTCTGTCCTGAGCAGCACAGGAAACTGCTTTCAAAGGGCGTACAATGTGCATTTTCCCAATTCCTCTCCCTCCCTATCGTGATGCATAGTTTTGTGTCTGCTTCCTTGGTACTGGCTTATTCAGCACAACGCTGAACCACATAAAACTGAACCATGACCCAAGCTTAGCCGGGGAGGCTGGTCAGGCTTATGATTTATTTTGTTTATTTTAAGCACTTCATTTTTCATATAGAATGGTTTATTTGAGCCAATTTTTGCTGCTGCTTTGAAAATCTGTACAAAATCACACTCAAAAACAATTCAGCAGACTCTTCACTTCGGACAAAACAGGTTTTGTTTGTGTAAAATAATGCCTGTGTTTTCTGAATGTTTCATTTTTATTTTAATCATGACCATATGCAAGGTGCAAAGCGATATAAATAGTCTAACCACAACTATGCTTGCCATAAACACGGAGTTGAACTCCTAGGGTTGAAATAAGGCAAAACTCACTGGCAGTCATCCAGCCATACGTCTCCACCCCTCAGCCAGGCCCCATGTTCCTGGTTCTTGTACGCAATAAAGTGCTCAATTATCGCAGGTTCCCTAGGCTTCAAAGGGTCAGCATCTTTGTGTGGACTATATCTGTAAACACAAGAAGAGCAGAAACTGTTGTCAGTGGAAGGCAGTCTACCCCAGTGAGATTCGACGGCTGTATTGACTTGTTAAACATTTGGTGGGATTATTTCTGCTAAACACAGGAATTGCCAGGCTGGATCAGACCTATGGACCATCCAGTCCGGTAGCCTCTCTCTGACAGTGGCCAGTACCAGCTACCAGGAATTGGCGAGAAAAGCTCCAATAGTCAGTCGTGAAATAACCCGTCCCAGGAAAAAAAAAAAAAAAAAATTAATGGAGATATCCCATCTCCTAGAACTGGAAGGGACCTTGAAAGGTCATTGAGTCCAGCCCCCTGCCTTCACTAGCAGGACCAAGTACTGATTTTGCCCTAGATCCCCAAGTGGCCCCCTCAAGGATTGAACTCACAACCCTGGGTTTAGCAGGCCAATGCTCAAACCACTGAGCTATCCCTCCCCCCAGTTTCTTCCTTTAGTTAAATGTTAGTTTATGTCCCGAAGCATGACACTGTATCCTTTCTAAAACTCTTGGGGTTATTTAAAATCCTCCCTACTAGGATTCTTACTATCTATACAAATGTCCAATTCTTTTCTTTTAATCCTGCTCAACTCTTGGCCACATGGATATATTGTGGCAGTGAGTTCCACAGGCTAACTGCGCATTGTGTGGAAAAGCAAAGATGGTATAAAAGTGAAAGCATTTTGAGGAGACCATGATGACATCTTCTTTGCTGCCCCTACCTTATGTCACCCAGGCCACTAATAATGAGATTTATTAGCTCGCAGGCTCTCACATATGATGAAATGATGGTCTGGTGAGTCATGAAGGAAAAAGGCAGAGATAAATGGAAAGCTCGTCTCTCTCACCAACAGAAGTTGGTCCAATAAAAGATATTACCTCAACCACCTTGTCTCTCTAATATCCTGGGACCGACACGGCTACAACTACACTGCATGTTGGGGTGTCATTTATTCCTGCTCTTCGGGGGCAGCTATCCTTATCATTACTAAGGCCTGGTCTACACTGGGGGTGGGTATCTATTTAAGTTACACAACTTCAGCTACGTGAATAATGTAGCTGAAGTCGACGTACTTAGATCAACTTACGCTCTCCCGTCGACTTTGCCTGCACCTCTTGCCCTGGTGGAGTACCGGAGTTGACAGGAGAGTGCTCGGCGGTCGATTTATCGTGTCTAGACTAGACACGATAAATTGACCCCCGCTGGATCGATCACTGCCCGTAGATCCAGTGGGTAATGTAGACAAGCCCTAAATGTCTTCTGTCAAATACAATGCAGTTTAGAAAAACCTGACAAACTGGCATCCACGTCAGTGCCAGCAATGGGCAGAACCAAGATTAAAATTCATGGGTCAGAAATGTCGAGTGAGGCCAGGCTGTCAAATCATTAACAGATTTTCAACAGCATTTTATTTCACTTAATAAGCCATCACATCAACCTAAATTGAGCATAATGATCATAAGATTCCAGCAAATGAACATCACTTTGCCAGCTTCATCATTATGAAGTCACTTGGTATTCACGGTGAAAGCACAGATCCTGGTGAATTCACTGGACACTAACAAACATTCTCTTTGGGATGGATTCTGTCTCATTTACACCAGTGTATGTCTGGAATAACTCTCTTGGAAGTGGGAGTTAGCATGGATTTATACTTCTCTAACTGAAAGCAGAATATGAAGTCTATGGAGTTATTCTCAATTTACAACAGTTCTACGGAACACAGAATCTGCCCCAGGAAGTCTGACTGTCATTCAGCAACACTCTTTAATTGCTAAGCTTTTAGGGCTCATTCCAGCCTTCAAATTGGAAGGCACAAACTTTTTGGAATCAGCTACTGTGCATATATGCCATAGCCAGTTTTCCAAGGCACATATTCTGGTATATGAAGAGGCAACATCAAACTCTCTGCTGTAGATGCTTACTGCAGCAATGGAAGGGGTTCTTCTGTCGCTATAGTAAATCCACCTCTCTGAGAGGCAGTAGTTAGGTTGACCAAGAATTATTCTGTAGACCTAGCACTGTATACACTGGGGTTTAGGTGAGCTTAACTCTCTCTCTCTCTCTCTCTCTCTCTCTCAAGGGCCATGACTTTTTCACATCCCTGAGCGACGTAATTCGGTTGACGTAACTTTCTAGTGTAGAACAGTTCCCGGTAGAATTCTGAGGTATTGTCAGGGGTTTTAGAACAATCACCCTATTGGACTGAGCTTACACTCCTCACCAGCTATCTTGTAAAATCAACTACTGTGGTTGTACCTGTCTGTGTGGGAAGTACCAAACCCACCAATGAGATTCATGGAGAGTGTCAGACTGAAATGGTACAGGTAGGCCACACCCCATCGACGGCAAGGAGAAAGCGAAGCCTTTTGCTCATTAGGAAAATTATACAACACCTACTGACAACAATGAAGAAATTCCCCATTGACTTCAGGGGGAGCAGGATCCAACCCTCAAACTGCGTTATACACATAACTTTCTAAATCAAACCATGGACAATGCATTACCTCCCAGAAATCAGTGTCAGGAAAGGTCTTTTGTCCTTAGCAGATGCTGGTGTGGTTTTGACTCCATTATCAATGATCATGCCAGCCTGGGGAGGAAAAGGAACTTTGTGATGTATTTATACACTGTAAAATTATGATGTCATTTTAAGTTTCTGGGCCAAATCTTCAAGCTGGTGTAAAACACCAAGGCTTTTTATTTTTTAAGTCAAAGGCATTATCCTGATTTACACCAGTTGAGGATCTGGCCTTCTACATTTAAACACCACCTAGACCAACACCAGTGAAAGATGGTGCAACATTTAAAGTACAAGGCAAAGATTTCTGAGAAGGACCAGAATTTTTGTTAAATTTGTCCTGATCACTTAAGCAAAACATCACTCTTTTTAAAGTCACTAGCTCTCTCTGACTTGGGTAGGTGCCTTATGCTTTTGGGGAATCTTTAGCTAACAACATGGCTCTCCAGAAAATTATTTGTATTTTATTAGAATGGTTACCACTCCAGTTGAAGATGAATTGAAATACCAGCCCCTGGCCAAGTAAAAATCCATTCCCATTGATACTCAAGCAACCTGGCTGTGAAATCCTGCCCAGAAGTGCTGCTCCTAGAAGATGTGCATCTGAGAATTGTGTCATAGCATCAGCCACTCGCTGTGTCCTATAATGCATCATTTCAGCATGGACCACTTTCAAGGTTACTGTTTCTGCAAGTGGCATGAGAAACAGGAGGACTGTCCACTCTACCACCTTCTGACTGCAGCCCCTTAAAAAGCCCCTTGGGTTTTCCAGCACCTGTTCAACCCATCTCATTAGCCAATTAAATACGTGCTGCAATCTAAAGACATTAAGTAACAGATGAAGGCTCAGAAGGTCAGTGTACAGTTTCCCAGGGTAGTATGTCTGGGCTGAATAAGTAAAGAGATTTAGGAAGTGATTAGACTGAGCTTATATTATTTTGTCTACCAGATGCTATTGATCAATGGCTAACATTGGCAGCAATGATCTATAATCAGGCAAGCTGCCAAAAGATGCAGCTAGCGGCACCATTTTAGAAGAGCAAAAGCAGACAGATGACCTGGTGGAAAGGAGTGAAAGTAAGACCCTCTTATCTCCCAACGTCCCATGAGAAAGTTTAGCCTTTAGCCCAAGAATAGTAAAGTGAATCCAATGTAAACAGAGTCTGTAATTCTATTATACCAGCAAACAAGCCACTTGGTTTGTAGATACAAATGCTGAAAATGAGTTTGCAATTGCTTGCAGTGAATCAGAAATCACAGGGCTTAATAGCTTGCAGGCTCAGAAAGCTGGAGAAATCGAGTGGTGTTTTTAGACATGAAGATAGTTTTCATTGCGTGCAGACTCACTCGGTAGTTGGAATGTGCCCGATTGTTATAGAATTTTCCCATTGGAATGTGCTCAGTGTAGCCTGGAGAATACATTCCTTCCGAGGGGCCCGTAGGCACATGGTGAAAAACAAACCAAAAGCCTGTTTCCTGCAAAAGGGAATACACAGCATGAGCCTTCACTTGAACTTTACAGATTTACATTAGTACAGGGGCTTACCAGGAAATAGTGCAAGGTGAAAGCTAGCAGATTTCAGGACACATAACAGTAGGTGGTATTGCTCTGTAACTACATGCAAAAGACACTCCCCCCGCCCCCCCCCCCCCCCCCACACACACACGAAAGCAGTTATGGCCAGCATTTTCAGGCCACCTAAAATTAGCCTCCAGCATCCATACTGAAGCACCTAAATGTAAAGTGGCCTGATTTTCAGAGGTGCCGAGCACCCACAAACCCTACTTACGTCAATGAGAGCTTCAGGTGCTCATAGGGTGACCAGACAGCACATGTGAAAAATTGGGACAGAGGGGTGGGGGGTAATAGGAGCCTATATAAGAAAAAGACCCAAAAATCGGGACTGTCCCTATAAAATCGGGACATCTGGTCACCCTAGGTGCTCAGCCCTTTGAAAAATCAGGCCACTTATTTAGGTACCCAAAATTGATCTAGGTGCCTACATTTAAGCATGGAGGTTTGGAAACTTTGGGCCAAATACTTTAGTTTGTTTATTTTTTCAATTAAAAATAAACAAACAAAGACAATTGAGCTGAGTTAGAGTTTCTGCAGAATTAGCATTAGCATGGATTTAAATGTCACAGCCCTACATACCATTCATGTACTGGTTTAGGACTGAGCCTGTTCCCATTGTGGTCAATAGGAGCTTTGCCATTGACTTAATGGGAGTAGGAGGGTTGGGTCTTTAATTTATACAGGCTCCGGTTTGGGAATTTTGTTAAAAGCAATCCAGATCTGCAATCCCTAACTTCAGCAAATGACCAGAAATGGGCAGGTGAAGGCAAAGGAGATTGCATTTGTAGCACTAGCTGCATCAATATATGGCTTTTAGAAATGCCTGAGCAGTGGAAACAGTGAGACCCAAAAGTTGCAGGGCTTTTGCAGTTGTTCTGAATTTTCCCAAATAAGAAACTTTTGTACTCACTTCGGATCCTGCAGCTGCACAGTTTATAAGGTTGTTATGCGGATTGGCCATCCAGAAGGTGGATACAGCACTGCAGATCAGGAACAAAGAAGAGCATGAAAATGACCCCCGAAGCACACACAGAGGAGTTAGCATTCCATTGCATACAGTACAGGCAGGTCAGATCATAAAGCAGATAAGCTACTGCCTAGAGGGTGTAGCAACTGGGGCTTCTTTCTCTCTCATCATATCACAGCTGTCACCATCATCTGCAGATGCAGCAAAATGGCCTTATCTTTAAAGACCTCAGGAATTAAATGAGGCATTTTTACTGAAATCCCAACCCTGGTATGAAGCTGTTAGCTGTCAATTATATTTCACGATAAGGTAAATGTGTCATTGCACAAGTCATAGACAAGAAAAGCCCTACAATGGGGTTCCAGGTTCCCTGGAGACTGGTTTAGCCAGGGTTTTGACAAAGAGTTTCTATGGGCTTTTCATAGCAATCCCCTAGCATCTGCTCTTTCCACATGCTATTGTGGTTCACTACCATCCCCCACTGGCTTCTCAGTCCATGGCCAGATTCTCATAACCATCCTTAGACTGAATACTCCCACCGAAATCAAGAGGACTATTCACAGAGTAAGGTACAAAGCAACATGTGTAAAAATGGACAGAATCTGGCCCCATAATTTTATTTTAAAAATTCAATAAGAAGCTGGGGAAAAAAAGAGTTAGCCCTCTGATGTCACAAAGCCTAAAACTTGCTGTTAGCTAGCCATAGTTACCAGTGAAACCCTAGCTCCAGAATGCGTGCATTGATTGTGGGGGTTCTTAGACGGAGAGGGCAGCCATTCTGGCCATGTTTCTCCTATACTTCATCTAAGTCGGTCTTTACAGAGTAATGGGATAAAGTGCAAAAAGAACTCTGGCTAAAATGCTTTTCATTTCAACCACTACCGAGATCTGTCCCATAAATCAGCCCTGTTGAGGTTTTGTGAATAGACATATTAGAAGATTGGATCTTGCAAGATGGGAGATGAGGTTGCTTAACACCTTCTAGGAGGCACTCAGCGGTTTGCCAGGCTGGGCTTGGAGTTTGCCTCAAATAGAAACGAGCTTTAAGAACTTTCATGCACTCACTTATATAGTGATTAGTAGTAGGGACTCTATGCTTAGGCAACCTTTGAAATTCCATAGCCACGTTCCAAGGTCTTGCTGAACTACATTGAATTCAACTCTTTGGTTTGAGTTTACTCCCTGTACAGTATATGCCAAGTGGATGCAAAATATGACTGTTGGGACAGATTCTTCCACCCTTCCTTACACTGAGTAATATTCTTACTCCACAAGGAATTCCACTGTAATCAATGGGACTAGTTGCAGAATAAAGTACAACTCGGTATGAATAAAGGTGGCAGAGTCTGTCCCTTTCTGAATTTAATAGCATTTTATACCCACATAATGGGGATGTAAATGAGATGCAAGGCAATGCAGAATCAGGGCCATTTGTCTTCATATTGCACTTTGAAAGGGATGCATGCAAGAATATCTGCGATAACAAGCACTTTAGTTGACCTTACACTAAAAATACTAAGCAAAATTATACCCTGCATGTGTAAATGTATAAATAGCAAGGAAACATCCTGCAGAGACAGCCACCCTATCTTTTGGAGCACACGACCCATATTGCTGAAAGCAGAGTACTTAACTATATACACCCAATCCTGTGTTTCATGGATAAAAAAAGTCAAATCCTACAAGGCGAGGGAAAAAACAAACAAACAAAAAAGATTTCCACTTACTTGCAATCCTGCCTGGGTTTGGGGATGTACCCTGGGTATGCCCCTTCTGTAATCGTCTTGCACATTTTACTGTCTCGGTCAGATGGCAGGAGAGTGCTAGGTTTAACAAGCAGTCCAAGGCAGTGATCAAATGTGTTGCGTTCCTCTGGCCCATCCTCAGTAAAGAAGCAGTGTCCCAGGGTGTTGTAGCCCACAACGTCCTTAATCTGCATGTACAAAAATGGAGCTGCATTCAGATTTGGTTTTCCAGCCACTTAGAGATAATAATAAATAATAATAATGCTATTAATTATTATTATTTTACTGTGGATCCTCAGTCAGAGACCAGGGCCCTATTGTATCAGGAGCTGTACAAACACATTGAGCATAAAGATGGTCCTTGTCCCAACTAATTTACATACTAAGTGATAGTGTAAGCTTTTAAGATTTAAAAAGAATTTGCCATTTCATATGAAATGCTAATTACACTCTGCTGTAATCTGCATGTCGAGCAAGTGATAATATTATAATAAAAGACAAATAGCTTGAGAAGACGAAGAGACGGGAATGGGGGGGACATCAGATGTTTAAGCCCCATCTGGGCTCATTCACTTTTGTGCGCAGTTACACAAACAGCGAGGTTGATGGACTAAAATGTATCCCCTGAAGTGAAAAAAAAATATTTTTCCAGACTATCAGAGATGCTGCTAGTTGTTTACTGGACAGGCTGAGTTGTTTTAGGTCTGACCTGACCCTTTTTCCAACTGATGACAAGAGCTTTACTTGAAATTGAAACAAACCAGCTGGTGTTAATCAGTGTAGCTCCATTGAAAACCCTGCAGTTCACATGTAGTTCACACTGCAGCCCTATTGTCTCTCACAGAGCTGTGCTGATTTACCCCAGTTGAAGATCTGAGGTAAAATTTTCAGAAATAACTAAATGACTTAGGAGCCTAAAACCAGGGCTGGGTGGAAAACAATATTTCCATTTCATGGAAAACATTGAGGTTTCAGAAATGGCTTTTGTTCTGATGTGGAACAAACTTGAGACCTTTCCAAGTTCTTTGTGAACAGTGGGAGAGAGCAAGAGATCTCCAGAACTAGCAGAGGATTAGAAAACTCCCATGGGATGTGGGAGATCCAAAGTCAATTCACTGCTCTGCCTGGTACCCCCTCTCCCTGGTCCAATGAATACTCATGTGTCTATACAAAGTGGAACAGCTCAAACAGGAGACACTGAAATGAACGCTGGAGCATGGAATGGGAGACTCAGGCTCAAGTCTCTGTTTTGCCAGATTCAGAGCAGGTACTTGAACGTGGCTCTCCCACATCCCAGGTGAGCACCCTAACCTCTGGGCTACTGATTATTCTGGGGTTGCCATCTCCAGCCAGATCTTCCTGATGAGGTTTGGGTGGAAACCAAGGCATTTCCACTAAACAGTTCGGTTTAGACCAGTGGTTCTCAAACTTGGGCTACCGCTTGCGTAGGGAAAGCCCCTGGCGGGCCAGGCTGGTTTGTTTACCTGCCGGGTCCACAGGTTCAGCCAATTGCGGCTCCCACTGGCCATGGTTCGCCACTCCAGGCCATTGGGGGCTGCAGGAAGGGTGGTCAGTACGTCCCTCGGCCTGCGCCGCTTCCTGCAGTCCCCATTGGCCTGGAGTGGCGAACCATGGCCAGTGGGAGCTGCGATCGGCCGGACCTGCGGACCCGGCAGGTAAACAAATCGTCCCAGCCCGCCAGGGGCTTTCCCTGAACAAGCGGCAGCCCCAGTTTGAGAACCACTGGTTTAGACAAAACAGCTTTTCCAGTAGGAAGAAGTTTTGTTGAAAACTTTGCAACCAGCTCTACCGAAGACCCATTTTCAGAACTGATTGAAGCTCTTGACAGTCCAAGTTCCATTGACTTTAAATGAGACTTGGGCTCCTAAATACCTAGGTCACTTTTGAAAATGGACGTAGGCACTTTTGAAGTGTTTTCTGGTCTTTATCTCAGAGCTTTCAGCCAAGGGGAACCAACTTCCAGGGCTGAACTTGAAATGGTTAAATAGAGACACTCAGACAGAATACTTTGCCTGCCAGATCTATTGCACACTGTCATGTGCAAACACATGTATTATGCATAGCCCATGGTCCAGTGTAAATATTCAAACCTCTGAACACAAATCATCACAGTAAATTAAAGACTGTTAAAATTACATGCAGTGTAATACATTCTGTTAAATGACTTCTCCGAAATTTGCTGCTAACTCTCTCGATTCAATTAGATAGCCAAGCAAGTCTACCACCACCAGTATTTCAGTGTCAAATGAGTGTGCTGTGCCATTTTAATAATCCCGTCTTGGAAAGCATGAAATTTGCCAGCCTTGCAATTAGAAACACCTATTGGATACTAGAACATTTCAGGAAAATTAACTAACTATCTTCAAGAGGAGTATCACCATACCTTTACATCAGCAAGGCCTTTAGTCACAGGGATGCCAAAACTGCAACTGACCAGCTGTGTAAATCTATTATCTTTCCTGAGTACACTGGCAACACTTTAGAGACACATATATGGTGTTTCTGGAGTGTTTAGCTGCTGAAAGCTGACAAGTGACTTCTCAAACAATTCCTCAGGTACCTGCTACACCAATTCATCACACCAGTGAACTCTGGAACTAGATCTATATTGGTGTAATACATTAGGACAGAAAAGTGAAAAACGGACGTATTACTTAGAACATGGCTAGGGAACAACAAATCCCTGTATAGGTTCAGCAAAAACAACGAGGAGTCCTTGGGGTACCTTAGAGACTAAAAATTTGTTTGTCTCTAAGGTGCCACAAGGACTTCTCGTGGTTTTTGCTGATGCAGACTAACATGGCTACCCCTCTGAAACCTGTATAGGTTCAGTACCATTGCAGAGGTAAACATCTGCTAGTATTGTAAGAGGGAAGCCAATATATTGGCATAGGCTGGAATGCTGTACTGTGTCATCTCCTTTGGCAGATATCCCTAATGTGGGATTGTGGCTCTGGGCCAGATCCTCAGCTGGTGTAAGTCAGAATAGCTCCACTGAAGTCAAAGCAGCTACACTGATTTACACCAGCTGATTTACTTGTCACCCTTTACTTGATTCATTCCTTTTCCTATTTCTGGCCCCTGGGATGACTCAGCCTGGAAACTGACAAATATGGAACTGTTTCATTTTCGGATTCTCATGCACTAGCACAGTGCTGAAAAGTTTGGGAACTGCTGGACAAGGTTTGTTTGTTAAAAAGATGCATGGGGGGGGGAATTAAATTTCACAGAAACCTTACAATTAGTCTATACGCTTATTTTAAGTGTAATTTATGGCTAGATTTGACAGTGCCCTTTTAAATAAAGCAATTGCCATGTAGCTCAGTTGGATTACTGAGAGCAGATATCACTGTAACAGTTAGATAACACTCCTGCTTATCCCCAGTAGCACAGCTCTCTCGAGTTCTGCCAGACAGTTTATCAGGCTTCATTTCATGTGCATCCTTGATAACAGCTTCCATTTCAGCCTGCACCCTATGGGCCAGTTCAGTGGCTCTGACCAGGGTGTAAGTAACAGCAGAATTTGATCAATGGGGTTGCAGTGGTATAATGGAGAGGGAAAGTTGGCCAGCGTATTGCAGCAATCCTGGACAGTTTCAATTACGTAATTACGGCAACAAGGCCATTTCAACCCGTTCGGTTTGAGAAAGGCCATCCCTGCCCTTAAAGTGAACATATGCTTGTGGACAAGCGTAGAACAGGTTAGGTTCGAGCCAGCCACAGCTATTTATTGATTGTCCAGCGACAGGCGTTCAGCATCAGTGTGTAAATGCACAGGAAGAGGACTCTGCCACCAGGAGCAAACAGTGACATGTGTTTATTTTTTCTTTCTAATCTTTTATAGCGTTGACATTTCTGAGCCTGCTGCCAAGGGTGCTAAAAGCAAAATAATTTGTGACACTAGTAACCTGAGAGCCCAGTGAAGAGTCTGCATGGAAATTTCCAAGCTGCTTTAACAATGATTTAACTGTTACAAAATACCCAAGTGCCTCCCCCCTCATTCACCAAAGCATTAAGCAAGCCTGTAACTCTAGGCCGGTGAGCTGTCCCATTGAAACCAATGGAAATACTGGAAGTCAATGGGACCACTCACATACCTAAATGTAATAATCTGATCAAGTGCTTTGCTGGTTTGAGGCCTAATATTCCAGCAAATTTTGTGTGTGTGTCTACTGAGAGACTAGTTCACTCAAAGATCACCAAGGCAACTGGTCTCCTGGCAGGTTATGCCTTGGCTCTATCTGCTCACAGAGGCAGTGAATGATATGTGAGGAGAAGCGGGCAGGAGATTACGGTTTCCTGATTTTCTCTTCTATAACTTAGCTAACTTAAATAAATGGTGCCCAGATACTACAGTGAAGACCATCTTAGAAGTACAGGTAATAACAATGGTACTTTCCTCGTTGGAGATTTGGCTGTGTTTTTGTGACTTCAGGTAGTATCTCCAGGGGAAAGAAAACTAGATTTCATAGCAGAAAAGAGCGCTGCAGGATCAGCTGAGGAGGAATTGCTCGGGGCATACGTCCAATTATAGGGTAATGAGATTGAATGCATTTTTAATTGAAATGAACTACATCGGTGTAGTTTATCAAACTTTTAGAAATCCTCTTTTGTGCTGCAACGGGACAAACAGCTAGACTGCACAGCATGGGATTTCTTTCATTGGGCATTTCATTTCAACAGAGGGCAACAAACATGCAGCTGAAATAAAATGTGCAAAATCAACTTTTTGGAGGTAATGAGTGTAGATTAATAAATTATACATTTTTAAAAGTAAAACAATAAACAGATTAAATGATCAATGTAGGTTTTTTGTACAATTGCATTTCTCTTTTAGTGGAGGTTTCCTTTAAATAACTTGCCATGGATCAAACGCCAAGGCCCCTCAAAGAATCACAGTTGTTGAGTAACAACCCCAGAATTAAGCAGTTTTCTTCAATCACATCAGCCTGTCTGCATTTCATCATTGCTGTCTTGGCTAGAAAAGCCTGAGAACAGGGATCCTTACAGTATTTCCTAGTCACAATGATATGGTTTTTATTTGGAAAAGGCACAAGGGACTGAAAATTTCCAAATACCCAATATAAATCCACCCAGCTGACCCGTGAAATGCCACTCTCTGGGTATTTGGTTTGGCAGTGAGAACAAGCATCAGTCAATAGAGACACAGGGTTTAAAATTAGAATCAGAGCTGAGGTTTTAGTCATCCCTCTGCTAATCAACAGCTGTGTAACTGCCACATAGCTAGAGGATGTGTTTATGGTGCCATTATTAGGAACCTTCTCATTACTTGACAAACAGACTCCTGGCAATTCTCTTCTTCCAGGCTGTGTGTTAGTTACATTCTTAGTGCTGCTACATGGATGGCTTTAAATTGGAAAGCAGCTATACACCTTGGATGTCTAATAAAATGTAGATAAGGTAAAGTAGAACAGATTTTTCAGAAACCAAGTCTACAGCAGATTTTAGGATCCTGTTGAAAACAAAATGAGGGATGAAAAATGTTGAGCCTGAACAGTGCTAGCTCTTACAATGGTTCAATGAAAAGTTAGTGCAGGTGTTTTTAAAATACCAGTGATATACTAGGAGAATTCCTAGTGCTCAATGACCATCATTTGAAACAGCCAGTGGCATGGCATGCTGGTGGTCTCATGTTAAAACACTGATCTCTTATGCCCAGGGTTGAGATCTTGGCTGGTTAGAGACCTGTTAAAAACACTTTTGTATATTAGCTCGGATTCTTTTTTTCACATGTGGTGCCAACACAGGAAAAATGTGGGATTCCCGAGGAACTAACAGGCATGTTGAGGCCACTGTTTTGGATTGATGCTTGGGAAAAGCTGAGAAGTCAGTTCTGATGTTTGTTACATGCCTTTAAAAGCTCTGCTTTCAAAACACATTTCGGAACCTTTTCTGAATGTGGGGCCAAGGTTTCTCTCTCACACATTCACAAAATGAATGTATATGGTGGTTGGTTATATGGTTTCAGTACTAACAGCCAAATTGTACTTTTTGGCCTTGGGCCTAGATATCCACAAGCAGTTGGGTGGACGGACATGGGGTCCTAGCTCTAATTTCTAACGTGCGCGGCTTTCAAAATAATCTTAAAAACAACATAAAGTTAAAGTTAAGGAACACACTAAATGTGATCAACAGAACCTGCTTCTATTTGAGAAGGCACTAAGACGACAAACAGTGCTCCATGACAAAGCCCTTAGAGCTAGCATAACAGTGATACAGAAGGTGTGCATTTGCTGATCAAAGCCTTTTTGAATTAAACTCAACTCCAGTCCCTGTACTGTTCATGCCCCAGGAAAGCAGCACTGATGGAGTCTTGTGAGAATGTTTTTCATTGTGTTCTTTACTCTGAAGTAGAGTGATTGCCCAGAGGTGCAGGGAGTTTGCTGCTGCTGCTGCAGTGGTCATTACATGCACTCTCCTGTGCTGTAACTTACCTGATAAATAGATGTTGTACTATAGGAAACCTACAGGATCACCTTAGTGTTCTGACAAACAGCTCTGTTAAATCAGAGGTCTCTGACTGCTTACGTTGTGAATGGGAATTTCAAACAAAAATCCTTATTAGCAAATTAAAGTAACCTTAGATCTGGTGATTACCTTCTTTAACAGTAAACTATTTGTTTATAGATAGATTCAACAACCCGTTGTAGATGGGATTGTCTGCAGGAATCTCTGAATACAATGGCATTTGAAAGCCCTGTCAGCTCTGAGTCATGTATAAAATTTGGCCCCTGGTTTTACATTCTTATGTTGGATTTGTGTTTTAGACACATGTTGAAATATATTCATATTAATATCACTCAATAAATCCAGGGCAAAAGAGAAGAGCATTTGGTTTAACTCTACAATTCTATCAGTAATGAGACTTGTTTCAGGGGCCTGAGTATCATTTTCATGTTATTAGGGACAGCAATTGGGCTGGGAATCAAATGACATCTTGATCAGGAAGGCAGTCATCAAACCGCTGTTTCTTACCAGCAAGCCATTGGAGCCGTGGACTGTGACACAGCGCGAGAAGGTGTGGTGAATGGAGACGCCCTTCACATAGGATGGAGGGTGGTAGCCTCCCTTCTCATCCACATCTCCAGCCAAGTGGAAGTGAATTGGATAGTGTCCCATTCTCTGCTGGCCCATATGTTTCAATTCTAAACCTTCAATATGGGCAGCTTTAAAACCAAGACCAATCTGCAGAACAAATAAAACACCAGTCAAGTGTCAGTAGGAACATCTGGCAGCTTGTTTCATATTATTCGCTGTTGCATGCAGTGTTGTTGTAGCTGTGTCTGTCCCAGGATACTAGAGAGACAAGGGGGTGGTGGTGGTGAGGTAATATCATTTATAGGACCAACTTCTGACCAACTCTTCCACTGGGGAGAGAGACAAGCTTTCGAGCTTACACAGACCTTTTCTTCAAGCACTGTGTAAGCTCGAAAGTTTGTCACTCTCCCCAGTGGAAGTTGGTCCAATAAAAAATATTACCTCACCCCCCTGGTCTCTCTGTTTCATATTAGTCAGGCAGAGCAAGTCTTAGACAATGATGGTTGATAGCAGGGGTAGAATTTGGAGTAATCATAAACCATTGCACAGCAGATGCTTCCTAGTTTGCAAACTCTGGCAAACCTGTTTGCATGTAATGCTTTTCATAAAGCAATTGTGATAGATTTAAGGGGAGATGGGTTTGAATGGAAGCCCCAGATCTGAGCACCACCAAACCCTGGGGAAGTTGGATTTTGGATCCAAACTCTGCAACCTGTGAGTGCTGAGCCCCAGCCAGTCTGGCAAGGTAATGTTTGAAGGGGTGTGGTGAGCCCTGCAAAGAAAAGAGAAGCAGGAGTTGAATCTATGGTCTACTCTAGGAAGGGCTTGTTTATGTTGCAGGCCTCCACTCACAGGACATTCCCTGCCATGTCATGGCCCCCTTACTAGGTGCATGTTGTTTGGTTCTGTGTAGAAGAGTATCAGTAAAGGACTTATACAATACCTTGATGTGTCCCCCAAAGGTGTCAAAATCAAAGAAGGTGCATAAACCATTGCTATAGTCATAGCATTGCCTCTCCATCTCTCCCATCACCACTATGTTTTGGCTTAGCAGCCCTACTTCCGCCCTCATGTCCACTCCGTCAATCACTTCTCCTATGTGAAGGTAGGTTGCTCTCCCTAAGGGAACAAGATGCATTTCCATGTTTATTCTGCAAACACCGCATATACCAGCTGACTTATTGCTGGTGGGGGTAATGAACTAAGCACCTGAGTCCACAAAATCTGTTGGCAGGCACCTCAAGGCTGGGGAAGCCCAGAGCACAAGAGTCACAGTCTGACGGAGAAATCCTCTACAGAGGATGTAGGATTTGTGGGGTTTGTTTGGGTCACTTTGGTAGGCCCTAAAGTAACAGCTGCTGTTAACTGTGTCCAGTTTCTCCACCTTTAAAAGAGACTATACAGTAACCTAAAAAGAATTTTTATACTGCCTGGAACACGACTAGGTTTGTACTGTAGCCTGACGCATAGGGAAAAGTTTAGCTGCAAGCAACGAGGTGTCAGAGCTATTGAACACTGGGAATCCTCCCACTATATCAGCCCATAATTAATTTTTCATAGTTGTATCTATAATTATGGGACACTGGGAAAGACTCTGGGTGTATGCCATGGCTCATGGGTCACTGCTGGTCAAATCCCATGGAAACCAATAGGTACTTTGCGGCTACCTTCATCAGGAACAGATTGAGCCACTCTGTGCAGAAATCCTGAATAAACTGCAGCGTGTGACCCATCCCAGCTGCTAATTCAGCGGATGGGCTAGAAGAACCCACAGGTGGTTTCCAAGCCACTTGACCCCTGTAAATGCTGAACCACTGGTCCCTCCCTCAGCGCACACTTAATGTTTCCTTCTGCGCCAGCTCGGTCCAAACTGGTGGAGACTCTACATGCAGAAGTGCAGTGGCCCCCCTGCCAGGCCATGCTGCACCTAACTACTTTGAGGATCCAAGGAATGAAAGACTTTGCGTGCGTTGGCTAGAAGGGGGTGAATTCCAGCCAGCATGAACAATGAGAAAGCAAAATAATCTCAGCACTGTAATTTCATTAAAACATATGCATGATGCACTCCTCCTTCCTGGCTCAGCTCGCTTGAAGAAAAAGAAGCAGGAAAGGCTTATTTGACTGCCTACATTTCACATTATTCCAGTAAAAATAGGTAATAAACTCGCTAAGTAAACACTGTGCTATAAAGAATGTTACACTGGCATGTATTTCATTTCAGCAGAGACCTACACAGCAGTTATTAGGAACAAAGGGCAGGCTTGATGTTGAGAGATCTCGGAGAGGCACGGGAAGAGGGGTTTTAAAAAAAATGGACATGGCCTCTTTTTAAATGAAACATGATGTTCTCACTTGATTGTAAAGATAAAGAGACATCAGTTTGATACAGGTTATCCTCCTTTGGCCTTCCAGTGGAAGGTAACATGGTTTAGGGGATAAGGCACTGTGTTGGGAGCCAGGAAAGCTACATTCTTTTCTGGCTCTGACACTGGCTAAATTACTTGCATTTCTCTCTGCCTCAGTTTCTCCATCTGTAAAGCACCTTGAAATCCTTGGATGAAAAGTGCTAAGCTATTACATAGAAGCATGACAATGACAGACACAGGACAGGCTTCCAGATTATCAGAAGAAGGGCATCTCTTTTACCCACTGTATCTAGTAACTTTATTCAGCTTCTAGTGAAGAATGGGACCAACTACACGCTGTTCAGAGGAAAAAGGAAGTGTAGACGAACACTGATAGGGACTAATTCTTTGATGGGATGTTACCCATATCAGTCATTAGCTCTATCGCCCTTCAGTCGTTACCCCTTCCCGCTTTCAATCTGCATCATAGTGGTAGGCCTACATGTGGAACAGAATAGCCCATTTGTAGTGCTCCTTGAGCCAGCTGGAAGGATTGCTAGAGAAATTAAGGTAATTCCCCCACCCATGTGATGAATGTGCTGCTTCTACAGTGTTCCCAGACCATATAGAGCAGAAGTAAGGGCCCAAGCTTGGACTCTGGCCTCAGTTCTCTTGTGTTGTCACAAGGTTATGGGGCGAGTGGTTTTTTGCATATGATCAGTCTGGGACTCACTAGGCTCACAAGATCGCTCAACTGGGACAGACAGACCCTAACTGAAAAGAGGTGTTAGTGCCCTTGTTTGTGCACATCAGTCAATGCACAGACCTGTCACTGGCCCCTGCACAAGGAGACTCTATGGTGGATGGTTGAGACACTGCAAATCAAGAGAGCCCCAATAGTAGGGCTGTTTTCTTGAATGTTATTTTCAGTTATCTCCCATCATTGGCCTCTCCCTTACTTAGTGAAACACAAAGGGAAGTTCAGATAATCATAAGAACATCTGATTTTGAAAAACAGCTCTTCGATTTGCAGTACTGCAATTAAAAGAGACAGTTTTATTATTTGTGAGTGTTGAGCTCTGGCATTAATGTCATGATTGCATGTATTTAATACCAGCACAGACATGCACAACATTTAAGCACTGACAAGAATGTTAAATATTCACTAACCAGCTTCTAAATATAACTTTGTTAAGTGTATGCTTTTGCTCACTTAGCTTGATGTGAGATAAGAAAATTGCCTTGCGTCTTTTTTTTTTTAAATGTAAAAGTGTATTTCACATACTAGTTCTAAAATGGTGCCTTTAATGGGCTGTTTCAAAAAACAACAAACCACCTCTTGTAACAGCAGCCAGAACTTCAAACTCCCCTTTAACAATGTAATAGTAGGGCCATACTGCAGAAAAGGTGGGCATGCTTCTTGGAAGAGACTACTGCTCCGAAGTCCTCATGTACTGTAAATTCCATGTGGAAAACAAAGCCAGGCATAGCCAGGAGCATGTGGGCTTTACTGCTGGTTCCCATTAAACACTTGGCATGCACAAGCAGCTCATGGGGCACATTCAGAGACAGATGTGAAAGAAATCTGCTCGAGAGTTCGCAAGGAGACAGGAAGGTCTCACTCTGCAGCACTGTAAATTGAGTTTGAAATTAAGTTGTTGCTTACAGCCGGCATGCTGAGAGTTGCTAGCTGGAGATAGGCAGATTGCTGACAAGTGACATTTGGACACCTGCCGTCTGAAAGCCCAGCGTCAGTGACTTGCAAACCAGTTCCATAGTGGTTTGGTCAGAAGAAAGAGAACGTTGCTGCTTTGAATATTGTAGCATAGCCTTTATTGTTTGAACACCAGAACTATTTTTGTGATTGTCCAAAAATTAGCGAAGCCAGATGCAAAGCAGTTTACAATCAGTTTTCATGGGCTCCGTATTGCTGGCATCACTCACAGAGGGATGTCAAGTATCAGCTAGATGGCTGCCACCAATCGCAGTCAGCAGCTGAGCCTTATTTACATAACCAGAGTGATGTGGTTAGCCACATTGCATGGCCAGTGTGGCAGAATAAAACACTTGCTTGATTTATCATGTGCCATCACACTAGAGAATTAAACTAACAAAATACAAATATACATAGAAATAAATCACTTTACTCTGTGTGTCTATCTAACGGAGGCCCTGGTTTGGCAAAGCAGCTGCTTAAGTCCATCCCTACTCAGCAAAGCAATTAATCACACACTTAAAATTAAGTATGTGCTTAAATTCCATTAAAGTCAATAGGATTTAAGCATGTTCTTAAAGGTAAGCATGTGCTTTGGTGAACAGGGATGGCTTGCTGAACCAAGGCCAGACAGAAGGCAAAATAGAACGGCAAATCAGAACCACTCTAAATTCTATGGAGGTTCATATTCAGAGCTTCGTATCAGAACGTAACCCTCAAGCTTTGATCCTGGGTTCTAATCAAAACCAGAAGGAACCTGGGGATCAGATTTAGGAATGTAATTTTAGGCACTTAGTGGGATTTTCAGAAGCACCTAGGCAGCTAACTCCCAATGGGATCTTTAGGGGCCTGCATATTATTGACAATCTGGCCCTAAGTCATTTTTGAAAATGGGATTTTTGGCTCCTAATTCACATAGGTGCTTTTGGAAATTGTACCCTTAATCTGATAGAAACACTGCAGCCTCAGACAGTGTTTAACTAATCTGTCTGTCTATTTTTTCCATTTGGTTGTCTCTCCGTCAACCTCTCTATCTGTAAAATATGTACATCAGTGAAGTACATATTTCCATTTTTGGCTATTTAAATTAACCAATATTCAAATTAAATTCATGTTCATAGATTTCTTCCCCTCACCCCCTTGGATTATAAAAAGAGAGAGAGTCTGCCTGCTTTTCAGTTTTTTGGGACTCCGACCCCATTAGCACCATGGAATATTTAAAATTATTCATTTTACTAGCATTCAAGCAAAGCACGTACAACCACAACATTAGCTCCAGTCTGTTCTATCTAATGTGGCAGAAAGCCTTTCCCCACTTCTTACCACTCTTTATCATCATCCAGATGTAAAAGAATTGTCATTTATTTCAGAACAATATTAAAAATGGATTTCCTCTAGATCTGCATTCTACGCCCTCCCAGCGATTTTATTTCTCAAGGATGCTCCTGGCTGTTTCTTCTCTCAAACTAAATATTTGGGGTTTTTTTTATGTTTAATCTTGCACATATCCTGGGCCTGATCCAAAGCCTCATTGAAGTCAACGGAACCGCTCCCATTGATTACAATGGGGTTTGGATCAGCCTTTCTCCAAGGAGCTTTTGCTACATCTTTTAAGCTATGTCTACACTTGGAGCAAGGGGTGCGATTTCCAGCTCAAGCAGACATTCGCTTGTTAGCGCTCATGGAGCTAGAGTGCTAACAACAGTAACGTAGCTGTGTTAGCACAGGCAGCGGGAAGCAGTAGCACACGTTAGCCACCCCATTATGCACCAAGGGGGTTCAGGCAGGCTTGTACTCGGGACAGCTAGCCTGTGCCGCTGCTTTCCATGCCATGGCTACACTACTATATTTAGCATGCTGGCTCAATAAAAGCCAGTGTGAGTATGTCTACTTGAGCTGGGAATCACACCCCTAGCTCCGAGGGTAGACAGCCACAAAGTAAATGCTGCACACAACCTTGCCTGTTTGATTCACATTTTCTTTATATTGCTTATGTTTAATGGCAAACACTCTTTCTTGCTATCCATCTTCCTACAGAATCCTCACTGGTCTGCGATACAGTGACAGTGTTTCCCATTTTTATTCTGCCTGTAGCTGGCCAGCGGAGAATTCCCCGGAACCTCACACACCCAGAATGCAGCCACTTAATTAGTTTTACAAGAGAGCCTGACAAATTTATGAGTGGGATTGTGTGATGGAATTGCCTGTGCTGGGAAGGGGCAGGGCTCAGCAGCCCTGCGGGTCCCTTCCGGTTCATGTCTTATGTTCCTAAAATCTCATGCTTCTGGGTTTCAGCTGTCCACGTGCAGGGGTCAGAAAGGGATCCCCCCCCACCACCACACACACACACACACACACACACACACACACACTGTGTTGCGTTTTGGGTTTTATTTTGTTTTTTAAAATCTTCTTCCTCTGAAACATCAGAGATGACCACTGCTGGTGCTGGGACAGTGCTGTGAGGTCAGTGCTTAATTTGCAATGAAGGAGGTGCCTGGGCTCAAGCAATTTTTTTTAAACTTTCATAACGGACATGGCAGGCCCAGCGATTGCTGGGGCTCAGAACTGCCAGGCCCAGCGATTGCCGGGGCTCGGAACTGGCAAGTCCTGGCACCAATTAATCACTATGTGAGGTGGTGCAGAGAATTCTCTCTCTCAGGTTCTGGATTGGCTGGTTCTTCCTCACCTGTTCAGGGGTTAATTGATCATATTCGGAGTTGGGAAGGAATTTTCCCCTTAGTCAGATTGGCAATGACCGTGGATTTTTCCCCCCCATCCTCTGCAATGTGGGGCCTGGATCATCTGGGAGTCTCTCACTTAATCAATTGCCGGATGCTGCAGGGGCCTCCGGCACTACCTCAGAGCTTTCTAGCCTCTGCCTGTGGCACGCAATAATTTAGTCTCCTGAGAGTTGTAATAAATTGGATTAATTTCAATTGTTGGGTTAAATGTGTGAGTGCTCATCTCATTGCCTGTAATTGTTCATTAGTACTTTCTGCTGTAGCTAATAAATCTGACAGGGTAGTTCTTCCTATAAATAGTAGTTTTTTGCCCCACTTGTCTATGACCCAATATGCCTCCTTCTTGAGAACAGCCTGTTGTTTTTTTCCCTAATTCCCCTTGAAACAAAACCCCTTGTACCTGGCATTGGGAGTGTGAGGTGGAAAAGATGGAGTTTTGATTGAGAAATATTAAGAATTTCTCCCTCTCCCCCATGTCTAAAAATCAAACCTGTTCCCACCTTTTTTGAAATGCTGAGTTAACATTTATTCAGGGTTTTTTCTTTACATTAGCCCTGGCGATTGTCTGGCAGCATGAGGAAGAACCATCAAAAGACAGCTAGAAAGGGCCTTTTTTGTGATGTTTCCTGCCTGACCCAGAGCGGACAGTGCCAGAAATTCCCCAAGAAACATGGTCTCCTGAGGTTTCCAAGCTAAACGGTGCACATCTGTAGAAGGTATGGAGAGTTGAAATCAGCACCTAAACTTTTGGGTGCATATAACAAACCTGGACCTCGACTCTACACTGCCCTGCACCTTGTGCAGTCATTAACAGGGCAAAGCTAGTACAAAGTGCTACCAAAACAAGAACGGTAGCATTTCACACTCTTTGCCCTGGTGTAAATATCTGCAATGGAGAATCCAGCTCAACACCTTTTAAGGAGATGGCTAAATCTGGCATATTTTAGAAGACAAGAGATCAAGAATTTTCCTACTAGCTTAGTGTAGAAGAGATCAATAAGCCAACTCACGTATCGGAGCTGGAATGGAGAAATTGTCCCCACATCTGTTCTTAGGTAAGTTCCTAATTCTAAAGCTCTTCTCTCATATTTTAGTATTACCAGATAACAAACTCAGTAACACTCCACAATTATTCAGTCTCTGCACCATACCAGTTGGATTCTAGATGTGTGTGAGATGCAGTTGTAATCATAGATTTACTAATGGGTGGGATAATTTGAGTAATTAGGCCAACCACAAGTAGGGTATTTTTTTAAAATCATGCTTTATCAAGTACAGTATATGCACAAAAGGTTGTTTCATCATGTATATTCCATCCACGGTGAAACTTATCAGCATTGTTAGTAACTTCATATACAGCCACAAAGATACAGATAAGACTGGTTTCCTGGGGAAACCACAAGAAATACTTGATCTTTCATCCTATCCTACTGTAATAACACAACCCTTCCTTCCTCCTTCTCTCCCTCCTCTGACTTGCACTGTGTTCCCCCAGTTTTGCAGAGTCCAGAGATAAAACATCAAACAGTTTTAATCATTTCCTCACAGAAAATAATCTAGACATAAAAATGACAAGTGAAGACAGTTAAACAAAAGGAGGAGGGAGGGGGAAGGAGTTCCATTTCAATAAATGACAAATTTTTACTGGGACTGGTGACCTCTGAGTTTGAGCCTCATGGAAGTAACAACTTTGAAATCAATACAACTACTCACCTGAGTAAGTGTTTGCAAGAATGGTTCCTTAGGCACCTGCTTTAGCTAAAAATTCCAGCCGAAATAAAGAACCATGAGAGAATTAGGCACCCAAATCCTATTGAAGTCCAATGGGAGTAGGCTAACTAATTCCCTTAGGCTCTTTTAAAAATCCCACCCTTCGTGCTCTAATTTTCATCTTTTTACTGCTACTTAAGCCACTTCTAGTCAATAAAGCAAGTATGATTTCTCAGCAGGAAGGGTCAAATATAAATAGTATATGAGCTGGCTAACTAGTTTAACTTATCTGGCAAAATATCCAAAGCTGTATCTGTTAAAATATTAAAACATTGGAACACTGATTATAATTAGACTTTTGCTCTGCCAAATTGATGTTCCACAAAAATCCTTACAGCATGAGGATTATTTTGCCATATTGTTAAATGGACACTTGAGTAGTTTAGTCTTGACATTTATGTTTAATTAAAAAAAAAAAAACCAACAAACCAAACTGGTTAAAGGGGACAAAACCTATTATGAGTAGAGCTATTTTTATAATTTGTTTGTTATTTCCAATGGGCAGATTTTTGGAGCTCTCAGTTCCTAACTCAAACTGCGTTTACATCTTTCTATATGAAGATCCTTCACTGGAACTGATATGGAAAACTGAGAAGAATGAAGTAGACCGTGGAAGAAGACAAAAAAATATATAGTCTTTTCTGCACATAACTCAATGCCCAATCCTGCATGTTATATTAATATGATACAATGGGACTGTTCACCTGTCTAAGCGCTGCAGCATCAGGCCCACTGCTTATGAAGTCACAGAGAAGAATGGAATGAGATCCCAAGGCAAAAGTCCCAACTTGATTGTCTACAGGACACTCCCTTGACCTACTTGTCTTCTCATGAGGATGGAGGAGATTTCAATCTTTCACATTACTCCCTTCAACTTGACTGAACTATGTCAGAGTCATGCAGGATTCTTCCATTTTATTTTTAGTGTGTGGGATTTTGCTACAAGAAAGTTGGATGCAGTTATTATTGGGTCAAATTGTGCCCTGACTTATATAACCAGGGAAATCCCATTGACGTCAATGGAGTTGCAGGGGTGTAAGTCAGGGCAGACTTTGGCGCCAGTGTGTGTCATCTGTGGTAATAAAAGGGATGTCCAAATTCTCCTAACAACTAATTGGAAACAGAGCGCAAACTCTTCAACAAGTATTTCCACTTAGATCTCTACTTGAAATCACATGGCTTCTTTTCCCGCCCTGTCTATTCACTTTCCTAATAGTAACTCAATGGAAATTGTTGTAGAAGATGAATATAAATAAATTATAAAAATTTTAGAGATCCAGGAAGATACAAGAAGAGTCTTAGAAATCTGCGGTCTTCATTTTTATTGACTATTTCCAAGATTGTTCTCACAATGTACTTTGTATCATTATAGATTGATGCAGTTTTCCCAATAGCTCAAGTGTTTCACGAGAGTAATACTCAGCTGGTAGATACATTCTCTGGGAGAGTGCTGGTCATCTTAAGTCATAAGACTATGATGAATTCAAAGTCAGAATAATATTGTTTTTGGCTTAACCAATATCCCTCTTTTTGCCTGTTGAACAATGAATGACTAGAGCCCTTCCAAAAACACAGTGCAGGAGGAAACACTTGTATCCTTCAGAAAGGGCTGCATCAGAGATAATGATGCATGAAGTAGTTAATGTCGCAGAGCTGAGCAAACGGTCTGGTGCACTGATTGTTCGAAGTGGGAGTATGTTTTCTCAAAATGAATTTACATTAAGGGTATGTTAAAAATCTCTCCTCAGATGAATCTGACTCACTATTATTATCTCTTATTTAAACACTGGCAGTTCATTGGCAATGTAACATGTCTGAATTACCACCATAAGCATTCAGCTATGCTACATTTTTTACATTAATGTTTGTTGTCGTAAAGGACGGTACTGGAAATTCCATTGACAGAATGGGTAGCTAATGCACTCTTTCTCCACACTACCCATCAATGTGCCAAAACCAAGTTCTGGAAGGGAAAGAGGACCTGACAGGCTCAGGGGAAGATTTAAAAGCCATTTGTTGTGTTTTGGAAAAATCTCTCCCAGACATCTGTGCCTCTCTGCTGAAATGGACAATAAGGTGTCACTTTGTGGTGGCTGTCTTTTTTGAACTGGGTTTAAAACACAAAGACCACTGAAGAACAATTAGACAACAATGATTTTTCACCTCCAGCAGCCTGTTCCAGATTTGAGCTAGTCCTCCAGAAGAGAAAAAAAACAACAAAAAAACTTTGTATCACTACACTCACCTTCCCATTTCCTCTGCCTCAGATCAATTCACTCAGCATTCTACAGCAACTCTGGTTTACTCACGCACTGTGGTTTGAGATTATATGGCTGGTCATGTGACTTTAGGGACATATAGTTAACACATCTCCACTATGTCATGTGCTCTATATAGATACTAAAACCAGATGGTTTTAACAGAGTAGTATTTTATAAATGGGATACTGGGTTTCTGCCTAAATATATCTGCATGGCATAAATAACCAACTCTACAATAACTCAGAGCCCTAAAAATCTCTCATGACCTGCTCCTCCTCTCCCTTTGATAAGAAAGGACTTCATCTTATGCTTTTCAGACAATGATCCTCTTCTAGAGCACATCAAATCCTATAACCTCAGGCCCACCCTGCAAAGTGCTTGAGAGAGAAGATCAAGAACTGGATGCTTAGGAAGAAAGATGGAAAACCCACAGATAAACCTGAAGGCACTGTCATCACTTACAGATGTCAGGTGATTTTCAGATAGCAAAAGGTACAGATTTCACAATAGCATCAACAAACTGAAGGCCAAATTCAGCTCTCATTCACATCTCTGCTACACCTTTGGTTTAAATGGAGCTTCTTGGGTATGAAGGAGAGAAGAATATGCCCATAGAAACATGCGAATGACAAGATAAATCCTCACCTGATACTTTGACCTCATTAGGCCCACAGGCTCTGCACGGCAAGACTTGGAATTCTTCCGCCTGGTACATGGAATAATCTGTACTGGCAACAACAAGTCTATCTCCAGCCTTCCATGATCGTGCATCATCTGCCAGCCTCAAGATTGTGCTGTTCACGTTGGTATCAATGCTCACAGTCAGCTTTGGTCTCACTAGGAAGCAAAAAGAGGATGGCAGAGAATTCAGCTCACTGAACCTTAAATTGTCCGCTAACTTCTCTGGGCATTTTTGATACCAACAAAATGTAGTAGTTTACTGATCCAACATAAATGTTACAGCTCTCCCAAGTACGTTCTTGGTTAGATTTGGTTTGTGAAAAACAAACAAACAAACAAAAAAAGGCCTATTCATTAGTTATTGGCAAATAGATTTTCCACTAGCCATTTAACTAAATTTAAATGTAGCCCTTAGTGGCTCAACTCACCACACCCACTTAGCTCCAGCAGTTATGGTTGCGCTGCACTGTTATTTACAGTAGCAATAAACCTCCCAGAAGTGGTTTTTTAACATAATGACTGTTTTTTTCCCCAACAAAGATAACTGCCTTCCATCTTTATCTCCCTACTAAATGAGCGTTAAAGAATCACACGTAATGACCAGTATGAGGGCAGGTATTGCTTAAATGAATAATTGCAAAAGAAATAATTACTTTGAAAAACACGTTGCTTCCCAACAGCATTAGCATGAAACACGGTCTCCTTGCTTGCTGAAGGAATAATCCTGCCCCATCTTGAAATGCTTTAGGAAGCGTGGAGATTGTTACAGGTCTTGCCAAGTATCTGTACAGTATTACTGGGTTTTGGTGACACCATCACATCATTCCACGTAGTGCTCAAGAATCTCTTGAGATACTCTATTGAAGACTCTAATATCCCAGCCAAACCTCAGCTCGAGGAACTCATTGGACCAAATTCAGTTCTACAGTAAGTAGAGGTTACTCCCATTGACATCAGTAGGAGGTGCTCCAACAGGCCTGGTTTGGCCCATCCTGTCTACCTGTGGCTAAGTGCTCAGTCAGGGACCCAGACATCAGAAGAAAGCGAAGAATGTAACACGGAAATCAAAGGGTTTCCCCAGTGAATTACTGTGTTTGGTATCAAAGTTCTGCTTCCTATAAAATAGCCAGCTCAGAAGGAGGAAAATTCAAAATGGGGTTTCTGCTCTGAATGACATGGCAGCTGGGCGTTAAAAAGTGAGTCACATACCAGGTTTGCCACACAGGAACCGCACTCGGTAATTTTGGCAGCCTTCGTCTGTCTGATCCTTACCATGGCACATAAACCTATAATCATGGCCGCTTTTGTAGAAAACCTCAGTTGTTAAATTGGCTCCAGAAAGTGTAGCTGCCTAGGATGAGAATAGAAATGCACAGGGGTGGTCATTAAACATGAATGGCGTTCACATCCTCTTACTCTCTCTCTGCATGGAATGAGGGTGATCACTTTGCATTAAGATGATGCACAATGACCATGTAACAAAACAGGATGAATGATCATGGGTAGAGTTCAGTTATATACTCTAGTTGGTTCATGCACCATAACTTTTTTATGCAGACCACATGGATTTAATACTAGGTGAATCATGTCACTCCCACATCTATATTAGGACTTGGGTGTTTTTTGTTTTGGAAACAGTACTCTGAGCTTTGCTAATGCTGCCTTGTTTCCCTTGATTTTAGATCTCCACTAGTTTGAGGTCAGATTCAGATTCTGAATGCAGATGGATGGGCCCAAACAAACGCATGGCTTTCAAGAATCTTAACTTTTCTCATTTCATTACCTGGGGCCAGACTGTGTCTGATCCTTGCAGGAGAAAGAGGTGGGAGTCTTCTCTCTCTCCCTTGCAAGGGCCAGGGATATTTGTTATCTCTATACTCAGGGAGCACTAGGAATGCTCCCTCATGCACCTTGAGGTCACAAATTGCCCCAAAGGGGGCAAGAAGAGGTGGGCCTCTGCTCTCCCACATACAAACCAGCCTGTGGAGCTGGCTGGGTATGCTGGGAGGGGATCAGGTTACACCACCCCAAGCGATGATTCAACATGTCGAGCATGCGTTCCTCCTGGGGCAGTGCAGTCCATACCATCCCCCCTCAAGGCTGGGATTCAATACCACAGTCTAGACCTCGGTTTGCAACCCTTTTTGCCATTGCACAAAAATGCTACACATTGCATAGAACCAGCCAAATAACCTTCATTTTAAAAAGGCACGAGGCTCATAAATGAGTCACCATCGAAATTAGAGGTCTGATCCTGCAACTCCTACTCACTCATATAGGCACGCTCACTGCAATCAATGGGAAACGTGCCCTTGGCTACAAATTTCTGGTTCTATTTTGATTCTTCTTGTGCTTAGCATCGTTGGGGCAGGTTAGTTCTGATTACTTGACCTCCTCAGCTGGTGTAAACTGATGAAGTCAATGGGCTGCATGGATTTATATCAGCTGAGGATTTAGAAGCTCATGATTTATAACTTTTCAGAAACAGAAAAATATGGCGTTTCTTGTTTCACTTTTAATACATATGAACAAAAGCAACTATTAGTTAAATTAGTATCTGGCCTAGTGGCTCTCATGTTCTGAACTGAAATCCCTCTTCCAACACATGAACAAAAGCTGAAATGCATCTAGAGTCAGTGTTACCATTGACCTGGCAAGTAATAGTGAACAATGAGGAAAAAAACTGTTCCACAATGAGATTAAATTGAAGACTCAGTCCTGGAAGCCCTTGTTCATACAGGTAGTCCTCATTGCATGAGTAGTCCAATTAAATTGAATGCAACTATTCTTGTGAGCAAGGGCTACTTAGGTGAGTAAGAGTTTGCTGGATCAATTCCTACATGCCTTAATGCTCAAGCCAACCCTGTAAAAACCCCACAGTACCAATCATTTTATGGTCTTCTGTTAAGCAGCTCTTGAGCTGCAGAATTTTATCAACTGGACATTTAAGTATGCAGCGGGAATTTGCCAATAAAAGCCATTTTTCCTTCAGACATTAAGTAGCTTTTGCAGTCATAACAAGGATACTTTTCCCCCTCAACATGTGCATTCGAGGATTTAATTACATGTTTCGCACAATGGAATTCAGACTTCTTTCTACCAAAGAAAAAGCAATGGACTTTAAAAAATGACTGCAAGCCCGAAGACATTTCCCCCCATAACCTAATGCAACCTGTAGTTTTAATATTATGGTCAAATTCTGTGCTTAATTTTTCAGACAGCTTCCATTCTAAGGCCATTTTAGACCCTTGGAAAATTTCCATCCTCTCTTTTTCCCCCTTAATCTTCCTGTAGGAAACTACGTATTTTGTGGACCGCATAGATCCCTTCCTCACACCAGTAGTCCTACTGACTGACCTGGGACTGGTTGTGTGAATAAGGGTTGCAGGATCAGACTCAGAATGAGGAATATAGTTGGTCTTATGAGCCTCCCATTAGTGTTAAACATTTGCCAGCATCGTGGCCAGTCTATGTGCAAGAGCATCAAGAGACGTCTAGAAACTAAATGCATTCACACTCACAACACGATCACCAAGAAGGCCTGAGGTCTACTAGAACTTTCTTGACTTTGATGCTGCAGTTGGTTGCTTACTATACTGCTGCTGCACATCAGGCAAGCTAATCTATAGGGAAAATGGGGAGTTTGTCCTACCTGGATAGCAAGGGGGTGACTACAGATTTTGCCTGGGTTTGCCGCTCTGAGGTCAGAAAGTTTCTCCGTGTCTTTGGATCTTGCCTTTTTGGGCTTCTCAAACCACTCTGTCCATTCTGCATCTGGAGACAAACAGGAAAGATCGTTTTATAGAAAGCCATACTTAATGCGGCAAAAATGCACTTACCAGAATTTAGTCTCAAATACTAGGAACAAGTTACTTCAATAACTGCCTAGTTCCTGGTTCTCCTTGCCAGTCTGGCAGCTGCTTTACTGATGCTATGAAGTGTAGCAAGGTAAGGGAGCATGGAATTATTTAAAAGCTACATGGTTTGAGTATGTAGCATGAGCATTTCTAACAGCTGTGGAACTTGAATTGTGCCCTTCTCCCTAGAGACCTCTATATACAGTATATTCAAGTCAGCTTGTAATCAGTTGCTGTTTGTTAACTGAAACATCATTCTGACAAGCGGTGACCACATAATCAAAAGAAATAAGAGGATGTATGTTGGTTTGGCCTTAACACCTGGACTGTCACATTCAATGCAAAAAAGACAAAGGATTCAAATTACAGAGAGTCTTGCAGGGGTTGGAAATAGAGATGTTGCTTGTGTTCTTGTTTGGATTAAAGGCAACCTTAACAGATATCAGAGCCTCTCTTTCTAAAGAGAGGAAATGTGATTGGTGTGGTAAAAAGGAATATTTCAAAGAGCGATTAGCACGGTCTAAGCGCTGTCACTCTGCTAGCAGGCAAACAGGTGGCTCACCTTGAACCCACTCACTGGTTGAAGACACATTAAAATGCTCTCCATTCTCAGCCTGGAATAGTTTGAATACTTTGGCCACAGCTGATCCCTTGTGTCCTGTAAAACAATTATTAACAATTTCATGGTTTGCAAGTGATAGAAGCGAAGACTTAATAGGCAATGGAGCAAGCCCGTGTTTGTGTCTCCTGGGAGACTAGAGCAGATTCAGTAATTGCCCACAAAATTTCCAGCAAAATTGTTCCTCCTGCTCTTGGAATGATTTTTCAGACTCTTTCCTTCTGCTCAGACTTTGCCTTTGTAGAGGAGGAATTCTCAAAAAGTCAAGTGAATTAAGAAAATCACGTTTTTTGTTTTATTTTGCATTTTTTGTTTGCTAGTTTACATTGTGACAAACCAGGTCATTGTCTTTATTTAGAAAATACTAGGGTATTCCACAGCAAACAGCCTCAAAAACTAGTATAGACTGCAGGGTTTTGACTCTCATGGTACAATATCAGGCCTTAGATTTTCATCTCATGTTAACTGAGATCATTCCACTGATTGATGTCAAAAAGGTGGATACAGGCCTGTCGCATCTTACGCTGGGCTTACGTTCCACAGTCAGCGCGTAAAGCGAAAATCGCGTATAGTCAAAATTACATTGAGTGTAATGACGGGCGGAATCGCCCGCAATACAGGTACAGTATTAAAATTGTTATTTTTCCTCTTTTTTTGTTTTTGTTTTGTTTTTGTTGACCGCGTAAAGCTGAAATCGCGCATGTTAAATGCGCGTAAGATGCGACAGACCTGTACATAATTTGGCTTCAATGGAGCTATACGGATTTATACTAGCTGAGAATCTGGTCCTGTATTTCTGTGTATGAGTGGCCTGTGTCAAATCCCATCCAACTGCATCACAGCATGGGGATAATGTAAGGAGGTAAGACTCCTGTTCACAGCTTCAATGTAGTGTCGTGTCAGACAGTACAAAGGTCATGGAACAAATTTATCCTTTACGTAATTACACTGACTTCCATGGAATTATACCAGGGAGGAACTTGCCCGGGCAATTTCAAGCAAGCATTTGCTTCTGCATTACCTAGATATTCAATGTGGTCTTCAACAGAAGAGGAAGGGTTTCCTTTTACTGTAATAAAACTCCAAGGATGCCTGAGAAATCAAGATGAGAAATGATCATATTATTTCATCTGGTACTTGCATGCATCATTTGTTTTCTCCGCCCTGGTGCACCATCTTCAAAACCGACAGATTTATGTGACACTGCACTAGGTTTTACACTGACAATATCTTAACACTTAATATACTTTGCTAAATATGCAACAAGAGAAATGAAGTTCAAAGACAAATATCTTCTTGATATAATTAATCAGTGTTGTATAAATGTAACAGGTGGACTTCACTTTTTATAGAATATCTAAAGAGGCTTTTGTGCGATAGCAACATGGGACATTGGCAATGCCTCTGGGTGGTTGCAATGCTTCCCTTCCCCCCCAAAAAGAACTTTAAAATACCCAAATTCGGTTAAGCAAATTGAATTTGTGCTGAAATGTTGTAGGTCAGGTTTCAGCCTGTAGTAAGCCGTAGGGATTTATAATGGACTCTGTTTTATTGATTTTCTGGCAAAAACTGCTATCAAAGGTGCATAGATATGCCACAAGAATAGATTTTCTTCACTTCAAACTGTGACCAGGAATGGGGGTTTAGGAGCCACGATCACTGGGTCAGCTCCAGCCCCAGGTCAGTAATAAGTGCAGTTTGTTACTATCTGATGGTCACAGGTGGACTCAGTCCAGTATCTACTAGAGAGTTATCAGCAATGCTCGAAGCACTAGCATGTGAACTGAACTGGTTTGGGGAACAGAGACTAAATTGCCCTCTCAACTTTGGAGAGAATCCCCTAGAGAAGGGCACTAATGGGTCAGAGCAGGGAGTTTTGTCCTGCTGCTGAATGTGATTTATTGTTGTGTGTCTAAATAGACTTCAGCCATGAATGCTATTAATTAATAATGTGGATCACAACAGAACAAGAAGTGCATTGTGGGACTTCCACTATAGTCGAGAGGCTCCAACATTTAGCAAATAAAAACCCTATTAGAGAAATCCTCTGTCTTTTGGCAAAACTTCCACTGATTTCAAGAGAGTCAGGACTTCATCCTAGAAGTCCAAGCCAGCACCTCACACATTGCATTTGATGGCAACTGGAATGTAGGTGGCTTTAAAACCCGCCCTCAGGCTTCTATAGAAAATATATATGGACGCTAAAAGCCACCTATCAAAAACACACTGTATATCAGGGATCGGCAACGTTCGACACGCGGCTCACCAGGGTAAGCACCCTGGCGGGCCGGGCCAGTTTTATTTACCTGCTGACGCGGCAGGTTCGGCCGATCGCGGCCCCCACTGGCCGCGGTTCGCCGTTCCAGGCCAATGGGGGTGGTGAGAAGCGGCGCGGGCGAGCGATGTGCTGGCTGCGGCTTCTTGCCACCCCCATTGGCCCGGGACAGCGAACCGCGGCCAGTGGGGGCCGCGATCGGCCGAACCTGCCGCGTCAGCAGGTAAATAAAACTGGCGAGCCACGTGTCGAACGTTGCCGACCCCTGATGTATATTACCAGCCATCTCACCTTTATTAGGGCTTGATTCTGTTCCCACTGAAGTCAATGGCTAAATTCCCCTTGACTTCAGTAGGAGCAGACTCTGAGTAGACACGGTCCCATGCTGAGAACGGGGGTGACATATACACCCTGTTAATGTAAAGAAAATGGCTTCTCAAAAAATCAAGGCAGCTCCAGCAGCTCATCAGTGGCCTGACCACAGGACAGACAAGGGGAAGCTGCAAAGCTGCCAGCACAACTGCCTGAGGCGTCTGCCAGGGAGCCAGATGCTCCTGCTGGAAAAAACTTTCCTGCACACCGAATGCCAAAGGCATTGGAGTTCTGTGATCTCCAGCCAAAGAGAAAGAGAGGGGTGGGAGGGTGGAAGAAATGACATTTTATCACTCAGCAGGCAGGACAGACTCTCCCCCCCCGCCTCCCACCAACTTCCTTTTTTTTTTTTTTTTTGGTTAACAAAAATAAAAACAAATGACAAAAATATGATTAAAAATAAACAAGGCCAAGAGCATTCAAAACATATTGCAGAATAGTTCAGTTTGTTCTTAAACTAATATTTGCACCCGTTTCGGTCTTCCCAGTATTTGGTTCCCTGAGTTAGTTTTATGGTGAACAGCATGGTTAAGCCAGTTCATCCTAATGCACGTGGCCACATGTAACATGTCCTGATGGTGTGAAATGCGAGGACTGAATTCCACTCTCCTTTATGCCGGTGTGAACCCAGAGTAGCACCACTGATGCCAGTGTGAGGTTCGGATTAGAACTGTCAGCAGCTAGTGCTGAAAGACTTTGTCTTGATTGATTGATTTTAAAAAAAGCTCATTATTTAAAGGGCACATTCATTTCTTAGTGAGACAAGGAAAGGGAAGCTCTTCTATTCATTCGGATTTTTCTGGATTCAGCAAATGGGCAACAGGAACAGATATCGTGAGCCAGATGCTCAGCTGGTGTAAATCATCATTCCTTTGACTTTAATGGAGCAATGCTGATTTATGGCAGCTCAGGACCTGGTTTAATGTGACAGAAGTGGAGACAGATGGTTTCTATCCAACTATCAATCTCCCTGTGTAGCCCACAGTACCAGAAAATTACCCAGGCAGTGACTGAGTCACCTGACTCATTTGGCACTTTCAAAAATGTGAAACCAATATATCTCACCCCAAAATTACTAGCTGGGGTTGCACCAGTATTGTCTCAGCAACATTCGCAATCGGTCATCAGCAACGGACATAGTGCTGAGCAGATCTGGCACACAGGTGTTTGATTTAGTACGGTCAGCCTGTCATCAAGCCAACAGATGTTTTAGGGTGATCAGAAAGAGAGAGCAATCAATCCACTGCCCATTGTCCGACTCCTCCTCTGCAGTGTAGTTTAGAGGGTGGATATATAATCTAGCAAATGGCCCAGAGTAATTTTTACAAAACTACAGTGTCCAGAATGAGCAGGGACTTTTTACCTTTGACAGGCCCTTACTTTAGCAGTACTAAAAATGTGCCTAAGTGTACAGTGCACTGAAAATCACTAACTCTACTACAGAGTAAAAACCTAACAAGAGGCAGCGTGGCATTCAGACTTTCTTGTATGATTATGTAGCTGTTGATATGCAGTACCCAGGCACAGGTTCAAAAATGAGAATAAAATAACATCCAGTCCCTTTCCCTCACTATCTACTGCACTGCAGAGGAGAAAGGGGTCAGATGTAACAATCTTTGTTATTATCTGATTCTGGTGCAAATATAGGTTTGCAGTTGAGTTACTGCTCAGAGTAGAGATGGGTTCAAGCTGCAGAATTCAGAACCAAATCAGCTTGTTTCAGTTCAGGCTTTGGGTTCATCCTGGTGTAGAGAAAGGAGCCAGTCGTGAAGTTTGGGATTTGGTTCTGGATAAAGGCATCCCCCCAGGTTTCAGGGTGTTTGTGGGTCATGTGTTATTTGTGGACCAAACCTTGCAATCCTTAACTGAGACAAAACTTAGAACATTGGCCTCAGTAAATAATGACTTCAATGGGAATTTTGCCTGAGTAAGGATTCCCGGCTTTGATCATTTATAATTTAGAAGCTGATAATTAGGCACGGGGGCATTGTGGAACAGAGAATCTTTGCTAGTTTTTTATCCGGATGGATTTTTAAAATAATATTTTCAAAAGTGCCTAAGTTAGGTGTCTAACTCCCATTGAAAAAGTGTGAGGTGTCTAAAGCTGTAGACAGGGTTTTGAAAATCCCACTAGGCAGCTGTCTACATCTTTAGACACCTAATACTTTTATAAATCTGTCACAGGAGACCAAGACTCATTAAAAAAGTCATTGGGACTTCAGAGGTAATGTTTTCAAAAGTGGTGGACGCACCTAACTAGTACACAGGGATGCAAATATTTTTACAAACCTGTATGTTACACAGTATCAGAGGGGTAGCCGTGTTAGTCTGAATCTGTAAAAAGCAACAGAGGGTCCTGTGGCACCTTTGAGACTAACAGAAGAACTGGGAGCATAAGCTTTCGTGGGTAAGAACCTCACTTCTTCAGATGCAAGAAGTGAGGTTCTTACCCACGAAAGCTTATGCTCCCAGTTCTTCTGTTAGTCTCAAAGGTGCCACAGGACCCTCTGTTGCTATGTTACACAGTGGTCACCCTTAAAGGGTCAACATTTGCCATGAATTACCACATCAGAATACCCAAGATGTCGCTGTTATTTCCTGTCAATAAGAAGAGGTGCATTCTCCCCCACACACTCCAGGTTTTTGCACTTGCTCAAAATTCCATATATAAAATGGAACTGGGGGGGGGGACTGTGGCCATACAACTTTTAGAGGTCCTGTACTAAATCAGTAAGGCTGCTGCCTGAGTGATCCGGAGCAGCACTCTGGCTGTGTGGTCACAACACTGAAATTTGACCTGGCTGCTCCTCTATACAGACAGAGCTGTGGCCAGTCCAAATTTCAGTGGCATTGCAGGCGGGTGCACAGGGTCACAATGCCACTCAAATTTGGCTTGGCCAACCCTCCATCCAGATGGAAGTGCATCCATGCCAAATGATGTTGCAACTTGGTGCACAGGGAGTCTGTTCCTCTGGGGTGGAGTGCAGGGGAGCCTGCTGAGAACTTGACTCCTGCAGCACTGACTCATGCAATGTGTGGGTGGGGGGGGAGACTCCCCAGCCAAGGGAAGTCCAGGGTCCCTGTCAGCGCCGTATTATTGCCTAGGCCGACAAGGCCTAGGCCTAGGGCGGCAAATTTGCAGGGGCGGAAGCTCCCCTCCACGCCCCGCCCCCCTGCTACAGCTCACCTCCGCCTCCTCTGCAAGTGCGCCTCCGCGTCCTGTTTCTCTCCCCTCCCAGTGCTTGCGCCGCGAAACAGCTGTTTCGCGGGGCAGGGAGGGAGGGGAGAGAAGGGGGGAACGCCATGCGCTGGGGGAAGAGGTGGGGCTGGGGGCGGGGATTTGGGGAAGGGATCCAATAGGGGGAGGGAGGGGGCAGAGTTGGGGTGGGGACTTTGGGGAGGGGGTTGGAATGGGGGCGGGGAAAAGGGCGGAGTCGGGGCGGGGCCAGGACGGCAATTATTTCCCGGCCTAGGGGCGGCAAAATTATTAATCCGCCACTGGTCCCTATGGGGGGGGGGGGGGGGGAGTGGGCACTGGAATGGAGTTCCAGCCAGTGAGGCAGGGGCAAGGAGAAGTTGCCCTCTTACCCAAGAAATATCTGAGTTGGCCCCACTGTTTCCTATTCTAAAATATAGAAAAATGCTGCAGTAGCTCAAGTAGCAGCGTGGCAAGTGTTAGCTTTTAGATGGCAACAGCTAGTTCATGGCAGAGCTGAGTCATAACACGATGAATCATATTCTCTAGGCATTTCCATTCAAAGTACCTATTGTAAAGGAGCTGGAAACGAACATTAAAATGCCACTGTTGGATAAAAATACCAGGAGCAGTTTCACCAAAATTATGAAAAACAAAAAGTTTTCCCCATTGCAGGACTGGAAAAAAGATGTAGGATTTTCAAAGTCTCTTTCCATGTCTCAAAACTAGAATTACAGAAGCAGAAATCTGGCAGGCCATTGGGCCATAACATGGACTGTGGGTATCTGGGAGGAAGTACTGGGTTTTTTTTGTTTGTTCAGTTTTTGTCCTATTTTTTTGCAATACTCAATACAGTGCATCCAATTCCCTGTAACAGGTAAGGGACTCTCACAGCTAAGTTTCCTTATATACCAGAATGAAAATGTTCTCCATCTGCAGGTGCCTAATTGTCACACACATGTTCACAAAGGTTGGCCTTTGGCTCGGTTTTTGAAGGATTTTTTAAAAATGGTCCACAATGACTCCTCCAGACTTTACATAGACTATGACCTATTGGGTAACAAACAACCGCTTTTTAAAAATGCAGAGCAACGTGATAAACTAGGACTCCAACTGGGCAAATAGTACATATTCTCTAAAATAATATGTGTGCCAACACATACTGTATATTGGCCAAAGGACTTTTACAGTCTACAGGGTAAATATAATGCATACGAAATTATGTGCTGCACAAATCCCAAATATACATTTGATTAGTTATGTAATATATTTTCCAGAATGTCTGTCTATGTATTTAGCCAGGGCTATATGGCTGTTACACTAGCCCTAAAGTTTGTTTACCCAAGAGAACGATATGTATATTCAGTACACTGGATAGATTTATACATACATCTTAAATCTCTAGGGTATGGCATGGAAACAAACAGGAATGGATAACTTGTGGGGTTATCATGGAAAAATACATGCCTTTTAATGTGAATCATGTGCTATTCCTCAATCTCCTAATAAAAATGCCCAATATAGACACTGAATGCATCTTAGGCTATTTAATTAACTGCTAAAAGTTCGCAGAGAAAAAAGGGAAAAAATTTTACAGTGTGAAAGAACGTTGTGCCTTTGAGAGAGTAGAATTATCTGGAAATAGGAAAAGCATAATACGTCTTCTGTGCTGGCAGAACTGGCAGGATAGGCACATACCTGAACCCAAGATGGAGGAAATGCTTGCTGCCCAGTTTGGTCATTGCTTTCCTGGCTGAGTCATCCAAGTTTCTAGATCCTTCATCATTCACTGCTATTGACAGGATCATGCCATTGTCAATTGCTCTCAAATACTGGACAAGACGGGCACTTTCCCCTTTCAGTTTGTAGGTATCAAACCTAAAGGAAAGAAAAGAAGCTTTTAAACCAGGGAGCATCACACCTTCTCTATATTCCCTCTGGTTAAAAATCGGTATTATAGAGAGAGATCTACATGTTTGTATTGCTACAGATACCATTATACATCATCCCTTGCAAAGATGCTACTTAATAGTATAGTGAAATGGAATGATTATTATACTGGTTTGTTTAAAAGAATACATTATGGTTTGCCATAAAACTAATTCAGAGAATTGCCTAAGATCTAGATAATGAAACAGCAAAACTGTAACAATAACCATCCCATTTGAGAAATAGTGGCAGGTGAAAAAAGTAGGTATGTATGTAGGAAAAGAGAAAAAGTTTTTTTTTTCTTACTGATATACTTTCTAGGATAGTGTTTTGTTTTGTTTCTCTTGTTGTTGGGTGCTTTGTTTACTTGATTGTTTTTTATCCTAGTTAAAAAATGCGTGCCACTACCGGAGTAATACATTACTTACTGTGCAATTATTTCCTTTTGTAACACCGGATTAGAAATAAGATGCATGCCTGTATTTTAAAAAAACCCTAGCTCTCAGATGAAAACCCCTACAATCAGCAGTTCTTCATAAACATTTTTAAAGCTTCAAATATTTAAAACTGTTAATTGTCTTAACTAGTGGTAACATGTTTCCTTAGAGAAGGGACCCAAATTTAATTGAAGTGAGCACAAGGAAAAATGCATCACTTATTTCTGGTGTGAGACTACAGTGCTGCTTCAGTTGGAATCCAGCCAGTAGCTCTGCATCCCCTTTGAAGTCAATGAGAGGTTTGTCTGAGGCAGTTCTTCAGGGCCTGGTTAGGATACGAGTTTGCTTAGATTGTAAGCTTGCTGGGGCCCGATCCATCTTTTTGTTCTGGGTTTTACAGCTCTCAGCACAATAGGGTCCTGGTGCAGGACTCAGGTTCCTAGGAACTACCACAAAACATATACATAATAATAATAATTTTGTAGGCCATAAATCTAGTACTTGCTAATGACCCATCAGAAAGGAAGTTTCTGGGTAAACTGCCCAGAAAAACCTAAGGACTCTGTGATACAACTGTCTTTGATCCACACTAAGGGCCTGATCCTGCAAGGTGCTGAGCACCATCTCCTCTTGCTGACTTTGCAGGGAGTTGAAGTCATTCATCATCTTGCAGGATTGGGCCCTAATTTGGTTATGGAGAGTACGGAATTGAAAAGAGCTATAGTGAGGCATACAATGAGACCTACATAAATCTGTCCCTGGAAATTCCCTTTGCCTGTCTCTGATCTGACGGTGATGCTGCCTTCAAGGTAAAGTCAAAAAATCTGACTCACCGATCTGAATGGACGACTGCCCCTGTTTTTGGGTCAATAACATGGACAATGACACCTCGATGCCCCCAGCTCCTTTCAAAGTAGTAGCCACCTTCTTCCATGCCACCAGGGTGGAGAGTCTTGTTTAGAAAAGTCCAGGACAACTTTTTCTCACCATGGATCTCAAGGGTTCCACCTCGACTGACTCCAATATATTTTTGCCCAAAGTCAGCGTCTGGCTGGATGCCATCATCTGCTCTGTAGGGTAAAAACATAATACACACATATATGAATTAGAATATTTTACTATCAAGCCAACACGAAGCCTCCCACCAAGTGCTGGCACTGCCCAACAGGAGAGGAAGCAACAGGTATCGAATGTATTTCTTTCAAGAGATCCCAAGGAATGCAAAATGCTGGGACTCTATAGAAAATAAATTCTTTGTCTGAAATAACACTAACAACAGGGGTCAGAGACAATTTAGGACAGACATGGCAGCTGACTCATTATTACTAGTTTGTTCTTTTAGATTACTACTGACATTCCACTTTGGAGGCTTGTCGACACACAAAAGCTGTACTGGTAGGAAAGCAGTACAACACACCTAGTGTGGATACAGTTATATTGGTATAAATGGGCTTACACAAGGATAGCTTTTCCCATATGGGAAGGGGAATATGCTATGCTGGTATAGCCGCATGCACACTAGCAGTTGTAACTGTATAACTTTTTTTTTTTTTAAAAGCTAACCACATCCCTAGCTGACATAGTTATATCAGTACAAAAGCTGTGTATCAACCAGGCCTGAGCGAATAGAAAGTAATATTTACCAACTTGAAACATTAGAGCAATTTGCACAGAAGTGAAGTCTATTTCTTTGACTGAATTACCTCTTGTGACACTACACCCCATATTCTTCATAGAGATATTGTTAGGATCTGAACATGGCATAACTAAGATATGTTTTATGTAAGATGGATCATGTGAGGTATCATTGGAAAGGTTATGATGTCCGGACTATGATTATCCTATTTGTACGCATGTATCATTTCTGTATCTGAAGTTAAGAATATTGCATATGTAACAATTACAACTGTGTTTACACCTGGGGAACGCACACCAGACAGTAGGCAATCAGCCTGGATGGGCCATTAGGGAGAACAATAGAACTCTGAAGATGCTAATCTCCGACTTTCCTGAGAAGCTTCCTGGGATGCTGCTTTGACACTACAAAGTCATGTGATCATGTCACTTGGTACTGGACCCCATCTTGGCCCACTAGTATTTTTCCACTAATAGTGGTGGGGGCCAAGCGGGGAAACAAACGATTCCTGCCATATGTAAATCCCATTTAAGGCAGGGAAGTGAGTTAATCTAGGTCTGTTCTCCACTGAATCCCTGCCCAAGATGACTGCAGAAAACCAGTGGCGTAGCCAGCTTTTAAGAGGAGGGGGAGCAAAGATAAAAAAGGCGCCCCCCCTTGGCTCCTCCTCTGGCCATACCCCCTTGGCTCCTCCTCTGGCTGCACCGACCCTCCCCCTCCATGGCTCCTCCAGCCCTGCCCTGCCACTCCCGTGGCCCCCCCTCTTGCTCCTCTGGCTGCCATGCTGCGCCCTCCCCGCTCCTCCGGCTGCACCCGCCGTCCCCCCATGGCTGCCGGGCTGCCAGCCTGGGCCCCCCCTCGCTCCTCTCCGGCCTGGCCACGGCTGCCAGGCCACCAGCCTGCATCCCCCCTTGCTCCTCTCCGGCCCGGCCGCGGCTGCTGGGCCACCAGCCTGCGTCCCCCCTCGCTCCTCCGGCCGCTTTTGGAAAGGCGGGCGAAGTGGCTGCTTCCCCTGCACCCTGCTAGCTACTCTAGTGCTAGAAACACCTAAGACTGATCTGGGGAAGAAAGGACTGGACCCAGGCTAGAAGGCGTCTGGCCTGTGAAAGGAATATCTGGAATTCTAAGCTGCAAGCAAGAGCAGTTTGTCTACAAGAAACTCTGCAACCTGCTTAAAACAAAATTTAGGGTGAGAAATTACTACTTGTAGCCAGTTTCTTTAGTGGATTAAGCTTAGTTTACGTATTTGCTTTATTTGCTCAGTAATCTGCTTTGATCTGTTTGCTACGCCTTGTAATCACTTAAAATCTATCCTTTGTAGTTAATAAATTTGTTTTTGGTTTCTATAAACCAGTTTGTGCAATTCATAACTGGGGGGGGCAAAAAGCTGTGCAGATCTTCCTCCACGTTGAGAGAGGGAATGAATTTCATGAGCTTAGACTACAGATTTCTGTGCCGCGCAAGACAATACAATTGGGTTTACACTCCAGAGGGGGTGTGCATTGAGTGGTGGGGAATTCCCGAGCTGAGTCTTCCCATGCAGTGTCTATGTCTTTCTGCAGCTGGCTGTGGCCCTGCCTGCGAGTGTGCTGGAGGAGGTTTGAGAGCCTGGCTCAGCAGGGCAGTGTAACGGAACCCAGACTGGTGGAACCGGCAGGCTCAGTGGTACCCCAGTACATCAGGGACACCTGTCTCACACACACACACACACACACACACACACACACACACACACACACCTCTCTCTCTCTCTCTCATAAGAAGGAAAGAAATTTAGGCATGAAAATTTTCAGACCAAGGTAACTGGAAGAAACGTTGGGCCTTTTTTCCTGTGACTTTAAAACATTTGAAAGAATGGATAGGCTACAAAATCTCTTGAGCAAGACAGCTAATGAGATCAATTGGTGGTGAAATATATGGCAGTTTTGTGATGGGTCAAACAGGACTCAAAACCAGGTCCCAACGTTTCTCTTTTTGTTTTGTTTTGTAAAGTTAATTAGCTCAATATTCCAAGAAGCCCCCACAAAGCATTGTTTGCATGAGTGGTTTATGTTTAATGTCAATGAAACCTTAATTGTGATGATTATTTTGTATCTCTGCATTGTGAAAGGGAACATGTAATATAGAGATCCAGCACTAAGTTAGGGGATTCATGTTCTTTAGGTACATACCGCCCATATAAGATGATCGTCACATTACTTTGGTATGGACATAGCTCACTGCCGATATGTAGCTCTCCTCCATTTTCAATCAATATATGTCGAGTTCGCAAAACTATAGGCTGTGTATTGTCCTTAATTACCAGTTTTCCTAAGGAAAAAATAATGGTATGAAGTTTTAAAACACAGCAAGTCATCAGAGTTACTGGTGCTCTTGTGCAAAAGGCAGGGCCAGCTTTTCCAATTACATCAGAGAGAAATGCCAAACATATTCCCCAAAGCTGCGTTAGGGCCAGATCCTAAAGTGTTTATTTGGCTTTTACTCAAGCAAACTCTCACTGAAGTCAGTGGAGTTTTGCATGGAGTAGGACTGAATAGGAGACTGCACAAGGACTTACGAGTTAATGCTGAATAAAAGCGGTTAATGCTAGCAGTCATCAGCAACAAAATAGGATACTGCCCTTCCAGACAAAGAGTAAACACATATCTGCCTTTTCCTGAGACCCTAAGAATATTGTTGCTTCATTATGACATTATCTGTACAGCGAATTACTAGGATAGGGTTTACAAAAGAAATTGTAGGACCAGAACTATTAAGCAAGTTGATGTACTTTTGTAAATTCTCCAGAGAAGACAAACTACTCTTAGCTGCCCAGAGCTGATATCATCCCTATCACCACCCACCCTGGTATGAAATTGAACTTGGCATTATCCAATATTTGCTCTACCTCAGAGCACCCTGGAGGAAGCTGTCCCTGTGCCATCTGTGCTGATCTAAGTAGACGTAATGGAGAACCCTTGTCCCCTGGCTTGGCTCTCAGGCTGGCAGAAGGATTTACCTCCATCTGTGATGTTGATAGAGTGGACGGTCGCAGAGGAAGAGAGAAGGAGCTTCCTGCCTTTGCTGATTTCAATGTGTTGATCTTCATCGTGACCAGCGTCCCAGGGTTCCAGCTCAGGGTCCTGATCAGGACACGCTGAGGCTGCTTCTGCTGATAGAGATGAAGGGAGATGATAAAATTATCCTGGCTTCACTCAAGAAAGAGTCACATCTATGCCCTTGACGCTGTCATGCTCGATAAATTACATTCAAAGAGGATGCCTCTTCCCTGAAATGCAAATATGTCCCACCTTGATTGGACTGTATTTGGGTCATGATAAAAGGAAAATGAGCGATAAGTTTGGGAACATAGAATCATAGAATATCAGGGTTGGAAGGGACCTCAGGAGGTCATCTAGTCCAACCCCCTGCTCAAAGCAGGACCAATCCCCAACTAAATCATCCCAGCCAGGGCTTTGTCAAGCCTGATCTTTAAAACCTCTAAAGAAGGAGATTCCACCACCTCCCTAGGTAACCGATTCCAGTGCTTCACCACCCTCCTAGTGAAAAAGTTTTTCCTAATATCCAACCTAAACCTCCCCTACTGCAACTTGAGACCGTTACTCCATGCTCTGCTGGAGTCAGGAAGCACAAAAAAAAAAACTTTACTACCCTGCACAGCAAAACATCACTGGTCCCACCGCATCAAGATAGCGGTAGAGAAAAGGGGAGGATTTTGCCCTTAATGTTACAGCTCTGCCTGTCAATGTCCAGCTATAATGTGAGCAGTCTGTCACTAGCTGCACAAAGGTGTCTGCTCTGGGGAGCAAATGAAAATGGAGAAAATAAGACCCAACCTGAACCATCACCTAAACACGAGCTAATGCCAAACAATACCGGTGAGGTCTGGTAAACTTAAAGGGGGGAAAAAGCTATACAGTTCTACAATCTTTACTCTTCAACTGGGATTGGAAGTACGATCGGTTTAAATACCATAACAGGATAGTTCTCAGGGAGATTTCAGTCTGACCAAAGCCAGGAAAAGCTAGAAATCTCATGAGAGAACGGTTGGCTTCATTATATCTTTCAGACAAAAAAGAGAAGGATCCACCCTCCCGAGGGTTGCACATCATTGGTCTCCACACACATCTCAACTGTGCTCATGCACCAAACCCAAGGGCATCTCATGTGATAAGTATTTAAACTAAGATATTTATCTGCTTTAATCTTACCCAACACATTAGCCCCACATCTACTCTAGTTCAACAAGGGGTATGTGTGTGTGTGTGTGTTTCATGATGGTTAAAAACTTCCTAATTAAAGAAGATGGAGGACAATGGGAGTTTAAACAATGAACCCTTTCCCATCAATGGGAGTTGCAGGTTCTCATCAGCTCTTGGAACTTCGCCTAATGTGATCATTTTTAAGACTCTCTCACTGTCAAGATGTTCTAGTGCTGACATCAAGAAATACTGTGACAATTAGGGAGCTATATATTCTGTATTCTTTTGCCACTAGAAAACCAGAAGGACAATTGGAATTCTGTAACATCATGAACAAAATCTGTCCATCTGCATTGAGTTTCCTGTCAGATTCCAAATCAACTCCAACTCTTAAGAAAACAATAGAATTGGATCAACCACTGGTCTGGTGTCTCTTAAGGACATCCTCTATTGAGACTCCACAGGACCAGTTATCCAGGGTAGCAAGTGACATTTCATGTGTGCAACATGTGTCCTGGCTCTACATAAGTTCTTTACATAGAAATGCAGGGATCAAGTCAAAGAATGCTAATAACTGTTGAGCGTGATTCAAACACTGAAAAATATCCAGGGCTCAAATCAAATATGTGCACCAGTTTCAAACTGGAGTGATCCCATGGTATAAATGGCATTCCTCCCAATTTACACTGGAGGAGAAAAGATCAGACTCAGGCTCCCGATCTCTACTGGGAGATGTATAGAATCAATAAGAGTAGCCTGAAAAAGAAATAATTCAGGCAATAGATGGAACTTGCATTGTAAGCCTGAAAATAACACTAATTTAAATAGACAACCACTGTCAAAAGAAATGATCAAGGGTTCTACAAAGGACAAGAATAATTGGAAGTGTGCTCACATCGAGATTATAAAAATCAATCACAGACACTGACATTTGAATCAAATCTAAAGGTGTAATCTTCCAAACAGGCTAAATTGGATGGGTAAAAGCCAGCTCGTTATTATTATTAGTGTATCATGGGTGTTTTCCCAACATTCAAGAAAAGACAACACCAGCCCTGGGGAATTCATAGTCTAACGACAGGCAGAGAAGCAGTCAGAGGTTAGGGGGAGGGGATTTACTCTTATGACTTGGATTTAAATTAGCAAAAGCCAGGATAATTCAGAGTTAAAGATCCAAGCTCCTTTCTTAACTCATTCATACCAGGAGCAGTGGAGAAACTCTACAATCCAATCCGAGTCGGTGTTCTCCAGCAAGACATCCATTGCGAGCCATAGAAGGACTGAAACAGCTAAACGGTTAACTGTCTCTCTAGTACCCATTTACTTCATCACAGATGAAATGTCAGCCTTATCTATGAATCTCCTGGTCTTTTTGCACTCAGATGCCAGCTCCCCTTCAGGGCATTCTGCAGAATTAGCTACGTTTCCTTTTGTGCCTAAAATTCCCTAAGCACAGCAATGACAGTGTACCTCATGTTGCTTAATGATGGCTTTGGGGTTAAATTAGGGAGGATTAAAAAAAGTCAGAAACAAATCAGCCATACTTAGAATATAGAGAATACCACAGCGAGGAGAGATGTAACTTGGAGAGGCCGAACATAATGCATGAAATGCTTTTACTTTTATCAGCAAGACCCAGAGAAGGACCGAGGAACCATCCTAGGACAGGATGGCTTTTTGCTCTCCCCATAATTTCTGATGTTCTAGCCATGAGGGCGGAGCTAGGACAATGCAATAAAATGCTCAAAGTACATCTCAGAACAACAGCTCTTGGGCTATTTTATAAACTTGGCTTATTCAGCTTCTTCACTTCACATAGCATTTTCAACTGCTTAGTTGTTTCTTCCTTTGCCTTTAACGAAGCTGCTCTAAACTAGGGAGGCTGGGGAACTTGGGAAATTAATCCTGTTATGTATTTCCCCACATTGCTTGTGCTATAAGCTCCCTGCAGACACTGGATTAAGGACTGAAAAGACACCTGACCTACAGCTGCACTTTCCCGAGTTACAAATACTGTTGTTATTTATATACCTTCTGTTGGCTGGAAACTTACCTGTGCATACAGAAGAGATTACAAATAGAAGAGAAACAAAACTGATGACCAGGTCCATCCTGGGAAAGGAGGCTGCTTTCAGTATTCTTAGTTCTGTGGAGACCTGTGACAAAGAACACCAAGGCAGGAATTAGATCTTTGTCAACTCAAGCATATTTTAAGCAAAAGTTACACATGACACGGAGAAAGGGTTACATCCTGTTTTCTGACTAAGCAGGCCTTCATTTTTCACCCCTCTTGACTTGTTAGAGAAGAACAGGAAAACAAGAACACCCCCCCACCCAACATATGCCCCTTTGTTAGGTTTAATATTCAGATATTCAAACATGTACACAGAAGGAAATCACAACATGTGACAGGAAACTTCTTAGGAATGCAGTATAAACACATACGGTATCAGGACTGTGGATGGCTGCATACTCACATGTGCAACACCCCTTCCACCCCCCGCAAAAAATGAAAACAACACAGGATTAAATTTTCAGAGTGACCTCAATGTGAGTACCTTAAACTGCATGCCTGTGTTCTGGGCGCGAACTTTTTGCAACCATGTTCTATGCATCCCAAAATTCTGACTTGCAGTTTTGAATCCACACCCTCTGGACTTTTGGGTGCTCAGTCACTCCAAATTGCAATTCTGGGAGCAAAGCTAAAGGATGCTTTTAGAAATTTCCCCTCTGAAGATCTAGCTTCAGTGCCATGAAATTTAGATTTGGAGTGGGCTGGAGCGCTGTCTTTAAGTAATCTCACTGTGTCTAGGATTACTGTGATTATAGCCCATATGCTAAAGGGCCTGATTATGCAACTCTGCCTCATGCTGGTTAGAGTTCATGGACATGAATAGTCCCACGGAGGTCAAGGGTTATGTACTTCTGTGCATACTACTTATGTAAAATGTTCACTTGTATGTATTTGTAAGGCATTGTTTAAAATCCATATTCTTTAACCAGTATAGTCCTTGGAGCCACTACATTTCATTGTACAATTCTGTAGTGATGGACTTTTAAAGAAACTTGTTTGTAATCCATATGGCCATATAATGGTTATAACATAATACAGAGTCAGCATATGATTAGACAGATTGTTCATAGGTCTCTTATATCCATAGGATTCTTCTGTATGTCAACATACATCAGTTTAGGCTCCTCTTCGTATTTACATACATTTGGTTTTAAAGTCACTGATAGTCAGGGCTGGCGCAACCCATTAGGTGACCTACGCAGTCGCCTAGGGCGCTACAATTTGGGGGGCGGCGACCGCGGCGATATTTCGGCGGCGGGACCTTCCACCGCCTCTGTGGGGGGCGGCATTTCAGGGCGGGACCTTCCGCCACCTAGGACGGCAGAAAAGCTGGCGGCGCTCCTGCTGATAGTTGTGTGAGCATCTTGAGGGCAGTCTCTTCAAACACAATGTTTGGTTGCAAATATGACCATTAGGTTCTTTTCCAAATTAAATAAACCTCCCTATGCAGACACAAGGAACCTGTTCATATTGCAAAGTAATACAGTGTCAAATATTTGTTTAGAAAAATCACATTGGTTTGGAGTTATACAGGTAAAAACAATAAAAGATAACTCTGGGGAGCTCCAATTTCTTACCTAAGAAAACTTCAATTATTGTACTTATCCTCTTGTAATTAAAAAACCCCCAAGATTTAGTCTGGAACAAATTCCTCAGCTGAAATAAATACAGGAGGTGTCCGCGCTGTGCATGTAAATGGTAAAATTTTAATTACAACTACTTACCCAAAACGTATTGCCATGAAATTTGGGGCATTGTATTAAAAGTAGCATTACAACCAAATTTGTCAAGAAACATCCCAACAGGAAATAAGTTTGCTTGTACAGTTGTAGGGCATAGTGACATGAGGATTGCTGGTCACATGGCTCATGCCCACTGAGTGAAAGCAACAGTCTATCCATGAGTGACAATACAGACAGCCTGCCACGTGATACTCAGTGCTAAAAAGGATATTGCAGGATAGTAGAGAAAAAGCAATACACATAGTAATAGTGCTGGTCTGAATTTAGTCATCAAACCTTCCCATCCCCCTCCAAAAAAAACCCAAACCAAAAATGTCATTTTCATCAAAATGCTTTGAAGAATATGCCAACTTTGACAAAATTTTGTTAAAAAGATGAAGAGAAGCGTTTCAATAATGGTGAAACATCCTGTTTTGGCATTTTCAATATCAAGCACTGATTTTTCATTTCAAAATGACTTTTCCAAATGAAATAGTGTTTTTATATAAAAACAGTTTGAAGAAAGTTAAAAAGTCAAAATTAAAATGAAATGTTTCCGTTTTATCAAAACAAAATGTCCCAAGTGTCTAAAAAACATGACATTTTTCAGAATTTCATTTTTCTGGAAATTAAAAAAAAAAAATCATTCCATTTTGGAACTGGTGACATTTCAAAATCATGGAATTTGCTGCAAAATGGGAAATCTATTTTGTGCCTAGCTCTACTCAGTAATGGCTTAATCTCTGAATAATGCACATTTTCAATGAGTAGTAACCATTCAATACGATTGTGGTCAGAACTAAGCAGCATGCGTCTGACCATTTAACAGTGTCAACATTTTATAAGCCAATAATGTTATAGTAAGTGTTATTGAAGTACAACAGTGACCATTAAAAAGTCAACATTTGTCCACCGTTATTACACAATCTGATTTGAAATAGGGTAGGTATTGTCTATTTTAAGTATAAGCACAAACTGCGCTGCCGTGATACCACAGTATAGCAGTGCATGTGAAAGCGATTTTGTAACGATGACTGAAGCACATCAGTTTTGTTTGAAGACATACACTTTCTAAAACGAATGGGTTGGTCTTTTATTTATAACACATTGGTTAGATACAAAAGGTATGAAGTTTGACAGTGATAGCAGGCATTTTCTATCTCATTATTGGGTAGTAAAGAAATTTCTTTGCCAGAATGCAGGGATAGTTGTCATTTCCTCTGGCCATTGCTTCCTTTGGAGACAACAGCTATGGTTTACTGCCAGCCAGTGCCAAATGGCTTTGTCCTCAAGCTTGCACAGCATGGTGTGGACCAAGACTACAACAACATTTTAAAATGTAGATATTTTTGGAGATGCCACTTTTGTGTTGGGCCCAAATAACTTCTGCAGAATCTAAACTGCTGTGGTTAAAACAAGCTCTTCCCTGTTCTCTGACTAAATGGAAGGGGGCTCAGTTCAGTTCCCAGTGTTCACTATCACTGTTAGTACAAACTGGCATCCTTGTTGGATGTCCCACAGAGGCCAAGGAGAACAAGTTCCGCTCCCACTACGAACAGTGCCTCTGCTGGGCCAGATTTGAGTTACACTGACAGCCATGTGAGAAAAATATGGTTCCTGTTCTGGGGATAAGCAGAAGATCTCAGATTCCGTGGGTGTCAGTTCAACACCTTTCACAAGTGCTAGAGTCAAACAATAAAAAAAAAAAAAAAATTAAGAACGGGAAATTGACTTTCCATTTATGCCTTCCATGAAGGAGGGTTTCAGAACAGTTCCTGCTGCAAATGGGTTGTTGTTAGCTTAGAGTCATGTGGGAATAAAGCAATCAAGCTACAGCTTACTTGGACAGATGCCATATTATTAAGTTAAACTATGATGTAATAAAATTTCTGTCAACAAATGGCCATATTTATTCAAATACTCTGAAAGTGTAAGGGCCGTGAAAGAATCCTTCTAAATAAATCTTGAATGTTTCTCAAACTCCATCCACAAATTCTCCGTTGGGTGAGAAAAGCTTTTTCATTTAGTCGTTAAAAGCCACCTGGCAATTGTGAGTGGGATTCATATCCCTAAGTCTGGCAAGACACACTCTTTGGAAGGATCCAACAGCTGGGAATCATTTCAAAAAGAGTGAATATTAGCAGACAATGCTAAAAGTAGATACAGGAAGCCATTAGTCAGTGCTTAGACGGCTGCTACTGCAGGTGTCAATAGTCATAATGCACTAGAAAGCATTAAAGGATGCTGTAAAATGGAGCCCCCGATCTATCTAGTTCCTCATAGTTTTATGCTGAAGCAGACACAGAACAGTTGGTGCTGGGGGGTAAATGTAAACATACATTTAAAGACAGCTTGAGATTTTAAAAAATTCATAATGAAATGATAAGTGTGGGCTCCCTAAAGTTCCTCCGTCAGCGGGGCGTAGGTGGGGGAAAGGGAGAATTACTTTTCTCCTCACAGGTACATCTCGTGGTTGTCAAGGTAATAGCCCAATCTGACTGATGACTGCAAAGAACATTGAAAGCCATTTCGTGTTACAGATGTCTTTGGTGCTATTAAATGGGTAACAATGTAGAGGGACATGCTCAGTTGAAAGAGAAGCCTTAATCTCCACACTAACTGGACAGTGGAAAATGGGCAGAAATGGCAAGCATTTAAACAGGAGAGCTCCCTTTCTTTTCTCTCCTCTCACAGTATAAGGGGTAGGACGCTGGACTGGGACTCAGGAGATTGGGGTTAAATTTCTGACTCAATAACGGATTTCCTACATGATCCTGGGCAAGTCATTTAGTCTTTCTGTGCCTCAGTTCTCCTCTGTAAAATGGGGATAAATGACATTTCCCTTCCTCACAGGGGTATTGTGAGGATAGTATTCATTACTGATTATGAGGTATTCAGTTATTACTACAATGCTGAAGCCACAGAAGTACCAAGATAGGTAGATAGTTATTTAGTAGCCTAGACACCCTGGCCAAGATTTTCAGAAGTGACTCATGATTATGGATACCTCAGATTCTGGAAGCCAAAACTATACACCTGGAATGGGGCTGATCTTTAGAATGTGGGTCCTCAAACACTTTCTGAAAATGAAACTCCTTTAGGGTGTCTGAAGGTAGGCATCCAAAAATGGCTGGGGACACCTGAAGTCACTAGTAGTCACTTATGAAAATTTTGGCCTATGGGCCTAAGCCTTCTCACACTGAAGTCAAGGAAGAACTTTTATAAACTAGAACAGAAAATGGACACGGGAAAGTATATAGCTCCTTAGCTACTCTGGAATCTCTTTGTAAGATCAATGGTCCACAGTGCAGATCTGCACAGAACAGTACACATACTTAAAGAGAGATAAAAGAGATGATGATTTGGTGTTTCTTTTAATGGAATTGCCAAGCTGAGTGATATCAGAGAGACATCATCACCAGATTGTGTGTCCCACTGCATGCTGTGCTTGGTGAAAACTGGAGCTTTCGTTATACGTAGGAAAGATTCGTCTGAGCCCATATTTAGATTTCAGTGTTTTGGTGGCCAGTTCAAAAGTGCATTGGAAGCTTCCTTGTTCATATGCAAAGCGCCCTGGGCTGATCAGGAAACTGATTTCTGAGAAAGGAATGGGAGGTTTAATTAGTGCCTGTGCTGTCCTTTTACTGCCATCACACTTGTGATGACAGTTCACATTCCCTATGCTGAGAGAACATTGCTCTGTGCCTGTAACAGACCATTTCACATCTTAACTCAAGCTGGGAAAACTGACTTGACAAGTACATTTGGCTTTCTTCACCTTGGATGCATCTGCCTTTCTTTACACTGACATTCCTGAGCTAGGGTGAACCATCGCACAGCAGGCTGCTAGTTAGGGCCGGCTCCAGGCACCAGCCGACCAAGCACATGCTTGGGGCAGCACCTGGTAAGGGGCAGTCAATCTTGGCATGGTGGCGGGCACTTGGGGTTTGTTGTTGTTTTGGTTTCGGCCAGGCGGCGCTCAGGCGGGTGGGTTGTTTGTGTTTCGGCGGCATGGCGTGGTGCTCGGGAGTGTTTCAGTGGCGCGGCGCTGGGGGCGGGGGTGTTTCGGCGGTGCGGTTCTCGGGGTGTGTGTGTTTCGGCGGGGCAGTGTGGCGCTTGGGGGGGGGTGTTACGGCGGGGCAGCGCTCTTTTTTTTTCTTTGGCTTGGGGCGGCAAAAAAGTTAGAGCCGGCCCTGCTGCTAGTACATTTCTGTAGTTATTTAAAAGCCTTGATCCAGCCCTGACACCATGCAAACACATATCCAGGGATTTCCAATTCAAATGCTTGCACAACCTTAGCCCCAGTGACATAAATGCATCATTGTTAAATCTTAAATGGTACTTTACATGAGTTTGATGTTGTTTTTGCCATCTGCACATTAGGCAGATTTTTGTGATGAGGCAAGGGAAAAGGGAACCAAATAAAGGTGATGATCTTGAAGTAGAATAGTTGAACCAATCATTTTTTACAACTGGCTTAATACTTGAGCCAGAAACAGAACCTGACCACTCTCTCTCAACCTGGATTCCCTATCATTTTATCTAACATTTTCCCCCAATGGGAAGGGGATTTAGTTCAGTTCCTCTCTATGTAATACCTGCTGCAAGTTCTTTCATTCTGATTCCTCCAAGTAGATCCTGGGAGGTGCTGAGTGCTTTTATCTCCTACCAATTTCAGTGGAAGTTGAAGAAGGTCAGCACTTCATAGAATCAGACCCACAGGCCTCTAAAGTTTTGGGTAGCAGTTTTCAAAACACCTAGGTCATTTAGAAGCCTAAGTCCCACTTTCAAAAGTGATTTAGGCATGAAGGAGGCTACGTCTCACAAAGTTAATGAGACTTAGGTGGTTTAAAATTTTGTTTACCCTTTGCAAATAAAGGAGAAGGAAAGCCTTTGTGTATTACTCAGGAAGATGGCCAGTTGTCTCAGACTGGCAATTGGTGGCATAATGTAATGCGCATATTGGCTGCATTTGGAGGTGGGTGCATTTACACATTTGCTAAGATGCAGCACAGCAATTTTTGTAAATACAGCTAAGTTCCCTGGACAAATGGGGCCAAGTTTTGAAGAGGTCTAAGCCAGCCTCTTCATTTGCACCCGCACTCTCATATATGCGGTTTTTAGTGCATGCGCCATTGAAATTTAGAAGCAGCTTTTGAAACATTTGTCTCTAGTATCCTGAGTGTCCAGGTGGAAATAGTGTCCTTTGTTAAATGTTCATAGCTTTGGGGTCTCTTTTACCCTGACTGGAAGGAAAGTGTTTCCAGCAGCCCAACGGGATAGTCACACAGCACTACCCAGGGTTCCACGTTGGGATGCAAATAATTTTTCTTTTTGCTTTTGTGGCACTTTACTCTTTGTGTCTGGCTCACCTTAGCTCCTTGCCTGTTTCCCCTGGACACTTGCCACTTGGCTTAATTTTGGGAGGAAAGATATTCTTCAGAAGGTTGGGTACATGACTCTCCTTCCCCCAGCTTCTTCTTCACCAGTTGTTAGCCTTAGACTGGGTTTAGGACTCTGCGTTATACTACTAGGGTTCAGAATCTGGACCTGTCTGATATGATCAAATAAATCTCCAGGATAATAAAGAGCATGTACCATCAGTGATTTGATCCAATGTTGGGGCTCAAACTCACAGCCTCTTGCTCTTATGGCCTCAGAAAACAGAATCAGGTTATAACAGGAGTTCAAAAGGACTTAACAGTGCTGCTTGGAGGGTTCAGTCCTCATCTTCTCTAGATTTTTATATAACACTCATCACCTCAGATATAGCGTGATCCTGCTTCCTTTTCCTCCAGTGGCCCACAGAGTTCATCACATCACTTTGTACATTACCTTTTGAACCTCATCGAGGTCTTCCTCAGTCTGGCTAATGACCCAGAAAAAAAGCTCTGTTACCTGTTGTTCTGGCAATGAATCCACATTCCACTCCTCTCCTCAGGCAGTTTCTCTCTGACCACCTCAGGTGTCCTACCTCCTAGGCTCAAGAGATCAAGTCACTCAGAGTGCTCTGAATCACGTAGGCTTTGTAGCACAATGGCTTGGTCCCATGTCAGTGGCATGACGTTGCTGGACAGTGAGTATGCAAGCCATTCATCAGAGAACCAGAATCTAGCCAACAAAACACTAACTTCAACATGTAAAAACCTCTTTGGTTGTTTCAGCTGTGAAGTCTTCAAAGCACAGAACAGATATTAGTAATGTAGCCCTCACCTCCCTGGCCCATAACGTGTGCACATGTATCAAAAATTCAAAGAAGAAACAAAGCAGTAGTGCAGAATATGGGTCTACCCAGTGAAATAAGGCTTAGCTTTAATATGCAACACTCTCATTACATAATATACTGAGGAAAGAAGTGGAGTTAATTCTATAGAAGGACTAGTATAAAATTACCAATTTATCCAAAATAAATTCTATAAGGCTATCTATTAACATGGATTTAGACACACATCGGAGACATATAGGTATGTTTATAGACATTACATTCACATACATGTATACAAATTTTATACATATAGTATAAAAATGATGTCAACATCTATGCATTAACATTTCTGATATGACTGACTCCATCATTTGAGTCAGAATTTCACTCACCTCATTCAGTCTCAGTCAAGGGAGATGCCAAAGCAAGATGGAGTCATGACGACCACACAGGGGGAGAGTTTGAAGGCCCCTGGCCTGGCCTTTCATTCTGAACCATCTTCCCTTCCATTCAGTCTGTTTGACCCCCTCATTGAAGCTAAAATTGTCACACAGCTAGACAGACAATTAACTGTTTCAACAGGGCTGAGAAACATGCTGCACCGTTGCTAAATCTTGCTATCCAACCTACCCATCATCTGGGCCAACAGGACAGGAGCTCGTATACCATGGTGATGAAGATAATATAAACAGACAAACAACCTAGACTTTAACTGTGTGTCACTAATATGACAAAAATTACTGTTTGCAGTGTTCATTGACAAACACCTGCAGATACAGCAAGTCCCATTTCCCCCACTGAATTATGGGAAAGCTCTTGCTGCTCTCACTCAACACACTCATTCTGCTCCACAACAGATTATCAAGTGCTTCATTCATACCACTGAACTGCATCATATGCATTCAAAAAAAAAAAAAAAAAATCATGCCGAGTGCATCTTCGCATCTCTAGAAAACCCCTAAATTGTGTCCATCAACTGCAGTGACAGAGCTTCATTTGGAAAAGATAGAATGGGAATGAGAAGCGATTCTGCTGCATGTACCTAAAGATGCACTTAAGTTCTTATTACAGTATTTAGCCACTGGACGTCAGTTCTCTGATCTGAGCGGAGAATCACATGATCTTTAATTCACAATAAAGACGTATTACTTGAACAATCAGTTTTACCTGCAATTTTAATTTTTTCTTTTATATAGCTTTCCTGGGAAATTAGTGTTGATTGACAGCTGAGGAGACCAGCACTCTTTCTATCCATAGAGCAAAGATAACAGTATTGCAGGCTTCCCCATCACTGACCTGCCAATGATCTGAAACTAGAAGGATAACCCCCAGGGATGAGAACATATTCTGGATGCTGACACAATCCATTAGTTCTTGGCCTCAGCCAACACTGCTAAAAAAGTTGTCATTAAATGCTGGCTGTACTGCTGATTGTTCTATGAACAACTGCCTCCCAGGAAATGCACTGAGGAACATGCCATTTTATAAACAAAGAAAAAAGAAATCAAATAAAAATTGCTGATTTATTTTTGGGGTGCAAAGGTTACCAAAATAGTCCCCTGGCACCTAACTCTCCATGCACTCTGTAGACATAGGAAACCCTAATTTCAGTTTAAAACTATAAAAGCCCTTGTCCAGCTTTTGACGTCTAGCACAGTAAAATCTCAGATAAATCCATTCCCGCAGTAATAATAGGAACAAAATCATCATGTCATTTGTTTACACTGCAAGTTTACTCTAGTCAGCAACTGACTCAAGAATCTTTTGGTGAAGTCCTGGGCCCCCTGAAGTTAATGGGAGTTTTGCCATAAAGAATTTTACCTTTTCCCTCCCAAAATAATATCCTTTCCTTTCCACACACCTGCTGTTCAAATCAGGCCCATCACCCAGATCAGTGAAGCACCTAGAATGTGACCTTAATTAATAAATGTCTAATACCCTGAAGGAGTTTGGAGAACATTTTACGGACAATCCTGTCGTTATTAGCAGTCAAACAAATCTAAATACATTTCACATTTTAGTCCAATTGGTTTTTAAAATTCTCAGCATTTTGGATTGCTGCACCTGTCAAAACCAGATATTTACCTGCATTGTTTCAAAATTACCCCTCCTTTATTGTTATTATCGGTAGCACAATGTTAACCAAAATTTCAGTGCAGCCACTACCGGATAAGTCAATACCTGGTTGTCAATACCAGTTGTTTCCCACTTTCCATTCAATGCTATTATGTCTTAATTACTGCAAGAAGCAGCAATTTAAAGAAAAACCGCGAAGAAAGAGCCGGTATGTGCCAGCAATGGCTCAGATACTCTGCCTTACACAACCAAATTGACATCAGCAGGAGAAAAGTCCATGTGAGCATCACTTGAGGAAGGTAAGATTTGGCCTTACCATACCAGGACAACTTATCTCGATTCATATTTTAATCAAATTTTCTTGCCAGTAGAGTAGACATGCTTTCACCAGTCATTAGCTACGGATACAAACAATTGCACAACAGTTGTATATAATAAGCCTGATGAGAAAGAAGATATTACAAGATTATTGTGAGCTTATCTGTTGATGCACATTGATTTTATTAACTTTAGTTCATCTAAGGAGCTGTGGCAGATGTTTTTTCTTGTTTGTTTTGTGTTTTGTTTTTAAAGCAGACCTAGATTTGAACGGAAGTCATTGGATTCCGGAGTGTAAATTAAAGGCAGCATGAAGGGTAGGGGTTGCCTACCTCTGATGAGGTTCACCTCCTTCCCTGGATACTGTGAACTTTTCTTTGCTAAATTTCATTCCTGGCTCATATGCTTCTGAGGAGCAAATTTTCACCTTTGGAATGCACCGGATTGTACCAAATGGCAGGTATGTTCTGGTTTCCTTGGGAAAAAGTAGCCTTTAGGGCCTTTAACCATCTCCCAACCCAGCAAAACCATTCCATCCACGCATTACTTGAAAAACAAAGCTTTACCCACACTTTGTAAGATCAGAATATATTTATTAGTTATAAAAAATACAAGTGAAAAAACATCAGCCGGATACAAACCCATAAAAACAACACCATCCAAAGTTACACTGTGAGTTGTAGGATTTGCCTGGCTGATGTTAAGCCAACAACAACGTAGCAAGATTAAATTGTCTGATTTCCCCAGCCTCTCTGGAGTTGTTTTGTAAGTGGTTCAGATACAGAAAGAATCCTAAAACTCTGCAGGGTTAGCTGAACATTTGTATTCTCTCAACATCAAGGGAACATAATGCTGTAGAAAGGCAGCTTTCTGATTAGCAGCTTGGTTAAGGATTTTAATCCAGGAGGGTCTGGCCTGTCCTTTATATCCAAGCATAGCAAAACTCCCTGAAAAAGGAGAGACAAAAAGCGTGACCCTTTGTATCACTGGGTTAAGGGAATAACCATGTATTGTCATGACACAAACTCACTGCACAGATCAAGGAAACATTTTGGCCATCCCTTTGGTTGGATTACAGTAACATAACGTTTTATAAACCATAAGGAAGAATGAAGGAGAGGAACAATGCCTGAGATAAGCCACATTGAAGCAGTATTCTGATTGCACTGTCCTCAGGAATTTCAATTAACGGTGATGGAAGTCCCAGGTTTGAGTTAGTGGGACTAATGTTCTGTGGTCTGTTTTTAAATGCGGTTATTTTTTCATATCTGACTGGATGAAAATGCTAGGGAATTCTGAATCCTTATTTTATTAAGTTAGATCAGTTTTCTCGGCTATGCCTAAGCTGTTGTTCTCTGTGTTGACTCCCCGTATGTGTCTTTTTGTTTTAATAATAAATTACATTTGTATTATACCTTCTGTTGTAAATGATCCCAAGGCTATTTGCAAACTGTGGGCTCAATCCTACTCATGCAACAGGACTATTAATGTAAACACTTTTCATGTGAGTAAGAGTTGCAGTTCCAGGCAACAAGGTCCCAATCCTGTTCCCGCGAAGGGTGAATGGCAGTTTTGACAGTGGCTTCAGTGCAATCAGGTTCAAACCACATGCATTTAGAGGAAATGTTTCAACCCTCATTAACATAACCACCTCTGGAATGGGTTGAGCCCTGTTAAAATAGCTGCCAGACAATGTCAGAGTTGTGGAGTCAAATACTGCATACAACTGAAGCATCGGGGGGAATTTTAATATAATTACCCAGATTCAAGTTTGTCATGGACATCCGGACTAGCACCCTGGCGCTTCTGAAAAGCCAGTTCTTTGGTTTCTTATTTCACCCAAAAGAGAGCAGCAGCACACTGTCGCCTAGCATCATGCTGAAGTATTAGTTCGCTATTGACTCAAAAAATGCTACCTACCAAACTACAGCACCTTTTGCTTCCTGCAGCAACACGGATTTTCATTAAGATGGGGGGATTCTGTGAGAAGCATTTCCATTTCTTTCTACACCACCAGAGTAGTGATACAGAGAGCCACGGTGGAGGACAGAATCATGCATGTAAAGTACTCTGAATGGAGCGGATCAGGAAGGGTTTTTAGATCCCCAAAAAATAACAAAAAAAAGTTTTAAATTTTCTTCAAACATTTCTGTATTTTCATCAAAAAAAATGAAAATATTTTGGTTTTCTGCCAAAGACTGAAATTTTTAGGGTTTCAATGGCTAAAAAATGAAAATTATTTTCTGCAAAGTTAAAAAAAAACAACAACAGCTGATCAGTAACTAAAATGAGCACAAAGGCACACCTGCCTTCCTTGCTCTGAAGTGTATGCCCGCCACTCATTTTAAGAATAATATGAGTGAGTTAACATGGCTATTTAAACCAGGCATCAGAGTAAGTTTAAATAAAAATTTTCTGGATAAGTTACTTCACTGCTGTAAACAGATGCGAAAGAAAAAAAGAAGTGTGACTGAAAATACAGCCAACTCCACTTCTGACCTCTGCTTAAGAGGTATCAAACTGAATCACAGATGGCTGGCTGGCTGATTTTCTTATCAACTAAAGGAATTACTCCACAAAAGCGGTACTTGGCCGACCTTCTACTTTCCAGTAGGATTACTGTGTGGAAATACGGCACCGCCAGCACAATGTGCACATGGCTGCTACATTCACACTAAACCTTTGACAAGAATTTCAGCTAAAATCAGCAAGAGACAGGAAATTCAAGATTAAGTCTGTTGGTCTGGGGCACTACAGTATAATCGAGTACCTCTGATATTCTTGGAGCTATGCAATTCTTCAGCACAATGGTGGGAGGTACTCAGTTTCAAATTCTGTCCTCAGGTGCATGCATGCAACTCCCTTTGTATGGGAATTGTGTGCACTTGGGGGCGGAATTTGATCTGGAAGACGAAGTGCAGACGTAAATCTGGATGTCCCTTCATTTGATTATTCTGCTCCCACAGAAGTCAATGGGAGTTTTATCTGCAGCAGCACCAGGGTCAAGCGCTAGCTCACTTTAAGAAGGTCCGACCTTGCTATGTTTTTTCAGTCTGAACAAAGCGGGTGTTTGGCCTGCCTAAGGACCAATTAATGGTATTAGGATTGGGCCACAGTTTTGTATCACTATATTCCCCGCCCCCCCTTTCCTTTTTGTTCCTTTACAAATATCTTTATTGATTTTAAAACAAGGATATGAAACTCTAGATGGGCCTGATTAAACCATTGATGCCAATGGAAAGAAATACATTGACTGCAGTGGGCTTTGGATGAGGCCCCAAGAGGGCAACAAACTCTGGACAACCAATCAAAAGGCACTTCACCTTCCTTGCAGAAGAAGTCAATCCACTGACTGGAAACTGAAGTGGTAATAAGGATGGAATAGGTACCCCAGCAAAGACAGTGCTAGCCACCCCCATTAAAGGGAATGATGGACAAACACCTAGTCCAGATTGCAATCTAGTTCATCCAAAATGATCTCAAGTTTTTTGGTCTGGAAAGAACGCTGGAAAAAACTTTTTAGATCTGGGTTTATTCAACTCCCAGTTGGGTTGTGACTACAGTGAGAAAAGCCCTTCTTACGGTATTTTGGAATGTCTGCTTCTAGTCTTGGGAAGTGCAGAGGTGCAAGAAAACATTAAAAAGAACAGGGAGACCAACTGTCTGGTTTCAGTTTTGAGAAAAAGGCTCAGCTTCTTATTTTTATCTGAACTGAAGGGGCACATCATTATAGATTAGTTGATCACTGTAAAATTTCTTGCTACTGCAAATGATCTTGCAGGAAATCAAGGTAAAAGTATAAGTAGGGTCGTCCAAAACTGGTGATTTTTTTTCCATCGTGACCTACATTTTGCTCTCATATGAATTTCATTTCAGGGTATTTTTCTCTCTCATTAAACTTAACTTCATGGCTGGTTTTTCCTCTGAAAATATTTGAATTTTAAAGTTGGAGTCTACTCTTTGTTCAGAAACTGATTAATTTCCACTGGAAAAACGGGGCCTTTTTTTTTTTTTTGGAGTGAAAAGTTCACAAAGTGTGGCTATTTATTGGTGAGACGGGTTCAGTTTTAGATTTGTAATAAAAGGTAAAGATTCCTCAAATTTCTGCCTAGCTCTGAGGCTCGAGCTTTTCAACAATTTTCCCTAGATGATATTGGTATATTTTATAGCATAGTCTATATTTATAAACTCAGAAGGTGGTGCTTGTACATTTTTGCTAGACAAATGCACTTTCAATTTTAGCCAAAGAAGGCATGGCAGTGTAATTCACATAAATATAGTCACCTTTTTTGTGGAAGACAATAGGCTTTGCAGAACCTAACCTTGTAAAAACAGACATTTCAGAGGTTCCCATCATTTCTGACCCGTCTTTAGAGCACACAAGAACAACTGAGCTGAAAAGAAGGACAATTATTATAGCACAATAGCATAAGACTATTCTTGCTAAGTGTCTGTTGCATCTTTATGCCCCAGTTCTGGAAAGCACTTAAACATATGCTTAAGTCCCAGTCGGCAATGTGACGTGGCGGTGAAAAAATCCAATGCGGTCTTGGGATGCATTAGGCAAGGTATATCTAGTAGGGATAAGGAGGTGCTGCTTCCGTTGTACAAGGCGCTGGTGAGACCGCATTTGGAGTACTGTGTGCAGTTCTGGTCTCCCATGTTTAAAAAAGATGAACTCAAACTGGAACAGGTACAGAGAAGGGCCACTAATATGATCAGAGGAATGGAAAACCTGTTGTATGAAAGGAGACTCGGGGAGCTAGGGTTGTTTAGCCTGACTAAACGAAGGCTGAGGGGGGATATGATTGCTCTCTTTAAATATATCAGAGGGATAAATACCTGGGAGGGAGAGGAATTATTCCAGCTCAGTACTAATGTGGACACGAGAACGAATGGATACAAACTGGCCGTGGGGAAGTTTAGGCTTGAAATTAGACGAAGGTTTCTGACCGTCAGGGGGGTGAAATATTGGAACAGCCTTCCGAGGGAAACGGTGGGGGCGAAGGACCTGTCTGGTTTTAAAATTAAGCTAGATAAGTTTATGGAGGGAATGGTCTAATGGGATAATGTGATATTAGTCACAGGAACAGTGTGCCATCGCTGGTAAATAGTATAATGGCCAATAAGGGTAAGGCTGGAGAATCTTGCCTACGTGCTCGGGGTTTTACTGATCGCCATATTTGGGGTCGGGAAGGAATTTTCCTCCAGGGTAGATTGGCAGAGGCCCTGGAGGTTTTTCGCCTTCCTCCGCAGCATGGGGCAGGGATCGCTAGCTGGAGGATTCTCTGCTAATTGAAGTCTCTAAACCACAGGATTTGGGGACTTCAACAGCAGAGTCAAGGGTAAGGGTAGGGACGGCTTTGTGGCCTGCATCATGCAGGAGGTCAGACCAGATGATCATAATGGTCCCTTCTGACCTTAAAGTCTATGAGTCTATTGACTTCAAACACACACAACAATGCTTAAAGTTAAGCATGTGCTTCAATGCTTTCCTGAATCAGGGCTTTACCTTTTCAATGTCACCTTCATTTCCTTCTGAACCAAAACAAAGCAAAAATGGTTGAAAAAGCATATCCTACATAGGGTATTGATATTTACCCCCAGGAAAAATTCACTTGAAATACAATATAGTCCCAAACTCACACATTCATACCTTCTGCATCTGATTCTCAGTCAAGCCTGAGGCTGGCTTCTAACCTCACAGATGCAATTTTGAGCCCACAATGAATTGCACCTGCAATGAATTATAGGCAGTTGATAGCATTCAGATGACTGACTACCTGTTTGTGCCTGTGAAATATGAACCCAGATCATGTATGTATCTATGTGGGTATATGTGAATAGATTATTTCATATATTCACACATACATATGATGTTTGTCCACCCCACATAAGACCATGAGTGGTTACGGTGGCTAGCTGGGCCAATTAACTCCTCAGGTTGCACCTGGAGGAGGAGCCAGGGAGCAGGGATTAATTAGATGAGGCTCAGTTGGGTTGGAAAAAGAGGGCATGTATAAAGCCTAGTAGCTGACAGCAGCAGTCTGCAGTTGCTCCCTGGGAGAAGAGAGATGTGAGGGACTGGCAAACCCAGAAAAGGAGGGAGAGACCAGACCTTGGAAACTGAGTAGAGGGTCTGAGTTGGAACCTAGAATTCTGCTCTTGAGGATGGATCAGGGTTCTCCTACCAGCCACTGGGGAATTGGCTCAGACCAGGCAGTGGAGAACAGACTGCCTGGGCCAGTTTGAATGGGCAGACTGATATCCCAGAAGGGAGGACCATAGTGACCTGGCCAGAGGGCCAAGTCACAAAGAGGAAGCTGGAGTGAGTGGAGCTGCAGGGTGAGAGAGAATGATGGGCGGAGAGATCTTCGGAGGAGGGCACAGCACCCAGAAAGAGCTAATCTCCAGAGGGACCAGGAGGTGGCACCTCTACCAGTGAGTGGATCCTGTGACAATACACATGGGATAGCTCAGCAGTGTTTGTATCCATGGTCATGAACTGCTCAGAAATGCCTTGGAGTGAAAGTCTGTTTTCTGGTTATTTGACCTGCTTTTACCAGCAGCCAAGAATTTTTCTATAAATCTCTGCTGTTCCATGTTTATGTGGTGACACAGAAAACCACAAGCAATGTGGAACAGACACAGATGATCCAGCTCATTGCCGAAGCACATCTAAGGTAACAGAGCCGGCAGGTCAATTAACTGACTTGCCCAAGAAAAGTCCTGTGGGAGAGTCTGGCACACCTCTGATTCTTCTCTATCAAAAAAAGCAAACAACCACCAGCAAGAATAAACAAACTCTCTCTTTCCAGCAATGGAAAAAATGAGTCATCCCCTGCCAGGAAATTGCTGCCGTTTCAGTTGGACACCAGAATAAGTTAATAGAACTGCAAATGTCATTGCAAAAGGCCTTATGTACCTCAGGATGGAAAACAAACTGTTAACTTAAATGGAAGTGCCAGTTTTCCAGAAAATTTGTCTCCGTCTGCAGTCTGTGTAACCCTCTGAGAGAAGCATGGGTTTTATTTTCTGGAGAAGATTTGATTTTTGGAAAAGCTTCAATCTGTCAGATTTCACCAGGCACAAGATCAGCTATGAAAAGTAGGTCATTTTCCTCTTTGTCTATCACCCACATGTTGCTACATGAACTTAAACTTTCAACACCCTGCTTACCTCTCTTCTATAGATGTTTGAACATAATCAGTTATTGCACCGGCAGCATTTATAGCACTAACGGTGTCAAAGTGCCGCCTACTCACGACTGCTCCTGAACATGCGTCTAGCACCAAGAAGAATATCCCCCGACTATTGAACAGGAAAATGTCATCATTTATCTGCAACCAAAATACAGGTTAGGATTAGCTGAAGCAGTCTGTGGACAAATAGGCAACTTTAAACTCTGGTCCTATCTCCTGTGTTTGTAATTCCTTTCTCACAGACAGGTGAGAACATCAAGCATTTATACTCCATAAAATGTATCATTACTATGTAAGAGGTACCAAGTCCTGAAGAGGTTTTATCACTGGAGATAATGAAGAATAATAGTTTTACCTAAGTCTCGTGAGCTGTGTGCTATATGAAAATAGAGGAAGTTGGCATCTGTACCTCAAAGGCCTAGTTTCTATATTAAAACAATAGAGTTGTGAAGCAATACACCGGTGGTCACGTTTTCAGCCTATTTTTAAACAAGCCTCTGTTCACACAGGTGCATTTAAGGTCAGTTAGATGTCTCAGTACCTGGCTTAAAAATGGTTCTTTTCCTGGACAATTTCAAATTTCCACTGAAAAAATTGATTACTAAGAAATCTGTCAAGCGGGAATATTTTGATTGGGAAATGCTGCCACTGGCATCATGGGAGTTGTAGTTCAGGTACAGTGTAGTTCAGTGATTTAGAACTAGGACTACTCAATACCATGGCATGGTATTGAAGCTCATGTAGTTCTCCATCAGGGAGCTGTATAACTATGGGTAAGGCTAAGATTTCGTCATGGGTATTTTTAGTAAAAGTCACGGACGCGGCGTGAGCAATAAACAACAATCCATGGAGGCCTGTGACTTGTCTGACTTTTACTAAGAATACCCTGGGGGGAACACTGCCAGGGCTTGCAACTGCTCCAGCCCCAGCCACTGTTTCGGCGGCCCCAGGGCTGGTTGCCAGTCCACTGTTCTGATGGCTGCTGTTGCAACAGCCCCAGGGCTGACACCTCCCCCAGAAGAAGTTCCAGAAGGTCACAGAATCTGTGACCTCAGTGAAAGAATTGTAACCTTAGCTATAGGTGACCTTCTGTACTAATACCTTATGGAATGAGATGCCTAGGCACACTGATGAAATGGAAGCATTAACTCTAAATTTCTTTGCTCCTTCAATGTTATTCTTAAAATCAGGTTTAAAAACAATACAGCAAGTGCCTGATAGATTTTATTAGGATTTCTGCACAAGAGGCATAACATGGCATGAGGTGATCTAGTGCTCAAATGATTCAAAACCTTCTAGACCCTTATTACCATTATAGGGTTGCCAATTTTGGTTGGACGTATTCCTGGAGATTTAATAACATGACAATCCTTAATTAAAGATTAATCTTTGGCCTGGAGTCTCCAGGAATTAATCCTGCAGGGTTGGCAACCCTAATCACCAATGAGTTCAAATCTCATGCTTCTGATATGGGATCTCCAGGGAATACAGGCCCAAGGTGGATGAGCCTGGATATACATTGGCCAAAACCCAGCAAAAAAAACGCTAGGGCTGCTTTTCCGTGCAACAGGATATTCAAAGTTAAGAGCACAGAGATTTCAGGGTTGGAAGGAGGAGGGAGTTCCAACAGGGGGAAAAAAAAGAATTGGAAAGGGGCCACTGCAGGGTCACAGAATAAAAGGAAACACAAGGATAACCCAGGGTCAAGGGTAGGTATTAATTGTGGGTCATGGAGTGGTGGAGAGAAGCTGTTTAGGATGCCAGTAACAGACTTTTCTGACACAAATCACAGATGAATGTGTCAGCTTCCTAGACCTGGGAGAGTTCATTTTGCCAAATTTAAGACTTATTTGGAAACGGCAGGTTATAAATTAAGAACCACACTTGAGGCTTGAGTTTCATTTGGTAAAACAAGAGTTCTGGACTGCTGCATAGCTTGTTCTTTTGGGTGTTTACCCCCAATTCTCTAGGCCTTTACGTTCCATATACATGTTTTCACAATTAAAATTTCCTTTCAAATATAATGGTTGGAATTAAAACTTTGGAAAACTCCAAAGTTTTACGAAATACCATTGGCTTCTCCTATCATCTCTAAATAGCTCTGTGTGGGAATAAACTGCATAGAGTAACTTACATGCATTTTACAGTTCACTACAGCCAGTGATGCATCCTCAGTTAATTCAGCCTTGATTTTTTTTGGGGGGGGGGGGGGGAGATGGGGGAGGGAGTGCAGAGGAAGCAATGCAGCTGACAATAAATCCCAGCTACTCTGAATCCATAAGGATGCCACACTAGCCTTAGCTGGCATTCATTAGCAGTAACAGCATCTCAAATGCACAGGTACACTCTGACAGTACATATGCAAGCATACTGTCTAATGAGAAAAACTTGAAAGATGTGCAGATATGACCCCATAGATGTAAATCCCAGAGTACTAAATAGAGCTGGGCATAATAGTTATAGTTTATTAAGGCCCCCATACTGGTCCTATTACAGTCAAAACTATTTAGAGCCAAATGCTAGTCCCCATAATTATAAATAAGAGAAACAATGCAGATGAATCTTCTAATCTAGCTTCCCATTTCTATTGCTTTCACTGTCTTCAAGTTTTTGCAGTAACTTTTACAGGAAATGAGTTCCCCTATTTAATCACGAATTCAAGTCTGGTAGAAAGCATACCTTAATGAAAGCTGACTTCAAGTGATTCTGTATGTCCGCTCTACTGACCGACTGGATCTGGATTCTTACATATTTGGTTGAGGGTTTACTAGTGATAGCAACCTGTAATTATATGAAGGGAAGAAGCTTGGTGGGGAAAAAATGGCTCTCAAACAATTGCTCATTAACAAAAAATTGTATCAACTGCCCATTTCACCCTACCACACACTCCTGGAATGCCATCCTGCAAATACTCCAAAGTGCATATTTTTGCAGGTTATGAACCTTAATCACAAACATGTAAAACTCATTAAACATTTAGCTTGAAGAGATGAAGATAAAAATGATGTTAAAAATAGTTACTCAAAATCAATCTAAATTGAGAGTAGATACCTCCAAATACAGGGTTGTCAGTGCCTAAATACCTTAGTTATACTTGCCTATCAACTCCAGCTCTTTCTTACCCTCCCTGACTCCTCCATCCTCCTGTATAAAAACTTGGTGCAGAACAAGAATGCCTTTAGAAAACTGATCATTAGTTGCTGAAAGAGATGCAAAGGGGAGCGGACTGTTTCAGTAACCTAAACCTCTGCTGGTTTTTTTGTTTGTTTGCATTCTCTCTCATCTCTTATTTCCACCACCATATATTTTTGACTTTTACTGACAACTGGCTTGATTCCATCATTCTCATACCTATTAATTAGGGCTATTCTGCAAGCAGCCCCACTGGTTTCAATGGCATTCATTGCAGAGTAAGCCTAAGAGCACATGCTTAACTTTACTTATGTGAGTAAAAGGTACTAGAACTGAATGAAAAATGGGACAGAATTTTGAATGCCAATTTTGGGGTGGGGGGGGGAGGGGGATGGCAACGCTGGTAAAAGGCAGGGGAATAAACCACTCATGAGCATTGTAAAAATATCATCCTTTGTTAATTTTCAGTGTTGATAATGTCATTGCAATCGTTTGAATTTTGCAAATTCTAAATCCATTTAAAAAGGTAAGCACATGCATAGGTGTTTGCAGGATCAGGGTGTAAGGGACTATTTAGTGTGAATCTAAAGATGCCATAGAAAGTAGAATTGAGTTACTATATATTTTTTGGCAACAGTATTAAATGTTTAAGTAAAGATGCAATCTGGATGGCTATACCTATGTGTAGATCACATATTGAGCCTCTCTGAATGCTTCATTAGAAACAGTCAATTCTACAGTCTACAGGTACCATTCATGAAAGGAAGAGGTTTTTCCAGGAATAGGATCACATAACAATGATTAGCCAACATGGTTATTAGTGTCCTGAAATTACCACCTTCTGGAAGAGATATGTCCAAAAGGTCTGGAAAACTACAGTGTCCTCTGATCTGCGTGGAATGCCCCTGCATTAATTAATTCAGGGAAATTCTATGGACTGTTATATTGGTGATCAGACTAGATTGTCACAATGGGGCCCTTCTGGCTTTATAATCTATGAAATGGTCTACTCCTTGTCTCATTCTGAAGTTAATTGCATTGTATTTTTGAATCAGGATATCATATACTTCACTTGGGCAATGGTCATTGTTCAAAAGAATCTCATCACCTTAGCTAATAGCTGATTATATGACATTGTACTCAGCTTAAGTGTTAAGGATGCACATGCCTTGTTTGTGCAGTATAGACTAGATTCTGCTCTTTGTTGCACTGGTGTGAATCTGGGATGACTTCACATGATTTACAATGGTGTAAATCCAAAGTAAGGGAGATCAGAATCTGCATGGCTATTCATTTAAAATACAGATAGATCATGATCATCATACCCTGGCTTGAAGAACAGCAAATTATATATAAGTATGTTTGAATTCAAAGCTAAATACATCTCAACAATCCCAGTGACAACTTTAGTTGCTACAAATATACACTTCATTTGCTTCTAGTTAACTGACCTCAGAGAAGTTGTCTGTCTCTGCAGCATACTGTAAAATGCTATAGAAAACCAGACCCTCCTACTACGCTATCCTACCTTCTGGTCACATTTAGGAGCAGAGGGAATTGCCTAAGGGCCTTCTGCATACCTTGTGAATATTACCTTCTTATAAAGATGCTTACGTTCTACAGAGGAAGTTCTGATTGGCATTGCAAAGAAGTATTCAGTTCTGTACCTGTGGGGCTCCACACTGGCTGCAAGGCACAGTCAGTCGCTGAGACATTGAGTACTGTGTAGCTAGTCTCCTGTTATTCTCCAGGAAAGGGTTAAGGGCACAACTCCAGGAATCCTTCGAGGACATGTGTGTGATGATTTTAATGCGTTCACAGCCTTGCTGAGAGCAATAACTGTGCCCTTTTCGAGCTTCATGAGCTTGGAGGACGATAAATAGGTACCTGACAAATGAGACCATTACAAAATGAACAAAAGGATCAGAGCTACCTGGGGTGCCATCAGAGGAGTATTTGGCAAGAGACAGGATCTGTACTGCATGAAACTCCCCCTTGTAATGTTTTTCTGAGTAAAGTTACTTCAATACCTTCATCCTATTTAGTAACCCATAATACAGCACACTACGGACAAACCAGCAAGTCAGGTTCTGCCTGGTCCCAGGGGCGCTGGAACAGTTTGTATAGTGGGGATGCTGAAAGTCATTGAACCAAACTGTAAACCCTGCATCTAATGGAAACCACTTCAAGCCAGGGGGTGCAGCAGCACCCTAAGCACCCCTAGTTTCAGTGCCTATGCCTGGTTCTGCATGAGGGTGCAAATAGCTCCTTGTCATTGTGGCTTGGTGTGGAGGCCTGGAACAACTGCTGTCCTTGCACGTGGAGTACAAATTCTACACAAGGATATTACCACTAGACCACCTAGAGGGAGCCAGCCACCTCCTCACCACCCTTCCACAGGGCTACCAGAGCTGGGCTGCATCTGGCCAGAGAATGGAGTAGCAGCCTTGCTCTCCCTATAGTCCTGGAGGTATTATGCCTGGCAGAGGACTCCAGCAGCTCCCACTGGGGCTCTCTGCCTTTGCATTGCCTCATCCCAGACTGTCCCTTCCAGGCAAAATTCATCTCAAAGTGTGCAGAAGTAACACTTGAAGCAGCCACTGTACCAATTCTCTTAGAGCAGCTAAAAAAATGAGCCTAAGTATGTTTTCAACTTTGTCTATTTTGTAGTTTAGGCTGGATTAAATCACAAACAGCTCAGCTATACTATCAGGAAAATACCTGAGCTTTATTGAAAAGGGTTAATTTTAATGCTCCTTCTTCTAGGCAAATGGAAACATAAGTACACTTGGTTCATCTCCAGAGATCTAGCACATGTGGCTGAAGAGAAGGGGGAACATCCCACGGATTATGAAATAAAAGCTAATAAAACCTCCAAAACCTCAACATCTATTTTCAGTCGGACTAAAAAAAGCAAAGCTTAGCTAAATAAAAAACAAACAGCCCTGTAGTTCCAGAACCGAGTCAGGTCAGGCCCATCAATCTGTGTGTTCAAAGTCGAAAAGAACAGCAGGCAGCGTATGGCTCTGTCCCCTGCATACCCTCATGAGTAACTACTTTCGCATGCACTTCCTTGGTAAATAATCTGTGTGCACCATTTGGGTAACATTTTGTACAGATTGAAAGAGAGAACAAATGAGCAAATAATTATTTCACAATTCCTATCATGAGAACACATTCACAGCATTGCTGAGTCCCACATGGCATAATATACACTCCAGGATTTGATTGGTCACATACAATGTTTGAATGAATGACTATTTTCCTTTTTAAATTTTAAAATCTGACATTTGTGACCTGACTTCAGTGTTCGTTGCATTGGTAGGTTAGGCACAATGGGCAGTGCACATTGTGTACAAAGGTACACGTACCTTTTTTGCAAGTATTTTAGCAGAACACTAAGCTGTGGTTTCTCTGTTATTTTTCTTTAATGGAAGATATTTGGGTCTTATTAATATTACTACTATTCACTATTTGTATGACCGTAGAAGCCACAGGTCTCGAAAATTGCAGCCCCATTGCGCTGGTCACTATACATGCACAGTAAGAGAGTTCTTGTCTTAAAGAGCTTACACTCTATATAGACAAGACAAAGGATTATTTTCCCCATTTAATAGAGGGGAACTGAGTCAGAGCATAAATGACTTGTCCAAAGTCACACAGGAAGTCTGTGGCAGAGCTGAGCCTAGAACCTAGATCACCTGAGTCCCCCATCCAGTCTCTTAAGCACAAGACACATCTATCCCAAGGATATTAGTTTATCGGCTAGAAAGAGTTTCAGCGAAGTGGAGAAGGGTGAGGGAGGTTATAACAGTTGGACTTGCGAAGATCCTGTATTCCCCTGTGGTTCTTAATGCTGTTTCTGTTCATTGTTTTGTTTTTAATTCACTTTTTTGTTTCCCACAAGCACTGCTCTGCAAAATTCAATACTGGGGGCCTAATTCTGCTCTCACACATCTGTGAAACCTCTCACGTATCTGTGAAACGCCACTGCCTGCCATGGGAGCCACACGGTTATAAACAGAGGGGAGGATTTGGGCTCAGGAGCACATTTTGTCTGCCCCTAGAATTTCTTTTGAAAGGTACCTGAGAGGCAACTCTGCCTCTTCTTTAAGGCTTGCCTCACACTGTCAAAATGTGAGAATTATCCAGGGCTTCCCCTTTTTAACCAGTTCAGGCACACAAACTGCGAAAGGTAGTTCTAAGTCTCTCAGACACACTGCGCACTGGAATCAGCACCCTATGACGGTCGCCTACTCCAGATAGATAGTCTCTTGAGGTGTGATGGTTTTTAATATGTATATCAACGCAGTGACCACCACTCTAGTGATGTGGACACTAGTGGGGGGTATAGCCCCCAGCACTGTCAAAGGGTCTGAAGTCAGGAGAGAGAGAAGCAACTTTCTCAATGGGAAAAAAAAATAAAAAAAATCACTGAGCAGTAGAATCTCAGCACAATTTTTGTTTGCGTTTTCCCCTTAATTTCGCTTTCATGAATGACCGTTCAAAGTCTCACAGCCTGTCACAAAGATGCTCTTCATAACCCTGCATTTTATATACCTTTAATACAGACAATGGGCCAAACTGTGCTCTCTCTGTGACACAAGTGTAAATCTGGAGCAACTCTTGACTTCCAAGAGGTTATTCCAAATTTACATCAGAGCATAATTGACCCCCAGTCTTAAATTTTCTTTTGGAAGGAGCACAGAAGGTTTGCAGAGTGAAGATGGAACAGGTATGGAGTCAGGCAGAGATGTATACACTACTAGTGTCTGTCATGTATCAATCTGAATAACCATTTAAAAATCAATATGATAATATTTATGTTCTGATACCACTTGACTGTCAATTCCAGCAAAAGGCTAAAATATATTGCTTTCGCAGATAGCACCACAATAAGTACAACTTGCAGACCTGGGCATTGGAGGTCAGATAAAATAAGACACCCACACACCCTGAAACTTTGCCCAAAAGTCTAATCAAGACTAACTAGTTTCAAAGTTTGCAAATGCTTGGTTATCTTCCCTCATTATTTTATATTTTCTGCACCCAGAATTCCCTTTTTCAGCTGGAAGTGGGAGTGCCAAAATAGCACAAGACAGACTGTGCTAGCAGGATTTAAGCTCAGAGAATGCAGATAAGCTTGTAAAACTTTGGCTTGGGATTCGGTTCTTATTGGAATCAACGCCAAATGTTGAGGCTCAAACGGGACTAACCTAGTGCTGCCAAGTTCCACCCAGAAGCTTGAGGAAGTTTTTTGGAAGGTGATGGATGGCTTACAGGACCGATGCCATTTTTTTCTTCACCTCCCCCTCATTTTCGTTTCCTGCTTTGCTACCCTTTTGCCTCTTCTGCTCTCTTCCCTGCCCCAAGTTAACTATCCAACTTCTCCCTTCCTCACCCTAGTGATGCACCGCTGCTCATCACCAATACATTCTTCACTCTCAGAAACATGTCTGAAAGACATTAGAGTGAGGAGCCAAGCACTGAACACAGAGGGAGCAGGCCACAGTGGGAGATAAGGGAAGGCAGATGAGGGAGAAGGGTCCCTAATGTGGGATGCTCTTTCCTTAAGATGGCTGTCCTGGCAAGTCTTGAGGCCTGTGGTTAGGAGTCAGTTATACAGTCCCACTCACCCCAATGCACTGTCGAAGTAGAAGAGCCGCTCGCCCGTCCTGTTGAGCACACTGGGCCAGGAAGGGGCTGCTAGGTAGTGTTTTACACTGTGCACTCTCCCCGTCTGTCGCTGGTAGATGTCTGCCACAATGGTGAAAACAGCCTCCTTGGGATAACATAATGCAACGTGCAGCCAGTCTCCTCTGTTGGCAAAATGGTGTGAGGGAGTGGGGAAAGAGATAAAATATATGCTTGTCAGTGTTCAAGGATTTGAAAAGAAATGAGAAAAGGTCTCGTGCTGCAAGCACAATATTTAAGGGGTAGAAAGGGTCTTTGTTTTCAACACTCCCTCCCCTTTTGAAAAATCCCAACCAAACTAACTTGGGGATTCACCTTGTTTGGAAGCAACTGCTTCTTGTCACCCAATCCAAAGACCACTAGGTCCACAGGAAAGACTCCCATTGACTTCACTGGGCTTTGAATTGGGCTCCAGAACTGCTTTAAAATCAGAGAATTGCTCTCAGCATCCCATACGGCCTGGAGACAGCAATTCTCCAGGCCTTATTCGAGGACAGAATTTCTTTTCATGATGACCATTGTCATCTCTTGAAAGGCCATTAGGCTTGGTTTTGTTCATCTAGCAGAAGGAGCCGGTTTCAAGCAAACATTTCAACAGGGGCACTGATACAGGAATTATATAGAAATCTCTGAGCTGAACCAGAGCCATACTTTAAAGAGACTTGCTTCTTTAAAAGCCCTCTCTCCAATACTAAACTTATAATAAATAGGGCTATAGTTAGAGCGTCTTTTAACTCCTGGCTTCCAGAATTTCAGCAATGTGCTGATGACAGCCAACTGAGAAGAATGCAAGTTGACTTTACGCCCTGGCTCTACCACGGCTATTTCCACTGCCACTGTTGCGGAGAGGAAAACTGGTTCAAACCTGTAAACCTATGTTACAAGTAGCAGGGCCATGCAAGGTGTTACAGTACAGTTCAGAAACTGGCTGGGGAGAATTTTCCAGCAAATCATAACAAAGCTTGGTTTCCAGATGCATTTAGCTTAGAGAATTTTTTGTTGAACAAGAGAAAGAAGCTGCAGGTCATAGAAAGGCTACATAAGAGAGGGGGGAAAACAAAGAAAAAAAAAGTGCGGCTTTCATTGTTTCTGGTTCTCCTACTCAGTGACTCTGTGCCACAAATAGACATCTGAACCATTACTGTGGTTAACTTTACCAATTGTCCAAGAGAAGATGGGATTCTGGGATTTCTGACTGTTGATGTTTTAAAATATTTTTAAGAATACCTGGATTCCTGTTTACATGGTGGGGTGTGGTTCAGAGACAGGGAAAACCCTGTATATCCTCCAGTGTCTTTTCAAGGCCCTACAACTCTGGAGTAGAAATGAATTTATTATTCCACTCAGCTGCTCTGTGAGGGCAGTATGGCTTATACAGTGCAGAGTTGCCAGCCAGCCATGCAAATGTAGCAGTAAATGGAGGCAAATAGATTTGGTTTGGGGAGTTCTGGGAATCTAAAAGCCAAGACTTTCGCTAAGTGTCTCTGCATTAGCTGCACTGAAGGCAAAAGCCAATCCCATTGGATCTGTTCAAGCTCCTCCTGGTTTTTCCATCTTGCTTTGTTTTTAAAAAACAAAACAAAAAAACCCCACACATATTACAAGGTGGAATAGAGGGCAAGCGGTTCTAGAATAATAAACCACATTCCTATACACAGGCCCCATCAAACTGAGCCAAATACGGTCCTCTAGATTTTAAGTAAGTCCAACTGTGTCACAACTCAGCACAACTAGAGACCAGAGATATTTTCAGACATATTGGCCTCCAACTAGAGGAACTACACTAGAGCCACAGTCATGGAATATTTTTAGGATAGTGTCCCAAGAACACAACTGTTTCTTATGGGTGATTTCCCCCCCCCCTTGCATTGCTTTAGCACATTGGGTTCCCTGGAGATGCTGCCACAGAAACATCCCGACACCTCCTTGAAAGGCTGGGAACTGATTCTTGTGCAGTGTTACAGTCCCATGGGGAAGAAAAGCACTAAATACAAACAAGAAAGCGAAGGGGGAAGGAAGACGCATGAGAGAACAGCGGAGACGGTTGAGTGTCCCCAGGCACATTGAAATACAATTGCTAAAGCCTTTTGCCAACGTGACGGGGCTGACTGGATTTTGGAAAGAACTGTATTGCGGGTGAGATGTCTTCATGAAAACAAGCCTTTCTTTGCGAATGTTCTCACAGGCATACATAAGCCTTAAGGCTATTACCACAACAAAGCATTGGAACAGCGGGGAGGGAGAGGAAAAAGTCTGGAGTTGTCAGTTAAATATAAAAACAAAAACAACTGATTAAATACATTTAAACAAGATGCAATAAAACAACCTCTTATTTAATCCTAGTTTTGTTTTGAACTCTCATGTTAGCTACTTTGGCTATTTTGTAAAGGGGGCGGGGTGGTTGTTTTGTAGGAGTCATTGACAACCGTCATCCATACATTTTGCTTTGCTTGTCTGTGGCACCAAGGACGAGCAAAGCAGTGATAACACGGGAATCAGATGATGACGACATGTAGGAGGACCCTGCACTGCTTTTGGTGAGCAGAAATTTACAAGGTCAGAGCCCCTCTGCCAGGACCGGCTCTAGGCACCAGCAAACCAAGCACATGCTTGGGGTGGCACAATTCCAGGGACAGCATTCCGGGTAGTTTAGGGGTTTTGGTTTTTTTCTTTGCTTCGACAGTTGCGCTCTCGGAGGTTTTTGTTTTTTGTTTTTGCTTGGGGCGGCAAGAGACCTAGAACCGGCCCTGCCCTCTGCAACCATTGCCAGGACTGCAAGGGAAATGCAGCCTCCTCATACAGTGGCTGTAAACAATCAGACAATGTAGCTTAATGGGTCAGCAGAAGATTTAGGCTGAGATGACGGCACACAAAAGAAAAGATGAGAGCTATTCCTGCTCACTGTGGAGTGCTGAAAGTAGGGAACCTTGTGGCTGGAACGTTAGCTGCAGGAAGCCTTATTCTCACACACACACACACACACACACACACACACACACACACACCCCTTGGTTTTTGAGACCAGTTAAATTATGGCTCCTCAGTGTTTCTGAACTTAAACCTCTCTGTTTGGATTCTTGTTTTCAGCTGGAGAAGTAACAGCTAGAACTCTCACAGATGGATCAAGCTAAATTTAGACTGGCGTGCATCTCTGAGCCAAACGGGCCATGTTCCGCCTTTCCTAACATGTAAGCAATATCAGCTGGGATTTTCCAAAGCCACTAAGTGAAAGCCAACAGGGCTTGTGTTCCTCCACCACTTTTCTGAGCTGCTCCTGTTATCATAAAGAGACATTTACAGATATTATATTTTTACATCTGTAAAGGGATGCCATTGATTTTAATTAATCTTTTGGAACGGACTAGATTCTAAAAGTAGTTGCAGTACTTCACCTGCCTGAGTCCCCTGTGAGAATCTGCAGTTTTAGATTCCCTCATACTGAATGAAAGATCAAAATAAAAGGGGATGGTGATTAACAGATTGTACAAAAGGAAGTAGTGAAACTGACTGTAGATAAAATGCTGTCAAATGTAGAAAGCAGACAGATTTTTTTTTCTTTTAGTTATGAGGATTTACTTGTAACAACGGGTTAAAAATTTTCAAGCAGAAAGTCTGATTTTTTGGAGTTGATCCTTTAAAATGAGATTAAAATCAAATCCAGATTTTAGACGCTTTAATGAAAGAGAAAATAGCTGTGTTTACAACCTTTACTGGTGACATTATTCCATTCATTCTCATAGTAGGGGATTTATTTTTTTGGGAGGTCAATTTCCTCTGTTTTTTCCCCAGACTATTGGGCCCTGAAGAAGCAAAGCTAAATAACAACTGGTACAAAGTCAAGGTTTACTGAGTCCTACCAAATATTTTCAAATATTAAAGTGAATACTTAAAATGTCTACTGGCACGAGCATATCTCAGCACTGCATATTCTGCTCCTGTGTTACTGTCATTCAACAATCCACACAGTGTGTTTCATATTTTTTTTATGCGTTTGCTTAGCACTGTTTATTTTCTCTTGGAAATGGCTGTCTTGTGGCCTTTTTTTTATTGCAATATTGATATTTGCTGTTCTGACTTCCCAAGTGAAGCAAAAATACCAAAATGTTAAAAAAAGTTCCCTTGGCTGTTGCCAGCTGCTGAACTTCTTGATCAAACGAAGCAACAAGGGGGAAGTGGAAAAGGAAAGAGAAGCATAGAATATAGAATACCAGGGTTGGAAGGGACCTCAGGAGGTCATCTAGTCCAACCCCCTGCTCAAAGCAGGATCAATCCCCAGACAGATTTTTGCCCCAGATCCCTAAATGGCCCCTTCAAGGATTGAGCTCACAACCCTGGGTTTAGCAGGCCAATGCTCAAACCACACACACACACACACACACACACAGATTTTCTGATATTGGACACAGGATAGATTTATAGTTTACTACTGTTGAGTCCCATAGTAATTCCAGCAAAAACTGAACCTCCCTCTACTGTTCAGTCCAAAGCACAGCTCCAAAAGACCCAGAAGAGTGCCTAAGACCCCAAATGAAATACCCAGAGGAAAAAGTTTGACATATTCCCTTAGTACACACAAAGTATTTTATATTCACAGTGTCTAGATTTTGCATTTCTGATGCCAGTAGTTTCTAGGAATAAACAAGGAAATACAGTAATGCCTGATTTTTGTGGTATGGTGAGAAATCTGTATCTGAAGTGAGAATGGTATAACTTGGAGCGGTACAGACAAGAGGTTCAACTAAAGTAAGTTTAACAGGAGTGTACATCTGTTTGCTGCCCTCTCCTACAGGAAGAGGGCAAAGAAAGCTCTTGGACCATATAGGTTTAGGTGGAGCATTGCCCTCCAGAGGCTGGAATGTCAGACCTGAACAAAATGTGTGTGACCATGTCTACTATGCACTTTCATCAGTAAAACTTTGGTCGCTCAAGGGTGTGTGGGGGAAAAAAAAATACCACCACCACATCCCCGACTGACAAAAAGCATTGGTGTGGACAGTGCTTTGTCGGTGGGAGAGCATCTCCCACCAACAAAGCTACAGCCCTTTGTTGGGGGTGGTTTTATTTTGTTGGCAGGAGAGCTCTCTCCTGCCAAAGAGTGGCTACACTGCATGCTTTACAGTGGCATAGTGTTAGTGGCACAGCTGTGCCACTGTAAACTTCTCAGTGTAGACAGCCATAGTTGCTGGCCTATGGAGAACATAAGGAGCCCTAATACGGTTCTAGCTACTGGAGATTCTAAAGGTGCAGAGTTCTGTCCCTGAAAACAACCACGAAGATTTTGTTGACATGACTTGTATAATGGTTGAGGACTATGAAATCTACAAATTAAATTTTGATCTCACTGATGAAAATCTGGAGCACCAGTGCAGAACAGAATGTCTACACTAGTACTTTTATCAGTGACACTTTTGTCAGTCAGGGCTGTGAAAAATAAACCCAAAACACACCCCTGACCAACATAAGTTTTGCCGACAAAAGCACCGGTGTTGACAGCGCTGTGTTGGCAGGAGATGCTCTTCCGCAGACACAATTACCACCACTCGTTGGGGGTGGTTTAATGATGCCAGTGGGAGAGCTCTCTCCTGGCAACAAGGAGCAGCTACATGGGAGATCGTACAGTGGTGGAGCTGCAGCTATTCTGCTGTAGGGGCTGTAGTGTAGACATAGCCGAAATATCAGAGAAAAAAATCCAGTGGTTATAGCTGCCTGCAGCACATGCTGGAAATTAATAAAGATTAATTGATTTCCAGAATATAGAAGTTAGGAGAATGGGAGATTTTTGCTCACTAGATCAGTTTCCCCCAAACTATTACTACTCGGATTTAAAAATGGCCCTCTGATTTCCCCCCCCCAAATCTATACAAGCACAATGAAATGTATTTTCAAAGCGTGTCATTTGATCCCTATTCACATCAATAAGAAAGTTTCAAATATAAATCCTCACGCACTGCTCTGAAAGTTCATATCCCAATGGGTAATACGAATCGCACAGAGAATTCTGAAGCGAAAATGACAAAAAAAGATCATACTCAAAGCTTTCATTCCATCTTAGCAGCAAATCCCAAGAGGTGCTCTCAGCATCTGCATTTCCCATTGACCTCAGTGAGAAGGCAGTTTGAGTGATCAGTTCACTTCTCCTAGGAGTCTTCAGATCCAGTGAACTGTCTGGCTACACGCTCGTTATCTGTCCACCAAAAACGCACATTCAGCCAAGTTAACAACACAGCAGCCATCTCCTGAAGGCTAACTCTACTCCAGTGCTTGACTTGGAAAGGGGAGTGTGATGTACTCTCCACTCATGATTGGAAAAAAGGCTGAGAACAAACTGGAGAGTATCTTCACTGCCCTCCTCCACCCCCCCCCAATTCAAACACCTTACATTTCAGCAGACTGGCCTGGAGTCCATGTTTCCCAGTGGCTCACTAGAGCTGTCCATCCCACTCTTCTCAAAATTTCTTTTTAAGGCTTTGTCTTCAGTTCCAGTCCATTAAGCACATTCAAGTCCTCACAGGGACAAGACAGCTACCAGGCAAACAGCCAGCAATTTTCCTTTTCAAGGCCTTGTTAAGACTAGCCACTTCTGAAAAACAACTCACTGCAGTTCTAGTGACAAATGGAGAACATGTTACATTACCAGAGCGGTGTGAACCAAACTTAAAATGGCCTTTCTGGAGGCTAACAGAGCCTAAATCTGCATAGATAATTGACAGAGAGAGTTAATATTCACACACACAGTTTCATTTTCACATTTATGCCACTTCAGGCAAAGGGGGTTATTTTTTTGAGGTCAAACAAATTAAAGCTCCAACCCTACTGGTGATCGCTAGGATGCACGGAAGAGTCAGCACAGTATTTGGCTCATAGAACCTTACCTTCAGACTAAAAAGAAAACCTGTACTGAAACATTAGAAGTTTCACTGACATCATATTTTTTCCCTAACACACTGGCTTTCTTGACTAACAATTTTTTTTTAAATTTTCTCTCCTTAACTGGATTATCCAATACTGTATTACTATTTTTCTGTGAACATGTCACACACACATATGGTGAGAACAGGTCTGTGGGACCTGTGAAATTCACAGCCACAAGACCCGCTGGTTTGGGGGAAAGGAGGGAAAAAAAATAAATAAAAATCTCAGCTTCCAGTGGGTGAGAAAAGCAAAAGTAACATGTCTAGCCCTTTTCCTCCTGGAGACAGCCTTGAAAATGAAACCCAAAATAAACCAAAGTAAATCACTTCCTAGGGTAGAAAAGAACATGCAGCTGGGATCTGCATCTGCAATGGAAGGCTGGGGGTAGGGATGGATCTACAGATTGCCTGACCCGCACATTCTTCCCATATGTTTATTATGTAAAATGAGTCAGTCAAGAGTCACCTCGCTAACCTTCCCCAATATCCTCAGGCCAGCCCTGGGCACAGAAGTGGACAGTAGGACAGGTTTGGGGACAGAGGGTGACAAAAACTATTTCACAGGCTTACTCAAAAACATTAGTGCCAGCTCCACATATGCTACTACAGTAATAATATTTAACTACAGCTAAGCAACTCGCATACCAAGGTTTCAGTAAAAATTTCAGCTCCTTTCTCAACAGTAAAACATCTCACTACAGGGCCAATCTATTTGATTAACCTAATGGATCAAAGATAAGTAAGAAAAATTATTTTTGAGACACAGGGAGTTTAAATATATTTACTAATTTCTAGGTTATTTGGATATTTGAATTTGAACTGGGATATAATCAGCATATTTAGGGCCAGATTATGATACCCTAACTCACATCTAATAGCACATTATTATTATTATTGATTATTTGTATCCTGGCTGCACCTAGAGGCCCCAACCAGCCATCAGAGACTCATTGTGCTAATTACAGTATATACATATAACAAAAAGATGGTTGCAGCCCTAAAGCTGCCAATAGCAATTTGATTTGCAGAAAAGTTGCTTTCATCTGCCTGTGTATTTATCAGTCCAGGTAATAATGGCAGAAGCAAAGCGTTGCTCATATACTAGTTAATTTATAAAAGAATAAAACTACAACTTAAAAAAAAATCTCCGTCAGCTGGGCATGTTTGCAACAGGCTTATTCTAGCCTGGTCTTATTTTCTTTGTTTTCCTCCAGATTGCATCACTGGTAAAGAATTTAATTGTACACAAGATAAGTAGCTACAAGCATGAATCATACTAAAAAGCAGCTGTAGACAATAATCCCTTCAAAGTTGAAACCAGCTCATATGAAGCCAAATACTATTAGTGCCTTGGCGTTTCATTTGGGGAGCTGGAGAATATAGATGGTTTGCTTATGCTGAAGGGCACATTAGGATAATTTAGGTCATTTAGATCAAAACACTCATCCAGATCTCACTTTGCAAAACATGGAAAAAGTGTTAAAGTGCCACCTTTTCATCTAGAAGTTAGTCACGGGCCCAAATAAGAACCTCAAACTTGAGGCATGGGGAACAGGGGAGTGGTGAAGAGGAGATCTGAACCTACCTCTGTGGTTTGAGTTCTGGGTCAGATTCAAAATAACTCTCCTTTTTCCCGGTTCCAGTTCAGAAGATTTCAACGCTACTGAATATGATCACAAACCCTAGCTCTGGTACAGCCTGGAACCAGACCTTCAGACCCCAGTCTAATACAAATGACAATCCAAATACGGCCTCCTGTGCCCATTTTTATAGAAATGTAAATATTCAGCCCTTCCATATGCCTGTGTCTGAGTCCAAAGAAAACATGGATACATCCAATTTCATTCACTTCCAATCAGCATAGTTCAAAATCAAAGCTCTCCAGTCCTTCCCCACCACTGAAACCTTCGCAGAGGTGCAACGAAGTGCTGAGCACCTCTTATGAAGTGCAGAGTAGATCAACTTCTATTGACTTCAGTGGACACTTAGCATCAGGCCATAAGACAATACCAATGAATAAAGCATTATGAAGACTGCCATGCAAGTTTCCACAGTCCATGGCAATAAGGCAGAGCAGAGCATCTGCAGGGAGGTTTTGTGGGGGATTGTGATAATTTGACTGTAAGTGACCTCATCAATTTATTAGGTCTGTTATTCAGATACACCCTGGTATTTCCCTCAGTCAGCTGAATCACAGCGGACGGGGGGGGAAAGTGTTTCTCTCTAAGCGTTAACAGACCAAGTACAGCGGTATTAGCTGGTGCTCATTAGTAATGCTGAATGTACAACCTAATTGCCCTTGCTTTTCAGGCTATTTCCATAGTACAATTTACCATGTGATGCTTTAGACATTTACTTTGAGGTGATTTGAGCCCTCTTTAGATTTTCCTGATAACACAAATAAACCCCACTGATTTACTGCACTGCACCATGCATTTGATAATCGTCTTAGCTTTAGCCTCTTCCAAGATTAGAGAATCTGCACACAGACAAAGACTAGGTCATTAAATTGAAGGACTTTGCCTACTGTCTGAAGTGCCAATCTTTGGACCATTTCTCCAGAGTCTGAGAGGAGACACTTACCAGACACACACACACACAATATTCCCTATAGTCTGTCTAGTTTTCCAGAGTCTCTCCTCCTCCCTCTCCCTCACCTAACAAGCTTCTGTGGTTCTTTGTGCTTCACAAATGGATATTCATGCTGAGCAGAGCCCTTAACCTAGTTTTTAGGGATCATTTCCATCCCTCTGTGAAGAACAAAAAAAAAAAAACAAGGGAGCATTGAAACAGCCTCGATGAGGAACATCGGCCAACAGAGAGCGGAGACACGTTGTGGAGAGGTCTTAGGTCTCTGTTCATGAAACTTTCACACACGATTTATGCTGGACAAGAACAGGCTTCAGAATAGTTTGATAGGTTCTACGGGACTTTATTCCCGATAATTAAAATTCCCGATAATTAAAATTCCAGTTTGTATTCTCTTTCTGCTCAGTTGCCAAAATGTTTGCAAGTTACCGGGTCCTATGTTAACCAGGGCCGGTGCAACCAGTAGGCGAACTAGGCAGCCGCCTAGGGCACCTAGTGGTTGAGGGTGCCTAAAAGCCCGCTCAGGCGAGGAGGTGGAGTGGAGGTGAGCTGGGGCGGGGGGGGGGGCCACCTGCAGTAACGGGGGGGGCGCACAGGGGAACCGCTCCTCGCCCCAGCTCACCTCCACTCTGCCTCCTCCGCTGAGCACACAGCCCCCACTCTAATTCTCCTCCAATCGGTGCCGCAAGCCTGGGAGGGGAGGAGAATTAGAGTGGCACCAGCATGCTCAGTGGAGGAGGCGGAACGGAGGTGAGCTGGGTGGGCTCCCCAGGCAGGGTTAGCTGCCGCGGGGGGGGGGGGGGGGAGGGGGGAGGGGCTCCCCGGGCGGGGGAGGTGGCGGGCGGGGTTAGCTGCTGTGGAGGGGGGCTCCCCAGGTGGGGTTAGCTGCAGAGGGGGGATAGCTGCTGCGGGGGGGGGGGTTCCCCGGGTGGGGTTAGCTGCCATGGGGGGGGCATGGTTAGCTGCCGCGGGGGGCGGGGTTAGCTGGGGGTGGGGGTGGCGCAAGGTGGAAGTTTCACCTAGGGCATGAAACTTCCTTGCACCGGCCCTGATGTTAACAGTTTCAAGAGACCTCAATAGCACACCTTCATCTTATCCTTATAATAAAACTCACATCCATCTGACTACCCTATGCACTAGAAAACAAAAAAAAGTGTTCCTTTCTGAACCAACCTGGACATGCCCAACACTAATTTAAAGTTCAATCTGCAGATCTTAACGACTTTGGTTTTCTAAATCAAATCAACTGGTGAACCAACTGCCATACCCAACAAGTCACATGGATTTCTCGCTGGAAAGGAAATCAGTTTTCTTCATGCAACATGCCTGTACAAGAGTTTCCACAGCAGAGCCATAGATGGCAGCAAGTGGTGGTTCAAGAGGTCAAGTTTTGTTTGATTTCTTTAATCCCATTTACATTTTTTAGTGGAAACTGAAGGAATTTCGAGGGTGTGTGTGTCACAATTACTGTAATCCTCACGTAGCCATCGAAATCAGCACTGAAGAAGTACATCCATGACATGCCCTCAGCTAATCACAAATAAAAGGGAGGGCTCCTCCTAAGTGCTTGTGCTCCAAATAGGATCCTAGATACATGCTTGTGCAGTGCTGCTGGACACAATGGGTTAGATTCTCACCTGGAGTAAATTCACATTGACTCCAACTGAGGCATGTTGATTTACCCCTCTGGCCCACCTAGTGAATTTCAGTGCTCCAGTCTTTTAAACCAGTGATACTTAGACTGAGGCTCAGGAACTGCAAGTGGCTCTTTACTGTGTCTCCTGCCACTCACTGTGTGATTTAATTATTAACCAATCAGGATGCTTTAATTATGTTACTAACCAATTGTAGAATACCTGGTCAGTCAGTTTGCTCGGAGTACATTCATTCACACATACACAGAACATGAAACAATGAATTCATGCTACCGTGGCTCTTTTGGGCAGTGTTGATCACAAATTTGGCTCCTGAACCACGGAGGTCTGAGTATCACTGTCTTAAACAGATATTTGAATTAAACATAAATTACCGCTGTTGGGATGTATGGAGTTTCTGGTGGCAATGCAGGAGTTAACCATATAAGTATTCAGCATCAGTATTATGCCTGACTGCTGGAGCAAGCCAAATCCTGCTACGCATCCCACTGTCAAATTCTTTATTTCCCCCCTGACGTTCTTTTAGCCAACTCAAAATCGTTATTCCAGAAACACCAGTGCTGCAACATCAGTATCCCTGAAACAGCTATTCACTGCTCTACCAGTGCCAGGTAAAAATAATTTAATAAAGCTGCACTGCAATTATTACTCCCAAGACACTGCTATTAAGCTTATCAATCATTCTTCTTGATTTTGCTCAATATGCACTTTGTACATTCTTCACTATGTCAAGAGTGTTCATTTTTGGTTGATTATTCACAGTGTTGTGTGTTTTAAACAAACAGGAAGACCTGTTAAGGCAGGTAAAAACTTCCCAAGGGGGCTAACTTGGATTGTCTCCATCTTGGTAACTTGTTATTTCTTCCATAATAAGAATGCTGCACTGAAGTAATAGTCACTTTGGAAATGCTTAAGAGACAGTGTTTTTAATCAAAATCCTCTTTTCCCCTCAGTTACTTTGCCCTTCCATGAGAACCTCTTTTCCCAGTGCTTCCCCTGTGCAGCCTAAACTCTTCATCCTTCCCATTACATCATTTGAGTTCTTGCCCTACTTAGAGGGTCTAGTCTATTCAGAATGAACAGGGACTTGCGACACTTGTTTCTTTCTAGACTCTTGCTAGTAAGAAGTTTTATATGAAGCAAAATTAGTTTGAAGAAATACACTGAAAGAAAACCACAGACAGCCTGACAACTGTTTCTTGATCAGGAAAAAAAAAAAAAAAAAAAGTCTGGCGACAGACAGCTTTCCCCCATTCAACTGATTTGATTGTGGTTCTCTTGTTGTCTTTTGTGAAACCAACCACACTGTAGGGTTTTGAATATGTGATTTATGTTGCTGCCTGAATAAGGGACCCGATCTCTGGCTGGGTTTTGTCAGAGACCCAGGGGCTGCGTATAAATTTGAATCCGTTTTAATACTGTGGGCCAGAGCCTCAACTGGAGTAAAAACTGGCATGGCTCCCCTGGAGTCACCAGTTACACCAGCTGAGTATTTAGCTCTATAATTGCAAGGAAAATTACTTTTAAAATAGGAAAATAAATGACAAAACTGGGGCTAATCCACAGATGACAAACTGACTTTTCTTCTCTGTGAAAGTACAAGATCTTGAAAACTCTTAGACATTAATAGCTCCTCCATGGCAAGAGAGTGTGTGAGGTGAGACACATACACCACACACAGCCTGGGACCTACACCATGCCCCATATCTACCTTCATCTTTAAAATCGTAGAAGTTTGCAGAGACTACATCTCAGCACAGTCACTGGGGAAGGCTGCTGGGAGTATAATAGAGCAGTTCATGCTGGGATACGTGATCTCTATGAACAGCATCTCTAATGGAGATTGGGAAGGTCCTTCTCCGGCAGCAGCACTGAGTCATTTGGACAAAGCTACCAGCAGGTATTCAAAATGGATTTTGGTTGGGCAAAGCATAAACACCTCTGCTGTATGAGCATTGCCCACAAATTTGGGCAGAATCTGACCCAAAAAATTCAGCACAAAAATTCAAGGAAACCAACACCATTCAAAACAGCCAAAAATGCTACCTTCAGCTAAAACCTGTGCAATGTAACCATCTTGGAGGAGCGGAGTTAGATATTCTCTATGGGCTCGATTTGCAAAGCTATTTAGGCACCTAAAGATGCAAAGACTTCTAACCTGCTTATGAACTTTTGAAAATCCCACTACATCCCTACCTGCATCTTTGGCACCTAAATACTTTGTGACTCTTGCCCTATGTGATTAAGGCAACATATAATAATGCAAGAGTTTGTTTGCACAATTCTGCTCTTTTACTGTATCATCCTAACAGGACTCAAGAAGTCATATGTGCTAAAGAACCTATGTGTCAATTATAGGGTTTTCTATATTGCTTATCACCGTAGTACCCAAGTATCTATTTTGACAATGTAAATAATGGGTGTGCCTCACATATTGTGAGGCTCTCTCTCCTCTCAATTACACTAGTTCCAATCAGGTGTAAGTGCACTGAAGTGTATGGAAGCACGCCAATGTAAAACCCATGTACATGTAATAAGAATCAGTCCCTTTACCCAATAGTCAAAACAGGAGAGATCTGGTTGGAGGAAGGGGAGAGGGAGGAAATGGAACAACCTGCAGGGGAAAAATAAGTCTAAAGTGCATATGTCCCAGTTTTATATAGAGGAGGTGCAAGAAAACATGGAAACTGGAACAGAATAGAGTTTTATCAGTTTTGAAATATTTCAGCAGACTCTTGGTATTTTTAAACTTGATACAAGTAAAGAATGAAATTGCAGCGTTTAGGACAGAGAAAATGTGACTCTCCATACACATTCAAATACATTTCTACACTTTATATTCTACACTTTATTTGTGGGAAATAAATTGGGTGTGCAGCAACTCGTGTGAACAAATGAGAAAGAGCACATGAGGTCTCCTTTGGATCCGATTTCAGGGACAGCATGCTAGTTGTAAGCTGGATTTTATTTCAAAACTTACTGGAAGGAGAAAAGTCTCTGCACATCAGAAAGGCTGCAGTAAAGTGAACACAGAGGCATTTGTTTGTAATTGTGTCGGTCATAAACAACTTACTGCAGCTCTTTCAGAAGTTGCTGATATTGTGCCAAAAGATAAATCAGCAGGACCCTGAAAAAGCATCAGAGCAATGCTCACATCGGAGACAGAACACATTCAAAGGAAATCTTGGGTGGTACCTGTTGAAGTTGATTGGGTACAGAATGACATCCTCGGGTGCTCTCCCATCCCAGTGAATGGTATAGGCCTGCTCCAGCATCACTACAGGTTGGTACTGTTGGTATGGTACTCCTCTATTCACTCCCTGCAGCCTCAGGGGATGAGAATGGTATGTTGCTCTGGCAATAGATAAGGTCAGATTCTCAGGACGTCTGGCCTGAATATAAAGCTGAGGGTGAAAAAACAAACAAACATTCATTAAGCCAACCGGGTCTCACCTTAACATCTGTGTTTGATCATCATTTCCTTTAAATGGCTTTGCTGATGGAACGTTCAGAACTGTCCGAAAGCCACCGAAGCATTTCTGACTCCAATAATGCAGTACATCAAAACCAGATTTTGTAGCTATCTACATGACATTTCATGGCGTACAAAGGGACCAGAGCACCAACCAATGTTTACAACTCAAACTTGAAGCGAAAAGGGGGGATTCCGAAAATATTACTAGGTGCTTTCCCCCCCTCCCTTATAAATGCAAAACAATTACATTTTAAATGAAGGGCCACAGGCCTGGTCCAAAGCCCACTGAGGTCTTTGGAAGACTTTCATTGACTTCAATGGACTTTGGATCAGACCCATAATCTGTTGTGGAACCCACATCTCTATTCCACTCTGAAGCATTTGGGGGCTGGAACATACAACTAGGGTCCTCGTAAACTTTCCCACATTCCAAATAGTGTGTTACGTGATCCACAGCACTATTCTTCTGCATTGAGCCTAACAGATGCACCCCTCCCTCACAGGGATCAGCATGTGGATTGGCTCAGCACATTCCTACTCTAGCTTCACGTGAAGGCCAATTTTTGTTGAAAAGCTATTTTAGCCTTTAGGTCAGAGGTGGGCAAACTACGGCCCATGGGCCACATCCGGCCCGCGGGACGGTCCTGCCCGGCCCCTGAGCTCCTGGCCAGGGAGGCTAGTCCCCAGCCCCTTCCCCCCTGTCCCCTCCCCCGCTGCCGCACAGGGAGCACTCTGGCCCACCGCTCCGGTCGGGCTGCATGGCTTGCACCTGTCCACCTCCCAAGCTTTCCAATAAGCCAGTCCTGCTGCTTTGAGCGGCATGGTAAGGGGGCGGGGATCGGTGGGGTTGGATAAGGGGTGGGGTCCCCAGGGGGTGGTTAAGGGACAGGGAGCAGGGGGCGGTTGGATGGGGTGGAGGTTCGGGTGGGGGTGGTCAGGGGATGGGGAACAGGGGGGTTGGATAGGTATGGGAGTCCGGGGGGCCTGTCAGGGGATAGGGAGTGGATAGGGGGCAGGGGCCAGGGTGTTTGGGGAGGTACAGCCTTCCCTACCCGGCCCTCCATACCGTTTCACAACCTCGATGTGGCCCTCGGGCCAAAAAGTTTGCCCACCCCTGCTTTAGGTGGAACTCCTAATGTACAGCAGCCTTCCCACATCAGGAATACCAAGGCAGTAGCTGGATAGATGTATATTCAGATCTGCTAATGTAATGTTAGCACTTTAAAACATTGTGTAGTGCAGCCACACTCCCTGGAAGATTTAAAATAAATTGGGAGCAGCTTAGGACACATACAATCTTGCTTCACTATCTCATATACCGGTCAAAAGGAAAGCGCAGCCATCTTCAGCTGACTAGCCCTTTAATTTTTTAAATAAAAAAAGCATCCATGAATTAGCTTGTTTCTACAAGAAAATTCGTTTACTAGTACCTTTTCTAAAGCAAAGATTTCACACCTTGAAGAAGAGCAAAATGGAGGCAGTCCTCTGTCAACAGCTTTTACTACCACTGGGGAGACTGTGAGAGGAGCAACAAAGACTAGCATACGGAGCACTGGACTGGGAGTCAGGAGACCTGGATTCTAATCAAAGCTCTGCCATTAACCACCTGTGAGACTCTAGGCACTTCACCTTTATGTGCTTCTTCTTTTCCCCTCTGATCTGTTGTCTGCTTTGTCTATTTAGGCCATAAGCTCTTCAAGGAAGGCAGGGACGGTCTCTTACTAGGAGTATGTCCAAGATCAAGCACATTAGGGTCCTTATCTTATCTCTAGGTCCTAACATCATAATAATTCAACAGAGAACATACTGTGTGTCATGCCCATGAGCAACTCCTTTTAAATACACTATGTGCAGAACCACAGCCAAGAAGCTGGGTGTGGCCTGCACCTCACTTTTCTGTCAGGCATAACATACAGCTCAAAATGTTGCAACCAGTTGCTGCTTCCTTCTTGGAATCTAACTTCTTGGTGACAAAAATTTGATTTGATAAGAGAAAGTGGTGGGGAGTCCAGCACAGGGGTTATGTAACCTCTGGTCTGCTTTGTGGCAGGATATTTTTGGAAGCGTTTCAGCTTGAGATTTCATGCCTGGGTGTCTATAGGTGTCTATAAGCTGAGGATACTCAGTGCCCCTGAAAATAAGGCCACATTTGATTAAGTGTATAACTAGAGGGTTTGCAGCCTCACTGTAGGCACCTAAGTTTGAAAAATTTGGCCTAAAGTCACAAGAGATCATTCAAAAAATTGATCCATAATTTTTAGACATTTGGCCAAATCCTGCTCTCACTTACATTGACTTGGATAGGATCGCTCCAGAGTAATTACGTCTCTGGTCCTGGCAGTACATGAAGTCCCATTGGGGGTGGAGCACCTTTTAGGATCAGACCAAATATTAGAATTAACTTGTTCTCCTTCCTCCTGCTCCCTCCCACTGTTGAAACCATAAATCATAATTTAGTAAAACAATTTCCCAAGTGAAGCACATTTGCTCACTCCTCAATGGCTCAAGGAAAAATGAAATGTCTTTTAAGTTCAAATGAAAAACTTCTTTTAATTTATGAAACCAAAGAAAATCCATTAACCCTTTACATACAAGCCCCAGATCAGGAGGTTAAAACAGTGCATTGATCACAGTCACTGCCGTCAGGTTGAAATTCTGTATTACCCACACCACAGGAGGTCAGATTAAATGATCATAATGGGCCCTTCTAGCCTTAGTGTCTTTGAATTTATGTGTTATTCTTGAACTGAATGGTGTTTTTCTGAGTACGGAATGTTGGAATCATGTCTGACACTGCACAATAATACTCTGTCCACATGAAAGTCAGTAGTATTCATCATGTCATTCTAACCTTTGTATTCCATGGTCTTACCGCCCCCCCCCCCCCCCAAATACATGTCTCAGGATAGGCAGAAAATCCTTACATTCTAGGATGGAAAAGAAAAGCATCCTAAATACTTTAACTGCTGAAAAGAAGTGGTCAAGGGTTGTGAACCACTGCACCTACTGTTAATAGGTTCAAGAAAGGATAGAAGAGTTTACCATATGCTTCCAAAATATGTTCTTTATCATCTCGTGTCAGATAAGTTATCTGGCAGTAAAATTTTCTTAATGTCTTGGGACAAAGTTACAGGCTTAACTAAAAGTATAATAATTACAGTTGCTTTATAAACACTGTATCATTGTCAATGAATAAAAATGCAAGCCTTGTGGTTAGCTACAAATATTTGTAAACTTACTTCATTTCCCATTCCAGCCAACACATGCAGGATTTCCAGAATTGTAATCAAGTATCTTTTTAGCTACACAGTACAGAGTTTATAGATGCTGGATACTTTGAAACTTGCCTGTTCATTTTTATTATTAAAATATCAAATGCTGAAAGTCCTGATCCAGCAATGAACTCCATGCAGACAGGTCCTTGCACTCATGTGCAGCCCCAGTGAAGCCAACAGGTGTAGGGGACAGCCCGTGGGGAGTTTATTGCAGCACTGGAGCTCAAGTATCAGACTCACAGTCAAGTCCTCTTGTTATCCACAGAACTGAATAAGCAACCTCACTGCAAGTTTCCCCATGCCACCCTGTCTGTGGACTTCACCCCTGACCTGGAGGGATAGATCACACCTAGGGAAAAGAGGGGAGCTAAGGCTATGTCTACACGAGCCCTTTTGTTGGTCAAGGGTGTGAACCCCCCTCCACCACTGACATAAGTTTCACCAACAAAAGTGCCAGTGTGGACAGTGCTATGTCAGCGGGAGAGGCAGGGCCGGCTCTAACTTTTTTGCCACCCCAAGAAAAAAAAAAAGTGCCGCCCTGCCGTAACACCCCCCACCACCACCCCGAGTGCCACGCCGCCAAAACACCCCCACAGCACCGTGCCACTGAAACCCCCCCAGCACCGCACCACGCTGCCAAAACACAAACAACCCAGCCCCCCAGCCAAAACAACAACAAAAACCTCGAGCGCCGCCCCGCCGAACCAAAAAAAAAAAAAAAAAAAAACCAAACAAACAAACCCCGAGCGCTGTGCCACCGAAACACCCTCCCCCCCCCCACCGAGCGCCACGCCATGCCGCCGAAACACATACAACCCACCCCCCCGAGCGCTGCCCGGATGAAACCAAAACAACAAAAACCTGAGTGTCCCACGCCACCCCAAGATTGGCTGCCCCTTACAAGGTGCCACCCCAAGCATGTGCTTGGTCAGCTGATGCCTGGAGCCGGCCCTGGGGAGAGGTTCTCCTGCCAACACAGCTACTGCCATTGGTGCGGGTGGTTTAATTATACGGACGGGAGGGCTCTCTCCTGCCAGCATAGAGTGGCTAGATGGAAGACCTTACAGTGGTACAGCTGTGCTACTCTAAGGTCTGTAATGTAAACATAATCTAAGTCTCTGCCTATTCAATCCCTGACTTTGCGGAGTCTGCCATCCAGGATGCTGATTAGCACTAGTTCTAGCAGTGATTTCATGATTTGGAAACCTGTTCTCTGTGGATTGAACTTAGTCCATTTTATATAGCCCCAAAATAGCCAACAACAACAACAACTTTTGGTTACTACTGAACTGGCTGAGGTCAAAACGTCTACACAGCAACCAGACACCCACTGCTGGCGCTCAGGCTGTGGGGCTGTTTCATTGCTGTGTAGGCTTCTGGGCTCAAGTTGGAGCTCAAGCTCTGGAACTCGGCTGCACCTTGAAGGGTCCTAGAGCCCAGGTTCCAGCCTGAGCCCGGAAGCCTACACAGCAATGAAACAGCCCCACAGCCTGAGCTCTGCGAGGCAGAGTCGGCTGACATGGGCCAGCCCTGGGTTCTTCTTTGCAGTGTAGACTTACCTGTAGACTGCATATCACTACCCTAAGCAGCCCAGTCTCCTGAAAACTTGACACAAACACCGATATCTACCTACTCTTCTTATAGTGTCATGACAGAGTCCCTTTCCTTTTCTTCAGTCCTTTACTCCATGACATCTTTACTCTCATCACTTGAAACTGAAAAAAAAAAAAAACAATCTCCATATATTTCTGGAGAAAGAACTTTGGTATATGTGAACTAATCATCTCTCTCCAAGGAGGAAGAAGAGACATAGCAAGAGAACTTTGTTCTAGAATAATAGAAACCAGGCTTCCCTTCGCTCCAGTATATATGTTTACATACATACATAAATAAATAAAATAAAAAATCCAACAGGAGGAAGAGAAGTGGGTAAAATATTCTAAAATGTGAAGCGTGATGAGAGCCTGATCTAGCACAAGGAGAAGAGACAGCTATTTGGGAAGAAGAATCCTAAAGGGAATCTTATACTGGCTCATTTAGCTGTGATTAACACAGCAATGCAGAAGGACTTAGGCCCATTTCAGTTTACATTGAGAGATTACTTAGTAGATTGTGAAGTTATTGAGAAGTAACTCACATGTTATTTATTATCCACCTAGATAAAGAGTGCGAAGATAAGCAACATACAAGGTATATACACAATAAATTCTTTGATTTCTGGACTGAGGCGATATCTGTTTCACGTCTAATGATCTAATTCAGCCATTGTTTTTATTCCTGCTATAGTGCTGACTGATGGGTTTGGGCATCAGACCTCAATCCGAAGTTCAAAACTAAGCGCAAAACCTTGGGTAAGATCTACGGTGCAGTGTTTCCTTCAGTAATCCTTTAGAGCGTGTACATGAGCCTGGAAAGCTGGTGTGTAACTTCAAAAAGAAGGGCTATTTCCCATGACAAGAATTTTAGTCTATGGAGTTATTCAGCTTGCAATGGCCAACTATACTGAAGACCTCAATATTCCTTTGGAAGATCTCTTTTTAGTTCCATAAAACATGCTAGGAGAGATTCTGATACCCATTACAGCAGCATGAATCCAGAGCAGCTTTGCTGAAGTCAGCAGAGTTATTCTGCATTTACACTAGTGTGTAAGTGAGATCAGAATGTGATCCTCTAATTGCACCTGAAGCAGGGGCGGCTCCAGGCACCAGCGCAGCAAGCGTGTGCCTGGGGCGGCAAGCCACGGGGGGCGGCCTGCCGGTCGCTGTGAGGGCGGCAGTCAGGCAGCCTTTGGCGGTATGCCTGCGGGAGGTCCGCTGGTCCCGCGGTTTCGGCAGCAATTCAGCGGTGGGTACGCCGAAGCCGCGGGACCGGCAGATCACATGCAGAAATGCCACCGAATCCGCGGGACCGCAGACCGCCTGCAGGCATGCCGCCGAAGGCTGCCTGACTGCCGTGCTTGGGGCAGCAAAAAAAACATAGTCGCCCCGTCCTGAAGACACAACTAGCTTAGAAAGCTTGTTAACGTTTCATTTTCTAAGGACTCAACCCTGTGAGGGTTTAAGCCTCCTCAAATCCCAATGATTCAAATCAAGCCCTAACGGATACTATAGCCTTCTCTATCTCCTCAAAAAGCAACCTTTCCTAGCATGGTTTAGAAAAATTCGGAGAGGAACTACCTGCAATATTTCTTGGGTGTTTTATAGTGTATGCATTCAGGAATGATGATGGAAATATCAAAGGCATAACTGGCTAACTAGGCTTTGAATAGGTCAGCAGATGCCAGTGGAAAATATATATAACTAAATCAGAGAGCAACAAAGAGTCCTGTGGCACCTTATAGACTAACAGAAGTATTGGAGACGCATGCCATGCGTCTGATGAAGTGGGTATTCACCCACGAAAGCTTATGCTCCAATACATCTGTTAGTCTATAAGGTGCCACAGGACTCTTAGTGACAAAAGTGACAAACACGGCTACCCCTCTGATACTAAATCAGAGAGGATGCAAATATCCACTCTAGAAGTGTGTTTGACAAAATAAAAGCATTAAGAGAGATGGAACAACTTCCTGTCTCTGTCAGATTAATACCTCAACAGAATGAAGAAAAATGGACCAAGTGGGGGTGAATTGGTTAAAAATAAATAATTGCTCTAAATTTTTAGAATAGCAGGACATCTATTGTAGTGTAACCCATAAATTATACTGCCTCAACGCTGCTGCATTCCCCTATCTTTTAGTGCTTACATCAGAAAATAGCTTGTTCCGCCAATTAGTAGTCTAAAAAACAAAAAAGTGTTTTCCAGCTTCTTCTGATTAACGCCTCAGGTGCTACTTGGAAGGCATGTGAGACGAGAATAAAAACCTGGATTAAACTACTCAGCTGAAGTCAACGTGGCACTGGGCAGGCACAACGTGTAACAATTTTAAAGCGCCCAAGTCACTCTTGGGCCAACAGAATTTGAGTGTGTCCTAGAGACTCTGTAGGAAACTCAGAGTTGCCAATGCTCATGATTTTATTGAGTCTTGTTATGTTTGGTATTTTTCTTAAAGCCCCAGCTCATGGAATCATATTATAGGAAAAGCTCAGTTTTCATTAAAAACAGAAAGGAAGTTTCCAGCACAGTAAAGCATGAAAACATTGAATCCTAAAGGCTCAAAAAACTTAGAAAGCAAATAAAAGACCCCAGAATTTTTTTAATCTCATGATTTTTAAGATAGACGCGTGATTTTTGAGCATGTGAAGTTGGCAATATTGGAAATGAAAGTGCTGGTGCTCCTCAGGGACCCCTGCTGGCAGCCCCCTTCAGGCAGCAATCTGAAAACAGGAGAGGTAAGGGGTTGTGATGCTGGCTGCTTATAGGTGGGAGTAAGGGAATATAGGAACAAAGACAGCTTTGGAATTCACACAGTGATGCCTCAGGTAGGCTAGAGAAAAGCAACATGAGGTGAGAGAATCAGACCAGAGAACTCCCAGGAAAGAAAAGCTTCCAGTTTGTCCTCAAAACTCTGCTGAGTTAGAAATACTTCAGGAGGAATGGACTTTTCTATAGTATTTCCACTTTGGGTGCTCATCAAAACCAAGTGGGGAAAAGCCAAAGCCGTGAACTGAACTATCAAAACTTTCTAAAAAAAAAAATATATTTGGCTTAAGTTCCAAATGAAGGGTTTGGTTCATATTTTATATGACCTAGCTTGCCCATCCCTAATCTAAATACCTTCGTCTCAGTTCAGCTGTGTAAAGAGCAACATCTCCCATTGACTGAAATGGCACGTTCACCTGCTTATGCCAGGGATGAATAGAATGTCTTGTCTTTTAGAGCTACGTGGGAGGGGAAAGAAAAGCACATTTTGTAATGGAGTTTCTAAGATTAAAGTAAACCAAAGGCTTCCTCATCTTTCTCCATGATTGGGTTCATTCTTTTATGCTTTTGAACTGAGATATGTAGTGCCAGATTTAGCACACACACACACACACACACACACACACACACCATCAGACCCAGCAACTCTGGTGTTGCAGTAAAGTATTCAAATGACTATTCTGCAAATTAAATCAGCTCCTATTCTGTAGAACCAATGATTTTCACTGCTTTTATTGCAGATTCATATCGATTTCCCCACCTAAGGGCTCATAAAGTGAAGTTTTTAGTATGTACTTCATTCACCCAGCTGGATGCTGATTGGGTGAAAGGAGCTGGTAAGGGACAGATCCCAGGGAAGTGAATGTTTATTCTTGCCTGAACTCAGCCAAGGAAAGTTTCTATGGTGGAAAAACCGCCTCACACTGTAGAGTGCCATAATGGGAAGAGTATAAATAGAAATAAAAATATAGATTCCGACTTGTTTATCATTCTGAATTTAACCCTTGAGTCACCAGAGATGGTGATGCCTCTCTCTCTTACACACACACACACACACACACACACACACACACACACACACACACACCAATAAATCTGATTTATGGGGTTGCTACATAGGAGCCCAATCCTATTTCCACTACAGTCAGCAACAAAAACCCTCATTGGACTTCAATTGGGCAAGATCAGGCTTATACTTTGAAATAGCTAGCTGTGTACTCCACTGACAAAACAAACCTGATTAATCAGTGCTGTATGGGGGCACCTCTAACACTGCACAGTCTTGAATAACTTAGGCAGGATTTTGTTCTGTGCTATACTATACTTTAGCTGTCTTCGTGATGACTAATGAATGCATGAGGAGACGTGCATGTGCAGTATGCCCCATCAGAGATACAAGAATCTTCTTAAAGAAACATGTGCCCTCACAGTACATACTGTGGACTTTAAGACCATATTCTCACCTTCCCACCCCCCAAATATACCCTCCTGTCTTATATCCATCAGTTTATCTGGGGGGAGGGGAACACTTGGGGAGGCAGTCTTGATCACATTTTTTGATAATTAAAAATGAAGATGTTCTGTCTGGAGAACAGGTCACTTTAATGAATGGCTCAAGTATTTTCAATGTAATTCTTCTTGTGTATGGCATGTCTCTTTTGCACTGTGCCACTGCAGAAATGAAGTGCCCATCTCCCCGAAAGTAAAGAAAGAATATCAAAGATCAGAGAGGAGACTATTACAGCTCCTTTCAAGAGCCACATCTCCTCTCATGGGCTCAGATACCAGCTTTATAAACACAACCCACACCTTGCCAGGTACATCTGCTGCCTCGTGGTTCAATTTCTCGTGATTGTAGAGCATCTAATAGTAGCCATGTAAATAATAAATATAACAACACTCAGGGTGATTAATGTGTTTTTAGTCAAAAGGGCCCTAAGAATGCAAGAAACTAGTGATTTCCCCTCATAATCCATACATTTGTATTCATTGAAGTGGCAATTGTACTCTCTCATTTTCTCTTTAGGACTAATATGATTAATACTACTACTCAGCACAAAGACAGGCCTTCTTGTTTTCAGGGCTCTTTACAAATACTTCCAAACTGAGCATCATAATCCTCCTGTTATATAAGCAAATAAGTAGTACTCTGTCTCTGTTTATAGATAGGGAAATTGAAGACAAGGGCCTAATTCTGGAGCATCATTCACAAGGAGAAAGGGCTCCAGGATTGGGCCCCAAGTGATTAAGTCAAGGCCTCTTAGACAACTCGTAGCCATCCTGGCTTCCAGTCCAACCTAACTAGTTTGTTAGATTATTAATGCCACGCTTTCCCTTAATACCCTAGCTGGGTGTCACAGGACATGCCATGGTGTATCTACTCAGTATCAGGGCCCAGGCAAGATTTTCCACTAACTAACTATAAAGCAGGTTATATACTTGGCTTTGCTTGATGGCTGTAAAAATAGCCTCTAGAGGTGGGGGAGCGGCATGGAGAGACGGATAGAGAGTCTGCTTTCTTTTTCCCCAGACATTAAACAAAGCCCTGATCTACATTACAGAATTACTACTGTATAACTAACAGTGTGAATGAGCCACAACCCTGAGCGACCTAAGAGCTGGTAGACAGCGCTATGTTGGCAGGAGAGCTACCGCCTCTCTCTACCTAAACCAGCTCCACGGTACTAATGCTTGCATCAAGACGGATTTGAAATATTGCACTGGGGACGGTAAAATGCTTCATTGTCAGTAGTGCTCCGATTCAGCCCATTAATAAAAACACCCACTCCCAACCTTTCCAGATCCATTACAGTCTTCCAGTGTTACCTGTGCATATTTCCCACTGCATATCATTCCATTCCACCGTGGGACAGTCAGACATCCTGGATGACGAAGCAGGTAGTTGTCTGCTCTCCCTATGAAGGTGTCTGGATATCCCGTCACTGAACCATCCAGGTCATGGAAAATAGAAACTTTGTCACCATCATTATCATTGTCTCCAAACCACTGGCCTGATCTGCCAAAAAACACCTTGAGTCCAACCTATAAAAGAGAGAGAGCCAAAAGAGAAGTTACTGGTGTAGCCATAACTGATTACTGGGGATAGATGTGACATACGTGAATATAGCTCCGTCAGGAACACTTGTGACCTAGAAAATCCTATGGGTTCAAAGCACCACACCAAGACTTAAGCTATTGATGCATCCTGGATTTAGAAACAATTTTGATGGTATAAAGTTTATTTACTGGGATTTTTGTCTTCCCTTGTTTCTTAATGAGGAGGGATGTTTTCATGAAAACAGGATCTTTGGTTCTTAGAAGTTCATCTGCTTCTGCTGCTTACTCCTTGAAGTAATAAACAGAAGAATGTGACTTTAAGGGATTAGGCAGCATTGGAAGCATATGAAATGATTAAGGAACAAACATCCTTTACATGGAAGTGTCAGAAAAATAAATTTTTATAAATGTTCCCACTTAGTCTCATAAAACTGTGTGAAACAGCAGCTTTTTTCAGAATTCCCGTTAGTAGATATTCCAACGTATGATTTGGACACTATTCTTTTTGGAAAGCAAACAAAACGAAATAGAAGCTAAAACCTCAATTTCTCTCCCTATGCAAAACCTCAGTTTTTGGGATGGCTAAACTTCAAACCAAAAAGCATAAGCCTGTTATAAAAATACAACAAAGTAGGGAACCTGCACATGTTAAGCAAAAAGGTGTTGACTATTTTGGTGTCTGTAGAGAAAGCAAATGAATGGGTCACAAGGCAACAGTGAAGATAAGTGTTTTAGGGCAGGTACTCTTTGCTAAATCCCTGAGTAATAATGTGTGCTACACAGGACAATAGTGGCTTGATCATGCAGACCCAAGGAAGAAATCTTACTTCCATTAGGCCCGTTGACTTTAATGGGACTACTCACATGAGTAAGAAATAATTACTCATGGGAGCAAGGGTTTGCAGGTAAGGCAGCAAATCTACTAAGGTCTTTGAAAGCTCAATTTTATAATGCCCATTGGGTAAGAGTTTACCAGTATTCTTACTCACATGAGAAGTCCTATTGTTTAAATGGGACTACCTCACGAGGGTAACAACTACTTGCATGAGTAAAGGTTGCAGGAATGGGCCCTTAAATTATGTTTTAGTTAGTATAGGCTTTTTCTATTACTTTAAAATCAAATCAGATCTTATAATCACTTTTCCTTCCTTCTCTAACCTAACTCCTAGCCTCTTACTGAATCAGTCCTTAAAAAAAAAAAAAAAAAACCACCAACCAAAACATACTGAATTGTAATGTTTGTTTTTGAGCAGTTTCAACTCTTTTCTTATTTCCCTGCTGGAAACCTCTGCCAAAGGAGCTATTTGGTAAAGAAGAAGGATCCCAATGGATACATTTTTTTGTAATATCTAAAAGAGGAAATATTAGTAAAATGTAAACGTTATCCTGCAGTTCAAAGCTCTACTATAAATACCTTGCACCAGTGCATTTCTGGGTTTGAATATGGACACTCCAACGACAAGAGAACAGAGACCTCAAAACAAAGTACAGTGTGTACAGCTTCCATTTAATTAGCACACTAAGTTTTTCCAGACACAACACAGAAAGTTTTATTGTTTAAATCCTAATCTTTCTCCTACATTCTCCCGTAAACTTTGAGAATGAGAAATAAAATGGCTATTCTAAAAATTCAAGTTAAAGATTACACGAAAATGGACAAAAGAATCACTGCTAAACTTGTAAACTGGGAAATGGTCTGTATTCATTTATGACCCATCCCTAGGAAATACCTTCTTTTGTACTGTAGACACAGAAGGAATCAGCTTCCAGATATAAAATTTTGTGAACAGGGATAAAAAGCACAAGACTGATTTATCTATATCTGTCATATCATGAATCTTATGGACTTTAGTGGGAGTTCTGTCTAAGTGAAGACTATAGAAGTTGGACATCATTTTGAAGATCTTCACATACATATTTACTATTTAGAGTGATAAATTATATGGAATACATGGTGGGTGATAGGTATAAAGATCTCTTTACTCAGGTTTGGAGTATTAGAATAGCAACTATAGGGAGATGGATTAGTAGATGGAGGATGCAGTCACAGATATGTGACAAATTTAATCATCAAATGCCTCTCCCATTTAATCACATGGATATCATCTCCACATATATATATATATATATATATACACACACACACACACACACACACACACACACACACACACACACCCTTATGGAAAAGTCCTATAGGCTTCAATAGAAAATTGTAACTTTTCTATACATTTTTGTTAAATTAATCAATGGAATTGAATAAGGAATTGCATCTTTTCAACAAAATTCTATGGGATGGTGCAAAACACGTATAGAAAGAATATGCCGGTCTACTACTACTATCATCATCATGTCGTCATAATTAATATTTTTACAGAAATGGGTGCCCAGGGAAATTTGTTAGCCATTGTGAACCTACCCCTGTTTTACAGTCACAACTCCCGAATCATTATTGTGCCTTTCTCATTTTGAAGCAGAGATTGAGGTCCTGATCCTGCAAGCTGATCAGTGCAGGCAGATCCTGATACCTATGCAGAGCCCCCCTGAATTTACTGTAGCTTTAGAGAGCAACGATCCACCTGCATGGAGCAGCTTGCAGGACTGGGACCCAAATCAGGTAAGAAGGAACAATCTCTCTCGTATTATAGAAAAATATGGCCGACAACATAAGACATCTGTTTCTCTGGGGTCTGACCCCAAGCCCATTGACTTCGGTGGAGTTGAGGGCTCAGTTCTGCTTCATTAGGGGTCAACATAAAGATGCCTTTTTACTTCAATGGGAACAAGATTGGCCCCTTAGGCTCACAGCCCTTTTCTTTTGCTCCCCCTGCCTCCCATCTTCAGGGTAGAAATGGTTTGTGATAAAGTGCAGCACATTTATCTTCCTGGTTTTTGTCTGGGGCTTTTTTTTTTTGGATCCACCCTATCGGAATTGCAATTTTTGAAGTGCATGAAAACTTCAGTTTTGCCTGGCACTCAGGAAACACCATGGTAAGACTGAGTCTAAATATAAAGGCAACTGCTTACATTACAAAGTGTTCCCCTCCTAGTCACACAGCTACACGAATCCTGCCAGCGTAAACGCCCTTTCAGCAATTGTGTGCTAGAATGGGGAGTCATTAGGCTGGATCCAGGCCGCTCCTCCCCCCAAATATGGCTCCTCTGCGCGCTTCCAGCAATGCAAAAGGCCATAAAGCTGTCCTGAACAGGGAGCTGGGGATTCCCCTGGCACGGGCAAATCCATAGATGGTAAAGAGCTGCCACAGCCTGCTGCCAAAGGGCAGAGCTCCATCTCCAGACTCCAGCTATTCCTGGTAGCTGGAAAAACCACCACAGGAGCCATTAACAGTCAAAGTTAGAACAACACTGGAATGCGTTACCTAGGGAGGTGGTGGAGTCTCCTTCCTTGGAGGTTTTTAAGACCCGGCTTGACAAAGCCCTGGCTGGGATGATTTAGCTGGGAATTGGTCCTGCTTTGAGCAGGGGGTTGGACTAGATGACCTCTTGAGGTCCCTTCCAACTCTGATATTCTATTATTATACTCAGGGGACTGAACCAGTTCTGGGCTACTGGACGATCATTTGAGCTCAAATGATGACATACCACCACCTTTCTCCCCCAAGAGCTGGCAGAGCCTGCCATAAAGGGGCACAGCTCAGACAGACCCAAATGTAAGGGGACTGTTGCCCCCTTACTAACACTCAGTGGGGGTGTTTTGGTTGGCTAGCTCCCAGCACTAAAAGGGGAAGGGTCGATGGCAAATCAGGAGCCTGAGACTGACTGTCCCCAGGAACAATGGGGAGAGGCCAATGCTCCAGATCAGCCTGATTGACAGGGCGGGCAGGCTAATCAGAGAGTCAGGAGGCCGGGGGGGTCCCGTCCTCCGTGTGAACTGGAATGGCCTGAGTCAGACAGAGTGGGGCCGAGCTAAGGAGAGAGCAGGGGCCCAAGCTGAGCTGCTGGGAGCAGAGCTGCAGCCCCAAAGCCAGAGCACAGCCCAGAGAGAGCAGAGCTGCCCTGGGAGCAGAGCTGCAGCAACCAGAGCCAGAGGGGCCAGACAAGCAGCCAGGGAGCAGGTCAGAGCTGGGAGCAGAGTCACAGAAGCAGCCTGCAGAGCAGAGCTGTGCTGGGGGCAGAGCTGCAGCAACCAGAGCCAGAGGGGCCAGAGAAGCAGCCCAGGGAGCTGAAGGCAGAGCAGCAGCAGCAGCCGTGCTGAGGCCGAGTGGAGCTGGAGCCGAGGCTGGAGCAGTCCGGAGCTGGGGCTGGGGCAGTCCGGAGCCGTGTGCAGTCCGAGTGTGGTGAGCAGCTGGGGAGAGTGAGGGGGACCCTGGGCAGTGGGCCCAGCACAGGGAGACGCCTCAGCCAAGAGGCCTTGCAGGCCAAACTTGCAGGGGGATCATAACCCCGACCGGGCGGGGGCGACGCTGGGAAGAAGGGTCCTGCCACCTAGAGCCTGAGAGCGTGTGGCCACCACCGGAGCAAGTGTCCAACCCACAGCGTCCCTGCAGCACAGACAGGGCCTGAGAAGCAGGCCTGGGACCTACAAGGAACAGACTGAACTGCCCTGACGTTCCAGAGACACTGTTTGTAATGTTCCCTGCCACAGAGCGGGGTGATGTGTTTTCCTCTAACCTTTCCCATTTTTCCTTATTCTTTTTTAAAATTAATTGTTAATTAAACAACTTGTATTTGCTTTAAATTGTATGGAATAATCAGTCGGTCAGGGAGGTGCCCAGTGCAGAGAGAATACCCCGGAGTGGGGACACCCTAGCCCCTGTCCTAGGTGACCACAGCAGGGTTGGGGGTCGAGCCCCCCAGGAATCCTGGGCCCAGCCTTGTTGGGGTTATGAGGACTCAGCCAGACAGGAGAGTGGAAGGGGAGCCCTCAAGGGCAGGGAGGCCTCTGGGTAAAGGAAGTGGGAGCGGGGACTCAGATCCTTTCGCTAGTCCACTTCACCGGGGTAGTGCAGAAGCCAGGAAAGTTCCCCACAATAGCGGGACCATTCCCCCGCTTACACAAAGACTGGGGCTGACATTTTTATTATTCATTACTTTTTCACATTTAGGAATAGTACAATGGAAAGTTTTCCTAGGAAACTATGCACGAACTCTGAATGACCTAAAGAGGATATTTCCTCCTACCTGTCTAGATTCTAGCTCTGGGACATGGAGGGTCTACCCTGCAGCTGGGAGCAAACCGCCCAGCTCAGTAGTCACTCGCACTAGTGGGCCTCAAGCTAGTGTGCTAAAGACAGCAGCATGGATGTTCCAACTCAGGTTGGAGCTCAGCCCCCAAGCTTGAGCGGCCAGGTTGAAACAGCCACATGGATATTTTTAGTGCACTAGTTCAAGTCTGTCTACTTGGGCAGGGAGGCTTGGTCCCAGCTGCAGTATAGATGTATCCACACAGACCCATGGCACTACATGGCCATCTGAATCTTGTGTAGGCAGAGGACCAATGACTGCTTTGAAGATAGCCTTTTAATAGCACTTTATAAGCATTGTTATTCATTTTATTACCTGTAAAGGCACAGATTTTCCTTTCCTCATATGCAAGCTTTGTGTCTGTCAACAGAAATGTGAAGAATACTTTTGTAGAGTGCAATGTTTAGTTTTTCTGTTTCACTTAACAATTTGCTTTTATATTGTAATTAAGCAAGACCTGACTAGTTTTATTATTTAGTTATCTAATCAATGAGCTGATTAGCTTGAACAATTAATGTGATTATGCACCCAGCACGACTAATAGCTTTAGTATCACTATGCAACTTGCAATAAGGTTTACTCTTTCTGAAGTGACAGTAAAAATAAGCCATCCTTTAGGGAACTTTTCAAAATTAATAAAAAGAAGCCTATAGATGGAAATTAACAAACAGCTTAGGGGTTTTATGTTAATTATATGTTATCCAATAAAGCAAATTTGCCACAGAGCAATATGCAAGAGGACCTTACAGTTTTATTTCAGGATCAGCAGCTCTGGATTCCATCCGGATAAAGCAGAATCAAAGTGAAAGGTGTTTTTATTAACTGCTGTGGCAGAGGTGGTTAACTGCCTTTTTTTTTTTTTAAACAGTTGGCAAAATATTAGAATAGTAAAGAGACATTTGTTGGGAAATGGACAAACAGGAAGTAATTACTTGGATAATGTAACTCATGTTTTATAATAAACTCAGCATGTGTTATTTAAGCATGTTTGTCTTTAATTCAGATTGCAGCAGCATTTAATAACTCCTCTGAAAGGTTCTGCCTCGCAGACCTCAGATCTTAAAGGTGTTGCTGTAATAAACTGTCTCCCAGACCTGAAAAGGTGCAGTGACATTAAACAGGCTCAGACCTCAAAAAGTGCTACAACTTTACACATCTGCATTTTCAATTTTTTTCCACAGGTAACGATCCACTAACGGGCCTAAAAACATATGCATTTGGAGTTAAAAACCCCATCTGACAGCCCTTACTCAGTTTATACTCCCACTAGCCTCAGATCCACTGCAAGATCAGACCTGTGCATTTTATGTTTCCCTCTAAGCACATTCCTCATTCCATGCTGAATGTTGCATCTTCATTGTGGCTAGTTCCCCTGAGGGATGCAAAGAATGTACAACTAAATTATCCCTTACCCTTGTTCTGACTTCAGGTGTGACATACATGGGTAATACAGGGGTCTGATTTATTTAAATGCACAAGGATGAAGTGCACTATATTTTCACAACAGTACCACCGGAGTGACTGTGCTAACACAACCTTTATATAAAATATACTCCTGTTGTGTGGATAAGGTGTGATGGAGGAGAGGCAGAAAAGCTGCCTGCTAAGCCAAAGAAAATGAGGTCTGTCAATATTAGAGCTGTGGAAAACTTCCCTACAAACAAACCCAAACCTTGAGCTAAGGTTATAGAGGTTCATGAACCACAGTGGGCCTGGGCCTTGTTTTGGACAGGCCCGGGATAGGTTACAATCCCCAAAAGAAGCCACCTGGAGGTCAGTAATTTTTCATGGTTTCAGCCCAACCCAGGCAACTTGTAGTGATTTTGTGAGAGTTTGGTTTTGAGTTTTACCGGCTCAAATGAACCAAAAAACTCAAAAGCCAAACTCAAAGAGATGTGAATGCCACATGAATCCTAGAGAAAGGCTAGCACACCTAAAGCATTTTACAACTCCGGTCAGCACGCAAATATGGGACCTGATTCGGCAGTCCTTACTCTGGCTCAATCCCCATTGTGATCCATAGAACTTTCAGTGAAGACCCCAGGATCAGGCCCAAGGTCTCTCTAGGTATCTAAGGGTATGGCTACACTACCCACTGGATCAGCAGGCAGCGATCGATCCAGCGGGGGTCGATTTATCACGTCTAGTCTAGATGCAATGAATCGATCCCCGAGAGCTCTCCCGTCAACTCCTGTATTCCACCACCGTGAGAGGCGCAGGCGGAGTCGACGGGAGAGTGGCAGCAGTCGACTCACCACAGTGAAGACACTGCAGTGAGTAGGTCTAAGTATGTTGACTTCAGCTACCTTATTCACATAGCTGAAGTTGCGTAACTTAGATTGATCTCCCCCACCCCAGTGTAGACCAAGCCTTAGAATTGTACTACAACTTTCTGGCACTCATGTTTGTTGAAGTTTGATTTGTGTAGCTCCCAATAACTGGGCCAGATCTTCAACTAGAGTAAATCAGCATACCCCATTGAGGTAAATAGCGCTATGGATGACTTACATCAGCTGAGATCTGGGCCTCTATGTTAAGACCTTGTACTATTGCAGATTTTGCATCTCTGCTCACCCAGAAGTAAGATGTCTCTTGAGTAGACCTCTCAGCACCGTTAAAGACTTTTGCAAGTCAGACAAGCTCAACCAAAACCCATACTCCTATTTTTCTCACTTACACTTCTCTCCATCCTGATCTGGGACACGTTGTTCTGAGGGCTTATCTGCCAGGAATTCTTCATGAAGAAACCAATGGCACTTGAGTATCGGTCCACAGTGGGAGTAAACTTTCTGAAAGTGCATTTCAGCAGCCTAACAGGCCCATCATAAATCTGGAATCCACGGATAGGGAACGTCCTAGGGAAATTTCAAAATGAACAGAATTCCATTTTAGACATGTGGGCAGGATCAGTGCTTTCCTCCAAAAAGCACAGAAAGACACTACATTTGTATCTAGCAGTTATACCGTCTTCACATTCCCTAAATCAGGATCATGCTGCTCCAGCCCATGAGGTGCTGAACAACCTCATCACCTTGTAAGAGGCACCCAGCTCTCCCCAGCTATGGCTCAGAAGAGGAGCAGTGGTTAAGTGAGTGATCTCAGAAATAAAATCCCAGTCCAGAGCAGGATCTTGCCTCACCCCATTTTATGGCCCCTTGCGGCCAGTCAGCTGGGGCAAAACACCTTAAACAGCGTCCTGGGGAGTCCCTGGAGGTCAGAGAAATCCCAGGGACTGTAGGGCTAGTGTAGTGGCTCCTTTGCTACTTCTCCAGCCCAGCCCAGTCATAGGCATAACTGGGGGACTGTAACATCAGTCTAATCCCCTGCTGCTCTAATGGCCTCTTGTAAGCAGCCACCAGCTGGTTCAAGTTAGAACAACTTGGATTTTCCTCTCCCCACAAGCTGCTTCAGGAATCACATGGTCATCCCCAAGGATAACAAGGAGTCTGGTGGCACCTTAAAGACTAACAGATTTATTTGGGCATAAGCTTTCGTGGGTAAAAACCTCACTTCAGACACATAGAGTGAAAGTTACAGATGCCCATAAGGATATGGCCCATAACATTTTATAGTTGTAAGATTACATTTTCAGGGCTGGCCTGTGGACTATGGCCATGTTGCACAGGATATCAAAAATCTAGGAGATGCCATTGGAGTCTCAGGTGAGTATTGATCCCCCTTTCTTGTTTACAGTATTGAATTCGGTGTTACCCAGGTACTGTGTGACTAATGAATGGCCTACGGTACCTTCATAAAAGATAATGAAGGGGGCCAGTGGAGACATGTTTACAATTAATTTGTTCAGAAATTTAGGTAAAGCTGGATTGCTCAAGCATCAGAAACAGAAAGCACGCGTGTACCCTCTTATCAATTACAGATTCCACAGCTGCATTCAGTGTTGTATTATATATAGCGAGATGCAAGAGAGAGATTTTCTCTCTTTGAATTTGATTGCAAGTGTCTATCCCAGGCTCTAGGTGCTTTAACCAACTAAATTAAAATATAAAAAAATAGCACCCCAGCATATAGTGCAATGAGAAAAATCAGACGTACATGTGGCAGCCATGTGGGAAAATCTAGTCCTTGATCCAGAGCTCACTGAAACCAATGGGCTTTGGGTCAGGCCTTTACAATGCCACTGCCTGTTCTCTAGCTATTCAGCAGATGAGACTGATTTTAGATTTAGAATTGTATTCTGTTGAAAGAGGAGACCGTGTGTCAGGTAGCAATATTCCTTCTTTCCAGGTTTGCAGTTCCTACCAATAAACACAGGTTATTAAAAGGTGAACGCTGAAATGCAATGGAGCATTCCAAATGGTTGCCTGATAATAATAGTGGCTCTAATTGTTCTGTAGAGATTCAATTTCATAGCCAGGAATCTCCTATGGTTATACAGGTCTAAGGGCTACTTGCATGCCAGGCAAGTTATAACTAACCAGCAAATACTCAGTCTATTCTTATTTGTTGCTTTTTTAAAATATTCCTTAATAGATGTTTGTCATGAATGACAATTGTTTTGGGGTTTCTATTTGCTCAAGGCGTGGGTAATTGTAGAAATATGGGCGTGTGCACTGACTGTTGAAGAGGGGGGCTGTATTCCTGTAAAGGGAGCTAACATACAGCCCTAAAAAGAGAAGAAGTGAGATCCTGAGTGACTTTTTCTTTCTTTGTCAAACTGGGTCATATGTTGTTCGGACAGGAAGAAAATAAATGTACACCCACTGGAAAAGGAAAATAGCATCCAGTCCCTTGTTTGGGGACTTCAGTGGGAGATTTGCCTGTGTCAGGAATGACGAATCAGGTGCTTACTCAGTAAAGGGTATGTCTATACTGCAATGAAACGCCTGTGTCTGGCTCATGTCAGCTGTCTCAGGCTGCAGGGTGATAAAATTGCACTATAGACGGTTGGGCTTGGAGCTATGGGACTCTTCCCCCGACCCTCACAGGGTCCCAGAGTCCAAACATCTACACCAGACTTTTACAGCCCCATATCCAAAGCCCCATGCATCCAAGTCGGCTGACACAGGCCAGCCACGGGTGTTTAATTACAATGTAGACATACCTTAAGGGAGATCAAATGTGTGTGCCAAAGTCTCTTTGGAGTTGGATGCTAAGGTGTACAGGCAGCCTTGTCTCCCCACCCCTTCAGTTCAAATGGAAATTATCCAGCTTTCCCTATGATGCCACACTGGCATGTCTGGGTACAGAACAATATTTACAATTGAGTTATAGTGTAACCAAGAGAGCCGGTCAGCCCAGACACTGGCTGCGATTGTAGCACTGAAAAAAGTTCTTGGTTTCTTTCAAACTTTCTAATCCACTCTCCAGTGACTAATAAATTAGGCAGAAAAATTACATCAAAGACATCCAGTTGTTAAAGCTCTCACCGCGTTTGTCTGGAGAACAGGTTTTATTTGGATATTCATTGGTTATGGCCTGTATAATAAATTTAAACATCCATTTACATTACCCTTTAGTAGCCACATTCATTTCAAAGGCTTTTATTCTATCACATTGTTCTTATGCTAATATCAAGGATAAATGCTAGATGAATAACCTACTTGTTTCTGGGTAGTGTTCTATATTCTCCATTTGCCCCTCTTCCCCAGTAGCTGTTTTGTCCTCCCTGGGAGCCAATGTTGTTGCTTTCTCCAACAAAGATGGAATGTGCAACTTCCAGGCTGGAACCCTCATCTGTTGGGAAAGTTCCATCACTAGAATTAGACAAAGAAAAATGGAAGGTAACTATGTGGCACAGTTCAAAAGAATAATTAATGAATAATTTAAAGGAGCCTTTAATTGCACTTCTGAAACGGTCATTTTTAATCTGAAGAAATGAATCTGCAGGAATTAAAAAACAGTCTTTAGAAACCAGCAAATTAGTATTAAGCACCATTAATACTGCTAATTCAGTGGTTCAGGCAACTACAGTTAGGTCTGATTTTTATACAGCATCCTCCATCCTAAAACATTTTACAAAGCATGAGCCAAACTCTAGTTCAGAATTGGGAAGTTACAAATTCTTTGAAAAGTGTGAAAAAACAAAACACAGCTAGGGTCGGATCCAAAGCTCATTGAAGTCAATGGAAAGATTCCCATTGTCTGCGACTGGCTTTGGACCAGGCTCTTAAATCACATTTTATCTCAGAGAGGTTTCTGGTTTACAACAGAACAAACCTTTCCATTACCGGCAGGTAGTAGGAACGTGGTCAGAAGAACCACTCTACAACCACACAGAGGGCCTTTTCCTGCCACTTCTGCATGGAAATATACCAAAGGTATGGACATTTTTGGTCTTGCCTTGACTAGACTGAATACAAATCTCCTTTGCAGGCACCAGAATGTTTAGTCTAAGGGTTTAGAATCTACAGCCCAAAAGTCATAATGTCTGATTATTGACATATTCCCCAGACATGATAAGGCAAAGAAATTGAAATGCCATATTGCCATTTTCATTAATAGCTATTAAGGGAGAGACCTGATGTGGTTTGGGAAGGACATGTGAGATTCTTGCATCTTAATGTGACCACCAGGGAAGCTCTCCTCACCTTCTATTCTTTAACGTTTTAAATTATGAAGAACCCTGAAAAACACAGCATACTGAGAGAAATGAAATTACCTAGCTAGAGTGAGTCCAATTCCATTGTCTGAAAACCTAGAAAAGAAGAAACACAAATGTGTAACATCCGACATGCCTCGTAACTTAATTTGTCCTACAGACCCACTTATGTCAGTAATGAGCAGAACGATATAAACTGTAATTACAGTCACCTACCCACAGTTGCGGAAAATAATGTCACCGCCCCTGGCCCAGGCCCCATGGTCGTTATTTTTAAAAGCGATGAGGCCATCAATTAAGGCAGGAACTCGTGGTTTTACAGGGTCAGCATCCTGATGTGGGCGGAACCTGAAGCAAGGAATCTAGTTATTATACCAGAGCAATGGGAAATAACCTTAAACACAGGAGGTCCTGTCAGTCACAGCTAACGGTTTCCACATACTGAACTGATGGGTTTAAGAGAAGTAATTTTGTTTCTATTTTCAGCTGAATTTATGTATTCTGGATCACATTCAAAACAATAGCTTCATTTCGGTATTGCATCTTATTGCAAGGCTAACACAGAATAAACATTAAGAGTGAAATTCTGGCCCCAGTGAAGTTAGTGGAAAAGCACCCATTGATTTCAATGGAGCCAGGATTTCTCTCTCAGGGCGGATTTTCAGAAAGATCTATGTGATTTAGGAGCACACGGTAACATTTGCAAAAGCACCTGTCACTTGGCTGCTTTTAGAAATCCTACCCACAAAACCCATTGACTTTCAATGGGACTTGTATTCCTAAATCACATTGGTATTTTGAAACTCCCACCCTGCAAGAAGATGCCAACTGATGATAATTAAGTGACATGCATGAGCTATCGTTCCAGTTTTAACGTGGGACTCCCATGTCTGAAAGCTTCACTCAGCATGAATCTATACATTTTCCAATCACTTTCAGAATATTTCTTGCCACACTTGCTGCTTACTGAACACTACGGAATTTGGGAAGGAAAAAAAATCCCCTTATTCTTTCCCAGTCCATCTTCACATTGCAGAAGGATGAAACTGAAACTCATGGGACTATATTGTCCCCTCTGCTCCCAGAAGCAAGGGGGCCGAGGCAGGAGGGAAGCCACAGAAAGAGGAAGTGTCACTTCCGCTGCATTGTTGTCCCGATCCTTCAACTCCGTGGGAAACTCAGTGCTCTGTGAAGCTCACAATGTACGAGTGAGGTGAGGCTAGCCAGGACACTGCAGAAGAGAATGGCTGATCTCTGCAGCCTTGCTCCACGTAAGCCCACAGGATTCTAGTGGGTTAGCCAATAGCATTAAGTACTCACTTTCCCTCTCTGTGACATGAATCCCTGGAAGCTCTCCCCCCCCATACATTTATAGACAAAAAGAGACACCCACGTGTGAAGATTATTGCAAACAGATTATGTAACAGATGGCTGAGATTGTACCCAAAATCATAGGCACTAATTATGTTGTGAAATTGATTTTATCATCTAGATTTCAATTAAGTCATTGATAACAATAGTTAACCAAATTATGAAAACTCCATTATTTTCAAGGACTCCTCTGCCAACATCTCAGAGCTCCAAGTGCACATTTATCATTTTTTAAGCAACACTACAAATGACTCAGCACACAGTTCTGAAATATTTGCCTCTTTATATCCCAAGTTATGGGTCTATATTCTCAGGCTATTCCATCCATAACAAGGTCCAGCAACCTGCTGAGTATACTGCAGGCTCCTGAAAACACCAGAAGCAATAAAATGAACCCAAACACTTTGATCCATACGGTATTTACTCACCTGGCATTATCTACAGTAAGATACTCTCGAGGATTTTCAGCACTGGCTTTTGTCGTCTTTACTCCTTTTCCAATAAACAAGCCAGCCTGAAAAATATTTAGGAGTTCAATTATTTTAACAAGGAGACCACAAAGCACAAGCTAAAGAAGATCAAAGGGTATTATAAATGGAACACAAACATGGTGGCTGCCCATGTTTAAGGCACCGTAAGCCCTCTGCATGCCAGTGCTTTCCATCCCAAGTATTGGCCTCTGTGCCATTTGGATGTTGTCACATTATTACAGTGGCCTTAGTGTAATATATCAAAGTCAGGGCAGAATGCTACAGTGCTATGCTCTTTACTTAGTCATTTAAGTGGGCTTCTGAGCCAGAACAAAGAATGTAAACCCCATCACGCCAGGAAATAAAGCATTCCTGCTGGCCCCGGGAGAGAATTTGAAAGAATAATGTTGCAGAGAGGGAACAGTGCTCCTGCTGAGAGGCAGGACCTTAATTCCTCTTAGACTTGTAATTTCTTTACAATCAAAGCAGAACGTGATCCAGTGAAGTTAAAGATTGCAATGCAGTGTTATCGCAGAGATGAACCAGCACATACATGGACAGAGCAAGATAAAGTTGTATGAAGTTCTCTTTATCTACTAAAGTGTATCCTAATAAAACAAAACAACAACAATGTCCCCAATTTGATACAGTAATATTTGCCTCCTCTCCATCTGGAATCCTGAGCAATAATGAAAAAAGGATTCTTATTTGTAGATTCTGTCTTTATGGCTACAGTGCATTTAGGGAAAATGCTTTCATGGAATTACCTTCAAATGAGATTAAAGTTATTGCAATTATTTTGAAAAAAAAATGGCAGACCAGGATTTGGCCCTACTCCAGCTAGTTTGCAGGGCTCTGGTCACACCCCCCCACCCACATTGCAGTAGAGAGTAGCCTACAGCCTTCTGCCCTTTACACTACATCTACTGCTATGTCCCCTAGGTCTACACTACAGCGACTGCTGCATGCGTTCCTCTGTGTTGTGTGGAACAGAGCGGCATACTGCCCACAGTCTCAGTTTGTCCAACTGTACAATAGGAATAATACCACCCATGGACATTGCAGAGATGTTGAGACAACTGTTTAGTCAGTGTTTGAACAGCACTATGAAAGTGTTTCTAGTCCATGCGGTCTGAGAGCTACCTACAGTAAGTGCTAAATCTTATTACATTTGTGCAAATGTATGAAAATCTTTTACATGCCTTGAAATTAGAATGGACTCTGTTGTTGTAAAATATCCCCAAGGGAGTGAACTCCGCCTGTGCCTCTGGGTATTGTCCCTCAGACTGTCCGGTTGGAACCCGGTGGAAGATGTACCATATCCCCACATCCTAAAATACAATAAAAAGGTTGAGACTCTGGGCAGTACAATAAATTCTCAGACCTTATAGTATTTAGCTTTGCCAGATGCACCAATATATGAAATCAAATGTTCAAAGAAACTTCTTACACAGCCTGCAAAATGAGCAGGCACCACTTTGTACAAAACCAACACATCTGTCTACACAAGCTTACTCCACTTGCATGCACAAATGCTCATCTGGGCACATACCTGTGGACTTTGCATGCACATATATTGGGGGTATGAAGGAGAAGGGTAGATGGAATTTTGGCTTAGGGAACATGCCATCATTCATACACATGATTTTCATGTATAGCTGGGGTTCCAGTTTAATATTAAACATTATTATTAAATATAGTGGTCACCATTACAGAGTCAACATTTGCCAACAGAAAACCACACACTTATTTCCTGCTTTACATAAGGGGAAACTGTGGTATCACATATCAGTTCTGTGCACATGGATGATCTCTGGACACAAATAGAACTTTCAAGTTCACTAGCAGTGATATTGTACCAGGCCAATAATTACCTAATTGCCTTTGGCTTTATGCAGCAATAGGCACCCAGATTCTACATTAAAAATGTGATGCTTTTCACACCAATGGCATCAATAAGTGGTGCATGCATGTGGATTGAAGGTGATATATGGCCCTTGCTGGTTAAACGAGATTACCTGAGCACCAGCTGCTGCATTCTCTATCAAATTGTTGTTTGGGTTAGCAATCCAGAATGTGCTGACAGCCCTGAAAATAAAAACACAAAATGATCCTAAGGAGTAACAAAACAGGAAGGGCTAAGCTTTTATAGCATTGCATTGGATTTTAGCCACAACGCTCCCATTGATTTTAAAATTCCATACATACTCTTCATGAAAAATAAAAGCAATGATGTCAGATGTGTTCATTTATGGACCTACATACTGAAAGCATTAAGTTATATGAGGCTATTCACACAAATTCTGTGCTCTGTTAAAATCAAGTTAAGGAAACCCGAGGTCATTTTTTTCAAGAATTTGCTAGGGACAGAATTAAATAGCTATGGAAAATGTCTAAAAACTGAACTTCTGTTCCCCTTTAGAACTTGGAGTGAGGGAGGAAGGTCTAACTCCCTACAGCTTTATGATCCATTCAGAAGGACACCAGATTAAGCATCCTCTGCAAATTGCAAACAGATTATTAATGGGATTAAAGAGCGATACCAATTCCTTTGCTCAGATTAAGGACACTATCAAGAAGGAAGATTTATGGTGGCACAGACAAAAGTTAGTTATATTTATGCAAACATTACGGTTTATTAAAGCAGACTTCCCTTTTGGTTTAAGAAAAATAAGTTTGATGGACAATATATATCACATGTAAGGAAAAAAATATATATAACTATTTACTCATAGCAGCTAATTTGATCATTTTTAATCAGAAAATTCTAACAAACATTTATTTTTTAACCATCCTATTACATTTGTATGGTTTTCATGCTCATGGGAACAGTCCTAAATCAACATGAGTATCCTATTGGATTGGATGGTTTGCAGGAATGGCTCAAATACCTGCAATACACCTGTGCTAGCCACGAAAGCAACCTTAGCATACTCACAGGAGTAATCCCAATGAAGTCAAATGGGATTATTGGGCGAATAAAAATTATCAGGATGTGGCCCCTAAATTTTATCCCGGAAAATACAGGGGTCCTGGGCTAAACTATGCTCATCAGCAACCCTAGTTGAGTCAATGGGATCATATTAGTACCCATATTACAATGGACCATTTCTTCAGTTTGGATGTGTACTCCAGCCACCAATAATAAGGATTTTTTTTTCCCCTCTGAGCAAAGTGCAACAAAACATGGCTAATTATAATTTATGCTAATCTTTACATTTGATCCCCTAATGTACTCATGTGCTAATGGCTAATTTACTCTAGACACTATGATCCAAATTCATCCATGGTGCAAAAAAAGGGAAAAAACTCCCTTTAAAGTGAATGGGATTTATATCTGCTTATGCCAGGCTGAAATGAGCCCCATTTATCAGACAGATTTCATGGAACCTTCATTATCCCAATTAATAAGGATTCAGAGACGAGCAAAATACTATATTGTTTCTCTCACTAGAAACAGTGACAAGAATGGAATTTAATAAATAATTAATTGACTGAGATTCAGGTCTCTATTAGCAGAGACCTCCATGAGTCTCCACCTCAAGACACTTTACCTAGTAGCTAATATTTATTTAAAAAAATAGAAAAATACCGTAGAAGCTAAAATTATCACGACCCCAATAGTAGCATGTGTCAAACTTGGGAAAACAAACCCCACTCTGTAAACACCTTAGTTTCACCTCAGTATCATAATTTAGTACTTTCAAGACCAGATGCTATATAAAAGTGAAGACTTATTATACTCGTTGAGGGCTTACATGCAGTCGGTGCTTGGTATAGGTACATAATTCCCATAGACATTGCTACGCATTGCGAGGCACGTGGCTTCATTGCGGTCTGAAGGCAAGATTGTTCCAGGCTTGGTAAGGAGGCCCAAATTGTGATAAAATGTATTGCGTTGCTCCAGCCCATCTTCAAGGAAAAAACAGTGACCCAAAGTATCATAGCCAATAGTATCTTTCACCTGAACCAATTATACAAAACATGGGTTACATGTTAACTACAAACAAAGATGTTTGTTATTGATAAACTTCAAAAACCTTTAAGACCAATTTTGCCACCCTCACTCACACTGAATGGTACTTTCATCTGTGAGTAGTCCTGGAACTAAATCCAGAGTAAGATATACTCAGTAAGGGTAGGGTGACCAGATAGCAACTGTGGAAAAAATAATTTTAAAAAAATTGAAAAAAAATGGGACTGGGGGGGCGGGGGGGGGAGGGTAATAGGTGCCTATATAAGAAAAAGTCCCCAAAAAACAGGACTGTCCCTTTAAAAAAATGGGACATTTGGTCACCCTAAGTAAGGGTGAACTAATTTGGCCCTTACTAAATTCGGGGCCTGATCTTCCTCACATTGCAGTCAACAGCAAAACGCCCATTAACTTTAATTTGAGTAGGATCACATGCATAATTAATAGCAAATGCTGCAATTCTAGGTTTGAAACTGTACTGGATTCTATGTGAGAATATTTGGTACAGATACAGTATTGTGGTATTTATCAGCATGAGTGTGTTACTCTAGATTTCTTTGAGATATTTCCCAAGTGGGCTGGGGAGAGGGTGGGGGTGTGAAGAGATTCAGTAAGTGTTTTAATGCAGAAAAATTTGCACTACTAAATTCAATAAGATGTTTCATCTACATTCTCTGGTTATTAATTCTCCTAATGATTTGCAGAGGTTGCAATCCATCATGTCTGCATTCTTAAGATTAACTGGACACGTGCACAAAAATATTTCATTAAAACATACTAAGACCAAGCAGACTTAGCATAAGCCTGCTTTGATGTACGGCATTACAGTGAGGATTTCTAAAATTTGTCTTCATAACTGAAAATACTAAATCAGACCAGTTAAAATACTAAGTATTTTTTGCCAAATCTTATTTGACAGGTTTCAATGAAACTTTTAAGCTAACTCTATACTTTAAATGATGTCGGCACATTTACTTGCAGTCTTTACAAGGACATTACTCAAATTGATGTCAGTGGGAATTTTGCATGTATAAGGAGCAAGACTAAATAATATGAACCTACATGGTTTCCTCTAGGTACAGAGGGATAGTTAAACCAGATACAGTATATGAATCTGGGGGAAAAGGATGATTATTATTGTAAGTGTACTTGTATTCAGTGTTTATCTGCTGTATACAAGTATACTTACAGGATATGAATCTGGAAAGCAGTCTGAAAATTGTATGGTACAGACTTGTATAATTGCAAGTGACACAGTTGCCAATTCCCACTGGCATTCCTTTTCCCCTGATAATCAACTCCTTAAATTGGAATCAGCAGCTTTTGTATGTGTCTCAATGAGATGCCTAGAGAGCACTTAATATACAGGCAAAAACAACACAACCCCACACACACGACTGCAGTTTTTGGAAACCCCGTGACAATATTCCCACTCAGAATTCAGGAACATATGCTGAGACTGAGAGGGTCAGTTGCAACAAGCCTGAGCAATCTAGAAGCAGTGGCACTGAGGAGTGTGCTAGTCAGTTCAGCCTTGCTAACTGACAGCTAAACCCATTTCTGAGCTAACAATGCCACATGTCTTTGCCAGCCTCCTAAGAATGGTAATGTTCTATCTACATATGTCCTTTAGTGTGATGGGCAGGAGCAGTGCTGAGGATGCTTTCAATCAGCAGTGAGCTAAGGAACAAACACATAAGACCAAGTACTCCTCTTTGGAAGAAAATAATGATTAACAATAAATCTCTCCATGCCAGAAAGACAGAATTTCAGTTGCATCCTTTGATTCTCATGGATCTGGCTGAGGGTTGCAAGCTTGGATTTTAGATAAGTGGTGAATGATGAGCCAAAAGCCGGCCCTGTGCCTGAAACAAGATTTAACTTTTAATTCAGGGTGTGTGTGTGTGTGTGTGTGTGTGTGTGTGTGTGTGTGTGTGTGTGTGTGTGTGTGTGTGTGTGGCAGGGGGGGTGTTGGGTTTTTTTAAGCCAGAACAAGACAGGAGCTCCCTAGTAACTTTCGTATCTGAAACCACACTGACCATACACCTAATTGGGAATAACACTGTTTAAAGATCATTTATATTTGCACTGAAAAAAAATCAGGGTCCAAAGAAATAGTTCTGCAATCATAATTTTGGCCTGATTATCCTGGTGTATTCATTAACATATATTACAGATAGAAACCAAAGGTTTGGAAAAGAAGTACCATACTACCTATCACACTGTGATATTGGGAGTAGCAGACTGTTGTATGCTTAGGAATGAAACTCTGTCCACTCAGCAGCCTGGTGCTCCAGTAGTGTTTCCAATATGAGATAATTAGGATGCTTCCAAACCCTGAATTATACATAGCTCAGCAATACAATATAAGTGACCTTCATGCTCTGCAACTTTATACAGTAATGACTACAGTGTTCGGTGGCATGTGTTGTGCATGTCAGTGAAGTAGCAGGCATGTCACAACCCGCTTTTCAGCTGTGATAAGTAACCTAAACTGTGCTGCGAGGCTGCTGACTGTGTGCCAGGACTGTGCCATGTCACAAAAGAGCGGATATCTGAAGTGCCTTTCATCTCGTTGACAGGTACACAATTGTGCCACAAAATGCTGCATCCCACCTTATATTTTACTAAGTGCTCCAGTTTGTTCATTTGCGGTAGCATAAAACTGGGGAAAAACCCTGTATCAAAGTTTCTCTTCTCCAAACTCTGAAGCATCACAAAATAAGGCCAAATTAACGTGTATAATATATATTTTAACATATTACTCAGTTGTTCATGCACGGAGATATTTGTTCACACCTGAAATCTCATATTGGTCTGAGAGGACTAGCTACAGGTTTATTTTAATTACTGCACTGGAACAAAAATGATTTCCTTCACAGATTCAGCTAGTACATTTATCTACTCATTGATTTGTGGACTCAGAGCCTTTGCAAACCCATATGCTAACCCCTGCAGGGCTAGATTTTGCATTTGGGTTTCTAATTTAGTTGACAGATGTGGAATCTCAGTCAGACAGCTCCCTACTGACTACACTTTTGACAAGTCTCAGGAGCGCAAGTTATTCCAGTTAGGTCAACATTAACTTATTCTCTAATTGTTCACCTGATTCAAAAGGTCTAATATAAATAAATGATTTTATTTGTGAGGAAGGGAAGGGAAGACACTACTTATTCCATCAACTTTTGGAGGTTCTGCCAACACAAACATAAGATATGAGGAACTGACAATCAACCCTTTTTGGAGGAGATCTGGCCAATGCAAACAGATCCTCAGGCCCATAGAAGGGGCTTTCAGCCCCTTACACACTTACAAGTACAGTACCAAATGGGCACATACTACAAAAGCAGTATTAATATGTACATGTATAGGGGCAAGAATAACGTTTCATGAAGACTGCATAGGGATCATGGATAGATCAGGGTGGGGGAGGATTATGACTAAACACGGGTAACATGCCCAAGTATTTCCCTGCCAGTGGGGCCTCACTTCAGCACACCATGCCATTTCATGGGGGTAAGGAAAACATGGAGATGCAGTGGAGAAGTTTCCTGAACAAATGTTGGCACTTTCTTGGTTGGCCACATATTTTCTGGTAAGCCCCTTTCCACAATGACCTCTGCCATAGAGTTTGAACTAAAGCCAAATTCTCAAGTTCTGTTGGCTTCGCAGTGGGCATTTTGGCCCTTCTTGCTCACATTTCTTTCCCCTTGGTTTTACAAATATTTTTGGATTAGTCTAACATTGTTCCTGACTTCAACTATAGCTCGATTGTATCTCTGTTGCAAATTCTAAGGTCTGTAACTTCACCATGTGTTTGATAAATACGACAGTTCAGTAAAAGTGTCACTCTATCACAGATTGCTCAGAACAATCACCACAAAGATTTCACTATCTCATCATGCTTAATTATAAACATAATATACAGAACTTGAAATTTCTTTCAACAAGTAGAGCCATTAGAATGTCAATTCTAAAATTTAACTATTTCAAGGTCTCAATCCAACAGATGCACTAGAAAAAAAGAGTCATGCCTCAAAATACTTAATTGCATTGTGTTAAAGTGTGGTAGGACATATTACATATTTTTTTTAACATTCAGCAAAATAAAGGAAGTAGTTTGTCAGTAAAATATATCTTACCAGAAGGCCATGTGTTCCATGTATGGCAACACACCTAGAGAAACAATGGTGTATGGCCAGATTATCAAGGTAAGTAGGGGATTCATAGCCTCCTTTCTCATCCACATCTCCAGTCAAGTGAAAATGAACGGGATAGCTGCCCAGTATTTGCTGCCCCATGTTTTTTAATTCCACTCCTGCCATGTGAACGGAGGTAAAATTTCTTTGGATCTATTGAGACAAATACAGACCTAAGGAAAGAATTTGCAGTACAAGAGTGTGACAGCAAAAAACAGACAATTGTCAAACAAGCATCAAGTAACAAAGTGCTTGATCCTGCAAAGTGCTAATCTGCTCCCATTGACTTCAGTATAGGATTGGGCCCAAAGGTTGCATCTTTCTACATATGTCTCAACTTCCCAAATACCAAATGGGGAGTGGGGTCCAAAATGAACAGTATTGAACCATTTATTCCTGGCAATATACACACTTATGTAATAGCTATAGAAAAAAAAAAAACACTACTGCCAGCTAGCAAAAAGTCATATCTAACATCTTTATGGTGCCACCAAAAGTCTATATTTCCTAGTAGCCTCATCTCAATCAAATGCTATTGGGCTAGATCCTCTGCATAGTGCCATTGATTTCACCACCTGACCTCACTGAGGGTACTCTGATTTACATTAGCTGAGGGTCCATCCGGTTATTTTTGGGGGGGGGGGGCAGATTGTGATTGGGATCTGCATGGCTGCACAGTGGTAAAACTCTAGCGTGATCCTTGCTTCCTTGAACAGCTGCCCAGGGGCCACTCACAAGAGTAGACCTTGTGCTCTGGAAAACACAGGGAATGCTTGCTCCTGCTATCCTACAGAGATTAGTATACTGAAAATGAAAAGGGATGTGAACGTGGGATCAGGACCTACCCCACCACCACATGGGCCTGTGAAGCAGGGTTGAGCCACTGAGGGAAGCAGTGCTCCATCCTAGTGAATAAAGCAAACTGTGCCTCTGGAGGGAGTAAAGTCTCCTTCTTGGGTAATGTAACTTCCCAATGACCCTTGCTCAGGGCTATGGCTTACAAAAACCAAACTAACCCAGAGGAGGATAGAAGTGTATATTACATCTTATATTAGAGGTGAGCAAGAGGGTGTAATTTAATTGTGGATCAAGTTTTGCAAATAGCTCAATAACCTTTTAGTATTCCCTCTCATTACACACAAATACATACTTGCTGTACCAGGGAAAAATATGTAACTGTCATTTTACATTACTCATGTCTAAAGTTGGATAGTAAATAAATATCTGAAGTTGAGAGAGAGAAAAAAAGCCACTTACTTTAATCTGTCCTCCAAATGTGTCATAGGAGAAAAACTGGCATTGATTTTGTCCATAACAAGACTCTTCCATTTCTCCTTGAATAAGTATATTTCTAGTCAGGAGACCAACTTCTGCCCTCATATCTATGCCATCTACAACTTCCCCGATATGAAGATAAAGTGGGCTGCCTGTGGGGGGCGGAGGGGGGAGTTATATATTTAAATTTAGCTAAGTTTACTATCTTCATTCACCACAGTTCTAAACACCTACACAATTTTCTAACAAGAGTCAGTCAGTCATTTTACTTATAATGAATTTCTATGTGTTTCACAACTGTGAAGGGTCTGATCCTGCAAGTGCTAAGCACTTCTGTTGAAATCACTGAGCAACCAGCCAGCAAACACAGGCGAGTGGTCTCATTGCCTTCAATGGACAACACTCTTTTGTGTAAACTTACGTGCATAAGTATTTGCAGGACTGGGTCCCAATTTTGCAAACTTCAGCTAAAGAGGAGTTAAAAGGTGACAAATATTTTTTGCACAGAAATAGGTTAAGAATATATGTCATACCATCAATCTTCACTTGATTACTTTTACATTCAGGGCAAGGAAGGAGATTAAATTCTTCAGCTTGATGCATGGAATAGTCAGTGCTAGCAATGACTATCCTATCACCAGGTAACCAACTTGTAACTTCATCCACTAAATGAAGAATTATGCCTTTGGACACTTCCACTCTAAATCCATTATGAGGAATCCCTAGGGGGAAAAAAACAGTCAGTTATTCTTTACTGCTGTGTACCAGTGCATTTTGGATAATTGCACAGAGTATCTACTCAATCAATTTTAATGAAATAATTCAAGGTCTGGTATCCTTTTATGGGGCATAAAGACTACGCCCAATTATTATTTCATGACAATGTTTGTCTGTGATCCCCATGCATCTGACCAAGTTCTATAATATTAGTCTAAATTAGTTCAGATTTTAATGGCAGAAGAAAAAAAGAAAAAAAAAAAAGAGCACACTACACCTTTTACCCATCCACTGAAAGCAGTGACTCTAAAATGGATTCCTTCATAGGTTTGAAAATCTCTTCCTGCTATTGCTATCCCAGTTGTTCCATTCCCTTGATACTGTTTTCGATCTTCTGTTGTTGAAAACTGACCACCTCCAAGGATCCCAACCAGAGCCCAGGGCTGCCTGAGTAAGATCAAGAAGAGTCTGATCATATTGACAGAAATACACCCTGTACCCTACAACCTTGAAAGAGCCTTTGTACATAGAATCCCTGTTAGAGAAAGCATTCTTAAAATAAAGCAAGCCTGGATTCTAAAATAGTCTCCCATACAGCTCCCTTAATGACTGTTTTATTTATTTTATACACCAGTGGCTTGAAAAATATGAATGTTTCCTATTTACCGACGTTTGCTTGCTTTGATCTTATTAGTACACTATGCACGTGGGTATGCGTTTATATATAGTTTGGCGATCAGGCTTGTTAAAAGTAATGTTGAATTCAAAAACCCTCTTAGAGGGTAGGGAGTATTACAATCTGGAGCTGACAGCTGTCAGCTGTTAGGAAAGAGGCCCAGGAGCTGTCCATGGTGGCGCTACAGGTTTCCAACGCCTTCCTGCACTCTCTCTCTCTCTCTCTCTCTCTCTCTCTCTCTCTCTCGTGCTGACAGACACCATGTTCATGTCCTTGTGGAAAAGCCTAATCCAGGCACCGGAGAAGTTAGTTCTAGCCCGGTGTCCTCCTCTCTTTGGCGGTCACACACTAGTGCTGACCGCCCGCAGAATCAACACGCCTGGGGCTAGTTTGCGGTTAGCTTGGGTTGTGATCCCATGCTGGACTAGGTGGGCACGTGGATTAGCTACAGCAGATCAAATATTCTTTGCCCAGAGGGCGAGGACTGAAGCTTTTGGGCTCGTGCATGAAGCAAATCCCCACGCGAACACCCCGCTCCGGTCTCACCTGTACCCCAGATGCAGGATGTGTTTGCTATGAAGAAGCTCCTTGAGGAGGAGTCGGGTCTCCAGAGTCAAACTCTTCGCTGCTGAGTCTCCTACTGCGGCTGCCACCACCTTGCCCGGAGCTTGGGTGGCTAGAAACTCCCGCAGCCTCCTGCTCTCGTCGGCCAGCAGGTGCGTGTCAAAGCGACCAGCGGCCACCACCCGGGCTGTGTCCGCATCAATGATCCGGATGTTGAGGCCTCGGCTGCTCCAGCGCTTCTCGGACTGGTAGGATCCATAGGGGAGCCCGCCCGCGTACAAGGTTTGGTCCAGCAGCGTCCAGGAGCGAGGCTTCTTCCCGTGTAATTCCAGGGTCCCCCCTCTGTCCACTCCCAGGAATTTCTTTCCGTAGTTCTCCACCTCCGGCTCCTCGGTGGCCTTCCCGTACAGCGAGATGGTGGCCCGGGAGTGGTAGGGGCACCGCTGGGAGCCAATGTGCAGCGCCCCGCCATCCTGAATGAGGATGTAGCGGGCCCTTAAGGCGATGAGCTGCTGCTGATCTGCAAACACCAGCGCCCCTGGAAGGGAAGTGGGGAGACTCGCACGTGACGCCAGCGACTCTTGCCCGGCTTTCCTGGGCACATGGCAGCCCGGCTAGCAGGGCGCAAGCCCCCTTCGGCCACCGGCAGGCCCGGCGCGGCACACAGGATCGTGGGGGCTGCAAGCGGACGGGATCAGTGCACATCGCCCCCACACGCCAGGACATTGCTCTGACCCCCCCGCCCCCATCCAGACTACGGGAGACCTCGGGTAAGTCTGAGCCGGGGGGCGCCCAGGTCTAGTGTCCAGTGACCCACCCCCTTCCTTGAGGGGATCAGGCCCCTGCGGTTCCCTGGGGGAGCCTGCTCCGTCCCCAGGCTCTGGCCATGCCCGGCTGCAGCTCTCCCCCCAGACCGGGCTCTGAGCGGCTGGCCAGGCTCAGGGGAAGGCGGGCGCCAAGCCCCTGCTGGCTCCTTACCTCCGTCCTGAATGCGCAGCGAGTGGAAAGTCGCGGAGCTCTCCAGCCTCAGGGCCTCCCCCCTGCCGATGACCACCGAGCGGCTGCTGTCGTGCCCGGGACGCCAGGGAGTCAGGTGCGAGGCGCGCTCGGGACACGGCCCTGCAACACACAGGCGCACACGCCGGTTCAGTGCAGCCCGCCGCGCTCTGCCCGCAGCCCGGCTCCAAGCCCGGAGGATACGCACCTGTTGCGCTGGAGTTCGCCGCTCCACCCCTCTCGCAGGGGGCTGGGGGCTCCGGTTCCCGAGGGGGGCAGGCCCAGGAGAGGAGAAGGGCCGGGAGGAAAGTCCTTGGGAGGAGGATACCGCAGCACTGGCGAGACGCCCCCGGAGGCTCCTTGGTCGCTCTCGGACTCGTGCGCCCACGGAGAGCCGCGGTTCCATCCGGTCCTTGAGCCCTGCCCGGCTCGCGGCGGGGCTTTGCCGGCCTGAGCCCGGAGTAGCAGCAGACACCTGCTGCCCGGGACGGAGGCTCACCCAGGCTGGGATAGCCCCACACGTGGCGATGGACGCTCCGAGCCCCAGACAGACACACACACACAGACACTTCATTCAAAGCATTTTATTCCCACCGGCCCCCGCTCTCCGGCCCCCCCGGCGGGGCGGGCGCCTCTGCAGCCCCCTGTGGAGGAGTAAAGCGGCGCTGGGTACACGCTCCCCGCCCCGCAGACACGTGGGCTCCGGCGTCTGCAGGGGGCAAAGCTCCGGCGCAGACACAGCGACGTCCCCCAGCAAAACCCAGCCCAGCCACGGCACCGGACACAACCCGGCGACAGACCCGCTCCAGCCGGGCCGCCGCGGGGCAGAGCCGCCAAAGGAACAACGTGCTCCGAGCCTCTTACCTAGCCCCGGGTGCTACTAAGCCACAGCTGCCAGGCAGGGCTCCCTTCGCTGCTCTAAGGAGCGGGCAGTCCCCCCCTCGGAGACGCGGGGCTCTGCAGCCGGAGCGCTGCCTCGCCGGGACAGGGACAGCTGGCGGGCGCTAAGGTGACAGCTGCTCCTGAGTGCCCGGGTGCTTCTCCACTCCAGCCGGGCTCCCCCAGCTTCCCTATTTATAGCCCATCTCCCGGCCTCTGGCGCTGCCCCCGCTGTTTACAGCAGCTGAGCCGCTGGCTCCGCCCACCCCGGTGACGCCGTCTCCTCCTGGACCCGCCGTGCGGCTCCCCAGATGCAAGGAGCCGAGCCGAGCTCCCGCCGGCGAGCATCCCCGCCTGGCCTGCCGGGGCCTGGAGGGGGCGCGCGCCGAGCATTCTGCGCGCACGTGGCCGGACCTGTCAGGCGGCGGGAAGGAAATCCCTTAAACGGGGAGTAGGGGAGCGGTGCACATTCCCTGCTAACATCAGACTGTCCCTTACGAGTTGCAGCTGCAGCCTCTCTGCTACCTTCCAGTGAGGTTCAGACAGGCCTGGAGATGAACAGAGGGAACGGGTGGCTTGGACTTCCTCTGTCGCTTGCAAAGTAGAGTCTTCACCTTAAGGGGGGCATGAGCTACCTGGGGCCCCCTATCCGCACCGGCAGGGAGCTAAACTTTTCTGCAGGGAAATTGGTAGAGGAGGTGAGCAGTAAAAGGAAAGCTGTTGCCAGGCACACCGGCTGGGAAACCCCAGTGCCCCAGGCTAAATGCTTAAGGAGTGAGGTGTGTTCCCCTTGCTACCCTAAACAAAGGTTGTAGGCAAATTAGGTGGAAATGGACACCTGCCTAGGACCAGATTTGGATGGCTAAGGATAATTTAGAGATACAAAGTGGTGAGGTTATCTCTTTTATTGGATCAATTTCTGTTGGCAAGAGAAAACTTTTGGAGCTTACAGAGAGCTCTTCATTTGTCAGTTAATCTTGCAAAATCAGTCTAATTAAATCAGCCTCACCCTTTTCTCTGGGATGTGTAGCCCTAGGGCAGCTGGGAATGACTTTTTGTTTAAAGAACTCTGACGGGGAGGACTAAGAACAAGAATGCATGAAAATCGCAGGAGGTAGGATACCACTGGTCTGAGGCTGAGACACCCATGGAGAGGTCATCTGTCCCACAACAGTCACATAATGCTGTAGAAAATACCTTCAGGGGATATTCCAACAAGTCTTGGGCCTGATCCAATGGGCTTTGGATCAGGTCCCTTGCTCTTAAATGATCTGCTCCTGCTCCCATTGATTGCAGAAGTCTTTAAACTGGAGTAAAAGTCCATTTCAGATTCCATTTTTTTTCTGAATCAAAGTTATCAGTATTTCTTATGCTGTTAAATGCAGCATGAAAGACCAGAGATTCTGCCAGGCAACGTGTAAATATATTAAAGCACAGATTTGTGGCCACTGAGCTGATTCATTCCCTCATCAAATGCTTCACTAACCATTTAAAAAACCTCCATCCAGAGGAGAGGAACAGCTGGTAGTGAGGAGACAACTCTACCAGCCACAGATACCACAAAAGAGCCAAGGCTAAAGAGGAGCCCACTGTGCAAAGCCATAAGTGCTGCTGATCGCGAACAATAAGGGAAGGGAGATACATTCATGTGCCATCATCTGGTCTCACTGTTTCAATCTGTTGCCTCTGAACTTTATTCTGGGGCAAGATTTCTTCTGAGGGAGGGGTCAGGGGCTATTAAATTATTCTGGGGCAAGATTTCTTCTGACATAGGGGACAGGGCCAATTAAATTGTTTGGAGATCTCTGGAGTCTGAATTCACCTGTTGTAAATGTGCAGAATTTCAGGTACAAGAGAACTAGAACTTATTTTCCATATGCATTTATCCAAGTGTCCGTTGCATCCCCTGACTGTCTTACCTTCAACTAAAATGTTCATTCTAGAGGAAAATAAAGATTAATAGACTTGACAAAAATAAAAATAACAGGTTGAGAAATTATATTCAAGCTGTATGTATTATGCTAATACATCAGTACTGGAACTAGATGTATTAAAAGCTTGGGCTATCACTAAATGAGGCCTCCCAGCCTACACTTGCCTTAGGATCCTATGCAACAGTCATTACTTAGGCCAAATTCTCTCTGATTTCAGTGGGACCTTTGCCAGAGAAAGAACTGCAGGTTCAGCCTTTAATTCTTTATTCATATGCTTGCGGAGATCTCCAGATTCTTACATTATTTAAGTAATTTCCAAACTCTCTCTCTCTCTCTCTCTGTGGTGTTAGTAGCAGCACAGCTATCATGGTTTGATTCTTTTCCTGAGGAAAAGGTTGCCTTGAGGTGAGCAATTTAGAGGCAATTTTCTCCCAGTATTGAAAAGTTCCTAACTAGCATGTGGAAAAAACTGTGGAACAAATTAGACTAGAAACATCTCTATGATTTTCTGATAATCCACTTCAGGAATATTTAGGAAATATTACTATCCGAGAGCTGACACTGAAGAGGTAAAATGGGGCTGATTTTACCCTTGACAAACCTCATTTTCAGGATTATTTTTCTTTTTCAAATAAACTCCCGATTAAAGTTTACACAATACTCTTCAACTACGCAAGATGTTTTCTCAACACAAGAACATTTCCAACCATGCAAACATTCTCACACCTTCACACAGGAAGACAGAACATCCTGTCTCATCAGCCTTTCCTAGCAAAAGGACCTCATTTTGCTGTTACTCTTACTCTTTTTTTTTAGGCTAATCAGTAGTAATCCATCCTGATAAAAACAAAATGGGTCATGCCACTCTTTCCTAATGGACTACCTGGTATTAGGAAACTTTTAACAATTCAAGCCCCAACATGTTGCAATAAATGTAATATTTTGCATGAAAATTTTAATTGGATTGACTGGGATCTAGTGAGGTCTCATTTAAAGGGAATGACAAAAAATAGCTGATTCATGACAGAGACATTTTGACTAATAGTTTGTTCCCACAATGCCCCTGACTTTCTTCTGGCAGTAGACACAAAATTCACACAGGAACGTAGGGATGGTACTTCCCGTGTAAGCACTTTCCTCCCTGGTAAACTCCCTCTTTGAATGATATCCCGTTTCCTTAATACTGCTCAGAGGGTGGAAGGAAAAGCAGGGTCAGTTTTCACTAAGTAGTTCCCACGGAATAGTTTGAACAAAAGTACCCTACCTAAAGCAGTCGCTGTTTCTACAACACAACCCAGTCTGTCTACTTTAGATAAAAACATGATGCTCAGGACAGTTTTCAAATGCACACACTACACATACACATTAGCACAAATTATATAAATAGCTTGGGCAACATATGTGTATGTATCTATGCACACACATTACATATATACATATACACACATACATGTATATATATACAGAGAGAGAGCGGGGATTAGTGTTTTGATCTGTGTTGTTTTGATATTCTTTTTTAATATTTCTTAATTACATAGATATAAAATCAGAAGCTACAAAAAAGCCAATAGACTGGTTTACCAGATAGGGGTGGTAATTGAGATTTGTCCACATCTGGTTTTAAATTCTACCAACAGGGGTCACCCTTGCACATGATTAGCATACTCAGGTCCTAATATCTTTCAGATGATTTCTCAAGGGCCCTTTTCATGAACAATACTGAGTAAGTCTTATTCCAGGATTTGTACTGAATTAACTGCTTGCAAGGATCACTTAAACCACTATACTTGCTATGACTGCCGGTTTAGGCTGGAATGGGTCAAAGCAGGAATGTGTTTCATAAGAATTCATATATAATGTGACACTTTATCCTGAAAATGGATAACATGAGGCTCCAACTTATACACCACCATGAAAACACAACATATTTTCAATAACTAAATATAAAACTTGCCTCTTCCCATCTGCAAATGCTACTGAGTATTCTGTGCTGATATTCGTTTTCTTAACAAAAGTTATATTATTTGCATCTCTCTGTAGGCAAATACATTCAGTTTAGTCTTGAGAAAATCAGAATACATCAAAGTATTTCAATTTGTTCTAATGGCTTAAAAACTTTAGTACAGCCACCTCGTCCAGAAATGCTTTGTATAACACACAACAAATTATTGATCATGATTTGTATTAAAGTAGCACTCCAAGACCCCTGTCAGAATTGCAGGGGCAGGGGCATTATGCTGGATATTGCACAGCCATAACATTCCCTTTAATGGCTCTTGACTTTCAGAGGTGGTCTTCTAACAGAATGGTACTCAACCTTTCCAGGCAACTGTACCAGTTAACCTGTCAGTCAGTGACCTCTACATTCTGCATCCAGAATCTTTCTAGCATCCCTTACTCTGCAGCCAGCAAATTCTCCTTTCTTCTACCTACCTTAATAGGATCCCTTCCTACTAGATTTTGAACACCTTCATCTCCCACTAAAGTCAATATGGACATTCAGGTGCTCAGCATGTCACAGGAGATGCTTCGCAATGCACTTTGCTGGTTTGGACATTTAATAATGAACACTGGGTTGAGGCTTTTACAGGGCCGCAGTGAGATGCCTATAACCCTCTCCTATTGGATTCTGCATATTCCTGTCTGCTTGTAGCAAACTATCCGCACAGCAGGCCAGATTGCAGGAGGCTGGTTTACAGCAGCCCATGCGCCACTGTGGGTTACAGGTCAGACAAGGGAATGAGAAGCAGGCAGCAGTGTCAGAACAGAGGCAGAATGTCAAGCCTTTCATTAAGGGGCTGATCCTATAACCCATGCCATTAATCCCACTGAAGCCACTGAGTAAGCATTGCAGGATCGGGCCTTATGGTGTGGGAGGAAATGGAAAGAGGGGAGGAAGATGGGCAACCAAGTACTAATCAATGGCAAAAGCTGGAAACACCAGTGCTTAGAATCCACCATTCTAACATGTATCCTCAAGCTCATAGGTGAAACAATTAAACATCATTTATCACATGAGGCTGGTAAACATAGAGACAAGCAGAAAATGTTAAGAACACAGGAAACATGCACTCTCCTTAGATACGTACCACTTTGTTTCACTTCAGACTTAAACAACATTCTCCTTGTTTTAAGCATTTGCGTCTTCAGCAATGAGAAGGCTTTGGATTGCTGGGCTTCATCCAATACTCCCATGTCCCTGAGGACCTTGAGCACACGGTATAACAACAGTGGCTTCAGTTTAGATTGCAGCAGCTTGAGAGGGTTGATCTGAATTTTGGGTGGATTGACTTCCTTATCACAGTTATGAAAGCGAAATATACTCCAAGCAAGTTTAGGTCCAAAGGCATCCATAAAAACATATCTGTAAAGCTTAAGGAGCATGTCACAGGATAACTGCTCTTCCTTTGATTTCTGAGTCAGGTTCTGATTTGTTACCAACCTTCTTCTTTCCTCATGACTTACAAGAGCATTACTTCTAAGAAGGCTGGAGAGTTTATATGAGCCAGGAGTCCCTGGGAGAATTTTCTTACTGTGAAATAGTCCTTCATAATCCATATCCCACAAAGAACTGTTGGGATTCAGGCTATTTTCTGAAATAATCATAAATACAGTAAAAACCTATTAGGCATAACCATGGAAGAACATATTTCCTCCTAGCAGATTTATAAAAGTATACATTTAAGAATGCTTCACTATATTACTGAATATATTTTGGCTTACTACACCAAAAATGTATTTTGGCAGGCTTACTGTATGTTTTAATAGCCAAATGAATAGACTACAATGATGACTCCTGTATTTTAGCTATTGGTGCTTTACTCTGGTTAAAGATTGTAATCTAAGAACCCATTTTGTGTATTTTCTGGTCTAAACTAGTATCTTACTCAAGTGTTTTTATAGTCTATATAAGTGTTATTGTATGTACATTCCTGAACAAGAACTAATGACCATAACAATGCATTCTGTTCTGTATGATGTCTGCAAGCAAATACAGTGGTAGCTACTACAGACCCACAATTGGACCACATGCATTGAGTGGCTTTGTGGTAGACTGGCCCTTTTTTTGACTTGGCTGAGAGGGGGAAAAGGCTCCTTTCTCTCCCCTTGCTTAGCCTACTCAGCTCTTGGGCCCAGATCTGGGGCCTGATTCAGCTCTCATTCAAGTAAATGGGAATCTTTACACAGACTTGAATGGGAGTTAGATAGGGCCCCTGCTGTAGAGTTCACCCTCGCACTCTAGAATGTTTTCCCAGTGCGTAAGTGGGCAGCATTTTGGCTCCACCCCACTATCCTCCACTTGCAAGATGCAAGGGGCCAGCTTCACCTTTTCAAGAGCTGCAGTAACTTAGGCTCAGATCCTCAATGGTATTTAGGCGCCCAACTCCCATTGAAATCTGTGGGAGTTTGGTGTCTAAATACCTTTGAGAATCCGTGCACTACTTTCTCCCTGGAGCAATAGAGAGACGGGGGAGGAATCGTGACTCCCTGAAACTTTCCAGGTTTGCTCCTGAGGTAGAGCAAGTTACACACCACCCTGTACTCATGTAAATGGAAAGCCTCCCATTAATTTCAATGGGCTTTGGATCAAAACCCCTGGGACACTATCTAAATAGGTTGCATTTTGCAGCCATGATATCACACGTTGTCAATTTAAAATATTTCTGGTTTGGAGTTTTTCCAATGAAAACCCAAAAAGTGTTGGTAGAAAATGTTAGTCATTTTTCCCCATGGAAAACTCAAAACATTTCCTAACTATATGTACTAATAATAAGCAATATTTTGTTTTAAACAATATATATATCTGCTAACCTGTCATGTGTTCTAAGCATCTGAGTTAAAGATAAAGTATTTAAGACTGTGATTTTATCTTTATATTATAATTACCAGCAATCATCTGAAAGATAAACTAAAGATCCTATTAGGGGCCTGCTTGTAAATCAAAAAGGGAAGAAACACCAATAGGGTTTGCTGTCTCCACTCAAGAGAGATCCAGGACTGGAAGTGGAGGGGAAGAGGTGCATTAGAACATAAGAACGGCCATACTGGGTCAGACCAAAGGTCCATCCAGCCCAGTATCCTGTCTGCCAACAGTGGCCAATGCCAGGTGCCCCAGAGGCAGCAGCGGCTCCAGGCACCAGCGCTCCAAGCGTATGCCTGGGGCGGCATGCCGCGGGGGGTGCCCTGCCGGTCCCTGTGAGGGTGGCAGGCAGGCTGCCTTCGGTGGCATGCCTGCGGGAGGTCCGCCAGTCCCGCGGATTCGGCGGCAATTCGGCGGCGGGTACGCTGAAGCTGCGGGACTGGCTGACCTCCCGCAGGCATGCCGCTGAATCCGCGGGACCAGGGACCTCCCGCAGGCATGCCGCCAAAGGATGCCTGCCTGCCGTGCTTGGGGCGGCAAAAAAGCTAGAGCCGTCCCTGCCCAGAGGGAGTGAATCTAACAAGTAATGATCAAGTGATCTCTCTCCTGCCATCCATCTCCATCCTCTGACAAACAGAGGCTAGGGACACCATTCCTTACCCATCCTGGCTAATAGCCATTAATGGACTTAACCTCCATGAATTTATCTAGTTCTCTTTTAAACCCTGTTATAGTCCTAGCCTTCACAACCTCCTCAGGCAAGGAGTTCCACGGGTTGACTGTGTGCTGTGTGAAGAAGACCTTCCTTTTATTTGTTTTAAACCTGCTGCTCATTAATTTAATTTGATGTCCCCTAGTTCTTATATTATGGGAACAAGTAAATAACTTTTCCTTATTCACTTTCTCCACACCACTCATGATTTTATTGAGGGGCAGAGCTGTGTAATGGAAACTTGCACATGGCCTACGTGTACATGCTTGAACTCAGCTAGTGCTCATTTTTGGGCAGGGGAGAGGGAGAAATGCAACTCCGATTATGGAGAGAATAAAGGAGATACATGTAAGTCATTACCAGCAAGAGAATCATCAAATAATAGTATTATATGTATTGGTCCTTCTCCCAGGGGCTGAAGTACTATGTGTTAAGGATGATGCTGATTTTGGACACTCAGTGGCTCCGGATTGAGGAAAAAATGTGGATCTGGGGAAGTCCAGAAGAATTTCCAAACAGTATGGAAGATGGGCGTGTGTACTCAACATGCTGTGGCAAAAGGGACAGAACTCTGGGGTCTATTGTTTGAAATGCCCAAGGACTGCTGGTTCAGCACTCTTGCAGGCCTCCGCTTTCTGCTTGTAAGCCGCTTTGCTGCTAGCGCGGCCCATTGGAAAGCTCTGCCCTGTCCACTGCATTTGTAATTTGAGCTGCAAAGGACTGGTCCTCATGTCATTCTAGCCAACCTCACGCGTCAGCTGCACCCTCAAATGCTACATTAACCAACCCACTGCGGAGCGCTTGCGGGAGACACAGACAATGTTTTACTAACTGTTTAAACTTGTCGCCTGAGAACCTGGGCAACGAGACAGGAGCAGCAGCAGGTTGGCAAGTACCAGGGCACGGGGGCTGGCTGCAGAGAGACGCACGTCGCTGGTTTTCTTCTTCGGGCGACGCTCAGCGGACTGCAGCCCCTCCGCTCTGCTCTCTGCCTGCAGGGAAGGTGACCTTGAAGCCATGGCAGCAGGCGAGCAGGCAGTTCTGCTAATGGGAGGCGCTGCTGCATGAAGGGACTTGGAGGCCGGGGACAGAGGCGTGGGATGTTAAACCTGCAACGAAGGCAGATGGAGAGATGGTCTCCCTCCGTTCGCTCTCTCCCGCCCGCGCCTGAGTCCCGCAGCACGCCGCTTTCCTCCCCGGCAGCCCCGCTCCCCGCTGCCTGGACCCCGCGCAGCCCAAGCCCGGGCGGTGTTTACGAGCGAGCGCCAAGCGGGGGAACCCGAGAGCTCCGACGACCGCCAACGCACCAGCCCGCCCGCAACCCACCAGCCTTCCGGGACTCCCCGAGCCCGGCCTTTGGATGACTGAGCCTCGCTCGTCTCCGCCGCCCAGCCGGGCACTCCGCTCTGCGGAGCAAGGCCCAGGCGCCAAGCCCCCGGGTCGCTGAGCGCGGCGCAGGGCGCCTGGCTGGGGCGCGCACGATGCCCCCTGCCGTCCGCTTGGCACCTCCAAGCCACGTCTCAGCCCCAGCCGCGCTCAGCTCGGCTCTCCGTGCGGGAAGCGCCAGGGCCCTTTCCCGGCGGCTGTGCGCCCTGCTGGGGGCGGCTAGGGGGGCTGCAGGAGGCAGCGGCCCGGTTTCTTGCCGCGGCGGCCCAGAGGAGGGCTCGGAGTGCACGGAGCCGGGGCGAGCTCCGTGCTTGCCGGGTTCCCCCGGCCGCCTGTTCCTCCTCTGCTCTGCAGCGGCGTCACCGCTTCTTACCTGGCAGCCCGGCTCCCGGGGACTCCCTTCCACCCCCAGCCGCCTTCCCTGCGAACGTGTCCAGAGCGCACGGGGCACAGCAGCCAATGCAAACCCCTCGCTCCCTGCCGAAAGCCACCCACCAGCCGGGTCCCCTACTGTGCCCCACGCCGGCTCCAGCAGCCGGCCCTCATGCAACTTGCCGGCGCGGAGTGGCTGAAGCCAGGCGCAGAGAGGATGCACCACCAGGCACTTCAGGCCGGCCCTGGAGGTCCTATTCCCATCCCCCCAAAAGTCTTCGGGAACGTGGAGTTGCCAGGCAGCAGTATAGGACCTCCCCCAGCTCCGGGCTAGGTAGATCAAGAGCAAAGGTACCTCGAGCTGTTATTTTTTAAGCTCCGGCTGTTAGGAAAAGAGGCAGCAAGAAGCAGCAGAGGGAAGTTTCTCCTCAATTTGCCTTCAGGTGAAATCCAAAATGAAGGAGTGAGTTAGGTTCTCACTTACTGAGACTGGCCAGTCTACCACAACACAGCTGGCTTGTAAAGAGACACCTCCACAGTACAGTTTAAGGAATAGAAAGAGGGTTGATGCAATTGTTTTCAAAGGCAATTCTTCTTAAGTATACAGGTAAACATTTCAATAGGCTTGTACTGAGTAACAGCAGAATTTAGGCCAACCTTGCTATTCTTCTTGATTTGGTGAATCCAGATTATTTTATTCTAGAAAACATTCTAGAAAGTTTTGAGCCAGTTACTCCTCCCCCACTAAATAATTATAGGTGTACTGAAATGTAGGAGACAAACATTTTTACACATAGAAAATACAGTAGGGAACATTTAAAATTCAAGTGATAAACATCTCCAAAGATTAGTGGGTGCATTGAATGTTGCAGATCCAGAGCACTAATCTGAAAACAGAGTTTGGTGCTTATTTGGAGGGCTAACAAGTCAGCACCCCATGTAGGATTGCCCCAATTTAGGGGAAGGGCCTGGACACATTCCAGCAGAAAGTAACAATGATAAAGGATCTCCCTAAGGCTACATCTACACTACGGGGGGGGGGGGGGGGGGGAGATTTAAGATACGCAAATTCAGCTACGCGAATAGCGTAGCTGAATTCGACATATCGCAGCCGACTTACCCCGCTGTAGGGACGGCGGCAAAATCGACCTCTGCGGCTTCCCGTCGACGGCGCTTACTCCCACCTCCGCTGGTGGAGTAAGAGCGTCGATTCGGGGATTGATTGTCGCATCCCGATGGGACGCGATAAATCGATCCCCGAGAGGTCGATTTCTACCCGCCGATTCAGGCGGGTAGTGTAGACCCAGCCTAAGAGTAGAAGATAAGTCTAATTAGCCTATATCACTACACAGTAGGTAATTAAGCAGCGGAGGGGGCATAACAATTTTCGGACTCTTCCCTATATATGTTAAGTGATCGGGTACCAAAATTAGAACCAGAATGAATATATTAGACATGTACACAGTGTGTATCAGATTCCCAAATGCTGCCATACCAGCTGTAACTGAGAAGTCAAGAAAAAAAGTATTTAGATGTACAGCTGTGCTCCATGCCATCTTTCTACCCCAAAATTCTACTACATAATCAAAGCTATCACGGCTGTCCGATGTGAAAAATAAATGGAAGCAACATACACACCTAAGAAAAAAAAAATGTTAGGAAACATTACATCCTAAAAGACCAACTAAGTACTCTAACAAACAGCATATAATCAGCAATTAATTTTCAGAGACATCTTGATAGCTCTAACACATGCTTACACTATGGTAAGGGCGTATCTAAATTTAAGAACAAAATTATATTACAAATTTGAGTTGGTGGGAGGGTGTTTTTTGTTTTGTTTTGTCAGCTGGAGTTTAGCAAAAGTCCCATTGATTATATTTTTTGCAAACCCAGCGCATTTTAAATAACAGTTCAAAGCCCCTCCCCCATAGTGTCACTCCATTACTTCTCCTGATGCAAAAGGTCCTATGCTATTCTCTTTCAATAAAGGGTGTCCTGGATTTGCTCTTGTATAAGCTGTTCCATGAGTCAGTCATGGATTTTTAATTAAAATTTAGTTCTGACATCCCATAAATCAATTTTTTAAACAGGTGGGAGATTTTTAAACGTATCAATTAGAAATATTAAAATACCCAAAGTCAGGGAATGATAATTACAACATTACTGGGATGAAGCAAGAGTTCAATATATATTATATATGCTTTTTCACTGAAGAGTTTGATGGCATCACACAACTCACAGAATTGATTCAAGCATGCTTGGATAGGAACATTGTTGAATGCACTGAAAATTCTTTGAGGGTAAATTTATTGAATTGAAGGGAGAAGGCAACATCCTAGAGGGTCATTGCAGGGATTGTTATTTAATGTTTTCATTGATGACAGGGAACATTTAAAACATGTTAATGAAATTCAGATTAAATGGAATTGGAAGGAATTACTGACATTGACCAGAACATAGAAATATCAAGCAACCTATACATATTAAAAATTGGCAGAAAGTTTGGGTAAATGGAAAAAATCGGAAGGAAGTTTAGTGTTAGAGAAAGATCTGGAAAACAGTTGAGCTGAAAGAAATCTAGCGGTGAGGATACCCAGGACATGTTTGCAATGCAATAGCAAATATCAGTGAAAAATCCTATTGCAAGATTGGGCTGAATAGGTAGACATCATTTCAAGGAGCAGCAAAGAGATGATAGTTCCAACCCTATATGGGGCTGATGTGACCACATCTGGAGAACTGTATTCAGCTATGAGCACCTCATTACTAGAAGGATATTGACAAATTTGAGCAAATTCAAAGAGTATCAAGTGATTGAGGAAGCTAGGGGAAGTGATTTATAAACCAAAGATTAAAAGAGCTAAGTGGAACATGTCTAAGCAATATTTAAAAGTGACTGCATTATGCAGGGGAGGGGAAGAGAGAGACTGGCTTAAATTTTCAGAAGGTACAAAGCGGTAAGCATTTCCTGAAAAAACAAGCCTCTAAATTGTCTCAAGTTGGACACTCAGAACTGGAGAAACTGAAAGTCCCAAGTCACTTTTGAATGCATAGGCCTATATCTACAAATAGAGAGAATGCACAGCAGAGGCCCCACTCTTTCACCACAGGGTCTGAACAACTCCCACAGATGTTGTTAATAGGAGTTGCTGTCCCCGGAGTTGGAAAAGAATTGCTTGGGCTGTTTAAAATCTGACTGGACAAGGTCTATTGCAAAGAACCAGCCTGGATCAACAAGAGAGTGACTGGATGACCTAACTGACCTTTTCTATCTTTAATTTCTAGGATTCAGGGATAGAAATGAACATTTCAATTTTACTTTAATTACTGGGGCACTACAGCTCTAAATCAATCTCAGAGACAGCATGCACACCTGCTGTGCTCACATTATTAGTTAATCGCATTCTTGTCACAAGATCTCACGATTAACATATTCAAACATTGCTCCCAGCCATGATTTTCAATATTTAAACAGCAAGTCAAGAATCCTTACCCAATAACACCAGTTTACATTCCATTTACATACAAAATTGAGCAGAATGGCAGGTTTGCTCTTTCGGATTATTTTGTGCCTTTTTGTAAACATTTAACATTAAAATGCAAGGTTAGGCTATCAGATTATTTGGTATTTTCTCCCCCTTCCAAAATATAATTTTTCCATACCTCATGTTTGCTGCCTTTGTATGAAAACTATAGTACAAATGAGATTCACAATTCAATATGCTCTAATCCATGCATCCTTTATTCCATTACAACCACTGAGTTGCATTCTAGCAACAGTACACAAACTGCAATCAACCGCAATCAATTTTTACAACAATCTGAGGCTTACAGTACATTTAAGGCCTTTAAATTTGGAAAAAATTAGACCTATAGTAGTAGTGTAACAATTGTAAGTGTCTTGCATTTCTGATGCATATTCTGTGCGATTCCAGTGTCAAAGCATCAAATTACTTCTAAACTAAAAAGATTAGTTCAATGAAAATTTAGTTACATAAATTCATCAAAACATAAAATGTTAATTTTTTGTCCTGGAAATCTTATAAAATTTTTAATAGCAAAATAATATAGGGATAAAAACATATTTTAACAAAATGTATTCAATCATATACAAACCAGAATTTTGCAGTTTATTGTAATTAGACTTAAATTAAAACTACCAATTAAGAATCTATGCACAATGTAAATTCAAATATGTACAGTACTTTTAAAAAGTCTACAGGAATGCTTTACAGAAGGAAATGTTATGGCTCTTATTCAGACCATCTGAATATTAAAAGGAGTTTTCTATTTATGAATTTATACATTTATTTTTATTAAACAAAAACAATTTAGTCAATTTTTCCTTAAGAATATTCCCGTTATATTTATACAGAAAATGGCTGAGAGGTTGCTACAGAATTTAGCCCCACGTATTAGTTAATTTTTTTTTCTCCAGGAAAGAGTAGGACATCTTAAATAATTTACTTGGGAAGATCAGTAAGTTAAATAAAGATCACTAAGAGGAAAGACCTCATCACAATAAGTTGCCAGTTACAATACCACAGCTAGAAATTTACAAAGAAAGTACTCCCTTAGATCGAACCCATGAATCGATTGTTAAGAACAAGCTGTAGTTCATAACAGTTGTGTTCCATATACTGAGAACATTGAAAAAAAGTCTCCTAGGACAGAATTATAAATGATCAGAAGATAGAGAAAACTGACTTTAGAATATTAATACAGCACTAGATAAAAAGTGTCCCCATATTCAGCTAGTATCCCCATATCCTCCAGGGTAATGAAACTAAAAATCATTGGAGTTACAGTAGTTGACCATAGTGTGTGCATTAGTAGAATAATTTTCAGATATAAAAGACAAGTTTCATCAGATGTTGATTAGAACACCCTAAAGACAGGTATTTCTTCATAGTATAAAGCTATTACAGCTATCCAGTTAAAGCATGTGCAAAAACAGGTAATTTCTTCCATTCACAGTAACTGAGGTAAAATCAAGTAGGCTTCTTCAGGAGTTGGGGAGTTCATGAGATATGAACTGTTTTAGTCTTTCTAGATATTGTGCATAAAGCTCTATGTCATTATGCCCAGCCCCTTCCACCCAGAGGGGCTCCACTGCGCGTGGACATCGCTCATACATTGCCAGGCCATGGGAGAAATCTATTACCTCATCTTCAGTACCATGAATTACCAACACAGGAGAGGTTACTTTAGATATCTTGTCAATGCTGGGGGGGATGGAAAAGAAAGAGAAGTTACTCAGGCTTTTAGTTTTTACATTTGTAATACCAAAGAAAACAAAGTTGAATTAATCACTAAACACAATTAAGGAATATTGAATTTTTTTTAAATGGATGCCCCCACTTGATGCCCACTGACTTATCCACAAAACAGGCACAGATAACCGTCAGTGCAAGCTGCCCTTTTATCGCCATCTTGCTACCAATCTCTTCAATGGCAAGAAGTCTGTCCACTCTCCTGCCTGGTCAAATCTTTGGCTTATTAGTGACTATCATACCAGCTAGCATGTGGACATCTGTCTAACTCAGAACCAACTTGAACCCACCAATGCATTCCCACAGAGGATGAAACTTAAGTCACCATGTCTGAATTTGAGCTAGTGACCAATGTAGCCTACTACTAAGCTAGAGACATTCAGCTCCCTAATTCATTATGGCCCTTTGATTGAAAAATCATTTAGAAAGCATCCTTATCTATGTTTTTGATCCCAGAGATTAATACAGATTATTTTAAAGGATTAATTCATTTTAAGATTAATTTTAAAATATAATTTTCTCTATTTACATTGGCTATTTTCATTTTGCATTTCAGCTCGCACCATGAAAAAAATAATAAGGTTATGCTACAATTAGACTACATTTTTAGTCAGTCATTTTCACTTCCAGATTCTCATATGCACTAGCACAATACTGCAATGTTAGGATTGAAAACATTAAAAGGACATATTTAACTGCAAACCAACCATAAAAAAATCTCACACAGGATTTGTTTAATGGATTTCTTGGGTTTTGAAAAGGCTTATTTTTCACAACATAAATTTGGGGAAATTTTGACTTTAAAGTAAACATTCAGCTTAGATGCAAGCTTCCTTTAGCAGTATAATATTTCTATTGGACTTCTTGTTTTTGGGAGAGCAGGGTGGGAGGAAAGGAGAATGATTAAGCTACTACAGTATCTATAGTTCTCACCACTCTATTTTCTAAGTTCCAATATATCATATTTAGACAACAATTTACATATAGAATTATTTGTTGCTTCCCTGTCAAGTACTAGAATGAACTAAATATACTATACTTTTCATAATAGGTAAATACATCTCAATCTAAAAATATTTGATGAGTGTGGACACCAAGGAAAGAAAGGAACTACTTGGTGGTACAAGGGGATAGAACTAGAAATAAGGAGATGAAATTAGGAAAAGGAAGAGTTGGCTTGCTTGTTAGCAAGTTTTCTTAACAGTGATATCTATTACACTGTGGAAGACTTCCCCAAGTGGTGAGAACTCCATCGCTCTGGACATCTGAAATAAGACATCAGAAGATCTATTGTAGTGAACAATCTTGAACTGACACAATAACTAGAGTAGACAACTTTTTCCCACCTCTAATTTCTATGATTTGTTAAAAAAAGGTTGAACAATAATTAAAGGGAGTCAGGATTTTGCTACTCCCAAAGGAAGAGAAGAAGTGAAACATCTAGATGTGAAAGTGACTACACAAAAGTGAAGCTGTATCTATCCCAGGAGTTGGCAACGTTCGGCACACGGCTCGCCAGGGTAAACACCCTGGCGGGCCGGGCCAGTTTTATTTACCTGCTGACGCGGCAGGTTCGGCCGATCGCGGCCCCCACTGGCCGCGGTTCGCCGTCCCGGGCCAATGGGGGCGGCGGGAAGCCGTGGCTAGCACATTGCTTGCCCGCGCCGCTTCTCGCCGCCCCCATTGGCCCGGGACAGCGAACCGCGGCCAGTGGGGGCCGCGATCGGCCGAACCTGCCGCGTCAGCAGGTAAATAAAACTGGCCCGGCCCACCAGGGTGCTTACCCTGGCGAGCCGCGTGCTGAACGTTGCTGACCCCTGATCTATCCAGTCGCTCAAAATGAGTAAAACCCAAAAATATAGCCAAGCCAATGTGACAATTTACAAATAAATATAACATTTTGAAAATACAGATAATTTAATTCAAAAATTTAAATGTGAACTGGAACATGTGTAAAAGCTCAGCATTTGGTGTACTGTGGGATTCTAGGTAACAGCTATTGCTAAACAAACATTTTGGTCTCTCTACATCCCAGTATCTCTTTAAAACAGACTGTACAAGCTTAAAACAGTAAAAAGTTAAGTCTTTTGATTTTGAGATTAGATTCTAGATAGGAAAACATTAAATATGGACTAGTCAGGTTTAGATTTTTCCATGTGGAATACAGATAAGGACTTTAAGAACATTAGAGAGAAGCTGTCAATATAAGACATGTACAATTGTAGTTTTTATTTGCATCCCCAGGTGAAGAATACCATAATTAAATGGCAATGTGAAATAAGCAAAATATTGAATAATTTAGTTTAAAGTCTTAAAACCCAATGGACTTGCCGGCCACTGAGTAAAGATTTCATAATAGGCATGTCAGCTATGTGCAGTTATGTACACAAAAGACTTTTTATATATCACTCTTATTAGCTAGCTACTGTTTTTAATATATTTTAGAAAGCTGGGAAACCCCCATCATTGCAGCATCCAGGTAACTAGCTTAACAGTTTGTGAATACAGATGATGAATTGTCATTAAAGAAAAAATATTTGTATTTTGCAAAAAATTGGAAAGCATCCCATTGCCAACTCAGCTACGTGTAAAGCAGTATTTAAACTGCACATTAGCCTACTTGGTATTCTCAGCCACACCACTCTGCAGCTAGGAAATCTACAGAGACTACATTTTCATGAGGTCCCAACATAAAACACACATAACAGCAATTCTCCAAAGGTGTATATAAACATATTGTTTCCTACAGTGAAGGCAGACAGCTGAGCTGTACACATTAATGAAAATGCACAAATGTTTATTTCCCTTGTTTTAAGTATAAGTGAAGTCAGTCAGAGCAATGACCAGATCAGTAGAAGGTTAATAAAAAAATACTGTACAACATCTCTGCTGTGAAGCTTTAAACACCCCTTCCCCCCGACATATACACTTATTTATTTTTTTAAACTGTTTGGTTTGGCTTGTTTAATCTTATCACTGCTACACAATCTTGTGACTAAAGTAATTAAAAACCTTAGCTTTTTCCTCCTCTAGAAGTATTAATTTTAATACTTATCTAGATTTAATCTAATACTTATCTATAAATATCTAATCATAAATGTTCGATATTTAAAAACTCTAAGAGAAGAACAATGCACAAGTTTGAGAGCAAGATCTTTTAAACCACTAATACACCCTCAGTGAATTCACATTTTAACTTGCTGAGAAGTGTACTAAGGATGACGACTTCACAAAAAACTTGTAGCTCTATAAGCTTGAAGATCATGTATTTTAAGAAGTAGTTGTCTCACTAGCTAGTCTGTCTTCCTAAAACTCGCTCTTTAAATGTTAGATATGTTATGTTTTATCTTAACTTGATCGTAACAAATAGAATGAATTCCACTGCTATATCCTAGCTACAAAGGGTCCACCTACATGGTGAACCCTCCCTCCCCCCATCCCCGCAGCGAGTCTCAGAGCCCAGGCCAATGCTACAGACTAAAAATAGCAGTGTAGACATTCTCGCTGGGGCTGGAGCCTGGGCTCCAAGACCCACCCCCTTTGCTGAGTTTCAGAGTCTGAGTGAGAACGTGTACACTGCCAATTTTAGCACCATAGCGTGAGCCCAGCAAGCCCAAGTCAGCTGACGTGGGCTCCGAGACTCATTGTCCCATTTTTTTTGCAGTGTAGATGTACCCGAAGTCTGCAGCAGGTCACAGAGCGCAACTCTGCACAAGTCTCCCTGGAGTCTGCTCGTCTTCTCCCTTCCCTGGCTACAGGAAACTACTTGGGGTATTTTTTCCTCTCAGACTTTTGCATGCATTATTGTCTGAAGATCAATATCACTAGCACTGGATGAGTGTCTCAGAAGACAATGCTACTATATATGACTGCTATGCTCAAATGAGGAACCTTTCTCTGGAAAAAGTTGCATGGAATACTGAATATAGGGTGACCAGACAGCAAATGTGAAAAATAAGGACAGGGGGCGGAGGGTAATAGGATCCTATATAAGAAAAAGACCCCAAAATCGGGACTGTCCCTATAAAATTGGGACATCTGGTCACCCTAACTGAATAGCAGACATTCAAGTCCCTAGAGAATCACTGATGGCTTCTGTAGCTGCAAAGTACACTCTGCAGCATAGTGTCATAGTAGTAAAATGTTAAACAATACTGCTTCCACCAAATGGCCTTGTACAGTTCAGATTTAGACAAGGATTAGAACTATTTGTACTTGAGAAATGCCTCCCAGAGAAGTCAAACAAGAATCTGGTGCTGATTACTCAAAGCAAATTTGACTACTCAGTTAACCGTCACTGCAATAAGCAGCAGGTGGTTTAAGACTGTAGTTTTCAACCTGAGGTAAGCATACCCCTGGGGGTATGCACAGGTCTTCCATGGGGTACATCATCGTAACTAGATATTTACCTAGTTTTAGAACAGGCTACATAAAAAACACTAGTGAAGTCAGTACAAACTAAAATTTCATACAACGACTTGTTTATTCTGCTTTATATACACTGAAATTCAAGTACAATGTTTATATTCCGATTGATTTATTTTATAATTAGGTGGTAAAAATGAGAAAGCAAGCAATTTTTCCAGCAACATGTATTTTTATGTCTGATTTTGTAAGCAAGTAGTTTTTAAGTGAGATGAAATTTGAGGTACACAAGATAACTCAGACTCCTAAAGGGGTCCAGTAGTCTGGAAAGGTTGAGAGCCACTAGTTTAAGATATTTTCTTACACTTAAATCTTTAAAAGTGTAGTAAAACTATATCAAAATGTTGTAATATGTACTGGTTTATTAAAGCAATTTTCAGATGCAAATTAGATAAAGTGTGTTCATTAGTATGAAGTTTTAATTATTAAAGAAGTAGGAGTTAAAATAAATTACATCTGGCTTCTTTGTCACAGTAGTCCCACAAAATTGATTCTTCGAGGTTCCAGTGTGTGAAATTTGGGCCTCCACCTTTCTCACTCACTCAGAAAAAAAGAATGATTGTGCTCTGGAAGATGCAGTTTCTGCTTTGAACATGGAATCCTTGTGGACATCCCACATACAAACGTTTGTAAGTGTTGCAAAAACAACTGCAACATTAAAGGGTGCTCTCTAGTCCCTGATTTTCACTCTTAGGATGTAAATTTCACTTGCTTTTACAACTCAGTGTTTGATACAGTTTAGGATTCCTGGAACAGCTGTTAGCATCCAGAATGTAAAAGCCTAAACAATAGAGACAAGTGTATTTGTTAGCCTGAAACTAATCATGTTTAACTTTCAATGCGGCATTTTAAAGATTTTAAGCTCATTTTAAAGACAACAGCTGAAGTGCTGCCACATATCTTACCAATTGATCTTAGGTGCCCCCCATTATGGTGGTATCTGAGCACCTCAATCTTTATGCCTTTATCCTCAACACCCTCGTGAGACAAGGAAGTATTTTACAAATGGGGACCTGAGGCAGAGAGACTCATAGGAAGCCTGTGGCAGAGCTGGTCACAGAGTTCTAGGCTAGTACCCTAATCACTGCGCCATTCTTCCTGTCCATTGTTTTTGTAGAGCAGTATCAGCAGTTAACAAGAAGCCTAAAATTCTTTCCACGTATATTTGTTGACACCACGTACCTTTTAAATCAGAGTTGGCTGAGCAATGTACACTTCTAAAGGGGTGTTACTTTTTAGCTAAAAGCACTTGACAGCGCAACCATAGCTAACAGTTACCAGTCCAAATTTAACATACAATGGATTGGTGGACTGTGTACGAGCATTAAAAATTGAAATGATAAATAGCTGTAAAGATTGTAGGGTTTTCTTTATTTGCTTATTTAGCAAACTAGCATGCCAGTTTGAGACTACAAGCTACTCAGTGGCAAATGAATATATTTATTATCTGTTTTGATTTATAAGATGTGCCTCTCCAAAGCTCAAGATGCATGTCACAATACAAATAAAAGAACACACCACAGAAAAGTTTAAGGTGACCATAGAGCAATCCCTCCAGCAATATTTGCACATACCTTGGGAAAGCATCAAAGCAATATGTTTTCCTGGTGTCAGGAAAAGCTACCCGTAATCCAGACATCAAAGGAGAATGAAGGATTACAGCTGCACACTCATACCGAGATGCCAGGTCCACTGTCGGGACTGTTCCAATACTCTGACCATACAGAATTATGTTCTCAGGACTCACACCATACCTGCAAAGAGAATTAGAAAATATATTGCTTATTTTTTTTTTAATTTTTTTTATTTTTACAAACTAGATCAAATGAAGAACAGCGACAGGGACAAAAAACCCCCACACGTTCTACCCACTGCAGCTCTCCAAAATCCACTCCCAGTATATAGGAAAGGATCAAGTCTGTATGTAATAGCAGAGTAAATCATTATCGAAGTATTATGTAGTAATTAGAACACTTTCAGGATTATCGGCACGCTGGTTACGCTCAACCATACTTGTGAATGTTCAGGAATTTAAGTTATCTTCCACAACACAGCGCAGTAAGCCGTGTTTGACACTGAAAAAAGCAATCTTACAGGAATTGCTATCTTAACGCTGACACTCAGTCTCCTGTTTAAAAAAAGCTCTTTGTTATATAAAAACAGTCGGATTCAATCCAAGAGGAGATGTAATCAAGATCAAATTAACTGGGAATTAAGTACAATTGCCTTATTTAGATATTTAATAAAATGCAAGATGGATGGATCTTAATTATTCTCATCCATTCTGTTAGCACCTAGTCTATGTGCTATATAGTTTTCAGACCCTACTTTACTTATAGCTCAAGTTACAGACTGATGTATAGTAATCTGCTGCTACAAAGCATCACTAATATCACAATCTTAGATACTCAGAAATATCAAAAAGTTGGTTTAAAATATTAAATTACTTTCCAGGGTAATCTCAAGTTTTTAGGATAAACAATATTTGGTCACCACAATCTTTAACACACAAATTATAGCTGCTATTCTGAGAGGCACAGGATATTACCCACAGATCCTCAGTGTCCGGCCCACTTTATTACAAGAGGCACAAAGAAATAATTCACTGCAGAGGAATGCACGTTTCCGGTAGGAAATATTTTTTAATCGGTTTGTAAGAGTGCATTTTTCCAATGATAGTGACAATGGGGCCTAATACTATCATTGCTATGGCAATGGAAGTCAGAACCTAGAGCTGGGATTCCACCAGGTGGTATGGGGGCAGGTTTTCAGTCCCTTTGGATATGAAATGGATAGCAGCCTGTTGCACACGTGACTGGCTGCTTTACCAGAAACCCACCAGCAAGCAATCAGCTGCTCCTATGGCAGCAGTAAAAGGGACAGGGAAGCACAGGTGCTGACTCTGTGGGTGCTCCGGGGCTGGAGCACCCACGGAAAAATTGGTGGGTGCTCTGCACCCACCGGCAGCCAAGCTCCCCTCCCCGCCCCACCTCCGCCTCCTCCCTGAGCATGCCGCGTCCCCGCTTCTCCGCCTACCTCCCAGTGCTTGCCTCCGCAAAACAGCTGGAACAGCGGGAAAGCGGCATGCTCAGGGGAGGAGGCGGGGAAGAGGCGTGGCTGGGGTGGAGATTTGGGGAATGAGTTGGAATAGGGGCAGGGAGGGGGCAGAGTTGGGGTGGGAACTTTGGGGAAGGGATTGGAATGAGGGTGGGGCAGGGGGAAGTTAGGGCTGGGCCAGGGGCAGAGAGGGGTCAAGCACCCACCGGCTAGGAAAAGTTACTGAGAAGGGGGAACATGGTACTAATCATCCTAGGACAGGTTACAGTCTGATATTTAATTTTATAATAAAGCAAGATTTATTTGGATTGTAGTCTCTTTGAGACAGGGACTGCGCCTTCCCAGATGTTTGTACAATGCTTAACACACCGTAACATTACTGCAATATAAGTAAGCAACTATAATAAAAATTTGTCCCCAGAGTGAACTCTATCCTCTTAGTGGTCTATCACAGCCAGAGTCTGATGTCTTTCAAGATGTAATGCTCATTTAGGGCAAATTTTCCCTGGCTGGCAGAGGGGGCCTGGGATGCAGCGAAACCCTGTATGGTTCTGTTGCACAGGAAGAGAATCCGAGGAGTGAAATCCTGGCCCCACTGACTTAAATGGGGGCAAAATTTCTTTCCAGAAGTCATTTGAAAGAATCTACACTCACTTCATGGTACAGTGCAGCCGAGAGATTTGGGAGCAGTGCACTCAACTATGTTGATCCATCCACCAGCCATTTCACCCTGTTACTCAGAGAGATGAGTGCAGTCGGAGCAGAGACCACCACAACCTAAACGTTGCAGCAGCAGCAGCGTGCGTGCGGCATTCCACAGATTATTAACATTGCAGTAGGGCCTAGAGGCACCAATCAGGCATTCATTGTGCTAGACAATGTACAAACATACAGTGAAGAGATGTCCCTCTTCCAAAGAGTTTACAATCTAAGCATATGGTAAAGACAACAACAGGTAGATGAAGGGAAAGCACAATGCAACAGTGATCTGCTCCCTAGAGTGCGAGCTTTGTAACCCTGTCTTTGCCCAGAGGCTAGGATTTTCCCCATTTGCTCATTTTCACCACTTTTGGTTTTAGTTTGTTTCTGTAAGTGGTTTATGTAATTTGTGTTCTCAGCAAAGCACATAGCTACCACAGTGGTAGGCCCTCTAGAAGCAAAAAAGTTAAGGCACAATCTGCATTTCGCAGGAAGCAAATCAGTTTAAGTAGGATGCCGTGTGAAGTGCTATAAAGATTGGGGATTTCTACATTGCAATCAGCCCTGTTTCACTGACTAAGTATCAGAGCCATTAAAAGTTTAGTTCTGATTATATCATAGCTGTGAAGTGGCATTTTTGCTATATTTGTCTTTAAAGAATTAAGACACTAATATTGTCCTTTACGGTATACAGTGCAACGTGCTGAAACATGCACTGAGTCAAGTGACAAGGGTGTAACTGGTACCAGAATTAGCAGTGACACAAAGCAGGAAGGGCAACTAAAGATTGTTTTAGTTGCGTAGTTGTCATGTCTACATCACTTCTAGCTAATCAGCATCAAGCAATTAGATAGTGGAAGTTCCTATAACTAGTTTAAGTTATCTTTCCCTTTGCCCTTGCTCCTTTTGATCAGAAGAGTGCCACATCTTTCAGACAAATTCACCTCGAAACAGCTGAACAAAACACGTGTTTATATTTTACACATTTACTGCAGGGCCAAAGGCCATTTGATGATTCAAGAGCAAGGTCCATGAACCGGTGAAACAGAATCTAAACACCTGCAGTTTTAAGTTTTGATTGGTGATGTCTCAGCTCCTTAAAATAATAAACATTTTATAAAAAGGGAACAGTCAGGTGGAAAGTGAAAACACAGGAGAGGACATGCATGGGTGGAAAGAGAGCAGAGGGAGTAGAACCTGAAGTCAAGAAGAGAAGAAAGGAAGAGTGAGGAAAACAACCTGGCAAGAAAAAAAATGCAGTGGGGGAGGGGAGAAAGCTAAAAAAAATAAAATCATATTTTGAAAAGACTAATTATTTTCCTCAGGATTCTGTCACCACTCATTTTCCTTCTTAAAGGAAGAATGTTAGTCTACCACCCAAAGAGTGTCTCCTAAAAATATCCTCCATGAAATAAATGAGCTTTGGTCTCTGTGGAAACAGAAGTCCATGTGACTGAATGGAAGACCCAAGCTACAATTTGCGGGTATGCAACTGTGTTGTTTCTACAGAGCTCAGCTTATCTGCCTGTAAGTCTCAAAACCATTGGGGTGAGGAGCGCGGCGCAGGGGACCAGTGCAATTTGGAGAAAAGAGCAAATCTTGAAGCATCTACAAAAATTATATAGGCACAAGAAAGACTACAGTGTAGCCTCACATACAAAACAAAGAGACCATGTCTTTTACTTTTAAAATGGTTGACAGCTGCAAAACAGAGCATGTTTCTGCAAGAGAAAAAACAAACACTTATTTTTTCTATTGACCCCACTCATAAGTGGAAAGGTTCACAAGTATTTGCAATCACAATGCACCCACTACAGCAGGGTTTCTCAACCTGTGGGTCGGGACCCAAAATTGAGTCACCAGAGTTTTTTTCAAAGGGTTGCATGGCAGCTCCGGTCCCACAGGGCTGGCTGGGCTCGCCGCCCTGCTCCAGCCTCTGCAACCTCTGGGGTTCCAGCGTCACTCAGCTTTGACCCAGCCATCATGATGACAGGAGTCCAGGTAGGCCAAATTTGAGTGAGTGGCAACGCCACTCTCACAAATTTGGTCCAGTTGGGGGATGGGGCCAAACCTGAGTGGCACTGCAATCCCCTAGGTTGCAATGCCCACAGCGGAGGGCCAAGCCAAACCAGGCCACAGCAAAGGAGTTGCCACTGTGGGGTGAATGCTGTGCAGGACCCAACCCCCCCAGGGGGCAGGACCCACCTGAAACCACCCCAGGTTCTCCACCACCAAACTGTTTACTGGATCATGACAGGCCATAAACATTTACAAATGGGTCCTGAGCCCAACAAGGTTGAGTACCACTGCTGAGAGGACACAGTTGCTGGCTACAAACAGACTGAAATTGGTGACTACTCTGCTTGTTCCCAGACACATCACTAAGTCAAACTCTGAAACAGAGACTCAGGCCATCTCAACATGTCTATTTTGGGGTGGGGTCAGTCTCTTTGAAAAACCAATTTTGGTTAGTCCCTCCCCACCGTTCTCATACCCAACATTTAGCTTTCATATTTACTATATCTAGGGACAGTTTGAAAGGAAAGTGCCTGCATTGTAAGCAGAGGCTGCCCTGCTTTTTTTCTAGGGCCTCAGAAATATAGAGCAATAAGTCCCTTTCAAAAGGAACCATTTGGAATTTAATGGCATTATGGGTCCATCTCTCACGGGGAGCTCCAGTAAATCGTTTTCAAGTAACACTAAATAATTTAGTTTGCAAATATGTAAAATAAATCCAGCACATTTCAGCTAAATAGACAAACCTCAATGCCATATTTAGAGGTGATTACAGATTTCTAGAACAATTTTATTAGAGCACATCTCATAACCTACTTCCTTTTTTAAAGTCTTTATTGCTATCCTTTATATAAAAAAATGTAAACCTCTGGCATTGATACTTTCAAGGCACCTACTTTCAAGGTAACTGCTATGTCTACTCCTTGTGGAATTCTGCGCCACTGCGCACGTGAAGAATTTATGTTCCCTGCATATTTCTTTGCTTCCCCACAGAAAAATGACTTTCCTGACAAGGAAGCAAAGGGAAGCCACAAGAGCAGTCATACAATACTCTCCAGTAGGTTTTGGGTGCCCAGGGCAGCCCGCAGAGAGGTAAATCACTGTGGGAGAAGGGGCAGGATTGGGGAAGACCTGACTGGTGGCTCCTACCCTGTGCTGGGTTCAGCTGCTGGTCCTGGCTGGGCTGGGGAGAATGAGACTTCCTCTTCCCCTGCACGGCATCCAGGGCCAGGTCAGAGCCCCCCACCCCCCTTTAGATTTCTCCCCCAGCTGCAGGAAGCTCTGCAAACTCCCATCCCCCCGGCTTCCTGCATCCATCCCTCCTCAGCTGCAGGGGGAGAGATCCGTGTACAGGGAGCTGCTCCTACATTCGCCCAGCCCCCATGCATCCAGACCCCCTCATACCCAAACCCTCCAGTCAAGCCTCATCCCCCCCAACACACTCAGAACCCCCCCGATGAGTCCCACTCCCCCTGCACCTGGACCACCCTGACGAGCCACCTGCACCCTGATCCCCACCGATCCCCAACCAGCTGCACCTGGATCCCCATCCCATTGAGCCCTCCTCCCCCAGCATCTGAACCCCCCCATTGAGCCCCTCACACCCTGACCCCCCTACTGAGCTCTATCCCCCGCACACCCCGACCCACCCTCCTGAGCCCAAACCAACTTCACCTGGACCCCCCTGCAGAGTCCCATTACCATTGCACCCAGAACCCCCCCAAATAGCTCCTGTGCATCCAGATCCCCCCTCACCTGGATCCCCCACTGAGCCGCCTGCACCCAGATTCTTTCTCAACCCCCACAGAACCCTCTCAACTCACACTTGGATCCTGCCTTGCTGAGCCTGCCTGCCCGCACTTGGTGCATCTGGCATGGAGGGGCAGGGCCCTGGGGTGTTTCTGGGGCAGGCCTGGTGCTTGTGCTATGTCAGGGTTGGCTGCAGCCTCACCACTGAGTCTGTGTCCCGGGGGAGGAGGGGGGGGACTTCACAGTGATCTTCCACTCCGTGCGGCCAGTGGTCTGTGCTCCCCAATGCCATGCTGAAGTTTCCACATTTATCTGATACATAAATTTTGCAGAATTTTAAAATATGCACAGAATTTTTAAATTTTTGGCACAAAATGCCCTCAGGAGTATATGTCTCATGTTACAAAGTTAGAACAAAGTTATCCTGCATATTTGTTTTTAAATTTCTGAGTTTTTGTAGAAGCATCTAGGATCTTTAGACAGTATAAACTAGTATAAAGATCTAGGGTCAAGAAATAGCATGGAATTCTTTGTTGCCAAACAGATCATTCATCCTTAAAACTCAGATGATTTGGATCAGCTCTAAATTTCAGCATCTGGAAGTACTTAGGTAATGTTTCCATTTCTTATAAAAAAATTAAATTGTTGGCTGGAGTTATCCTTTATAGAACTGCCTCACCAATCTAGAGAGAAATCCACAGGAAGTCAGTTATTTTTACAATGGGGGAAGTGATAGACCTTTGACTTCTGTTTCAATTGGGCTGAGTCATGTGATTAGTCCCACTGATTTTTTTTTTTTTTTTTAAACCAGAGGACTCATACCAGTAAATAAATACTACACCAGGCAGTGTGTTTGGGGTTGGGAAGGAGTTTTTCCTGAGGTCAGAGTGGTGGGGGTAAGCAGTTTCACTTTCCTCTGCAGCGTGGGGCAAGGATCACTTCCTGGTTTGAACTAGAGAAGATGGTGAATTCTCTGTAACTTGATGTCTTCCAAACAAGATCGGAGGACCTCAGTAACACAGCCAGAGGCTATGGGCCTACTACAGGAGTGGGTAGATGAGATTCTATGGCCTGCAGCATGCAGGTCAGACTTGATGATCACGATGGTCACTTCTGGCCTTGAAGTCTGTGAGTGTTTGCATGATTGGACACAAAGACTGCATTTCAGGTCATGCCTCAGCGGATACCTCTCTTGCATTTAGACCAGAATACCACAGGTTTAAGTTCCTTACTAGATGCCAACAATGACACTGCAGGGAATCTCTGGCTTGGAAGGGGTGGGATGCAACACTATAAAGTATCAATCTCCAAATGAGAAAATTAAAATATTTTGAGCACTACAGAAAACCTGAAAACTGCAGTACATAAGCAATAAGTCACTGGTGGAAGATTCCTTGACTTCACTTTAAAAAGCCTTAACATGCACAATAAAACACGGAAATTCATTCTCATTATGCTATTCTAGTTTTCTTCATTGTAATGGAAAGTGTATACATCCACAGAACCTAGGGCTGCACTAATTCATCACTTTTACTTTTCCACTGCGGTAAGAGCAAAAAAATGTCTGCACAATAGCCTGGTTTATGAAGTTATCTGAAAAATGACCAGTGTTGGTTGGGTTGGGTTTTTTTGGCATATAGCCTAACATACTGCCACAGAGGCAGACAAAAAGTAGACAACAGTCGAAACAAAACACAAGATGTGGCTCTGTGAATGTGTTCACACTTGGAATAATTCAAACAGAGGACAGAAATATTTAATCAAGGGATCTTACATAGTTTGATTTCACTAAGCCTAAATTATTTCTGATGATTTGATGCGTCTCAGAAAATAAAAGAAATAGCCATTTATCATTAACTTATAGCGCTGGGAAATCCCCATGCTAATTAACACAGACACACACTGTAACCGTAGTACAGTATTAGTTAATACAGGTTAGCCTTTTAGAGACCATTTCAAAGTGCTATTTTGGAAGCTTTCTTATTTCTAACATTTCTTAGAAGCTTAAAATTTTTTATTCTCTTCCATTTGAAAAGTTCATCTTTACCCTTGTGTTCCCAATGGAATAGGAAATAAATGTGATTTCCTTTATTATGCCCCTGAAAAGAGAATAATTAATTGCTGCTAGCTTGCCTTTATATATTCACTGCCTTCCCTTCATTATATTTAGCTACTTCTATTATATTCAACAGTAATGTAAGGAACCTACAGGCTTGTATCCTGTAAGACAGTGTTTCCCAAACTCGGGATGCCGCTTGTGCGGGGAAAGCCCCTGGCGGGCTGGGCCGGTTTATTTACCTGCCGCGTCCGCAGGTCCGGCCGATCGCGGCTCCCACTGGCCGTGGTTCGCTGCTCCAGGCCAATAGGAGCTGCTGGAAGTGGCGCGGGCCGAGGGATGTACTGGCCGCCGCTTCCAGAAGCTCCCATTGGCCTGGAGCAGTGAACCGCGGCCAGTGGGAGGCGCGATCAGCCGGACCTGCGGACGCGGCAGGTAAACAAACCGGCCCGGCCTGCCAGGGGCTTTCCCTGCACAAGCGGTGTCTGAAGTTTGGGAAACACTGCTGTAAGACTTTAGCTTCAGCAAGTTAACATAAGGCTTTAGGCCTATATGAACTTTGAAAGAAAAAACCAGCCCAAATCCCAAGTATTGGGGAGCTGAAAATAAAGTGTTTAAGGGGAATTTTTGACCACAGGAACAACCAACCACAATGTCCAAGAGTCCACCCACAAGAGTGTCATGACGTAAATAACAGGTACATGTGCTAAACCTGCAGATACCCAACCACAAGAGCGTCATAGTAATGAATTGACGTATATGATAAGTTGAAACCATTCATATACTAACCTAGAGGAGAAGCACACGCCAACTTTAGTAAGATGAGGATATACAAATAAGGAAAATGGGAAATACCCCTACTGAATAAGCAAACATAATGGCTTCAGCATATCGTATTATAAAAGTTACATTCCCAGCCTAGGGGCAGTAGGAGAAGGAGATACAGTCCCTGGGAGATGCCAGAATGATGACCACTGGTGACGAGGGGGGAAGGTGATGGTGCTGAGGAAGATGATGGCCAACGTTTCAGATTGTTCTACAAGGGATGGTGTGAGTATATGGGTGTGCAGATGTACATTCTGTAGAATCTTTATCTACCTTACTGAGTTGGGGTGTTTGTGACTGTGCTAAATGTATTAAACTATATGTAAATATAGAAGAGTTCCTATAGTGTGAGTATCAGAGGGGTAGCCGCGTCAGTCTGGATCTGTAAAAAGTGATAAAGGCTCCTGTGGCACCTTATAGACTAACAGACGTATTGGGGTTCCCAACTATAAAATAATTTGAATAATACTGGGCCTGATCTTGGGACAAGAACCTGCCAATCCTCAAAGTGATAACTGGGAATTCTTAAGTAATCGATGTTATATATAGATATGGATAGATCGGGCTACACGCTGGAGAAACAGAACAAAATACTGACTGTTTATATCCCAAGGGCTAGTTTTGTCCAATCCTAATGAAGTTAGGCAGGGTAGCAGAGAAGGGAGCTAGGCCCCACACCAGATCATGTGGTCTTGTTAGGTCTGCCTGGATTACGACACTAGTACCCTGTGATATACCCAGTGACTTCCCTCCACAAGGAAATGGACAGGAAGTGGGAGGAACCATGGCTCTACCAGCCCGCTGGGTAGGTAGGAAAGCAGCACTCTTTTCAGGGCTGCAGCAACTTATTCTTCCTCAGGACAAGAGGAGTCAACTCCTTGTGGTAGTACAGCTACACATCATCAAATCCTCAGGGCTGAGCTCAAAGGTTCAATCTCGCCCTAACTGCGACAATGGATTCTATTACTTATTTATTATGTTAACTCAACAATGAAAAACTTCAGGTGATCTATGGAGTGGTGAGTAACTAAGCAGTATAGAGCTTGCCCTACACAGCCCAGCTAGGTAAGAAAAGGACATCTTATGGAGTCTTTGGTGTAATCTTGCAGTACATTACATTTAAAGTTAGATTTATATGCTATTTATGTAAAAGAGAATATTACTCTTCCAAAGTTGATAGAACTTTTACTTGAATTTGCAGGTCATTTACCCAGATTCAGAATCCAGTGGATAGTCCACCCTAACGAAAGAATGTTTAATTTTGTAAGGTTGGTCAAAATTTGTGACCTAAGAATAATAAAGCTACTTTTAATAAGAACATCTAATTGTTTATTCTTTGAAGCCGCTATGGGGTATGCACGCAATAGTTTTTATAATTACATAAATATATTTTCAGACACCCTCCCATATTAGTCTAAAATGCCGTTCTAAAAAAAGCATGTTTGTACCAGTGATTTCCATTAGAAAGTTATATATTTCAAGACTATATTCACTGCTTAACATCTTCCCCTGCAAAAAGATATAGAGAAAACATGCACAAGTATCAAATATTTCACTCTAACTGTAGGTAAGATTACACACAGCATTAAGCAAGGTCTTTGTAATGTGTGTAAGAACTAGGACTGGCAGAATTTCTGAAGTAGGTATTTTTGCAAATTTAGAGTCCAATCCTGCAAAAGCATAATAGGGGGCTTAATGCTAACCACTGTAAATAGGACCTGGAAACAGCGTGTACATGCCCATATACCATGCTTCTCTGAAGCTACTACCTTGCTGTCCAGAATTTGAACTTTCATTTAAAAATTTAAGGCCTGGTCTACACTTAAAATGTAGGTTGACACAGCTATGGTGCTTAAAGGTGTGAAAAATCCAAATCCTCTAGTTCTGTAGCTATGCTAACCTGCGTTAGATACACAGCTAAGTTGATGGAAGAATGCTTCTGTTGGCCTAGCTACTATCACTCCCAGAGATGGTGTTCCTACAGCGATGGAAAAATCCCTTTTGTCGCTGTAGATTGCATCCACACTAAGGCCACATCTACACTAACACTTATGTCAGCAAAACTTATGTTGCTCAGGGGTGTGAAGAAAACATCCCGAGTGACATACGTTTCGCTGGCATAAGCGCTTGTGTGCACAGTGCTGTCGGCAGGAGAGCTTCTCCCGCTGACATAGCTATCGCTGCTCGTTGAGGTGGTTTTATTATGTTGACAGGAGAGCTCTCTCTCCTCGGCATAGAGCGGCTACACCAGGGGTTGGCAACCTTTCAGAAGTGGTGTGCCAAGTCTTCATTTATTCACTGTAATTTAAGGTTTTGCATGCCAGTAATACATTTTACATTTACAGGGGCCGGCGGACGGAACCCCAGACTGGCAGCGTGCTGAGTGGGGCCGGAGGCCAGGACCCCAGGCCGGCAGCGGGCTGAGCCGCTCAGCCTGCTGCAGGTCTGGGGTTCTGTCCACCGGCCCCTGCCAGCCAGGGTCCCGGCCACCAGCCCCGCTCAGCCCACTGCTGGCCTGGGATTCCATGCATACAGGCTGGCAGCGGGCTGAGGGGGGCCGGCGGCCGGGACCCCAGGCCAGCAGCAGCATGCCACTGTAAATCAGCTCGCGCGCCATAGGTTGCTGACCCCTTATAGCAGGACAGCTGCATCAGTACAGCTGTGCTGCTGTAAATTCGCTAGTGTAGACATGGCCTAAGTGATGATGCTGTCCTAACTACGGTGCCGTAGCTATGCTGCTATAATCCCTGTAGTGTAGTTGTGGTTTAAGAGTCACTCTCTGGCTGCTAATAGTTCTGAAAAAAACCTCAGAAATACAAACCGAGCATAACCAATGCAGAGAGGTCTGCAAACAGCCTGGAACAATGGAGGTGTGACTTGCCCATTACCTTATTGCAAAGCAGCTGGAGGCAGAGCAGACATACCCAGGCTAGCTTGACTGAACTAGCAGGCTAAAAATAGCAGTGCGGTTACAGCCGCAAGGACAGCGGCTCAGGCTCAGTACCATTCCACCTGACCCCTTGGGTACGTCCTTGGGCAGCTAGCCATGCTGCTGCGGCCACACTGCTATTTTCGGCCCAGCTGGAAATCACACCTCCCAGCTGCTGTGTAGACAGACAAACCCTCAGGGTGATGTTAACATCACTGGGCAGCCGAGTTAGCTAACAATAAAATTATCTCATCCCTCATTTAAGAGCAGACCGGGAGGGTCCCAGCACTATACGATTTACATTGTGTGAAGTCTAATTTTGGAGCCGCAAAGTGGGTGCTGCTTGGGAGATACCACCATTTTCTCCCCACCTCACCCCCTTCCCGCAAACAAGAGAAGCCAAGCCAAAAGAGAGCAGACCTCTTGGGCATATAAAAACTGCACCAATGGGGAGATCACTCACATAGTCCAGCAGACGCAAGCGGCACATATATTGTGAATGTTTGCACAATTTGCCAAGTGGTGTCTTATTTTGGCAAGTCATGTGGGTGGAGCTTGGAATCACCCCTATCCAGAGACAACCCATACCTACTGATGGGGGGGGGGGGGGGGCGAACAATTTAATGATTTTGCTGCCCCCGGAACAGCTCAAGTCATGCCCCAGTGTGACAGGCCCCTTCCTTACGCTCATTCCCCCCTCCCCAAAAACAGCAGCCCCTCCCTGCAGCGCCCAGTTGTTGCTTCTGCCTCTTCTCATGGGGTGCAGCTTGCTGGTTCAGGCAGCTGCCACACAGGGAGGGGGCCCGGCCGCACCATGTCACTGAGCGGGGCAAACAAAGCCTGGTGGAAATCTGGGGGGCATGTGATCCTGCATGTTGCCTCTGCCTCTACCCCACTCCCAATTTAACCCAACTGCAAGCAGTGCAGTTGGCTACTAAATTCATTCAAATACCACGATGATAAATCCACACACACACAACACAGTAGGAAGTATTATACTCATTTGTAAACAAGCATTTGCAGGATTAGACTCTTAAAGAGGAAAAATCCAGCTGTTTTAAGAAGAAATTAAATACCGTGAATTTTGAAATCTGGGGGTGGAGGGAAGAATGTCCTCCAGATTCTAATTGTGCATGCCCATAATTAAAATAAACCCTTTTAAATATTAGTTGTGAAGGACTCACAATGCAGCATCACTTTCCTCCTAGTGGAAATTCCAGTTAGGTACCTATATGCTGTCTCACCATCACAGTCCCTGAGCATCTGCCATTCCTCTTGGCTCTGGAGTGTTATCAGGGCAAGTTGAAACTGTGACCTAGATTTCAAGTGTTTCATTTCTGGACTGCAAAGCTGGACTTCATTGGAGTTTTGAAGTACTCCTAGCCTCAAGAGAGAGGTGATCTTGGGACATGAACAGAAATCTATTTGTTACACAGCTAGGAGGTGAGAAGTTGCTTCTCTCAGTTGACAATTTTTGGTTTCTTACATTTTAAGACTGTACTGAAATATTTTCTTAACTAAGGGTCTAATCCTGCAACCATTTACTACTGGGGCAGTGCTGGCACACTTTGGCCAATTGTAAAAAATGTGCAATTATAAATTCTATGCACATATCTGGAGCTATATGCATAATTCCTAAAAATACCTGGCACAAAAATTCTAGATCCAAGAGCAAAAGTTAAATAGTTCACTTCTTCTAAAACTTAGAAAGGAACAGAACAAAAACTTTGGCTCATTCTTCACAAATAACTCACTGCTTATTCTATGCTTATCTGCCTTTCAGAATCAGGATCAGGCTACTGCAAAAAAACCACATAACATCCTTAAACCAGACTGGGAGAAGAATCATCTCCAATTCTTGCTCTCGATAAAAACAAAAACAAACCACATACCTGTTCCCTCAGCATCAATGGGTACCCTGCATTATCTTCACATACATATGGTTCTCTTCCCCCCGCCCCGAAACTTCATTATGCAGGGATTCAGATCACACACAGACTGCATGTCTGACATTCTGGTCTTTGAAGTAGGGATTTTTATGATTTTCCAAATATTTTAAGTAACATTCTATTGCCTGGCTAGTAGGCCACCCCAAGCAGCCTTAGGCAGTGTGTTCTGTTCTAAAAAACGGTCTTCTATTACTTGTGCTCTAGGTTCTACCCATCCCAGTGTTTTATCCACCTGCCCTTCCAACAAGTTTATAATATATTTATTCTCAGCTGACAGCACACTATGCTTTCTCTCAGACTGCATTTATCTGAACCCATTTTCCCAAGCATTCTGTATAGTACAGGTAGAAAGGGAAGAGTTATAGAACAGGAGCACAGAAATACAAAGTAGTGAGTCCAACTCAGTGGAAAAGAGGTCTGAACAGTGATTTTCTGGAAGGAGAGTACTGAAAACTGGCTTCTGAACAAAACTGAAGTGGTGCTATGATAGCTCCCCAGAAGCAAACAGAAGTGGAAAGTTGAACTAGCAGTAAATACACACTACTTCTGGAATACTTGTTGCATTTAAGAACCCATAGGGTAAAAGTCCTTTTGTCGTCTTTTGCAATGCAAGCTTGATTAGCATTTGTTTTGGAAGAATATGATACTTTCTGGACTTAATATAGGAAGACTAGCAATGAGGTAGAAGATGGAATCTGGCTATTTGTTCTGTACTGGTATATTTTAAATAAACTGTTGAAGGTTGTCATTTTGTTTCTTACATAAGAATTTTCATAGCTTTTAGTGCAGCATATATTCTAGACCAGTGTTTCCCAAACTTGGGACGCCGCTTGTGTAGGGAAAGCCCCTGGCGGGCCGGCCAGTTTGTTTACCTGCCATGTCCGCAGATCCGGCCGATCGCGGCTCCCAGTGGCCGCAGTTCGCTGCTCCAGGCCAATGGGAGCTGCTGGAAGTGGCGCGGGCCGAGGGACGTACTGGCCGTCGCTTCCAGCAACTCCCATTGGCCTGGAGCAGCGAACCACGGCCAGTGGGAGCCGCGATCGGCCGAACCTGTGGACGCGGCAGGTAAACAAACCGGCCTGGCCCGCCAGGGGCTTTCCCTACACAAGCGGCGTCCCAAGTTTGGGAAACACTGTTCTAGACTAGTTGCTTGTTTAGAAGGCAATGCAAGACTCAAGAGCTTTTTTGCCACTACTCCTCTCGGGGTTTGAAGGGATGCTGGAAGTTGCTTGGTTTCCGACAGATTTACATGCACATTTAAAAATAAGTGAATGTTGGTGCCATAGGTACCCTGCTGTGATTACATGACTGTGGCACCAGAAGTTGTTTATTTTACTATACTGGGGGAATTTAATGAAAAGACTACTTACAAGTAGGATTCTACATTCATCCTGGACTTTAAAATAAAAAAAGGAAAAGAAGATACTAACAATGTAATGGCTGGTTCTGGTCTCCTCTTTTTGTATCTCTGCCTTGCCATTCTGCTACCACGTTGTGCACACAACTAGATGAAAACAACTTCTAAATTAACTAAAGCACTCCAGTAATCTGTGTGCACATGTTACATGAGGTGGGGCGTGTGGTTGGAAATCCATAAATGGAAGCTATTTATAAAAAGTCTACCTTGAGCAAAATGACCTGGCATGGGACAGGGGCGTACACAGCACAAGGGGGACACAAGGAGTCAGACTATAAATAGTAATCTACCCTGTGGTCTGGCTTCTGGATATTGTGCTCTCCCCACAATTTCTCTCTGAAGCAGCAGCATAAGCATCATGATTAAGTCCTGCACAACTATACTTTCTAGCATTACTTGGTACGTGAAAAGTAGGAAAGTTTGAGACACAGCTGAGCTGATTGGCTGGATACTGGGAGCTGCTAAATTTTGGTACCCCAGTTCTGAGCAGTACCTTAGGAGAACATTCTAATGTAGAAAACACTACTATCAAAAAAATCAACCCCCAAACCTCAAAACATAGAAAAACCAACCACATTGCTCCTATTATGAGGCTCAATTGGCATTTTCATGGGATTTAGAACATGATTTTGATTATAATCAGGCTGAGACTTAACACACTTTTCATAAAATGGCTTTAATCAATAAGATCTGAGCAATTAGAACAGTTTCCAGTTCCAGAAGTTTTCTGACCTCACCTAACTCAATTAAAGACTACTTTAAAACACTTGCTTAAAACATGCTGAGGCAACTTTCACAAGATCTCATGAAAAAAAACCCTCTAACAATCCATATTTACAGCAGAATTTATTGCAAAATGAAGAGCAAATTTACCAGAGAACAGTATCTAGACAACATTATTCACCTCTTTTGCCACTCCCTGAAACAGCTATAGGGCTAGTATACACTAGAAGCGCTGTAGCATTTTTGGTGAAGATGTTCTATGCCAGTGGTTCTCAAACTTTTGTACTGGTGACCCCTTTCAACATAGCAAGCCTCCGATTGTGACCCCCTTTATAAATTAAAAACACTTGTTTATATATTTAACACTATTATAAATGCTGGAGGCGAAGCAGGGTTTGGGGTGGAGGCTGGCAGCTCGCGACCCTCCATGTAATAAGCTCGCGCCCCCCTGAGGGGTCCTGACCTCCCGTTTGAAAAGCCCTGCTCTATGCCAACAGGAGAGAGCTCTCCCGTCGGCATAATAAATCCACCTCCACAAGATGCAGTAGCTATGTCGGCGGGAGAAGCTCTCCTGCTGACATAGGATTGACCACACTGGCGCTTAGGTCAGTGTAACTTAAGGTGCTCAGGGGGTGGCTTTTTTCACACCCCTGAGCAACATAAGTTATACCAAAGTAAGTGGTAGTGTAGACTTGCCCTTAGACTCAATCCAATGTCTCCTAATTGTTCTTCAATAATAAGAAATAGCCATACAGTGGCATCCTAGTGACTTTTGTAACCATATTACTTTCCCTTCCTCCCCTCTTAGAGGGGTAGTTGCATTCCGAAGTGCAATGCAAATACAAGGACACCGAAGCAATTAACAGTACAAATGTTAATGGTCTAATTCACCAAGATTGAGGTTTATTGTCTATGCAAGTTTGGTTCATACGATTTGTTTAATTTAGATATAATGTTCAGAGGAAAGATTAAAATACAGGTACATTAAAACTAAGGTGACCAGACAGCAAATGTGAAAAATCAGGATGGGGGTGGGGGGTAATAGAAGCCTATATAAGAAAAAGACCCAAAAATCAGGACTGTCCCTATAAAATCAGGACATCTGATCACCCTAATTAAAACAGAAGCTTAGTTTTAAAAAACTTGCAAAAGCCAGGCAAATCAGAATTAAGGTTGTGACTTCAGCATTACTATTTAGCATTTTGTTGGCCAGTCACATCAAAGGTTTGAAGACGCATGTATTCTCAACTTAACTCACCCCGCAGTGCTTTCCTAATGCAGCATATATTATATGATTCACATGATTCAGTACCAATGTATAATGGGGAGACAGATTCCATTTAGCATATCCTAGCTTTGGTTTGTTTAAAACTAGAGCTTTGGAGTTACTTAAATGCAAAAAGTAACTTCAAGGTTAATTAAGATGCTCTGTAGTGCACAAGCATGTATGACAGAAACCTTACGTTTTATTTATCTTAGACAGGAAGCCTTTATTGGCCACTAACAATTATCTTCACGGACCACAGCATTAATAACTCACAAAAACCCAGCCAGCTATATTCCATTATATACTCTTTATTGTAATCAGTGGACAAAATCTATACAACCCAGTCTCTGAAGTACATTTAAATAATCTGAGATATCAGAGGAGATGATGTTACTTTCACAGGGAACAAAGCCTACAGTGCCTTCTGGAATGAGGAATTCATTACCTCCATTCCCAGAAATACACTTGTCCTTATCCTGTTGTATTTCTATTCCAGCTGCACACATTGCACTGAATGTTGTGTAATACAAAACAGTTGAGTAATATTCTGGTACACTCCTCACAAGGTATATGATTACAATGCCAGACAATTTAGAAATCTGACAAGGCTTCTGTTGTGGCAGAAAGCCTTCACTTTAGTACTCTGAATCCTAAACTCAGCAGCAGGAACCAATGGGAAATGAGATTAACTACTGTATCCCCAAAACTGGCTCTTATAAAAAGTTTGTTGGGCTAATAAGGAAAACAAAGGGAGTTTTATATGTTTCAATGATCTTTTAATGTCATGACATAAAATGTTGTATATTAGAAAAACAGATTTTAGACTATGTCAAAATAAGTCTATGCATCCTAGAGCACTGTTCTAGGAAAAGCAGGTAGGCCGTATCCCTCCAACCTCATTAGAAGGTAATCAGAACAAACTAAATATAAGGCTTTACAATGCACGTGCAATGCCAGAAGATGTACCCTTTCATAGTCATTTCTAAAGTTTCAGTCACTTCCAAGTGGGAGAACCCTGCCCTACTTCAAAGGCTGGAAGTCTTTATGCTGAGCCAGGGCATTTACAAACATTCTTGCTCAGTTTCTCAAAGTTATGCTGCCTTGGTCATCCAGGGTATCCCCTTTCCTACCACCCTCAGTGGTAGTGGGAGATTGCAGGCTCATAGGCCTGCAGGAAGTAAGGCCTCCCCTCTCCCTGAAATCCCGATCTTATTCCACTCTCAATATCAGGGTATCTGGGTGCTTAGGGAATTAAACCTCAACCAGGGGATTAACATCTGTCAAGTGGGGTTTCCCTCATCACTGTTCTGCTAGGGTAAAACAATGCGTTTTCCTTCTAAAGCATACAGACACACTACACGTTGTAAGAGAAAGCAAGGTAGAAGTGCATTTTGAATTTATATTGGAAGCCTTAAAGCTTGAAAAATAAAGGCTAAGGCTAAGTGTGACAAGACTCAATAGGCAGCCAGCAGAGCACAGCAGTAATATGCACTCAGCAACCCGTGTTGCTGATGAGGCAAGCTGCATCATTCTGTACCAGCTGAAATTCTCCCCCTCCCTCCCCGCCCCAGCTGATGGTTTCAAAGCACAAATAAATTGCATCACAATAATCCAGTCTGGAGTTGACAAAAATATGCATGATCAAGGGTAGGTCTTCATTGCCAAGAATGGGATGCAGTTTCTAGCATTTGGAGGGAGCAAAATGGGTTTCTTGCAGATACTGCTATGTGAGAATCCAGCATCAGCCAGAAGTCTAAAGCAGCGTTTCTCAAACTGGGGTCTGCGGACACTACTCCAGGGGGTCCGTGCGCCCCGCTGATCAACTCCTCCCCTTCCCTCCCTCCCAGCACCTCGTGCATGCTGGGGAACCTGGTGTGCAGGTGTTGGGAGGGAGGAGGAGGAGCCGGGATGAGGTGCGTTCAGGGGAGGGGGCGGAATCCTGTCCGGGGCCACTAGCCCCACTGATCAACTCCTCCCTCTCCCTCCCAGTGCTTCCTGCACACTATGGAACAGCTGTTCCCTGGTGCGCAAGAGGCACCGGGAGGTAGGGGGAGGCGCGGGGACGGAAAGAGGCAAGGGAAGAGGAGGAGCAGGGGTGGAGCAGGGGCGGGAAGAGATGGGATGGGATGGGGTCTCGGGGGAAGGGGTGGAGCGGGGGCGGGGCCTGGGGCTGAGTGGAGGGCTTGGGGGTCCACGAAATTTTTAAAAATCAAAATGGGGGTCCTCAGGTTGCTAAAGTTTGAGAACCACTGGTCTAAAGTGCCCCCTAAACTAGAGCCTGGCTTATTGTGTGGAGACAGATCCTCCGCTGGTGGAGCCAGGACTGTAGCAACAAGCTCTTCCAAGGGTTTCCCCTCTGTGCCAACAAACAATCTTTGCCTCCTCATTTGTGGAAAGATCTCAGCCAGGCCCAGACAGGTGGGTGACTCCGCAGAGCTCACCATAAGTGCAATCACTAGGTGGGGACTGAAGTAGGACCCAACATTTCACTATCCTATTGCGTAGAACTCCAGTGCACAACTCCAAGAATCCTGATCATTTTTTGTGGCTATATTTCTGCTGCCTGTGGTTACCCTACAGACAGGAAACTATGACACAGAACACAGAGACCCTCCCAGAGAAAGAAACACCTGGGAAACTCTTGGTCCCACCGAGGTCCAGCAACTGCAGCCCTCTCCCCAGTGAGGATAGTGGAAACCTGAGGCAAGGGTAAGGATAGCACATATGGGGGGGGGGGGGAGGGCAGGAGCAAATGACAAGAAAGGATAACATTTTGAAATATTCATGTCAAAAGTCATATCAGTCCCAAGTTTCTTTTTTCAATTTCTCTCCTACTCCCCACCTGCAAGATTGGGTGGAGGAAAGAAGAGCTCCCTATTCCAAGAAATAAAATTAAAGACCTGCAAGATAGGTGATACTGTGAAACAACCGAGACAATAATCAAGGGCAGCAGAGTTGTTTTTCTAGGATTTCCAGCGCTAGTCAATTTCATAAATGCATTTTTTTTTAATTTCGTGCTCATGGAAAAAAAAAGATTAACAGCCCTGGAGACTATAATCTTCAGCTGTGTCTACAAAACAGGCACGGAGAGCTTCACTTACTCAGTGTACCTCAACTATGATCTGGGCATGCGTGATAACTCAGTCTCCTTGCTCAATGAATTCTTAATATCTGTTGAAGGCTTCTGTGGGTGTTAATTGTGGAAGTTGTGTTTTTGTACTGTGTACATCTTCCACCGGGGTCAGAATGTGATCACCAAACCCATTGCATACAGAGCAAGAGAATTTTTGGTCAAAGCCATCAGATTAGACCACTGCTCTTACGTAACACAGTAGGTCATCTTTAATGTCCAGGAAAGATGGACAGAACTTTGAATCTTAAGTTTTCACCTGAAAGGTCACACATTCAACTGCACTGAATGCAGTTTAAATTGCTTGAGAAGAACGTAGGTTTAAGTAAATTTGGCTGCAATTTGAACCTATGGTCCCAGGACATTTCAAATTGGGTGCTTCAATTAATTATTCACTCTAGCAAAGAGCTGGACTTTCAGAAGCTTTTATCTAGGCTACCATAAGGCCTGTCTTGGTGGGCCTAAAGAGGGTGTGTTTCAACTGCATTAGTTCAACGGAGTTAGCTTAGCACAACAGAAATACCCTGCCAAGGTACAGGTTTAGGCTACGTCTACACCACAGACGTTACAGCAGCACAGCTACAGAAAGAGAAGAAGTTTTTCCATTGTTGTAGTTAATCCACCCTTCTGAGAGGTGGTTAGGTCAAGAGAAGACTTCTAAGCCTTATTGCAGAGACCACGGGTGCAGGTTGACTTAACTATTTTTCGGGGTTGTGAATTTTTCACACCCTTGAGCAACATAGCTAGATTGACTCAAGTTTTAGGTGTACACCAGGCCTAAGACCTTCTCTTCACTGCAAAGTTAACTTGAGTGTTGACTCTAAATTGACCACTTGTGTCTAACCTGACACACAAAAAACCTTTAACTACAGCACTGTTGTGCTTTTCACTCAAATTGACTGGCCTGAGAGGGAGCACAGGCCAGCGCTCAAGTGAGCGCCACTCGTCAGCTGCTAACATGACCACTTTTGCAGTGTGGACACAGGGTAATGCCACTCAAGTGCTGTTAGTTCTCCAATACCTACTCACAATTCCCCCCGCATGTGAGCAGAAAGGACAAATTCTCCCACAATACACTGCAAAATAATTCAGAGTGCAACTCATCCTACTGCAGCACCAAGAATCATGGGGTCTGGCTCCTGCCATCTTAGTGCTACACATGAGTGAGGCAGCACCAATATGGACACAGCAGCTCGCGTGTTATTTCACAGTGTAGCCAAGAAAGGCTAACTCAAGAGGTGTAATCTGAGTTAGATCTGAGGAAACACATACCCAAACACAGTAACAGAACTTCCAACATGTCAGCCTGCATTTTGACAGGGCTTTTTATATAATGTTATGCTGACTCAATTAAAAACAAACAAAAAAAACCAAAAAACCTTTTTGCCTATCAAGCTAGCCAAAGCACACTGGTCACCTACTTCTTGTGATCTGTAGTGCTAGGCTTTAATGTTAATGAATATGGACTTCAACAGTGAAATTCAACCATCACAGTGGACAGAGGTTTCAATTAAACTGTGAAATGTATTTGAAATTTCAAGCCTGTAGGTTTGTGCAGCTAGTGTGCATGTGTTAGATTTCAATGAACTAAAAATGTATGAGCACTCCATGGAGCAAGGGACAGAAACAAAAATAAACTTAAAATCCTTCCTCAGATGACTGATTATCTCCTGCCAAGTAAAAACTGTAAATGAAGGGGGGAAAAAATGTTAAACTAAAGACTGTCAGAAGCCCAGCTCAGCGGCAGACAGCCGTTCCACCTGCCAGACATAGGAAGTTAAATGGTTTGCCTAACTGGAACTAACTCTTTGGGGGCCGACATTACAAAGTTATTTTTATTTCCCCATCTCCGCCTACTATAGGAGGATTATAAGGCCCACAATCTGGCATGTATCATTCCACAGGACACAGAAGATATGGACTGAAATCTATAGAATGAGTCGGTGTACAATTGGTACGTCATTCCTGGTAACAACCAATTTTATTTAAATTCTCCAAAAACACTTGAGACCCATCAAGTTGAGATATTACTCTTTGATCCTGCATAGACTTATGCATGTGCTTAACTTCACGCAGATGAGCAGTCCCCACTGAACTCAAAAGCAACCACAGTCTTCTTGCAACTCTTTCCTTCCTTTCACCCTTCACTTTTCTTTCTACCTGTTTGTCATGTCATGTCTTTAGTTTCGTTGTAAAGTCTTAAAGGCAGGGATGTTTCTACTAAATGTTCTACAAATCACCTAATGCTCTTTTAGATGCAATGAAATAAAGAAATAGTGATAAATAATGCTAACTGATTATTTTAGTAATATTTTATCAGTTTCATTCGCAGGCTATTGAACTTGAAATACTTAGCACTCATGCAGCACTTTGACTTAAAAGTCCTTTATAAACATTAATAAACTAAGTGAAGTAGGTCTTTATGCACTAATGTAATAATAAATAATAATATCCTCATTATGCAGCTGGAGGAACTGAATAAAATGGGTCTATGTCAGAGCCAGAATCAGAAAAAGTTCTACAAGTACGCCTCTACCTCGATATAACGCTGTCCTCGGGAGCCAAAAAAATCTTACCACGTTATAAGTGAAACCGCGTTATATTGAACTTGCTTTGATCCACTGGAGCGCGCAGCCCCGCCCCCCTGGAGCACTGCTTTACTGCGTTATATCCGAATTTGTGTTATATCGGGTAGTGTTATATCGAGGTAGTGGTGTAGGTGGACAAATAGGCTACCCGGCCTCCTTCCATCCAAAAGCGTCAATGCAGCTCTGTTAGCTCATGATTTGTGGCTCGCCAACAGTTAAGATTTTAAAATGAAGGGTACTTAATGTACTATAAATCAGTAGGGTCTGAGCTTGTGAAGCCTTATGTGATAGCCGGACCTATGTCTACAGCATTTGGCCTAACCATTCACCTCTTAATTTTTAAGAGATGCATGCACTTAAACTATTACTGTATTGGGGATTGATTAATCAACCAACACTGGTTGTTGAACATGGTGAACCAACTAGAAGCAAGTTTTTAATTAGGTTCTCACACAGTGCATAAGAGTATACATACACATTAAAACAAGATCAAATCAAGTTACTAAATAACATTAGATCTCTTTCTAAAAGATACGTTGGAGCTGAAACAAGTTTATGGGTTTGCAGAAGCCACTTGGTGAAATGTTATGACCTCGGTTATATGCAGGTCATTCTTGCTAATCATAATAGTGGTATAATTCTGACCTTAAAATCTATAACAAAGTTCAGAGGGGTAGCTGTGTTAGTCTGGAGCTGTAAAAAGCGACAAAGAGTCCTGTGGCACCTTACAGACTAACAGAAGTATTGGAGCATAAGCTTTCACCACATGCATCTGAGGAAGTGGGTATTCACCCATGAAAGCTTATGCTCCAATACTTCTGTTAGTCTATAAGGTGCCACGGGACTCTGTCGCTTATAACAAAGTTTCAGAACAAACAAAGGAACATGTAACGTATCCCAAGAACTGGAGTGAAAAGGTATTGTCGTCTTGTGATTAAAGTGAGGAACCAAATCTGGACTTGCCTCAGCGCTGATCTGTCATATAAACTATGGGCAAGTCACTTAACCTGCCTCTGCTTCCCTGCCTGTAAAATAATGTTTCACCACACCCCAGGGTTGAGACATAATCACTTGCATCTAAAGTGCTTTGGGATCACTGGTTGAAAGGCACTCTACCATTTCCTTATAGTAAGTTGGGTTTTTCTATCCAGGTACATTACTACTCTTTAAACTGTGGTTTAAAAGTGAAAAAGAACAAATTTTAGTAAGTACTGCAACACAATGAACTTTGTTACAGTGAGGAGCTGTTCACACAAGTGTTTGCTTTGGAAGAGGTGGAAAATATTCAGAGCCTAACAGGGGAACACAGCCACTCTCCTGGTGATTCTTTCCTGCCTTTTCTTGGCTATGCTTTCCCAGCTTGTTCCTTTTAGGGCATTCATTAAATTCAAACAGAACATGTAAATGATACTGCCAAAGGAAGAAGATAGCCAGATGAATTCCCAACTCTGGGAAAACAAGCTTTAAGGATTGGGCAGAACTAGAAAGGATTTTCCTATACCTTTATGGTAGCAAGGAAGTCTCCTAAGGCTGTGACTTCTCTGTTTCTGTCTCTCTCATCCCTCCTTCCCCCATGTTTATGTTGACTTTTAAGTCAAAGTTATCTCACTTAGGCATCTTTTGTTTTGATGCTAAAATCCTTATGTACAGAATTACACCCAGAGTTTTTATAGCCATACAAATAGTGGATTAAAGTGTCTTTACAAACAAATGCACAGATAAGTATTCATCTTATTTTGATGAAAAACCTACCACTGACAGATCTTAACCACCCTATGTGAGGTCAGCTGCAGAAGATCCCTTCCTTGGTATTAACTGTAGGTGAGGTGCTTATCTACAACTGAAGCACACAGCAGATAATAAGCATAGCTTCAGCAAAAATTGGGACATGAAGGCCTTCTTTTTTCAATGTAAAATATTATATCTTTAAACATCCCAAAATTCTTAATAGTCTCTCTACATACACCTATGGTGGAAAGCAGCAATCAGCTAAGTGCATGCTACACAACAGAAGTGGGAGGGAACATTTTGGGAAAAAGACGCTGAGACAAATCCCTGCTTGCATGGAGAGGCAGTCAGATCTTTAATTCCCATGGAAAATAGAGAGGTCTTTGGTTTTTAAGTTCTCATCTGACAGAATGAAAACTACATAGCACTCAGTTTACCACAGTACTGGAGTCAGGATTCCTGGGTTCTAGTCCCAGCTCTGCCACCAATGCACCATATGGTCTTTAGCAAGTCATTTAACCTTTGGGTTAGTTCCCCAACTAGACAATGGAGACAATATTTACCTAGCTCACAGGGAAGTTAAAAGGATTAATTCACTAGTGTTTGTATAGAGCTTTAACACTTCTGATAGTAAGTGGCTATAGCATTTTCTAACAAATATCAGCAACACTTCTTTTGAGGTGGGAAATCTACATTTATGTAATACAGGGGTAGGCAACCTATGGCACGCGTGCCGAAGGTGGCACGTGAGCTGATTTTCAGTGGCACTCACACTGCCCGGGTCCTGGCCACCAGTCCGGGGGGCTCTGCATTTTAATTTAATTTTAAAAGAAGATTCTTAAACATTTTAAAAACCTTATTTACTTTATACACAACAACAGTTTAGTTATATATTATAGACTTCTAGAAAGAGACCTTCTAAAAACATTAAAATGTATTACTGGCACACAAAACCTTAAATGAGAGTGAATAAATGAAGACTTGGCACACCACTTCTGAAAGATTGCCGACCCCCGACATAATGGGTTAGAAAAAGGAGGGTGACATATTGTTCTCCTTATCCACTGAGGACAGGGGAAAGAGTATGGGCTTAAATTGCAGCAAGAGAGATTTAGGTTAGACCAGGGGTCGGCAACCTTTGGCACGTGGCTCGCCAGGGTAAGCACCCTGGCGGGCCGGGCAGGTTTGTTTACCTGCCGCGTCCACAGGTTCGGCCGATCGCGGCTCCCACTGGCCGCAGTTCGCCGTCCCAGGCCAATGGGGGCGGCGGGAAGTGGCACGGGCCGAGGGATGTGCTGGCCGCCGCTTCCCACTGCCCCCATTGGCCTGGGAGGGCGAACCACGGTCAGTGGGAGCTGCGATCGGCCGAACCTGCGGACGCAGCACGTAAACAAACCAGCCCGGCCCGCCAGGGGCTTACCCTGGCAAGCCACGTGCCAAAGGTTGCCGAGCCCTGGGTTATACATTAGGAAAATTTTCTAACTGTAAGGGTAGCTAAGCACAGAAACAAGTTACCTAGGGAGGTTGTGGAATTGCCATGACAGGAGGTTTTTAAGAACAGGTTAGACAAACACCTGTGAGGGATGGTCTAGATCAGTATTTCCCCAAACTTGGGACGCCGCTTGTGTAGGGAAAGCCCCTGGCAGGCCGGGCCGGTTTGTTTACCTGCCGCGTCTGCAGGTCCGGCCGATTGCAGCTCCCACTGGATGCGGTTCGCTGCTCCAGGCCAATGGGAGTTGCTGGAAGCGGCGCAGGCTGAGGGACGTACTGACCGCCACTTCCAGCAGCTCTCATTGGCCTGGAGCAGCAAACCACGTCCAGTGGGAGCTGTGATCGGCCGGACCTGCAGACGCGGCAGGTAAACAAACCGGCCCGGCCTGCCAGGGGCTTTCCCTACAGAAGCGGCGTCCCACGTTTGGGAAACACTGGTCTAGATAATACTTCATCCTGCCTCAGTGTAGGGGACTGCACTAGATGACCTACTGAGATTCCTTCTGGTCCTACATTTGTATTATTAAAACTGTCCGAGCCATACTAAACGAAACCCTCACCTGACACCAACCAGTTGGAAAAAAACAAGTTTCTTCGCTTGCTTGGGAAAAGTCGGCAACTGAGAATAGCACTTGGAGATATGACAGTTTGGGGGTTGACAATGTGAAGATCAAGGTGCAGGAATAAACAGAAATCTCCCAGGTCTTTCTTCTCAGACAGAACCCACGCTGTTCTGGGAAACCATTCCTCCACCTCCAGGACCCTCGCATTGGTGTCTTTCCAGGTTCAGCTCTCCCTCATCCTATCCAAAGTCTACATCAAATCACTGGGACAACTAGTCATAACATGGGCTGCAGGGTCAACGGTCCTTAGTTACATGATCACATACTGTTTTCCCCAAAGGATCCCTGCCTCATTCAGTGCACAGAATGGACAGTTCTCATTTAATGAGCAGCTATTTGATATTTTGTTTTCTCTTTGTTGTTCAGTGTGTGGCTCCAGATCTTATTTACTTCACACTTCTCAAATCCTACTCTGAGGCAGAACTATTCGTTTCTGCATCGGCTTTTCTATGGCCCTCCTCAGAATAATATCTGAGTGTTTCACAAACACTAAATTTAGTTTCACAACACTCTTGTGAGATGAGAATTATTATTGCCACTGTATAGATGGGGAGCTAAAGCACAGAGACATTAAGGTCAGAAGTATCCACTAATTTTGGATGCCCAAATTTGAGATTACTAGGGCCTGATTTACTTAGTTAGCATTATATAGCACTTTATATGTTCAGATCTCAGTTCCAACGGACTTCAATTGCAGCTGTGAATGTAAATCAGACCCCAAGGCCTTAAGTCAGGCACCCAGAAAATGACACACACAAAGTGACCACCTTTGAAAAGTTTGGTTTAACAGACTTGTCGAGCATCACATAGGAACTCTGTGGCAGAATCAGAGATAGAATCCAATTTCCTAGGACAGCGTTCAAATGCCTTCACCATGAGACTATCCTTTCTCTTCCTGCAACGCCCTGCCTCATTCACTACACACCTTCCAACTCCTGCCACCAATGAAGCTGGATCCTTCGGATAACAGCCTCCTTTACTACACAACCCTGATTCATCCCCAGACCAGCTGAATCCTGTACACTGAATGAGACAGGAGTTCTGTGAAGAAGAAATGTAAAGACAATCATGTAAAGATTATCATAATGCACACACAAGGGAGCTGAATTATTAATTCTGGCGCATCTTAACTTGTGAGTGCTTGACGCTTCAATCTTAACTTTCTTTAACATAGTTTTGTGTGTGTATGTATAATTTCCTAGGTTTTAAAAAAAAGCAAACTGAAAACAGATATTCCATCTGTTGGCACATGGATCATCATCAGGGTTGGAACCTTTAGATGTTAGATGCATTGCACAGACCTCTGCCACTTGAGCTAATGGAGTAATTTGCAGTAGGTTGTCATCCTCTATGTGGACAAGCAAAGGGAGGAGGGGGGAGATATAGGATACTCTGTTAGTGGATTTTACAGATATTTGCCGTCATCAGAAGTGTAGTGAGATTAAGGAATCTTGGATTGAACTGGGTGTGGTCTAGTGGGCATAGACTAACCATTTCCCCACAAGTCTGACCCCTTCTGTCCTATCCCCTGCAACTTGTCTCTTTCTCAGTCCGGTCTCTTCCCCATCCCTGGCTTCTCATACCAGGACCACTTACCTTGCCCAGCAAGTCCTGGCATCACCTCTCCAGACTCCTCCTCTTCCACTCCCAGACCCTGCTCCAGTCTTCCCCCCATCTTAACTCCCAGTTTCCCACCCTTAGCCTCCAGTCCCAGCCTACTTCGTCCCTCCATCCAGTACAGCTCCCGACCCCTCTCTATTTGAATCAGAAAACTTCATTCTCCATACTGCTTGGGCCCAAAGGGAACTGAAATTGTAGGGAACATCCAGCTCTGCCCCAGTCTGGACTGCACAGAATACTCCTGAGGGCATTCTGTGCCAAAAAAATAAAAATTATGCACCAAAAAAATAACATTATGCATACACTATTTTAAAATTCTGCAAATTTTATTTGCCAAATACATGTGAAGTCTCCAGCATGGCATTGGGGAGCACAGGCCATTGGCTGCACAGAGGGGGGAGATCACTGTGCAGTTCCCCCTCGGGACCTGGACTTAGCAGTGAGGCTGAACCCGACCCTGACACAGCGCAAGGACCAAGCCTGCAGGAGAAACACTCCAGGGCCCTTCCTCTCTGTGCACCAGGTGTGGGCAGGTAGGCTCAGCAAGGCAGGATCCAAGAGTGGAGGGGCTTAGTGTGGGGGAATCCAGGTGTGGGTTGAGAGGGTTGTGGGGGGGCAATCTGGCTGCAGGCAGCTCAGTGGAGGATCCGGGTGCGAGGGGGATCTGGATACACAGGGGCTTGTTGGGGGGTTCTGGGTGCAATGGAAATTGGACTCTGCAAGGGGTCCAGGTGAAGGTGGTTGGGACTCAGCAGGGAGGGTCTTGGTGGGGGGGATAAAACTTGGCAGGGGGGTCTGGGTGGGGGGACCAAGATGCTGGGGGAGTGGGGCTCAGTGGGATGGGGATCCAGGTGCAACTGGTTGGGGATTGGTGGGGTGCAGATCCGGGTGGCTCATCAGGGTGCTCCAGGTTCAGGGGGACTGGGGCTCATCAGGGGGATTCTGAGTGCGGGGGAGGAGTGAGGCTCGGCAGGAGGGTCTGGGTATTAGGGGGTCTGGATGCACGGGGGTTGGGAGGAGGGAGGAGCAGCTCCCTGTACAGGGATCCCTCTCCCTGCAGCTGAGGAGCGATAGATGCAAGAAGCTGGGGAGAGGGGAGTTTGCAGAGCTTCCTGCAGCTGGGGGAGAATCTAGGGGTGGGTCTGACTCTGCCCGGGATCCCGTGCAGGGGAAGAGGAAGGCCTGTCCTCCCCAGCCCAGCCGAGACCAACAGCTGAGCCCAGCACAGGGTAGGAGCCACCAACTGTCTTCCCCAGTCCCACCCTCCATCCCACAGTGATTTACCTCTGCCGGCTGCCCTGGGCACCCAAAACATATTGCTGGGGAGGGCCACATGACCGCTCTTGTGACTTCCCTTTGCTTCCCTGTCAGAAAGTCATTTTTTTCTGTGGGGAAGCAAAGAAATCTGCGGGGGACATAAATTCTGCACATGTGTAGAGGTGAAGAATTCCCCCACAGGTAATAGACTCTCCAGGGAATTTAGCTGTGAAGCTCTAGCAAGTCTCTGAGAAGGTGCGATCTGCAGTTTTTCAAAGGCTTATTCTTTGGCCAGATATGGCAAAAGGCACATTGTTGACACACAGGCCCCCTCAACCCTGCAAAATATCAAGGCACTGCTCCAAAGCACGGAGGTGCCAGAGATTCTAAAATAAAAAAATGCCATGGGCATTTAACATGGGCAATACAATATTTTCCCAAGCCTCATTCTCAGAAATGTGGGAATCATTTTGGTTGAAGTTTTCCAAGAAATTCAGCTTCAGGCAGACACCGGAATGGGAAATTTCAGCCCAACAGTTAAAGTTTGGCAAAGTTATAAGCAACTGAAAACAGGGAACACAGATGGGAAATGTTGGACAACCTTAATTATAGTCCATGCTACCAGCCGCACCTATAATACACAACCATACTAACAACCTAAACCTGTTTCTTGCCAGCAGGAATTAAACATCTTTGTTGCTTGAATATACTCATGGGAGACGTTCAACTACTATAGTGATGGGAAACAACATAAAAACCTGCATACATGGAATTGCAAAGTATTCTATTCCTACTATCGTGGAAGGATGATGGGTTAACTTGCCTATGCCAGAATTTGAATCCAAGGCCTCAGGGAGCCTAAGCATATGAAGCCAATGCTTAGACCACTAAGCTAATCCAGGCAGCATTCTTTCCTACACGTTTTTTTTTTTAAATGACCTCTTGGCACCTTAAATGTTTCGGTCCCAGTTACACTCACATACAAAACTGAGATAGATTAAAAATTAGATTAAGAACCAGCAGGATTAGCAGCACCAGATGTTCTAGCAACAAACAGCAAGCTTTGGATAACTGGTTCAGAGCTTAAATCAAGTTTTCCACCCAAAATGTTTATCTTCACAAACCCAGGGACTGATCTGTTTCTTTCTTCAGTTAATATTTGGAATTGTGAATATTAGTAAGTTAACATCAAGTTGCTTGGCTCAAATGGAAGTGTTGCTGAAAACTGCTTTGTGCTCTCCAGGCGCATGACAGCTTAACACTGGACAGAACAAATCAGTTACTAAAAGGCCAACAGGATTAGCATTTGTATTTGGTTACTGGACAAACACGTTTTATACCCTGAGGTTTAATAATATAATTACATTACAGTATCAGATACTAAACTAAGAAATATAAGTTTAATTAAGAAAAGAAGTGATCAACAGAACATTTCTTTCTGGCATGGAGCAGGGTTTTTTTTTTTTAGCGGGGAGAGGGAAGGAGTAGGGGTTTGCTGAAGTATCCTGGTCTATAAATTTAGAAAGCTATTATGTTTCTTGGTAAGAAAATTCAGTCCTAAAACAAAATCATGTACATTTGTTCTCCATCCCCAATTACAGCTCTTTTTCCACTGTTTGAGCTACTACTGAGTAAAAGGCATTTTGCCAGTATAACTTAAAAATAGAGGTTTAAATTGTCAAGTAGCTACGCTGCATACCATGTACTTCTCCTGCAGCTACTGTATCTAGGTAACAGGACAGCCTTTAGTTCTGAAAGCAATTGGTGAAAGGTTTCACTGGTCAAATTTCTTTTCCCTGATAATAGCATGTCTACCAATTATCATGCAGCTACTCCAGTAGTGACAGCAGTGTCTGGCTCTAGCTCAAGGATTAGTCATATATTTGCTTAAGTGGTGCACTCCAAAAGATGCTAGTCAGGAGGGTTGGAAGGCATAACATCAAAGGCTGTCAATTTAAAGATATACTAACATGGATTAGAAGTAATGACGACAGCTTCAAGTTGTTCAGTGTTCCCTCTAGCCCTATATGCCTCCCCTGTGCTGTGATTCTGACAATCTAAACAGACCTAGTACTTGGGTAGGGCATCTCTATGCAACAACAGGATGGTCACAAGAAGCTAGTACTAGCAGTTCTAGTCAAGTACCACTCTTCTTTGAGTTAATAATGAACCAATGCACCAGCATGGCATTAAGCAGCCTTGTGTTGTTAGAAGTTACCATCTCTTGGATGAGAACTAACATTGAAATCTTGATCGCTTTTTAAAAGTCAAATATACCATGTCACTTTTTGAAAGCATAGATGCACTAATGTCTACAACATAGCCAAATTCCAGCTTGGGTAACTACACTCTGCCTATGTATATTGTCTCTGTGGTTTCAATTAAATAATGAATTCATTGTAGAGCCAAGCTGTTGCTGTGCACACATACTGGTCACATTTAACCCCAGAAGTGGTTGAATTTCAATGGTGGGTGAAGCATGGTTTCTTTCCTCCCTTGGCACAATGGGAGCCTTCACCCTGAAATGTTGCAACAGCATCTCCTTGTACAGACAACACCATGCATGGCAGAGATGTATACAGTATTCCTATGTTGTACCTCAAAACTGGGAAAGAAGGGGGGAGAACAGCTGGTTAATGCCAGTAGGCAAAGGAAAAAAGCTAAATTTAACGTAACACAGATTCCTTTCCCTGAATTAGCACTGCTTTCAGAACAAAACCCATTAGTGAGAATTACTGTGACTGTCCCATCAGAGAGACAGAACATCCTGGTTAAGTCCCTGCTGCTGACCCATGACTGATTTGGAACTGGATCCAGAGGAAAAGCATCCCAGATTCATACCCAAAAGTCCTCCATTCATTGTGAAAGTCGTTAAATTGAAGCGTATTTAAGAAGAGTTTGCTGGGAGGATAGGAAAGTGGGACAAAGAGATGGACAGTTCCAATCTAGGTCAGTAGTGTGTGTTCAGTGGTCTATGTGAAATGGATTTGAGGTCTCAGGTCAGCTCCGGTGGAAAGCTGCCCAGTTAAATTTGTATTTGGCACGAACTAGCGTCCTTGTTGGCATTTTCTGCACAGAAGTAAAGGACCACAGAGACTGAACAACCCTCTCAGCTCCTAGAGGTGGTCTCTCCTTTACCATTTTCAAAAGTGCTCAGTGGTGGCTTAACTCTGAACTCACTGAAGTCAATGGTAAAATTCCCACTATCTTCAATGAGAGCAGGAGTTAGGCCAATACTGAGTGCGTGTCAAAATTCTACCATTGACCACTTCAGATAAAACTTCAGATAAGTCACATCCGAAAGACGGCCACATTTTTCTTTTAAGCCACCTCTCGTCTAATTTGGCTTTCAAGCCAAGAACCAATTCTGACTGAATTTTATTTAAGAGAAAGCAATGTTATTTGATTCTGTATTCCCTCAAAGTTAGGATCCTCTGCATTTGTAGTACATTTTAGTACAGATCTTAAGAAGAGACTGTAGAACTACTATATTATTGGTTTTGCAGTCAGGGGCTTTTCAAGTGAACATTTTTCAAATAATTGTCCAGGGGGAGCTCAGGGGAGGGGTCAGAGGGTTACCATATTAGAAACTGTAACAAGTGGCTAGAGGTTTACTGTAAATGTAAATGTAAACCTTACAGTATCCTGGCCAAATTCCAGATAAGCCACAACTTGCTATTTTAACTACTGTACTGACATCTCAAAGGTGATTCTAGCATCAGTAGTTTCCTGCAACGTATGCAGTCAGAGCGTAATTATTAACCAGTCTGAGGCAAAGGTTAAATGTTGGTAACTAATGTACATAAAAATAGCAGAAGTGGTGTTGAAACAAAGGGACTTCTCCATGTAACAACTTAAGAGAGCTATTCATGAAGTTAAACTTGATATAGAACAGTCATACCTAGATTGCTACAACCGTAGAGTTCTGCTACAATTTTAGCAACATTATGGCTCTGACTTCACCACAAAAAATAAGTGAGTTTTTACATCAAGACAACTAACTTGATGTAAAATCGTTATTCAGACAAGGAACAGATAGATTTTACCATGATGTAGCTAGCTGAGTTCAACCCAGTATCCCCACCCACCTGGGGTTTATCCCTGTTATATTGAGCTAAAAGCTACCTCTGCCTAGTCCCCCAAGGATTTTACATCAAGTTAGCTATCTCAATGTAAAGCCACACTTTTGGCAGCGAAGACATAGCCATAGTGAATGAAGAGTATGCCGAAGCAGAATTTTCCAAATAAGCCCTCTGAAGTCACACTCGAGAAACACAAGAGGAAGAATTTAGAAAGCAGCCATTCATCTTAAGCTCTTTTTGCCCTTCATATTACACTATCTGCAATGGATTGCACAATCTAGCATACCAAGAGAGACATAGTCTACTTGAGAGAATGGTTTTATTTCCTTCTGAAACTTTTGTACCCATTCTTTCTACAAGTAACTCCTGAGATTACTATAACTCAGTAGTCAGAGAATTTTCAAAGTGTCTATTTCCAGGCTGTGCACTGGGACAGGGTTTTGTACATAGTCAGTTTCTCTGTTTGTTGCTGGTGGACTCCCGCCCTCCCCAGGCTCTTCAAGAAGGTGTTTACCACCAACAGCTAAACCAGGGGTCGGCAACGTTCGGCACGCGGCTCGCCAGGGTAAGCACCCTGGCGGGCCGGGCCAGTTTTATTTACCTGCTGACGCGGCAGGTTCGGCTGATCGCGGCCCCCACTGGCGCGGTTCGCCGTCCCGGGCCAATGGGGACGGCGAGAAGCGGCGCGGGCAAGCGGTGTGCCGCAGCTTCTCGCCACCCCCATTGGTCCGGAACGGCGAACCGCGGCCAGTGGAGGCCGCGATCGGCCGAACCTGCCACGTCAGCAGGTAAATAAAACTGGCCCGGCCTGCCAGGGTGCTTACCCTGGTGAGCCGCGTGCCAAACATTGCCGACCCCTGAGCTAAACGGAACCTGAGCCAGCAGCAGGCAGTTGTGTGCAGAGAGAAAGGGAGAGGGGAGGAAAGTCTTATGATGTGAGCAAAAACCCTTCTACCAATCCTATTTTAAATTAAAAAGGAATTTTAAAAAACCTCAGGACCTGCCATTTAAAGGGTGCTCTGTCAGAAAAAAATATTTTTGAAGTTAGTTTCAAAAGATTCAAGTTGAGTGTCCCATTACACAGCAATGCAAATTTTTTTATTTTGTTGCAAATACAAATAAAATGGATCTGACCATGTAACAGTGAATTTGATTTAGCAGTCATAACATATCAGTATCTGAAGTAGTTTGCTAGTGTTCTGTTAAAAAATTTCATCACTGTAGAGTTTCTAGGTGACAATGCATGCCTTGCAAAGGGAAACTTGCCTGACACAGATGCATGCAGCATATCACAGCAAATAGCTAATAAATGAGCCTCAATTTAGCGTGTATTTCATACAAGGGGGTCAAAGGTTCTAATGCAGAATTTCAACAAGTAAAGCTCAAACATTCTGCTGGCCCAAAGTCTTCCTGGAAACAGAAGCCCCCCCTCACAAATAAACCAAGGTGTCTGAAGAAAATCTAATGGATTTCACATAGAGGAAAGTGAAAACCAAGCTTATAACAAACTGAACAGTAAGAATTTACCAGAGAAAATGCATTGAGATTAAGGATACTTTAAATTCTTCCCTCTGCAGTCTGAGGTGTTCTTAATTAATGAACCCATCTGGACTCAAACCCACATGGGAGTTTCCTAATTTGCAAATAATTATTTTGTTGAACTGTTACAAAAACACTTCATGAACTGCAAGGATTCTCCCACAAACATTCAAGTGCTCATCTCAGCTAACTGCTACAGTACTGGCAGGAATAAAGTTATTGGGCCAGTTCTTGCCATTTTAGTATAACTACTTTCTGCCTTTGCATCATCTGGTCTTAAAGCCAACATATCCAGCCCTAGGAGGCTCACTCCAGTGCAAGGAGAAGAGCTTCTGATGATATAAAACCAAGAATCTTATGCCATTCTTCTCCCCCACCGTATACTACTGCCTACATGGCTGGGAACAGTGCTTAATTTGTGCCAAGGCTTGCGAGGGCTGAACCCCAGCACTTCTAGACTTGGCAGTTCATAGCCCTGGCACCTCTGGGTTTGCCGCATCAATTATGAAAGGAAAAAATTGCTTGAGCCCCAGCACCTTTCATTACAAATTAAGCACTGGATGGGAAAGAGGGACATCACCAGGACACCACTACACTACACAAATTCTAATCTGTGTTGTGCGCCTTTCTTGGAAAGGTTTGCAGCCGGCTTAATGTAATGCCTAAGGGACCTGCTTTGCCCACAGTAGCCCTAGGAACAGGGTAAAACAAGCTTTACGCTCCTTCCCAGCGTCTAAAACTTGCATTGTGTTCCGCTCCTCCCACTGGGCAATTCTATATTGAAAAGCAACTTCCTTGTCCCTCAAATTACATCTGTAAACTTAACAAACTTGATAGAAATCCTGTACTTCAACTGCCAGCCCTGCTAACAACCTGGAAGCTGAAAATCAAGCTGGGTTCTTTGCATGCAACAACAAAAACCCAGCTAGACTATCCGATGCCAGGTTGAGAGGGAAAGACTAGCAGTTAGGGGAAACATTTCTCTTGCTAATTGAACAAATCTGATATGGTTGTAATTGACCCAAGGATATACAGACCCTGCCCCATACCCTTTTTTACAGGCAATTTTCAGAAGAGGCATGTATTTTATGAAAACTGATGCCACATTGTATCACTTACAATTGTTAACTTTCCTCATCCAAGTCTCTGGTCATTCATCTAAAAAGTGAAGCGCAACAGTCAACACAGAAGATGAAAGAAGAACCATCTGTTCCTGAAAACTGCTTATTCACAAATAGTTCCCATTCATCACAATGATTAATCACAACTGGAATGCTAAACTTGCTACTCTTGCTTCAGCTCTCACATCAAGTTCAAGTTCTCATCCTCACATCAAGGCCCTGCACTTGTCCACCTGGTCTCTATCGCCATGGATTCCCTCCTCCCTCTGCCTGAACTTCTCCCAAATTCTTCTGGTTTCTTTCTAGCACTCCCTTCCTATCCCTCCAACCATCCTCTCCATTCAAATCCCTCCTTTGAATTATTATGTAAACTCCACAATTCTAGCACTGAAGATTTTCAGAGACTGGACCTGATCATCTTGTGCATCATGCTAGTGCTCTGTAACCTGTGCAAGCTCCATGGGCAAAGGACTGTACACTGACAGCACTCAGCTAATGAGCATTTTGCAATGGTCACTCAATATTTTGCATCATACAGCAGAATGTTGAAGTTGCCATGAGGCGGAGGGGACCTTGTTAAGTCTTTCTTCTTATCATCTTAAGTACAATCCCCCATGTAATGCCCAATGAAGAGCTTTAGTTCAACTATGTATCAGATATGCGTTGGATACCTGTAAGCTGCTTCAGGGACTCAGCAGTTTGGTTTTAACTGATCCCACAGGTTTGGGGGAAAGATTTTTCCCATGGAGTAGCAGGATATTTTTCCAAAATGCATATAACACATATATATACTATAAGTCTAGATCGTCCATCCTTTCTTACTCAGAATATCCTAAAGATAAAATCAGCAGTCAATATATTCAAGAAGTTAATGTAAAGGGGCCACAGATACAGTTCTCACAAGTGAGTACAGTGTGTATCTGCCACACTAAAGAGATTCTGTCAAACATATGGGGCCTAATCTTGCAAGCTGATGAGTGCCTTCAAGATCTCTGAATAGGGACTGGAGTGGCTGGCTCATTACAGAAGCAGCTTTTCCTCTCCTGGAATTGACACCTCCTCATCTATTATTGGGAGTGGACTCCATCCACCCTGATTGAATTGGCCCTGTCAACACTGGTTCTCCACTTGCGAAGTAACTCCCTTCTCTCCATGTGTCAGTATATAATGCCTGCATCTGTAACTTTCACTCTATGCCTCTGAAGAAGTGAGGTTTTTACCCACTTAAAATGCCCAAATAAATCTGTTAGTCTTTAAGGTGCCACCAGACTCCTTGTTGTTTTTTTTCAAGATCTCTGGACTCAACAGCAGTTAAGGTTACTCGCAAGAGTTACTCAATGTCCAGAAAGAAAAAAAATGGCAGTTTTTCTGTGGCTGAGAGGCCAAACAACGCTGAGTATGGGCATTGGTATGTTAATTTAAACTGGCTCAAGAATCACTTCCTTCATGGCCTATCTCCCAAACACTGCCTTGAAACTGATTCATCTTTACCTGTGGAGGAAGTGCTGGTTACTCATTAAATGCATCACTGGCAAACAATGTTATTTAACCACCCATTTATTAGTGTTTGCATAGTTCCGAGATAGGTACATTCTTTGCGGGGTGTAACTAAAGACTTTACAGACTAATTTTCTGCTGAGCCTCTTAAAACGAACTTGGGAAAGGGTTTAAGGTGAAAATTACCATAACCTCACTTCCCCGCTTTCCTGTGGCAATCTAAAACAAAATTTAAAACAAAAGAAATTAAAGCAAGCTAGACTCCACAAGGCAGGTGCCATCAACATCTCCTTTAAACTACTGTATACCTAAGCAAGGAAGTCATTAAAAGAATCTTAGAACTGAAATGGACTTAGCTGGGGGGGGGGGGGAGGAGGGAAAGGGGGACGGGAGAGAGACTTTTTTCCTTTTGTCTACTCAGTCTTTTAAAGTCCATTTACTCAAACAGTGTCAAAGTTTGGCCACAAAGTTTGCTGACAGCTGACCCATATTTTTTGTTGTAGTTGTAACATTTTTCCCCATATAGTTTATTCATGACATGTATACCCTTGGTTCTCTGAAGTCCCACATAACATTACTAATTGTGTTTTACTTGAGCACACAAGTAACGAGCTACTGTAAACTTAGCCTAGCACTTAAAGACACACCATGGTAACATGGAGTGCCGAGGGGTGCACTTTTATATTTTAAAAAAACAAAAACAAAAATACCCATTTGTGCCTACTCCACACTGATCTAAATGCTACCAGTAGTATGCACACATCATACTTTGCAAGCCAGCCTCTTTGAGGCAGGCAATGAGCAGGTAGAAAAGTATCCAGAGAGATCACGTACCTCTGATAAGGAGAAAGGGACAGGCTAAAACCATTCCCTCTCAAATATCTCATGGCACTTAATCTACTATATGGCACTGAAGGCAGAAGACGACCTTGAGTTCCTAAACACGGATGTGGGCACACTTCATGACCACTTCGGGGATGTCTACACTGCACCTGGAAGTGAGCACCCATCCTGAGTAGACAGACACACACTTACTCTGCTCGAGCTAGTATGCTAAAAATAGCAGTATGGACATTGTGCCACGAGCAGCAGCACTGGCTAGCCGCTCTAGCAGAAGCCCACCTGACCCATTGGGTTTGTACTTGGGCAGCTGGCTCATGCCATCACCCATGCCACAATGTCCACACTGCTATTTTTACCATGCCAACTTGAGAAGACCATGCGCCCAGCCTCCATTTTAGAGTTCTTTATATCCAGTATATCTATAATTAGATCAGAACTACACCCTTTTATGATGAGAGGGTAAACAAAAAACTGGTATGTCCAGTTTGGACAGCTGAATTTTAAGACTGTCTATACCCAAGACAACTAAAAAACAAATATCAAATCTTATTTGTTGTTCGTATCGCCAAGAGTAGCTAAAAACAAAGCTAATTTAAAACTATTCTTGGCAATGAAATATATATCAATGATGGAAATTTATCTTTCAAGTCTGCTTTGATCTTACAGTCCTGACATCAGTGACTATCTTTGCTAAATGTTACAGTTTTTCTAAAGACAAAGAAAACAATCTACATAACATAACTTTGTGCATCAGATTTTGGTGTCATTAAAAATGTTTACCAGAATACCAGTGGCAGCTATCTACTTGACTGTGGCATGCTAATCATTTGAATTAACGTATGTTCATTGTGCAGTTAGCTGTATAATACATTGCTGCACAAGGGAACATTACCCTATTTTGCAGTCATATTTTTGATCAAATTTGTGTTCCATGTGATTCTAATTGCACTGTTCACCAGGATATGCGTACATTACATAACCGCTTGCAGCCCTCACACCATAATCTCTTTAAAAGGGCCAAAAATAGGAAATACCACCCAGTAAAATCCAAGAGTCACACTGAGAATGCTTGGGAAAAATTCCAAATCCAAACAAATTTATGAAGACTCCAGTTTATGAAGTCAGACTCCAAGGAAGTATGTGCAGAGCAGGTAGATGCCAAAAGAGCCAGCAAAAAAAAGTTTTTCAACTTTTGCAACCAATATTAAGGAATGAAGGAACATCATCCTAATATGGAATCTTTTTCTGAGTCTCTCTCTTCCTATACTATTTTGAAACGCCACAATATCTGCAGCTTAAATGGATCTAGAACTAAACTTGCCTATCAGGTGAAACAGCAAAAATGAGGAAGTAGTGTAAAGTAAATGCATTCTTTTATTATACTGAATATATTTACATCGGTAGCGAACAAAATCTGTGATAGCTACTTCCCATTATTAACTGGTCAATTTTTCTTACATTATGCACATCTAATTAAGTCTAGGATACAAATGGGAGTTGCTGGAAGCAGCGCAGTCCGAGGGACGTACTGGCCGCCGCTTCCAGCGGCTCCCATTGGCCTGGAGCAGCGAACCGTGGCCAGTGGGAGCCACGATCGGCCGGACCTGCGGATGGGGCAAGTCAACAAACCAGCCCAGCCCACCAGGGGCTTTCCCTACACAAGCGGCGTCCCAAGTTTGGGAAACACTGTTCTAAAAGAAAAACAACAAGGAGTCCAGTGGCACCTTAAAGACTAACAGAAAGAACTTCAAAGGACTATGCTAATTAAACAAACCTCAAGTCAGTTGTTCAAATATTCAACTCAACTGAATGATCTGATCTGAATTCTCTGAAACAAGATTTTATGCTAGAGGGCTGTTCAAGCAAGATTATGTCAAAGAAAATTAAAGTGGCAGTTTAAGTATGCTGATAAAATGGTAAATGCTATTTTTGTCTCTGAAAAAAATATACTAATTAACATGGGCTATATCTTTCTACTCAGACAGTCACCACTCTGTTTTAGAAAAGTGCTAGGCCCTCCTCAGGTGATTAGTTACCCTCCCTGCAATAATTCAGGCAGTTATGAGCTCTGGCTTTAATGAAAATTATTTGCAATTAATTTTTTTTAAGCCAAGTTTTGCAAAGAAATTGCACTGGGTGGGAATGGGGGTGGGAAGAGAACACCAACAAAACAGCTCTCTCTTTTCCTTTTCTCCCCCCTTCCACTCCCCCCCCCCCCACACCCCTCCCGCAACCCTCCTTAATGTAGCTTGCATAAAGTGACAGTTCAGAATAGAAGAGATCTTTAAAATCCCCATGGTTTGGGAAAAAATGTTCCTGGATTGATATATCATGAATCCTAAATGAATGGAAAATAATCTCCTACCAGAAACTCTTGGATTCTATTGTGTAATATCGAAGTCTGACTCCTTCAGTACTGGTGAATCAATGGAGGGAACTAGCAGATCGCTACTGACTATGAAGTATAAATCAAAGTTGAACTGTTCTGATGCTCTGTTATAGGTTGAGAGGACATACCTAAATAAATTACTCCATAAATCTTTTGATATTGGTCTTTCAAGGATTCAGACATAACCAGCTATAACCTCTTCAACCATTTGATAGCAGACTGAGGAGTTTCACTTTGATACTATATTTCGGAGTCAAAGAGTTAGGGAAGTGATGCCGTCTTTCATTCATATAGGATTTTTTAAATCACTTCACAAATCTTTCCTGGAGAGTTTAGGGAATGCGTACATTGATTTTATCACTCCTACATATCTGAAGCACATCAGCACACCAGCGTAAGCTAAAAAATATGAAGAGTGGGGGGAGGGGCTCCGATTTATCCATCACTCACTCCCATCAACACCAATCAATAACTGCACACAGCCCAGGAGATCAGTTTACGATTTTATCTAATTTATTTTCTATTGAGTGAAACTGAATGTAGAATTTAACTCAGGGATTTAACAAAGACATTTAATTAAATATCATGATGACAGTAAGAGAATACTATACCCATTACCACAGTCTTCCAAGCATTACACAATCTGCAATTGACTCAAGTATAGGCAACACAGAAGTAGGGAAAATATCAAAGAATAATGATGGGAAAAATGTTTGTGGTCATGCTCGAGAGTTTAAACATAATACCCAAACTGGATGATTGGGAATATGTATCCCATTCATAAGGCTAACAGAATTCACCTTAATATAGGATTGTTGAAATGTTTTTAATATCTCACAAGTAGTTCGGGGGTGGGAGGGGGGGAGTCAAGCTATAGGAATCCTACATATCAGCCACCCTCTCAGTCAATCAAATATTAGGATAAAAGTTAATTAAATCACCACAAATAGCGAAGAGCACTAAACCCAATTAGAACTGGACATAAAAGACACAGGGTCTGAAACACTTTATATTATGTCCAGTTCTATTTGTAGAACAAATTAGAGCAAAACAGACTGACCAAACTGAAACAAAGAATCTAACTCACAGAAAGTGTCACCTAGACCTATAAATCCAAGAATTATCAAAATAAAATGTTTAGGTGCTTGATGGGGGTGTGTTAATTAACTGGAAGCAGATTTATCTCAGCCTGAACTCCTCAGTTCATGAGCACACAGTAATTATAAAGGCTCTAGCAAGTTTGTTAAAGTTTGTTAAAGTGCTGAATCAGCTTTTGACAGAAATAGTCTTTTCTTCATATCAGCTTATTCAATTAGTTCAAACCAATGACTGGTTTATTCAAAGTTAACAAACCAGTTGGGAGTAGAAAAAGACTTGTTTTTCTTCTCCAATCTATAAATAAAAACTAGGTGTGAGAGGATGAGATCTACTAGTTCTAAAACCTTGAAGGACAATAGCGACCAGAAAAAAAACCTCTTCAATTCACTTAGTACAGATAATACTTTGTTTAATAAATCAGTTAATTTAAAATGCAAAATATGTTTTGATGTACTTTTTGATAAACTTTTGAATGTATCCAGCACATTTGAAGTAGTTTTATTCAATAAATAATTTTAAAATGCCATTTTTGTGCACTGTTTGTTGAATTCAAATTTCCAAAACAAACTTGACACAAATCACAAGTAAAAAAAAAAAAAAATCAGTCATCTAGTAAGAAATGCACCGTTCACCATTTTTTAAACATAAAAATGTAAAAATTAAGAATCTATAAAAAAATTTAAGCTATATACACCTCTACTCTGAGAATGTGACCCGATATAACACGAATTTGGATACAACGCAGTAAAGCAGCGCTCCGGGGGGGCGGGGCTGTGTGCTCCGGCAGATCAAAGCAAGTTCGATATAACAGGGTTTCACCTATAACGCGGTAAGATTTTTTGGCTCCCGAGGACAGCATTATATCGGGGTAGAGGTGTAGCTGCTTAAATAAATGTGCATCAATATAGCGTATGCTGATTAGCAAAAAGAAGCACCAAGTTAAGTGTAAAGGCTATATTTAGTTGCAAATCAACATGTTTTAATGGTTACCAACCATTGAAAAAATCAGCCTCTCTTTAGGAAAATACCTAAAAAGTACAAATGGCAAAACAAGATTAAAACTGATTATTAAAATCAAGGATCCCTGCCTGCTTATTTCAATCATGATTAAAAATCAGTGATTTAAATTTCTTACATTTAAACCAATCCACCCTGAAGCAAACTAATTGGAAATACTGATCAATTTTTCTCCATTTATAAGCTTAAAAACAGCAGCCCCCATGCTTCAGCCTATGCAGATGTTTAAAAATAAATTAATCCATTAAAATGAGTTTATAATAGAAATCCTTTCAGAACTTTAATTGTAACAATGGCTAGAGGTGCTTAGCCACTGACTTCCAAAATTTCAGTGCTTTGACTTTCTTGAAAACTTCAGCAACAAACATGTACTGCTTAATATTATTATTTTAATTTAAATTATTTTAATAGTCTTAACATTATAATCTAACGTAGGTTGTCGTAATTTCTAATTTAATTTTAAATAGATTTATTTTTAAAACCCTGTATTTAATTTAAATAAAAAAATCCAATTTGTAATTTTTATCCATCATACACCGGACCCTCGCTAGAACGCGCGTCTATATAGCGCAAATTCGCATATAACACAACCGTGGCCATGGACCCAAATTTAATTACTTTAATTGCAATTCGTTTTAACACGGTCCCCACGTTAATGCAGCACAGTGCATGGATCCCAAATCCCGCGTTCTAGCAAGGGTCCGGTGTATTTTGCTTACCTCCAGCTCAGAGATTAGATGTTTTTATATTTTAAAAAATGACAAATTAATATATCTTCTAGTTCAGTGGTTCTCAAACTTTAGCAAACCGAGGCCCACCCTTTTGATTAAAAAAAGTGGGGACCCCCTGTCCCACCCCTTCGCCGAAGCCCCGCCCCTGCCCTGACCGTTCTCCAAAACCCCTCTTCCCACTCACTCCATCCATCCTCCCTCTGTCACTCGCTCTCCCCCACCCTCACTCACTTTCACTGGGCTGAGGAAGGGGGTTGGGGTTTGCGGGGGGACGGTGAGGGCTATGGCTGGGGATATAGGCTCTGGGGTGGGGCCAGGGATAAGGGGTGTGGGCTCCAGGAGGGAGTTTGGGTGCATGAGGGGGCTCAGGGCTAGGGCAGGGATTGGGGTATGGGAGGGGGGTGAGAGTCCCGGCTGAAGGTTCAGGCTCTGGGCTGGGGAAGGTGGTTGGAGTACTGGAGGGGGCTCCGGGCTGGGGTAAGGGTGACTGAGGGGGCTGAGGGCTCTGGCTGGGAGTGCAGGCTCTGGGATGGGGCCAGGGATGAGGGGATTCGGATACAGAAAGGGGCTCCAGGCTGGGGCAGGGGAGGGGTGAGGACTCCAGCGGGGGGGGGGGGGGGGGGGGGAAATGTTCTCTGGGGTGGGGCCGGGGATGTGGGGTTTGGGGTGCAGAAACAGGCTCAGGGCGGAGGGGGTGTGGGCTCCGGGAGAGAGCTTGGGTGTGGGAGGGGACTCTGGGCTGGGGCAGAGGGCTGGGGTGTGGAAGTGGATTTGGGGTCTCAGCGGCGCTTACAGCAGCTCACAGGAAGTAGCTGCCAGGTCCCTGCAGCCCCATGGCGCATGGGCAGCCAGTGAGGCTCCGCATGCTGCGCTCGTGCCCACAGGTGCCACCCGTGCGGGTTCCATTGGTCGCGGATCCCGGCCAATGGGAGCTGCAGAGCTAGCACTCAGGCGTGGGCAGCATGTGGAGCCGCCCTGGCCATCCATGCTCCTAGAGTCTGCAGGACCTGGCAGACGCTTCCAGGAGCCATGCAGAACCAAGGCAGGTAGGGAACACTGGGAGGGAGGGGGAGAAGTTGATCAGTGGGGCCTGCGGACCCCCGGGATACCCTCACAGACCCCGAGAGTCACAGAACCCAGTTTGAGAAACACTGTTCTAGTTCATATACAGAGTAAAGAATTAATAAAAGTTGGAGGTGCTTATGTAGCCCGATCTATAGATTACTTAAGAATTCCCAGTTATTTTGAGAATTGACAGGTTTGTGTTCCAAGATCAGGTCCATTAATATTCAAATTATTATATAGTTGGGAACCCCGATGTGCACAGTTGCACACTCACTATAGGAACTCCGGTATATTTACAAATAGCGGCTAGTGAACATATATTAAAACTACTTTTCATATGGTTTATTTTCCATCCATTGCCTATTACAGACAAAATATTAAAATACAATTTGTTAATATAAATGTGTTGTATACACGTTCAACAGCTCAATGAGCATGGTACAAATACACAGGGGTAAAGAGAACCGTTCCCGCACATTCCAATTAAGAATTAATGCCAGTCTTGCCTGACTACTGATGGTAATATTAAATACATATTGATAAAATCAGTACACCTCTACCCCGATATAACGCTGTCCTCAGGAGCCAAAAAATCTTACCAGGTTATAGGTGAAACCGCGTTATATTGAACTTGCATTGATCCGCCGGAGTGCGCAGCCTCCCCACCCCCGCCCCGAGCGCTACTTGACCACGTTATAGCCGAAATCGTATTATATTGGGTCACGTTATATCGGGGTAGAGGTGTATTAACTTTACTAAAATTAGTAGTACTTTACAGGGGAACTGTGAAACTAAGATTGAGTAAATTCAGAAAAGTACTAAACATTCCCCTCTTGCAGTCACGCAGAGGCCTGGGTTATTAAACAAAAATGTTTGGTTTTATTATCAAAATCATCGTTGGGTTCCATGTCTATCCTTCAGGCTAATTAGAGACATCCTGAATACTTCTTTCTTGGATGTCACCAACACTGGCAGTCACAGGCAACAAATGACTCTTCCAGATCTGTAACATTTCAAGCTGAAGATTCTAAGGGTGTCTTCGGTGAACTCAGAAGAACTTATAGGGACACCTAAATGCTTCCTGTGGCCTTGTTAGCAAGAGGCACTTTTCCACGTATTTCAGGACATGACTTAATTTAGCATTGCACTTCATTATAATATGTCTAAGTATTGTGAATTAAAGGTGGAAATCAAAGCATACACAGATTCCATTGGAGCAGTTTTACTGACACAAAACCAGCTCCAAATGAGTCTTAAATATTACTGTAATGGTATAGTATTCAAGTATAACACATGTATTTTAACATATTATGGGTCAGGCTTGCATTTTTATAATGAAAGCACTTACAGAAATTGTGTCTCAGTTGTAATGCTGCCCGAAATTCTGAATAGTGGCTGTGAAACTGAGCAGAAACTTGTTAATTTTAATATGCTACTTAGAAAATATATGAGGAAATGTCTGCAGACTCAGGAAGACAATTTTGTGCTGGTTCAGATTTAAAAGATTTTCTTTACAACTAGGAAGCCAGAGATTTTTTAAAAAGATAAAAGCTTACATTCTGTAGCAACTGATCCCTTAGCTGGCATCATCAATACATACATTTACTAGGGAAAACTTCCTCCTCACCAGCAGTGAGTCAATGTAAACACAAGTACACATATTTAAGCATACATATCTCTGTCAGAATAAGGTAAATCTCCATGGCCAGAATCAACACGTGTCAATAAGGCACCAACTTCATTGATTATAACATTTATTTTGACTCCTGAGCGCCGTGACAATTATAAAGTCTAAATCTGTTAATGTAATGTTAAGAATTGGAACATACAAACACACAACAAGGAGCATCCTCCTTCACTGAACAAGTATCACCTTGTCTGCCTTAGGAAATAAAGAAAGCAGCACTTTTACCTGTGGGTAAAATAAAGCCACAAAACAGGTTTAGATCAGTCTTGTAAAATTCTATTCACTTGAAGCAAATCATTTTTAAGTGGCAAGTAAAATATTTAGTCTTGCAATCTAGAAGAATGGACAAAGAGAATGCGTTCCTAGATTGGTAAGTTTTCATGGCAATTTTTCAAGTTTGATTTAGACAATATTAAAGGTGGGGCTAGAGAGGGGAAAACAAATCAGTCACTTTAACACTTGGCTCTTATATAGCACTTCTCCTCCCTTAGATCTTATCCACCATGTGCCTAAGTATTACCACACATTTGATCCTTTCTTTCATTACACTAGGCAACATCACATGCCCTAGGTAGTTCTTTACAAATTAACTAACTCAATTTTTCAAGCATTTTCAGTGTTCTCAAGAGTTGTCCGAGAGCCCTGGAAACTCAACTCAGTTAACCCACCAAACAACAGGTACAATACATACAGCAAAAGAGTAAGCTTTCCTACACCTACTTTCCCACCCAACAACATGCTTCAAACTTGACCCAGACAGGTCACTGCCAGAGGCAAGGAGATAGTTTGGACTCCATGTCTATTTAATCCCTGGATGCTCCATCTACAAACAGGGAGATTCAATTAGTTTCTGGTGATGGTTTGTGAGGTGGTCACCTACCCCCAGGAAATCAGCTGAAATCACCTACTCATTTCACATTGGCCAGGTTTCTCTGGGAGGATGCAAGACCTCAGGCTGCCAGGCAGGGAATTCAGCTCTGAGTTGTCCTCTCCTCTCTTGCCCTACTGCTAAAGAGGAAGGCCTATGTTATAGAGTTTACATGGAACATGGGGACTCCCAACGTCTAATTCCCATCAGATGGTTACTGTTTTTTTGGTCATCACTAACCTGATCTACATTCAAACTTGTTACCCAAACTTTGTCTATATGTGGAATTAGCCCCAATTCAGCCACTGCTGGCCAACAAATGTTGTAAGTGCACCAGTGCAAACCCCAATCATAGACAAAGTTGTGATTTGCAGCCACTGCGCTCAACCTGGTGTCAAGCTGGGATAAGCTCAACCAGTGCACATTACAGCTTCCTTTATCAGTGGAGGTAGGCAGTGGTGTGGCTACATCGGTTGTTGGCTACTGATGACTGAATCCCACATATAGAGAAGACCCAATAAGCAAAATCTCATTACCAATCCAAGCCATGCAGTTCCTCATGTGACTGTTGCTGGTGCCCCTGAAGGGCCACAAAAAAAACCCAAAAGCCAGGTTAAGAAGTGTATACAGACTTCTTCCTCCCACCCTTTAGCAGGTTAAGTATACAGATGTTGAGTTTAACAGGGTGAGAGCTGTATGCAGAAATACTCATATTCCTTAGCAGGCCAAGAGCCATGCTCTGGTACCTTGTCCCCAACACCAATTTACCTTGTCCTGAGGGCCTGCCAGGCTGCGTCTATGTCTGCATACAGGTTTTTCTCAGAGGGCTTGCCTGAGCTCACCCCGTAGCCAGAGTAGTCGTAGGAGAAGACGTTGCAGTTGATGCGAGAGCCAAGGCCAATGTAGAAGCTGCACATCTGGCCCAGATCCACGGCATTGCCATGCGAGAAGAGCAGCGTATACCGGCTGGCAGGGGCACAGCGCACAAACATGCACCCCAGCCTGTTATCCCGAGATGTGCGAGAAAAGAAAACCTCTACGGCATCCAACTCCCGCTGCGAATACTGCCAGTCCGCCCGCTCACTCAAGTGCAGGCTGCAGCTGCCCGTTCCTGGTGGGGTCCCAGACCCTGCTGCTGCAGCCCCAGCCTCCTGTTGCTGTTGCTCAGGCTGCAGCACCGTATACGTGGGCTCCGGGGGCAAGAAAGCCAACTTGGCAGCAATGCGGCTAGGGCAAGGTGGGCAGCAGAACAGCCAGCACAGCTCGCCCAGAGAGAAACCGTTCATTCTGGGGCCTTGTTCTGGCATCAGCGACGCTGGAGAAAAATTTACCCACACTGGGGGGAAAAAATTCAGAGTCCACCCACAGCAACCCACTCTCAGCCTTGCGAGAGCAACCCCCCCAAAATGCAAAATGCAACTGTCCCACCAAAACTGTAAGCCACCAAAACCAATCCAGCCCTCCAACTCTAAGAAATCCACCTAGTGTGTGGGGGAGGGAATGCAAAATATAAATCAAGGGCAACCCTCCTTCAAAATCTACTACAATAAATCCAACCCCCCCCCAAATGGGCTGAAATCACCTAGTCATTTCACACAGCCCAGGTTGCTCTGGAGCGCCTAAAAAAAAAAATAATCAAGCCCCCCAAATCTACATCTGACTCAGTGCAGCGCTCCAAAACCAGAAATTAAAAGCTAATTCCCCTCAAATAAGATCTGCCCCCCCCCGAAACCACTAAATGAAAGATCCCCCCCTCAAAAAAAACCCCCACCAAACGCAACTCCTCACAATAACCCCAAGCCCAACGCACCACCCCAGCTCTGCACCCAGTGCCTGGCCCAATCCTGCAGCCCCTCAGTGGAGCCCAACCCCAAACACCGACCAACTGCAACCGGTCCCCAGAGCCCGGCAGCGCCACACACAGCCCCGAGCGGATCGACCCCCCCCCCCCCAGGCAGACCCTCGCTGAAGGGCGTCCGGCCGCGGAGCGGGCTCAGCCTCGGCTCCCCCCGGGCAGGGCCATGCCGGCTGCGGCGCGGAGACAGTAGCAGGCAGCGGCCATGTCCCGGCTCCCCTCACCGCTTCCGGGTTAGGCAGGGGCGCCCGGCCCGCCCCGGTACCTGCGGAGCGGCGCACACCAGCTGGGCACAGCGCCCGGCCCGGCCGCCCACAAGCCCCGCCGCGCGGCTCGCTGCTGCCCCCTAACCCAGCGCGAGGGCACAGACGGGGAGGGGGCGCAGGAGCCGCAGCGCTAGAGAGAACCCGGACCCTCCGCGTGGGGAGTGTCGGACCCGCCTCCTGGCCCTTTAAGAGAACCCCACGAGAGCCTCCGTCACGTGCGAGGGCCCCCCTCGCTCGCGCCCCTGGCCCATCTCCTCTACGCATGCGCTGCAAGGCTCGTGTGCTTTTCCCCCTGGCTGGAGAATAGGTGCTTCGGGCAGCAGCTGTGTCCTAGTTGGCGGGGGGGGGAGGGACTTCCCTCTCTCTCCCCCCACCCCACGTGGGATTCTTCGTGGAGAGGGGCTGACTTGCTTCCCCCAGCTCCTGCTGCCCCTGCTCAGGGCTCTTGCCTGGTCTGCTTGTACAGTTTGCTTTGCCCCATCCCCCTAAATGAAGCTGTGGCCTCTGGACTCTCCCCAGGGCCCACAAGCCCAGTAATAAATACATGCATCTGTGCTGGAACTGGGATTGCTGCTGCACCCCCGTGCTTGAAGTGGTTTCTAGTATATACTGGGTTTACAGTTTGGTTCAATAGTTCTCAGCACCCCCACTATAAAAATTGTTCCAGCACCCCTGAATACATGCCATTAAGGGTGAGACACTGAAACTCTTATACCTAAAAATAAAATAGTGTAGGTCACAGGCCCTTATATCATCCCTAAAAGCTCCCCGCAAACATGCATGTGCTCAACTTTTAAGTACAGGAGCCATCTGGCAGAAGTCAATGGTGTACACCTCCCAACCCTTCAAGTGGCTAACTGGGCTGCAGACACCAATCTATGGAGAGGTGGATGGGCCAAACCTCTGGGCCACTCTGAATACCAGAAATGTTCTGCTTCAACCTGGATGGGGGTTTGTGGGTCAAAGCAGGACAGTATTGCAAAATCTGGGACTGTTACTGTTGGGAAGTCTGCAGTATTGGTTTTTTTGTTTTGTTTTGTTTCCATTACGAAATGTAATAAAAACATGTATTCAAAGGTGTCATTGACATGTGATGTTCTCTTGCCTTTAGAATGAAAGAACCACAAAAGATAATTACCAAATAATCTTTACTGTAATCTTGCAGACAATGAGAGATTCAAGCAGCATATGAGTCCAGGCGCTGGCTTCATCACAGGAGCCCAGGCTCCAGACTCAGGACAGCTTTTAAATGATGTATAACAAGCAACTCCTGCTCTGAAGAATGTATATAGCTGGTACTGTATGGGTTTAGCAAATGCAGAATAACTGAATGAACCTATCCTGTGCAGTTCCTTGAAGTCTATAAGCAGCATCTCATAACACAAAGCCCTATAAAAAAAAAACAATACAGATATTCTTGTGCAGAGATGGTATGGTGGGCTCATCATACCCTGATAAGTAATCTGGCTGCTCAGTTCTGAATAAGGTGAAATCTGTCCAGCAATGCCTTTTTGTGTCACATCTAGAGTGACACCAAAACTGGGATAAGAGTTGGAAGTTTGGATTCCAACTTAGCTGTAAGCATGCTACATGGGATAAGTCAGTGTAAAATTTCTTGGACCACGTCATATCACTAAAACATCTAAAAGGAGCTATGACATGCAAGGGACCAGGCAGCAAAGGCTGAGCACTTACATCATAAATAAATTACTAGTGCAAACAGAAGAAAATTAAAGAGACAACATTTCCCATATGCAGTGTTGTAGCTGTGTTGATTCCAGGATATTAGAGAGACAAGGTGAGTGAAGTAATGTCTTTTATTGGACCAAATTCTGTTGGTGCTTGTCTCTCTCGCCAACAGAAGTTGGTCCAGTAAAAGATATTACCTCACCGACCTTCTCTAACATTTCCCATACTCCACCCTGAGTCCTTCCTTAGGTCATATTTATAAGAGTGAGAGTCAAGTATCCTCTTCTAAATGGGAAGTGTCATGTAATTTGCTCCTCCATTGAACTTGTCTGTGCACATGTAATTAATTAGTAGCTCTTCATTGTTCTTGTAAATTCTCTACCATTTAGGATAAGCCCACTCTATCTCTTGTACCAAAAAAAGTAGTTCCTACACTGTGGGTGTCTCCTAGAGAAAAACAACAATTGCATAGGGCTGGGCGAGTGAAGAGAATAGCAAAAAGGAAATCATCTTGAAAAGGGAAGGGTAGAGAATAAGGAGCAGAAAGTAGTTCTGAAGGCAAACAGTAATACTGTACTGCTGATATCACATCAAGGTGTATGCACAGGATAAAGTTAATATAACATTCAATGAAATAAAATGATTGGGACTTAAACTGATCACTCACTTGGCGAATATCCAATATTACTGAGTTTCGAAAAGAGACATGTAGCTTCTCTTGCGTGCAAGTACAATCGTGGTGTGAAAACCAAGGGACACCCTTATCCACACCTTTGTGCACCTGCTCACATGAGGCAGCCAAAATGTGGCTATGACCCTAATCTTCCCAGCATAGCAGTCAATGCTGAGAGGGTTGTGCAGCACCCTACATAGCTGAGGCGCGCACACACACACACCCCCTACACAGCTGAGGACACACACCCTATACAGCTGAGGCAGACACACACAGGCACACATACACCCCTACCTGATCCTGGGGCCAATAGAGACTTGGTTTAGCCTCCAGCACAACTTAGAGCAATCCCAAAACTGCTCTAGGTTATGCCAGGCTGCAACAGCCTCCAAAGGACCAGTCTAGCAGCTTGGGATTGCCAGAATACAATGGTGCTGTGGCCATGCTCCCTCACCCCAAGCTATGCCTACACCCTTTGTTAAGAGCCAACATAAAGAGTTGCACAGAGAAAACCATTTGCAGTGCCCAAGGAAAAGTTTTATTGGTCCTACAAAATCCAGAAACTACACTACGTATTCATGAGCACCATCTACCGGCACCTTATCCGTTAACTATTTCCAGATACACAGATATAGAGCTCTCTTGTAAAAACCCCTACACTGACTCTACATCACCTGGGGATTCCCCTGCTGGGATTGTTAAAGCTGCTTCATGACACCAGAGCTCAGGAAGTGCAAAGGGAGCAGAAACTATCTGCATCTCCCATGCTGGAGTTTCTCTCATGCCAGGGAGTCTCCAGAAAGCATACAGCGGGTGGGCTACACCAGTTCCTGCACTTCCACCTTGGTGTCAGGGGTAGAAGGGCAATGGGCAGGGGGTGCCCTGTTAACATTTACAATTCTCAAAAGCTGAAATTGTTATTTAAAGAGCTGCTTTCCTGGATCTTTCCTCTGTGTATTCCTCTTAGTGCTATTAGCTCAGCAGTTTGCCTCTTGTGCTTCTCTGTCTTTTTCCCTCAGCCTTTCCTTTGCCCTGTTTTGTTTCTTTTCTCTTTCATATTCCACCCAGCAGGTATCTGCATAATTTTTACTTGACCAAATACTGTGAAAACACTCAAGAAAAACAAATATTTCTGCTCGTTACTGCAGAGCTTGTCTCTGTAATGATCTGTAAATAAAGATGTTCCCACTGCTGTGCATTGTAACTAGCACGACACTAAGATTCACTGAACAAAGAGCACAGCTTCATTGCTGAACTTTAATAGTTGACCCGCAGCAGTGATATGTGCTGGGGTTTAATAACTGGGTAGCTGTTTAAATCCCCTAGAGATGAGATGTAACCCACTGGAAAATTTGTGTGTGCAGAACTTCTGTCAGATTTGATTTACCGGTGAAGGTGGCAGTAGAAGGCCTGAGGAAGAGTGGTGGCAAGCCCCTCCAAACAGCTATCTACAAGACAGTTACATTACTTCCCTTAGTAACAAATAGGCCACAACATTCTTATCTAGATATTTATTATTTCTTTTGTGTTCCTCTGGTCTTGTCCTGCCAGCTACAAAGGCAGAATACTTGCCATTCCCTTTCCTCTTTCTTGGAACATCAGATATAAGAAAGATCAGGCAAAGAAACAGTGAACGTGAGGTCAGAGAAGATGCCTGGCAGCAGTAATGTTAGAATATGTATCTTACACAATAATCACACCTGGTTTGTCCCAGCAAAAGAATGTGATTGTTAGAGCTGGGCAAACAGTTCACATCAAACACCCAAAACTGTGTGACATACATAAGAACAGCCAGACTGGGTCAGACCATGGTCCATCTAAGCCAGCATCCTGTCTTCCAATAGGGGCAATGCCAGGTGCCCTAGAGGGAATGAACATAACAGGGCAATCATCACGTGATCCATCCTCTGTTATCCACTCCCAGTTTCTGGCTGTCAAAGGCTAGGGATACCCAGAGCATGGGGTTGCATCCCTGATCATCTTAGCTAATACCCATTGATGGAACTATATTCTATCAATTTATCTAACTCTTTTTCGAACCCAGTTATAGTTTTGGCCTTCACAACATCCCCTGGCAACAAGTTCCACTGGTTGACTGTGCATTGTGTGAAGAAGTACTTCCTTTTGTTTGTTTTTAACTTGCTGCCTATTAACTTCATTGGGTGACCCTTGATTCTTGTGTTATGTGAAGGAATAGATAACGGTTCCTTATTCACTTTCTCCATGCCATTCATGATTTTATAGACCTCTATCATATCCCCCTTAGTCATTTCTTTTCCAAGCTGAAAAGTCCCAGTCTTGTTAACCTCTCCTCATATGGAAGTGTGACAGGTTGGGTCACAGAAACCCCTTTGGGACTGCACCTCCCACTGCACCACTGTGCTGGGACTACCTCTGAGCCCGTTTTCCCTGGCAGCTTGGGACTTCAGTACCTTGCCTTGTTTGAGCCAGACATGCTTGCCTGCTGCAATCACAGATCTAAGTCTGAACCATGTCCCCCACAAGCTGCAAGCTTAACTGAAAACAGCTTAAGAAGTGCTCCTGTCTCCAACACCCAAATACCCAGTTCCCAATGGGATCCAAATCCCAAATAAATCCATTTTACTTTCTATAAAGCTTATTCAGGGTAAACTCATAAATTGTTCACCCTCTATAACACTGATAGAGAGATATGAACAGCTGTTTGCTCCCCCAGGTATTAATACTTGCTCTGAGTTAATTAATAAGTAAAAAGTGATTTTATTGAACATAAAAAGTAGGATTTAAGTGATTCCAAGTAATAACAGACAGAACTAAGTTACCAAGCAAAATAAAACAAAAACATGCAAGCCTAATACAGTAAGAAACTAAATGCAGGTAAATCTCACCCTCAGAGATGTTCCAATAAGCTTCTTTTACAGACTTGACTTCCTCCTAGTCTGGGTCCAGCAATCACTCACCCCCCTGTAGTTACTATTCTTTGTTTCTTTCAGGCATCCTTTGGGGTGGAGAGGCTATCTCTTGAGCCAGCTGAAGATAAAATGGAGGGGTTTCCCAGGGCCTTATATAGTCTCTCTTGTGGGTGGAAACCCCTTGTGTTCTCCTATGCAGAATGACAGCTACAAGATGAAGTTTTGGAGTCACATGGGCAAGTCACATGTCCATGCATGATTCAGTTCTTTACAGGCCGACCCCATTGCTTACATGTCAGTTTGAACGTTCCCAGGAAAGCTCAGATGTGGATTGGTGTCTCTCAAAGTCCATTGTCAACTTAAGTGTTTCTTGATTGGGCACTTACTGAGAATAGTCTTTTCTTAAGAAGCTGACCAAATGCTTCACTGAGGCTACTTAAAATCAAACAAGTACATAGCCAATATTCATAACTTCGAATACAAAAATGACACATGCATACAAATAGAATGAACACATTCAGTAGATCATAATCTTTGCAGAGATATGTTACATGGCATATCTAGCACAAAACATATTCCAGTTATGTCATATTTACACTCAGAAGCATATTTCTACAAAGCATTATGGGGTGCAACGTCACAGGAAGCTGTTCCATACCCTTAATCATTTTTGTTGCTCTTTTCTGTACCATTTCCAATTCTAATTTATCTCTTTTGTGACGGGGAAGCCAGAACTGCATGCACTATTCAAGGTGTGGGTTTACCATGGATTTATTTAGTGACATTATTATATTTATTGCATTATTCATAGTATCCTAATGGCTCCTAACATTCTATTAGCTTTTTTGACTGCTGTTGCACATTGAGCAGATGTTTTCAGAGAATTATCCACAGTGACTCCAAGATCTCTTTCTTGAGTGGTAACAGCTGATTTTAGTTATTACAAACTTGAAATGCAGATTAGGTGCTTTCTGAGGTTTGAGAACTTTATGAGTGAACTTTGGCCAATTTATGGTGAAAAAGACTGTAATTGTATTACACAAATGGGAAGCACTGGTATCCAATGAGCTTCATTTTAAGAGTTTGAAGATTCAACTTACCCCCAAAGCAAAACTCAGGCTGCATGAACCCATGCAAACTGAAACCAAAGAAAACATTCTTCTAACCCCAAACTAAGTGAAACCAATGTGTATAACACAACTTTAGTTGCTAGATTCCCTGGTGATGGATACATTACAAAGACAGAACTAAAATGTGTTAACCATTAAAAGGCTCTGATTTTTCGAGTGTGGGTGCTCAGCACTTTCTAATAATCCGTTTCCTTTAAAGCAGATCAAATTGAGGCACCTGAAATCGGTAGTCACTTCTGGAAATGTAGGCCACATAGACTAGATTTAAATGAAATGTAGGAAGTCAATATTTTCCCTGAAGAAGGAAAGTGAAAGACATGAACTGGATAGTTTTAAAAGCTCCGCTATAGAATAGAAATGGACACAGCCAAAATGCTGGATGCGAACCCCTAAAATCTGTGAAAGCCTCAATCTGGATCAGAACTTTATGGGGCAAAGTTAACTTGAAGGGTCTGAGCTATAATCCCAAATCTGGACCTTCATGAACATTTGTGTCCAGTTCAGATCTGGACACAAACTTCATGGCTCAAGCCTATCTGATAAAAAGAGGGATGTACGTTAGACCAGACAGAAAGGCACTGCACTGATAGAATCTTGCAAAGAGAGACAGACCCCGTGGGGGTTTGCCTTTGTGTGTGATTCTCTTTGAATCTCCTGATTTATTATGAAAAAGTGCTATGAAAGAAAAAAAAGCATATTAAAATAAACAATAATTACAGACGTTCAAAATAGATCCCCTTCTGTACAACTTCCATTGCCATCCAAGAATGAAATCTGTCCTGTTTTATAGTGCTTCCCATCACCATAATGTCTGAGCTCCTGGCTTAGGCTTACAAGCAGCTCTGTATCACTACTCAGTCAGTTGCCTGAAAGTGCCAATATTCCCACTGAGTAGTGTTATGTAAGTTATTTTGCCATAACAAAAACCTAAAGCCAGGGTGCAGTGGAGTGATAGAAAACACAGGACCAGAACTGTATTCATGCACTGGGAGTAGAATGCAGAGATGCAATTTAAATGTGTATGGAGAGGCAAGATAACCCTATAATGCAAAATAAATATTGCTGAGCGACCACTAGAAAGAGAGGCGGTTAGTTTGGGGGATGCCACCATTTCTCTGAGCCAAATTCACCCATGATGTAATGCTAGACGAGTTTCAATGCAATCACACTAGGGATGAGTTTGACTTTATGTGGTTTTAAAACATAGCCACTCTTTAGAAATGTTAGTGGTTGTCCTTAGAGTATATACTCTAGGTGGATTGTGGCAGGAGAGGGCATCTGCATCTCTTGCTTCTCCTTCATGGACGCTTACAAAATCACAGAGGTTTATCTTCAGATGCAATGTAAATACATGTAACACTAAGGTCAAGCATTGGAAAAAAGTCCATAGCACACTTCATCTGAATGAGTTAAACAGGAAAAAATACCAGAAAAACTATTTAGAAAACTTGTATAATGGTTTTCTTTCAAGGGTAGAAGTCCAAGATAAAGTACACTGTTCAGGGTTTAAAAGAGCTTTCTCTGAGGTTTGCAAGAGCTTAATCAAAACCCAGCTATGCTCAGCCTTGCTGTGAATACAGTATGAGAAGAATGTCAAAGGGAAAACAAAGATGTGCAAACATTAGAACTTGTAGTGAGGGGTGGGGGAGGGGGAAAGACCAGCTGTGTGATATACAATAGGGTTTAGATCTTGATTTGCAGTGACTGCATTTCATGCTTGTCACAGGCAAACTGGCATTTTAAAGATGTGCTCGTGATTGCTTTTTTTCATGTCAATATCTTTGTTCAGGTTATCTGGACTGATGACAGGAATTTCAATTAAAGCAAAATCCTCTCCTCACTAATCTGAGCGACACAGGGTGGGGGCAGGAGGAAAATGGAGCAGGACTAGCTCTGTAGAGAGTTCTTCTTAAGGCATCTTGCTGACACAGGACAAGATAGCTTAGGAAGACCTGGGGCAATGCACTCTGCCTGCAGGATAGCTTATTGCTCCTTTAAAAAGGGCAGCATGCCTTAGTACCTACAGCCTAGGGCCACATACCATAACACGCAGGGGAGCTAAGAGTTTAATAAGCCCCAGTCCAGCAAAGCAGTTGCTCCTTCGGCTTAGTGCTCAAGAGAACAGCAGTCTGGAGTCATACCCTGGTTCTACTACACAATTGTAAGTCAGGGGTGGTGAGAGAGAATGGCTATGCATCCTAGCAACAGAGGACAGACCTAAGAATGCTGTTGGAAATGAAATTTAAGTGACTATAAATCTATAAGGCTAGGTTGAGAAGAATTGGGATGAAGTGTTTGTGAAAATCTCAAGAACAAGAGAAGTCAGAAATAAATAGATCTGAATGTAGAATGTAGATTCAGAAGAGAGAGAATGCACAGTCTACGTCTTCATGGGGTGAGCGACCACAGGGTACGTCAACCCATGGTAGCCTACCCTGCGATAATACAACCACATTACTGTGCTGTCCTGCCCTGCCCTGCATCCTCACTGGTGCTGTATCTGGCTGGGACAAGCTATGCAGCAACCCGGGCACATATCCCAAAATTCATAGCAGCACAACACATTCTTCAGTCTCAGGCAGGGTGTTGTGGGACAATGTGTCTGCCAACTTGATTGTGTGGCCAGGTGGCTGCATGCTGATACGTGGCTTGTTAGTGGGCATTGGTCTGCTGTATCCAACACTGGGAATGTGTGAAGCAAGAAAAACTGCAAACAGGAAGCTGAGTAGAGAGGAGGAGGAGGGGGGAGCTAAATGGAGGCAGATTGATAGTCCATGTCTAGGGCCCTACCAGCTTCATAGTCCATTTTGGTCAATTTCATGGTCATAGGATTTTAAAAATAATAAATTTCATTATTTCACCTATTTAAATGTGAAATTTCACAGTGTTGTCATTGTAGAGAACCTGACCCACAAAGGAGTTGTGGAGGGGTCGCAAAGTTCTTGTAGGGGGGGTTGCAGTACTCCTACCCTTAGTTCTGTGCTTCTGCTGGTAGCCGTGCTGCCTTCAGAACTGGGGAGCTGGAGAGCAGCGGCTGCTGGCTGGGATCCTAGCTCTGAAGGCAGTGCCGCCACCAGCAGCAGCACAGAAGTAAGGGTGGCATGGTATGGTACTGCCATGCTTACTTCTGTGCTGCGGCTGGCGGGGCGCTGCCTTCAGAGCTGGGCACCCGGCCAACAGCCGCCGCTCTCCGGCCACCCAGCTCTGAAAACAGTGCAGAAGTAAGGGTGGCAATGCCGTGACCCCCCTAAAATAACCTTACAACCTCCCTGTAACTCCCTTTTGGGTCTGGCTCCCCAATTGTAGAAATGCTGGTCTCCCTAATGAAATCTGTATAGTAGAGGGTAAAAGCACACAAAAGACCAGATTTCATGGGGGGAGACCAGATTTCACAGTCCGTGACGCATTTTTCATGGCCATGAATTTGGTAGGGCCCTATCCATGTCCAATCAGAAGGCCTAGGGGAAGGAATTGGAGGACCATCATGTCTCAATTGTTGCGAGTGCTTGTGGCTACAAGTCTTTACTTCTGTTACCTCGGGGTTAATAGCATTAACAGCTACCTCTGATCCTGCTCCACAGCTCAGGAGTGGTGGCAATCAAGCAGTGTAACACTGACAGAGGCGTGTGGATGTGTGAACACAGAGCACATTAAGGGGGGATCTGTGGCTGCGACTAAGGCCAGGTCTACACTACAGACCTGTATCAGTATAACTACGTTGCTCAGGAGAGTGAAAAATCTACACCCCTGAGTGATGTAGTTATACCGACCTAACCCCCATATAGACAGCACTATGTCAACAGGAGGATTTCTCCCCTCGGCATGGCTACTGCCTCTTGGGGAGATGAATTAACTACGCTGATGGGAGAAGTTCTCCCAATGGCATAACGTCTTCACTAAAGTGCTAGTGACACAGCTGCACCGACACACCTGTGCCACTGTAGCACTGTACGTGAAGACAAGCCCTGAGTTAAGTCCCCAGAGAAAACAAGTCCACAGTGAAAACTAAAACCACTCTTAGATCTAGATCAGGGGTTGGCAACCTTTCAGAAGTGGTGTGCCGAGTCTTCATTTATTCACTCCAATTGAAGATTTCATGTGCCAGTAATACATTTTAACGATTTTATAAGGTCTCTTTCTATAAGCCTATAATATATAACTAAACTATTGTTGTATGTACAGTAAATAAGGTTTTTAAAATGTTTAAGAAGCTTCATTTAAAATTAAATTAAAATGCAGAGTCCCCCGGACTGGTGGCCAGGACCCGGGCAGTGTGAGTGCCACTGAAAATCAGCTCACGTGCTGCCTTTGGCACACGTGCCATAGGTTGCCTACCCCTGGCCTAGATGTCAGCTCATTATCGAGGATGGCTGATTTGTCAACCACAGCCAGAATTGTTGTGAGTAGAGCTTGCACTCACGTAAAAATAGGGAAAACTTTTTCTGTTAGATATATGTGGTGGAATTCAACTATACCTCTACCCCGATATAACGCGGTCCTCGGGAGCCAAAAAATCTCACCACCTTATAGGTGAGACCGCATTATATTGGATTCGGTCCGGTACGGCGTACCGGCTGCCGGTACGCTGTGCCGGACTGGACCGGCTTCCCCAGTGGTGATTTAAAGGGCCCAGTGCTCCAGCTGCTGCGGGGAGCCCCAGCCCTTTAAATCAACACCGGAGCTCCGGCAGCGGGGCTCGGGCAGTGATTTAAAAAGCCCGGGGCTCCCCGTAGTGCCTGAAGCCTCTGGCCCTTTAAATCACCACCTGAGCCCGGCTGCCAGAGCCCCGGTGGGGATTTAAAGGGCCCGGTGCTCCAGCTGCTGTGGGGAGCCCTGGTCCCTTTAAATCACCGCTGGAGCTCTGGCAACGGGGCTCGGGCAGGGATTTAAAGGGCCCGGGGCTCCGGCAGCCGGGCTCAGGCAGTGATTTAAAGGGCCTGGGGCTCCACACGAATTCGGATATAACCCGGTAAAGCAGCGGGTCTCGGGTGGCGCTTTAAAGGGCCCAGGACTCCCCGCTGCTTTACTGCATTATATCCAAATTCGTTTTATATCGGGTCGTGTTCTATCAGGGTAGAGGTATACCAGATTCCGATCTCTGTACCTGCGCATAACAGCCAAGACCCTACCTGTTGAGAGCACAAAACTAGGAGAATGGGTTGTTGTATTGCTTAGAAATGTGGAAGTCACATTCATATGTCACATTGTTTTTATGAGAAAACGAGATGACAATTGGCTTACTTTTTTTGCACCATTTCATTTTCCCCACCTCTTAGAAAATGCTGAATAACTCCGCTTCATTTCATCATTAAATCAGTTCCAGGAGGTTTTTAAGGTCAGTGGAGATGAGTCCGAGGCTTCTATTCATATGTTACAGTCATGTAATTTAAACAGAAATGTGCATTTAGGCTTATGCAAACTACTGTCTATCAAGATTAAACAAGGCTTTGCTGACTCTTCTGGAAACAGCCACATTGACATTTAGATACTTAAAATCAAGGAAAATTAGATCCACACTTGAACTTTAGGCCAAATTCTCTCACTGTGTAAATCTACTGCCAAGAAACTCAAGTTTTACTTTAAAAAGTGTGTGCAAAAAAAAAGTAGGTTTGCGGGTTTTTTAGTCTAAAAAATGTGTATATTTTCCTCCCAAAATAACTGAAAACCTGGTGACTAGAGATTACTCAAATAAGAAACAGAAAATCACCAATTACTAATAATAAAAAGACAATTGCTCGACTCATTGAAACATGAGTAAATCTGAGATGCAAATTCACCAGATTCACACTAAGACGTGTGCTGCCACACACTTCCATCACCAACTCTCATTCTGACCTGTGATAGTCTCATAAGAACATAAAAATGGCCATACTAGGTTAGACCAAAGGTCCATCTATCCCAGTCCTGTCTTCCGACAGTGGCTAATGCCAGGTGCCCAGAGGGAATGAACAGAACAGGTAATCATCAAGTGATCCACCCTCTGTCGCCCATACCCAGCTTCTGTCTCCCCTCCCTTTCCCGCTCTCTCCTCAGCCTTTTCTGTGGCAGGCTGCAAGAGGGGCCTCAGTGGGAGTCATGACCTGCTGTCCTTCCTGTTGGGTCTCCATTTTAGTGCTCAAGGGAGCAGATAAAGGAAGGCCATTAATGCTCTTTTAGGCAAAAAGAGTCTGAAGGGAAGGGACAGATTGCTCTAGAGAGAACTGCTGCAGGAAATCTCCCCATCCCCAGAGGGAAGACAGGCTTGGGGTGGATTGAGAGACTGGAGAGCCACTCAACAGCAGCCCGGCCCCAGTGAGAGAAGCAGCTGCTGGGGGGGGTGGGAGGAGTAGAGAGCTGCTGTACATTTGAACTATAATCCCCCTCTGGCCCCAGTGACAGAAGTTGTGGCAGCAGTAGGCGAGAGGAAGAGGAAGTTCTGGCAGTAATGGGAACGATTTTGGGTGAGCTCTGAACAAGGAGAGCAGTTTACAGTGGACGCCGAGCTGCACTGTCTCACCATTTGTTTTGCGGTAGAAGTTTGAATTCTCAGCCGCTATCTTTGCGACAGTGCATTCTGCACAGGGCCAAATCCTGAAGTCCTTACTCAATCCTGGGAGATTTGCCTGAGTAAGGGCCTCCAGCTATGGTCCCTAATGTCTAGAGGAGCAACGCAATATGATTTACACATGCAGCGCATGCAGAGTTGCAAACAGATACAGCACTGACTGCAGGGGCTTTGCTCAGGTCAGCTCTGTGCTTTTATCAAGCACTTAGTATGCTTATTATTTAATCCCACCCCACCCCACCTCTGCAGACACAACTCACATCACCATATCTGTCTGCCAGCCACTAGGGCTGAACTGTGTTTTCTGAGACCTCCATTAAGGTGTTCCCAGGCAATCAGCAGGTGTCACTATTGAACAGCAAAATGTCAACCCTCCTGATGCCCCCTCTCCCGCAATTTCCAGGAGTTGATCGATTGCAGAACAAATGGCAGAAGTTGATACTGACACTCTCCTAAAGGGAAAAAAGGTTTCTCTTCTTTCTGACTCATCTAAGCACACACTAAAATAAAATAAAATAAAATAAAATAAAATAAACAAATATTACTTACCATCAGATGGGAAAGTAGTGGGAAAATCACTTTTTTATTCCCCCCCCCCCCCCGAGCATGCTGTGCAACATCTGCTATTGTATGTGAGGTAATTTAGGGGAAATGGGCTTATTTGCAAGAATTGGCTTTTGAAGAGCACAACAAATTTCACAGAATTGCCCCAGACCTTGGAAAGCCTCAGTCCCTTCCTAGCATTTTGCATACAATTAGCTAACTCCACAGCAGATCTGTGAACCGTTACAGAATGTGGAATTGTTTGACCTGAAGTAACTTGGGAGTTCGTCATATAGTTGTTTGAATGACACAGACATTTAAAGGGATTTGCTCAAATGATAGTGCCAGCCTTGTTTTCTCTTTTATATGGGGAAACCACAACTAAATACATGCTAGGGTGAAAGTCTTCACTCCAGTCTGCACTGTGTATCTCTGATGCTGTTCTGCGCTGCATGGGAATACTGAACTAAAGAAGAATCGTTGTTTGCCATCGGCAATTATATGGCTTTTAGCCCATTTGCAGATAAGGCAACAGAGGATTATATATTTCACAGAAACTTGAATCACCTGACATTCTATCCTGTAACGTGTGGTGTTTTGAAAACTGTGTTACAATTGTAGGCTGTCCTTTTACATAACGGGGTTTTTCCCCTGACCTTGCTTGCAGGTTAGGATCTGGCCCTAGCAACAGTCAGTCTGAAGTTACCCCAGAGTAAGGTGGGGTGAGTTGTGCCTCTCTTTTAGGGAGTAGCCTGCTTTGTCTCTTTTTTGGGAGGGTTCTTGTGTGTTATTCTTCTGAATTCTAAGAAATAACGTTGTGTTACATTGCAACCTTCCTGCAAGAGTACTTTATGTTTTTATCTAACTTCTCGGAGTGTATGTCATGAACATAACATAGAGGACAGTGGTGACAAGTACACACTCGCACTGGCTAGTGCAAGACCACCCAATTTACCCTAGGGGCAGCACCACACATAGAACAAGGGAACCTGCATTACAGTTTCTCTGCAGAATCCTTATAAGTCCTGTGCCTGACTAGCTCAATGAGTCTGCCTGAGATGTGGGAGGAGAAAAATGGAAAATGTCCTACACTGTTGTGTAATGCCTCCAGGCAGGTCTGTTTATGCCCCATTTAACATTTCGTTGAGTGGATGGAATTTGAGACTTGCCCAAGTTTTCGTAGCTGGCTGACCCTAGAAACAGCCTACAAACAGGATGCTCTATAAGCCCTATTACTTCACTCTACCGGGGATTCTTCTGTAGCTGAAATGCTAGAGACCAGTGTTTCAAGTGGTAAGGTCATACGTTCTGTTCTCTATTGTGCTATTTAGTTCAGAGATGGAGCTAGACCAAAATCCCTAGCTACAAACATCCCCTGACATTCATCTTTATATAATAGGTCAAACTAAAATCCAGATGTGAAGAACCCTTAATTATGGGGATGTTTGTATCTGGAGACAAACTTTGCAGCTTTGGGTGGCTTTCTAGTTTAATTAACAACTGTGAGGTACGTGCAAACATCTCCTGCCTCTCTTTTTCTTCCTCCACCAAATGACCAGCTAAACAGACCTAGGGTAGATCTTCAGTTAGTGTAAATTGTCATAGTTCCATTGACTTCAGCAGATCCTATAACTTCAGTGGAGCTGTGACCGTTCACACTAACTGAGGATCTGCACCCCAGAGCTGTCATAGAGCACAAGAGCTTACTGTAGGGTTCACATGTGGAGGCAGCCACAAAGTATTAGACACTTGGTTGCATCTACCTCCAGCCACAATATTTGTTATTCAGTTACACAACGGAATCTGAGTTGGCTCAGACTCAGGGAAGATTGTTTATGTCTATAAATACTAGATAACTTCCCACTGAATGAATGGATTTTTCACCTCCTCCTCCTCATTCTCTACCCGCTCTCTATATTTTTCTCTGGTTAGCATTATCATTTGCTAAATATATCACAACACACTTTTTGCTTTTGATGGCAGTTTTAAGTCCTTAGTGTGGCTTCCTCCATCCTAGGAATTTCACATATCACTGATGAGTGGGATGGTAAGTGGGTTGAATAACAGCTTCTTTGGCTCAAGCATTGTGTCTGCTATAGCAGAGATTAGCACTGATGGATGGCATTTTCTCTCTGTGCCACATCTCAGGAGGATCCTACGAATTCATAGATCCATAGATCTATGAAACAGCGAGGGAGTAATAATATTTTACCTTTAAATAGCACCTTTTACATGAAAGATCTCCAATGCTTTACAAATTACGTACATCTAGCAACACGTTTAAAACTGATAAGAAGGAATGCTTTCTATAGAACACAATTAGCCTGTGAAACTCATTTCCATAAAATATCGTTACCCCCTTTTTGACCTGAATGGTTAACCAAAATTCAGAGGCCTGCAGGTTGTTTCTGTTAGGAGAAACTGATGAGGAGATCAGGTATTTATTTGATGTAATCCTATTTATAAAGGATGTACAAAGTCATGTTCCCTTGAATACAGGAGGAATCAAACAGGAGATCGTTTCTTCACTCACTGTTCCAAGCCTCTTTCAGCCAGTACTTAACCCAAAAGCTCTCTCTCTCTTTTTCAGCATCTTGCTACCAGTGCCTCTGTGACTGTGGTCTGATTCCGCAAAGGGATTTAGGCGTTGTGTCAGCACCACAACTCCTAACCTTTAGGTGCCTAGAAAATCACAGGAATAACAATGCAATTCGTAAAGCCTGAGTTGGGCTCCTAGGCTTCCTACACGATAAATTGGGAAAGACAGACACCTTACAATGTTATCCACAAAAGCCAGCACACTAGGTGGAGAGTTTCACCTAAACTAGTCAATAGGAGATGAGGATGAGCAGGGTGTGTCCTCAGCACCTCCTCTCTCGGAGATAAACACCTAATTATGGGCTGTTGGGAGGTGCCTAGCTCTGCTTGGATCTACAGCCAGGAACCCATCTCCCGGAGTCGGGTGGCTTAGGCTCCTAAGTTGTTTCTTGTGAGAACGAGTTTGTCACCTGCCTCACTCTGCACAAAAGGGCAAGAGAAGGAGGTGGGGTTGCTTCCATCACCCTTATAACTTGTAGCCCAATGGTTGGGATGTGGAGACTGAGGGTCAATTCCCCCCTCTGCCTGGTGGAGCGAAAGGATTTGAACAGGGGGCTTCCACCACTCAGAAGCATGTGCTAACCATTTAGCTATGGAATATTCTACTGTGGGGCTCCATCAATCTCTTCTGTTGAAGCTGTTCCACTTTGGCTAACTACTTAGAGTCAGTAGGCAAGAGCGAGGATGACTCTGAAGCCTGGTGGTTAGGGCACTCACCTAGAAGGCTGGAGACCCAGGGTCCCATTAAGGTGACCAGGTGTCTGGTTTTTGACTGGAACACCCGGTCAAAATGGGATCCTGGCGGCTCTGGTCAGCACTGCTGACCGAGCCGTTGACTGTCCGGTTGGCATCACCATGCAGCAGGGCTGGTAGGCACCCTACTAGCCTCCATGCCGCGCGGCTCCCAGGAAGCACCCAAAAGGGCAGCCAGGGGGCTCTGCATGCTGCCCCCACCCCAAGCGCCATCCCTGCATCTCCCATTGGCTGGGAACTGCAGCCAATGGGACCTGTGGGGGCGGCGCCTGCAGACTGGGCAGCGCGCAGAGCTGCCTGGCCATGCCTCCATGTAGGAGCCAGAGGGAGGACATGCTGCTGCTTCCAGGAGCTGCCTGAAGTAAGTGCCTCCCGGAGCCTGCACTCCTAACCCCCTCCCACACCCCAACCCCTTGCCCCAGCCCTGATCCCCCCTCCTGCCCTCCAAACCCCTCAGTCCCAGCCCAGAGCATCCTCCTACACCCCAAACCCCTCATCCTTGACCCCACATCAGAGCCCGCACCCCCAGCTGGAGCCCTCACCCCCCCGTACCCAACCCCCTGCCTCAGCCTGGAGCCCCCTCCCATTCTCCAAACCCCTGGCTCCACCCCACAATCTGGAGCCCCCTCCTGCACCCCAAACCCATCATCACAGGCCCCACTCCAGAGCCCGCACCCCCAGCCAGAGCCCTCACCCCCTCTTGTATCCCAACCCACTGCCTCAGCCTGGATTCCCCTCCCGCACTCTGAACTCCTCATATATGTCCCCACCCCAGAGCCCACACCCCCAGTTGGAATCTTCACCCCCTCCCGCACCCAGGCCTGCTGAGCCAGCCTGGTGAAAATAAGTGAGTGAGTGAGGGTGGGGAGAGCAAGCGACAGAGGGAGGCGGAGATGGAGTTAGTGGTGACAGGGCCTCAGAGAAGGGATGGGGCATGGCAGGGCCTTGGACGAGGGCAGGGCATGGGTGGGGCAAGGGTGTTCGGTTTTGTGCAAGTAGAAAGTTGGTAACCCTAGGACCTGTCATCCTTCTCTAGTGACTCTTTGCTCTAGCCAGATTTTGAATCCAGTAGGGGCCTCCGAGCATGCCTTCCAGATTGGGCCCCATCGGCAAGATATGTGCTCCTCTAGCTTCCCTCTATCAGGTTCTTGGATCGCTCTGGGCCTTAGGGAAGAGATAGTCATCTGGTTATCTAAAGTGAGGCAGCAGTGTGTATGCTGGGGTAGAAACTTAGGCCCCTCTAGCACTTTTACAGCACATTTTAGGCACTGAGTGAATTTAGGTGCCTACAGAATTAGACAGCAGCTGAGCAGGAGTTTTATGGTGCTCAGTGGAGCCTAAACTTGGATCTAGATGCCAAAGTACCTCTATGAATCTGGGCCTGTGTCTGGTGCTTCCTTCTCTGTCTCCATCTGTGATCTTTCTTCCACAGGAACATAAACCTTCACAAAACAATACCTAGAAATAACCCTCTACCCAGATGTGCCTTGCATGTGTTTGGGGTGGAGGCTGCTATTGTTTCTGATTCCATAAAGAAACTTAACTGTTTCTTACATTTACCAGTAACAAGGGGCGATTACACCCACTGTTTTCAACAAGGTTAAACCCAGCTTATAACAATATAAGTGAGGTCCGGAGCTTAGAATGATTTTTTTTTTTAAAGTTAGACATTTATAGGGATATTGGAAACTGCCACTATTGAATCAGATAGGATACAAACCCTCTGAAACTTTTAAATTATCTGGGTAGAAACTAGATAGACACTTCCTGTGTGGGTAGACTAGTCCATAAATTGTTCATTACAGGGGGTTTTTGCACCTTCCTCCGAAGCATTTGGTACTGGTCCCTGTCAGAGACAGCATACTGGACAAGGTGGACCACTGGTTTGATCGGGTAGTCCTGTGTCCTTCTTTGAAAGGATTTCTAATCCCTATCATGCAAATCCATGTTTGTGCAAAAAAGGCCTACTGAAATCAAAGTAAAGGCCTGCAGGATAAAGCCAAATTTCCTTCCTTGCATTCTAATAATCATTATCTTCTCAATGTGGGAAAAAAACCTCTATTGCGTTCCCAGCGTTTTCAGGGCTGCTTCTTCCTGTGCAGTTGAACACACCCCTGAGTACCATGTCAACCCACTGTTTTCCTCCCAGTAAACTCTATTGGGCATGGGTTGGTCTTCATAGGGAAATGGAGAAAGCTCACTTGCTTGAGTCATTTACCCTGGATTGAACAAAGCACTTGAGAATATACAGTAGAGATTAATCCTGCACATGAAAGGGAATGGACTAAATATTTAATGTGTTTACTGTGTTCAGTTTTTGTGACTGACTCTCATCATTCAAGTTCAAGTCCCCTGTGTCCCTTTCACGGAAGGATCTTTCTTCACAAATCACTATTACTGCCCATACTTCAAATGAGGAAATGGCTTACAATTTATACATATGTTTACATGGCATTACAATGTTGAAATTGGGGATATTTGGGCATTTTACTTGCAGAAATTGGCCCAATTTTGGCTCTGAGCCAGCAAAGCACTTAAGCATGTGCTTAACTGTAAACATTTAAGTCGTTCCATTGATGTGAAGAGGCCTATTTACAGAGTTAAAGTTGCACAAGCGCTTTACTGGATCAGGACCTTTGAGACCTAGTCACGTGACAGCGATCACAACTCTGAGCAAAACTTGAGCCATTCTGGAGGGAAAGTGATTTCAGAATGGAAATGTTTGCAAAATATGAACTTGGTTATGATGCACAACAAGCAAACAAACACGCAAACAATAGAATTTGGCAGGAAGGCAAATTGTATGGGGTGGGAATTCCATGATTTCACACAGTTCAAATTCCCAATGCTTTGGCATAATTTGCAGCTCTTTTGTTCTTAGTAATTTTGAAGGACTATTTTTGCATCTTGGCCACATTGGTGTATCATGAGAGCTTGATGCAGTCAGCATGTGACCATCTTTACAGGGCTATGAAATGCTGTTTTGATCTACACCAAAAGCTTTTCAAACAAAAAAATCCATAACCCTGAGTTAAAGCAGCATGGGACAAATTCACAGGGCCTGATCCTATTGCATTTACACTAGTAGTTTCCATGGATGTAACACCATTGAGCCTTCCCCATCCTTCCAGAAAGTAATTCTCATTTAAGTCAACCGTAACCTGGGGTGAAAGGTTCAGACCCACTGACCTCAGTGTAAAAAGAACATCAAGCCCATCTGTGACCTAAATGGTGGGTAAATTACACACAGGAGGCCAGAACTTCAACCTGCATTGAAGCCAGTGAAGCTTTGCTGAGTTATACCTTTGCTAAGGATCAGGTCAAGGGTGTAAACAGGGTGGAGAATGGGTGTAAGTGGTAAAGGAATGAAATGTCCACCAATCTGATATGCAATGGGTGTGCAAACTGAATGTGATTTATATACAGGGCTGGAAGGTGTGGTGTATCAGGGAAAACAACAGCAGCATGTAAATTAGTGGGAGGGGAAGGGTTGCCTCATTGTACATACCCCTATCCTGTCAGGGTTTTATTTCCGCAATACCCACTGAATGCCAGATTGAGAAAAGATTTGCTGCTTTCCCACTCACTAGTCTTTCCTGACCCTTGCACCTGTACCTTACAGCACTAGTTATATCCCTGCTGAATTTGACCCAAAGACTTTAATGGGAGCGATAGCTGCTTCCACCAAAATGTGTTTGGCCCATTCTGATCTCACTTTTACCACTAACTTCATTTGACTGAAGTGGAGATACTTCGGATTTACACTGGTGTAACTGAGACTGGAATTTGACCCACAGTTTCTGATGCGTGGGTCTTGCTCAAGAAAGTCTAAAATAAGCCTGATGGCTCAGCTTATGGAGTATGTTAACCTCACAGGGTGTGCTATTGTGCTTCTTCTAGTGCAGGGGTGGCCAACCTGAGCCTGAGAAGGAGCCAGAATTTATCAATGTACATTGCCAAAGAGCCACAGTAATACATCAACAGCCCCCCAGCAGCTCCCCCCACCCGCTCCCAGCGTCTCCAACCCACTGGCAGCCCCGCCAATCAGCGCCTCCCCCTCCCTCCCTGCACCTCCCATTCAGCTGTTTCGTGGCGTGCAGGAGGCTCTGGGGGGAGCAGGGAGGAGCGAGGAGATGGCAGGCTCAGGGAAGGGGGCGGAAAGGGGTGGAGTGGGGGCAGGGCCTGTGGCAGAGACAGGGGTTGAGCTGTGAGCATTCCCCCCCCCCCCCCCGGCACATTGGAAAGTTGGCACCTGTAGCTCCAGCCCCAGAGTCGGTGCCTATACAAGGAGCCGCATATTAACTTCTGAAGAGCCGCATGTGGCTCCGGAGCCACAGGTTGGCCACTCCTGTTCTAGTGGCTGAATGAAACAGAAATGCAGCTCAAAATCCATAAACACTGTTTTCAAATAGAAACCTCTGATATCACAGTGAATTTACTTGGGCCGTATCATACTCTTGGTCCATGTGTGCCACTCCCAATGACATCACTGGCAATGCTGTGTGCCTAGGGTGACCAGATATCCCATTTTTATAGAAACAGTCCAGTTTTTTGGGATTTTTTCTTATATAGGCACCTATTGCCCCCCCACCCCCTGTCCCGTTTTTCTCAGTTGCTGTCTGGTCACCCTGTGTGTGCCCCACCCCCCTGCCAGTCCCTTATTAACAGAGCTGTGTTGAGATAATACCATCCTTAGGTCATGAGGGAGGCTATCAGCTTCGCCTGACAGCCTCTCAAAATCCTGAGGCATGAGATGATCCCATGCACCAGGCACCGCCTGTCATATCTTACAGCTTAAACAATATTAAAGGAAATAAATTCCTGTAATACAAAGATGATTGAAAAGCTAATTGCTTCTAGAAGGATGTCAGCTCAGCAGTTGCCTGACCTGGGGCTTGGGGGGAGCCCAAAGGTAGTTATTCTGGGGAAAATTTGGATCCTAGTTACACTGGTGTAAATCCAGGGTAACTCCACTGACTTCAGAAGAGTTACTTTGGGTTGACTCTGGTGCAAATGAGCCCAGAATCTGCTCCACATTCATTAGTACAGCCTGATGTAAAGAAACCCACGTACCTAGACAAGAAGACAGCCATGAAATATATAAATTAATCTAGGTAGGGAAGCAGCCACCGTCATCAACATTAATGTTGCTACATTTATATTTTGGAGGATGGCAGAATTCCAGCGGATCATTAACTGGGGGTATAATCTCCCCTCAATCCACATCCAGAACCCTGTGGGCTAAATCTTGCTGTTGCTCCATGTGACTACCTTTTAGATAACTGGGAATTTGTTAGCGAAAGGACTGCAGAACCAGTGCCAATATTTGATGTCAAGACACATTCTGAACATCCATCAGGGGCATGTGTGACCCTAAATATACATTGCTTTGCTAACAGTAATAGAACAATACATCTTTTATCATTTGCTTTTCCCTAATTTCACCCTGGCTTTTGTACCCAGTAAAGTTACAGATCATGCTAGATTATTGCTGAGATATTTTTCTTTTACACAGAAGTTATCAGAAAGTCTATACTGTATACGAAATCTGGATATAAACAATGAATTAGTTATATGCGCAATACTGACAGGGAGAACAGCATATAGAGTGGCTGGAAAACAATATGATTCCATGCATAAATAAAAGCATGCATCCTGCTATTATAAAGAATAAGCCTTTATGGAAGAGATTTTCATTACAGTCTCATACCATTCACAAAAGATTTTTTTTAAAAGATTAATTTATGAACTTCTGTGCAACAACTGTCAGCACATTTCTTTATGGAAGACACTGATGTCTCCAACTATTACTCAACCACTAGCATTAGAGACATAAAAGATGCAGGAAATGCAGTAGATCTTTTGCGTAGTTTGGAAGGAGTTGGTTTCCCGATTACCCTTGGAAACTGGATTTACTGCTGGGCAGAAAACCACAATTCACAAAGGAAGAGAATAGTTGATACATGAATACTCACCTAAAGGCTACTCATCAAAACAAACAATATGTTAGGAAAAACAGCCACTTGATGTCATAGCTTGAGGAAATTACTCACCAGTGTACTGTATTTTTTAAAAAGTAACATGCAAAACACTAGAACTTTGTTGATAATGGGTTCTTGTGTTTTGATATTAAGTCACTTTACAGTAAGACAGACTGCACAGTCCAAATGTTTGGTATTGACAGATTAACTACATGCTGAATTTTCAATGTTAGCATTTCAGAATATTATTTGATTTTTAACTAGTATGATGATACTTTGTTTCCGGATGTTACCAGACCTTGCACAAGACTATAGGTCAAACTGTACTTGATTGTTAGCACAGTCAACATCTGATACAAAAGAAAGGAAGGTGATGAAGACAGAAAACTGGGGCACGGGCAGAGACATGCATACGTCATGCATGGCACAGCACATCATTTACAAGTCTCCTGGGGCAGTAGCTTCCTTCTGATGTTCATCAGGCCATTTATTAGAACACAGTGAGATCTTCCTTTCTTTTTCCACCCACTGAGTTAATGATCATTATTACTGTGTGGCATGATTATTTGGGGCCAAATATCGTTGTGAGATAAACCCATAGAAACCCAGAGTAACTCCATTCACTCTATTGGAATTAAGCTAATGTACACTGTTGTACCCAAAAGTAAAATTTGTCACTATACATACACTGTGGGCTACAAGTAAAAGACCACACAGTGTACAAACTCCTCCTGAAGATACACTTGTAAATTGGAGAACAATGTGTCTTATGATCCAGGATGTGAATTTTTTCCCAACAAACAAGGTCCACTGGGTGAAATGCTGGCCCCATTGAGGTGAACGGGAGTTTTGCCACTGTAGGAGGAATGTACAGGGCCAGCGCTTCCACTAGGTGACCCTAGGCAGTCGCCTAGGGCGGCAGGATTTGCGGGGCAGCATTTTGCAGTCCTCGGCGACAATTCGGCGGCGGGGGTCCTTCTGCTTCACGTCTTTGGGGCGCTTCGGTGGCGGGTCCTTCACTTGCTCTGGGACCCGCCGCTGAAGCGCCCCGAAGCCGCGGAGCGGAAGGACCCCCGCTGCCGAATGCTTTGAGGAGGAGCGCTGCCGCCTAGGGCTGCAAAAACCTTGGCGCCGCTCCTGGGAACGTATGCAATGATTTTGAGTGATGGAATTGGGATTTTTCAAAGGTTTTCTTATTTATTTTTCTACTAACTTGGTTGGTTTTTGTATAATTCTAAAAAGGCAGAGCGCACTTTTAACATCATGTTGCACATTTTTACTGCACTGCACATTTCTTGGCTCTGTTTCTGACATGGCTCCTTGTTTCTTTTGTTACTTATGATTATACACTAAGGTCTAGTAAACTGGCATCATTGCAGGCTTCTAATTTTACAGCCAAAGATCATGGCTCAAATGTTTTATTCTCAGCTTTGCAGTTGTAGCTCAGAGATAAAGAGCTCCGAAGCCGATCTTTATTTACCAGAACCCTTCCCAAGATCAATGACATTCAATGACATTTAGGCATTGGGGCAGATAGCCAGTATTGCCCGCAGTACACCACACTGTAACGGCACGCAGCTTAGTAAATTAGCAACTGCTGCCAAACAGTTTCTTTGTGTAAACTAGGCAAAAGGTCAGTGCATTGGCAAGCACACAGGCATGTCTCACTGATACAAGTGACGTGTAGGAGCTGGAAAATGTATCAGTCTCCCTGTGTAACTACAGTGAAAATGCAATCAGCATTTAATGCTTTGGCAGGTATTACAACTTTCTCTGCAAGTTTGCATAGGCCACCCAATATGGGCACCTGTTTATATGATCAAAGAGGGAATCCAGAGGAAGTTTGCAAATCTCTCGATTTTAATATTTTTTTTAATGTGGATATTTCATTATAAAAACATTGAAGAAACCCAACCCTATTTTTCTCCCCAACGAAATGACTCAATACAGCAGAAACATATTTGTAAAATAAATAGATGACTAATTGTTTGTGAGGAGTAAAATAAATAAAACATATTTTTGGATTGACAGCTGGTTTGGCTGGATCTCCCAACCCAGGCTCTTCTTTGTCTTACGTTTCTTTTCTCTGAGCCTCATCCTCTCCTCTGAACTTCCTCTTTCACTCTGACTGCTGCATTTTTTTAAGGTTGTTTAATTCAGGAAAACTAATCAATTGGTACAAAAAGTTCTGAAAGGGCTGTGGGGGGCTGCCTAGAATTTGATCAGTTTCAGCCCATCTCAGGATACAAGAAACTCCCATTGAGCTTGCATCCTCTGGAGGGAGAATAGGTCTCCGGGGTTTATATGCTCGGATAAACATGAATAGTTGCTATCATCTTCTACTACCCTTGTGAACATTGGCAACTGCTTTATAATATCCTTTAGGGAAAAAACCCCTATGAAGCGTATTGAGTGTTAAGTATTGTCCTTTCGTCAGCCATTCTGCAAATTTGTTCCTACGCCAACTAAGGGAAAGATTTCGCCACCTCACTCAAGTGAGTAGTGAAATAAATGGGCCAAGCCATCAGGTTCCTCTGTAATTTATACTATACTTGACATCCAGTGTGTGATGACTTTTGTAATGACTGTTACCAACAATCGCTCACTCATGAGTGAGAAATGGCTTGAGATCCAAAAGGGGCATCCACACTTTTTGGATTTTACCTGCTCTTTGCAAAACTAGACAGCTCCAATGCTACTGCAGCTTAAGATCAGGGCACGGTGCTGTCAGATGGTAATGAGGTCTGAGCAAAGTCTGAACGTTCAACTTTTCATGGAATTTATTTAATTTCCTTTCTGAAGTGCTTTCTTTCCTTCATGGGCCATGCCATTTTATCCATTCCCCCCACCCCCTTTCTTATGCAGTCAACACCTAGTTTCCTGAGGCTGAGACTGCAGATAGTAATCATTTCAATGAAATAAAACTTCATGGGTGTATTATTTTCTCTTAGGAACCACCAGCTCTCCTTCACTGCATCTAGGAAGTATCCAGATTGTACATGCTGCTCATATGCCTACCTGAGTTACAGGTACAGGTTGTAACCAATAAAATAAACAGACATCACCCACTCTTTACCTTAGAGAGATCAATCGGATTTGCTTTGATTTAGGTGAGAGATGGCCCCAAATCAAAATCCCAGAGCAAAATAAGCCTGAACTTCGGGGACATCCAGATCTGAAGCCAAATGTTACAGCTGTCCCTCACTTCCATAAAGAGCTGAACTGATGTCCTGGCTCTGAATACCTTTGGAATTTTGGAGATGTAAAGCCAGACCCGGAGCTGGATCTAAACATGGTGGCTTAGGACCATTTCTACCTCAGCTGGGTTAATAAATTCACATTTCCCCAGGGGAAATCCATTTTCAAACCATCCTGAGGTATTTGCTTTGTCAATATACGTTGGCTGATGCATGTGACTAGCTGACAGATTTCTTCATCAAATAGTCACCGATCCAAAAAGAGGTGATGCCATTTTAGATTTGGAATTAGTTAGTAGTGAGGACCTCACAGAAGAACTGGTTGTAGAAGACAACTTTGGTTCAAGTGATCATGAGCTAATTCAGTTTAAACTAAATGGACGGATAAACAAAAATAAGTCTGCAACTAGGGTTCTTGATTTCAAAAGGGCCAATGTTAAAAAATGAAGGGAATTAGTTAGGAAAGTGGACTGGACTGAAGAACTCAAGGATCTGAATGTGGGGGAGGCTTGGAATTACTTTAAGTCAAAGTTACAGAAACTATCTGAAGCCTGCATCCCAAGCAAGGGGAAAAAATTTGTAGGGAAGGACTTCAGGCCAGATTGGATGAGCAAGCATCTCAAACAGGTGGTTAAGAGAAAGCAGAAAGTCTGCAAGGAATGGAAGATGGGAAGGATCAGCAAGGCAAAGTCCCTGTTGGATGTCAGAAAGTGTAGGGATAAAGTGAGAACTGCCAAAAGCCAAGCAGAGTTGGACCTTGCAAAGGGAATTAAAACCAATAGTAAAAGATTCTACAGCCATATAAATAAATAAATAAATAAATAAAAAGAAATAAAAAGAAAACAAGGAAAGAAGAAGTGGGACACTAAGCACCAAGGATGGGGTACAGATTAAAGATAATGTCGGCATGGCCCAGCACACAGTTTTCAATACTTTGCCTCAGTTTTTAATAAGGCTAATGAAGAGCTTAGAGGTACTGGCAGGGTGGTTAATGGGAACAAAAATACGGAGGTAGAATTAATGACCACATCTGAGGTGGAAGTTAAACTCAAACAGTTTAATGGGACTAAATGGGGGCCCCGGATAATCTCCAACCAAGAATATTAAAGGAACTGGCACATGAAATTGCAAGCCCAATGGCAAGGATTTTTAAGTGAGGGTGTAAACTCATGAGTTGTACCATATGACTGAAGAATTGCTACTATAGTACCTATTTTTAAGAAAGGGGGGGAAAAGTTGATCCAGGAAACTACAGGCCTGTTAGTTTGACGTCAATTCTATGCAAGGTCTTGAAAAAAAATTTTGAAAGAGAAAGAAGGACATACAGGTGAATGGCAATTGGGATAACATACATACAACATGGTTTTGCCAGACCAACCTGATCTCCTTCTTTGAGAAGATAACTGATTTTTTAGACAAAAGAAATGCAGTAGAGCTAATCTACTTGGATTTCAGTAAGGCATTTGATACAGTCTTACATGGGAAATTATTAAATTGGAGAAAATGGGGCTTAATATGATAATTGAAAGGCAGATAAGAAACCAGTTAAAGGAGAGACTACAATGGGTCAGACGGAAAGGTGAAATGTCAGGCTGGAGCGAAGTTACACGTGAAGTTCCTCAGGGATCGGTTTTGGGACCAATCTTATTTCACATTTTTATTACTGACCTTGACACAAAAAGTGGGAGTGTGCTAATCAAATTTGTGGATGACACAAAGTTGGGAGGTATTGCCAATGAGGAGGACCAGAATATCATACAAAATGAGCAGGACGACCTTGTAAACTGGCGTAATAGAAATGGGATGCAATTTAATAATGCGAAGTGCCAGGTCATGCATTTAGGGACTACCAACAAGAATTTTTGCTGTAAGCTGGAGACATATCATTTGGAAGTGACAGAGGAGGAGAAAGACCTGAGTGTATTGGTTGATCACAGGATGACTATGAGCTGCCAATGTGATATGGCTACGAAAAAGGCTAATGCAGTTCTTGGATGCATCAGGTGAGGTATTTCCAGTAGAGATAGGGAAGTGTTGTTACCATTATACAAGGCATTGGTGAGACCTCATCTGGAATACTGTGTGCAGTTCTGGACTGCCATGTTTAAGAAAGATGAATTCAAACTGGAACAGGTGCAGAGAAGGGCTATTAGGATGATCTCAGGAATGGAAAACCTATCTTATGAGAAAAAACTCAAAGAGGTTGGCTTGTTTAGTCTAAAAACCAATAGAAGGCTGAAGGGAGATATGATTACTCTATATAAACACATCAGAAGGATAAATGCCAGGGAGGGAGAGGAGTTATTTAAGTTAAGCACCAATGTGGACCCCAGAATAAATGGATATAAACTGGCCATCAACAAGTTTAGGCTTGAAATTAGATGAAGGTTTCTAACTATCAGAGGAGTGAAGTTCTGAAACATCCTTCCCAGGGGAGCAGTGGGAGCAAAAAAAAAAAAAAAAAAAAAAAAAACCAAACAAACCCTAACTAGCTTCAAGACTGAGCTTGATAAATTTATGAAGGGGATGCTGTGATTAGATTGCCTACAATGGCATGTAGCTGATCTGTGACTGCTAGCAGCAAATATCTCCAATGGCTGGTGGTGGGACACTAGATGGGGAGGGCTGTGAGTTACTGCAGAGAATTCTCTCTCAGGTGTCTGGCTGGTGGGTCTTGCCATATGCTCAGGGTCTAACTGATTGCCATGTTGGGGTCAGGAAGGAGTTTTCTCCCACGTCAGATTGACAGAGACCCTGGCGGTTTTTTGCCTTCCTGTGAAGCATGGGGCATGGGTCACTTGCAGATTTAAACTAGTGTAAATGGTGGATTCTCTGTAACTTGAAGTCTTTAAATCATGATTTGAGGACTTAAGTAATGCAGCCAGGAGTTAGGGGTCTATTACAGGAGTGGGTGGGTGAGGTTCTGTGGCCTGCAATGTGCAGGAGGTCAGACTAGATACTCGTGAAGGTCCCTTCTGGCCTTAAAGTCTATGAGTCTATGACTAATTATGCTGAGGTCTCCCACCACTTGGCCTGCTAGTGGGGACTTGGCCACTGACCAAGAAGAAGGATGTGAGCTACACCACTCTTTGAGCATCCTCTGATAGATAAGGCAGTCTTTGGGGGCATCCAACATCTCCACATGGGACTAATGTGCTGTAGTTCACCCTGTTGACTGTCATTGTAGGTGAAGAGCTAAACATAGCAGAGGTAAACAGTAGTTCTAGGATGAAGAGGTCAGCAGTATCCTACTTTCAGATGAATAACAGGTGATAATAAATAAGGTGGTTCAGATCATATTATCAGAAAATCTCACAAGAATAAATTTCCCCCACCCCCTCCAGCTTCATGATAGTAGAGGGTCAGAAATTCTACCAGAGTAGCCACTCTCACGGAACTGAACCATTTATATTCCAGTCCCAACAGACACCAAGACACAGAGTGGCAGGTGCATGACAAGGAGAAAGTAAAAGAAAGTGCAAAGCCACCTATTTAAATTTCCAAAAGAAAAAAAAATGGTTTGAATTTTGAATGAAGGTTCCAGGTTGGTTCTTATATTTGAACCAATTGGCCCATCTCTAATTGTCTGTCTGGAGAAGGGCAACAAGGTGGATATTTTAGCCTCCCCTAATTAGAACTGAAGTGCTTTTGTACAAATATGTAATAAAAAAGGCTTAAATCTAGTGGCTCCCTGGTGTCTATGCAGGAGCGCCGCCAGCTTTTCTGCCACCCTAGGCAGCGGAAGGTCCTGCCCCGAAATGCCGCCCCCACAGAGGCAGCGGAAGGTCCCGCTGCCGAAATACCGCCGCGGTTGCCGCCCCCCAAATTGTAGTGCCCTAGGCAACCACCTAGGTCGCCTAATGGGTTGCGCTGGCCCTGTGTCTATGCATGTGGTTGTCCCAGCCGTATCACCGATGACAAGGATTGGCTCCACAGGACTCTATTCAAGGACTCTATTCAAAGCTGGAGAAAGCCTTAGAATATTTGCTACTGGCTTAACTGTGGAGGCTTCTTTTGAAGTCACTTTGAGTGGGTTCTGGCTAGAATCTATCCTGTGGTCCAAAAAGTCCAGCCTTAGGACTGGGAATTCCACTAACTGGTTTAATATGCTCATAGTAAGTTGCCACTGGTCTACAAAAATAATGAGGGATAGGGATAGAGGATGATTTATAGCCATTCAGTTTCTGTTTTTAATTAAGTCAAATGAGCCTTTAACATCACATCAGGGACTTTGTATTTGTTCACTTGTCTCCAGAACATGCACAGCCCACAGGCTGTGATACCACATGAAGGCAACAGATGGTCAAACTTGTCCTTCTTGGAACTCCATTGACTTGGCCCACAGTATTTTCTTGAAAGCTATAGAAAGACAATATTACCTATTACTGCTGATTATTATTTGTATTACAGAGGTGCCCCGAGGCCGCTCTAACTTGTACATGTTAGAATCATTCCATTGGCCCAAGATTACTGGAACACACACAGCACCCGGTAATCACCTCTTCATTTCCTGACTCGTTTCACCCTAGAAAGGACCATATGCCTGGGGTCCAGAAGAGGGTTGCCTGGGCTGTTCGGGGGGATACCAAGCTGGCTGTTCAAGCCCGCCTCTTGTCCCCTTTCTGCCACTGGATCTGGGCCAAGAATCAGGCCCTCAGTAGCATTTGTTGCTCTACTACAGTAGCCAAGTTTTAGTTTGGGAATTTTTTTTTTTTACGTCATGCTTTGAAAAAAGCACTGAGATTTTTTTAGTTTTCCCATCCCATGTAGTCCTTCAGGAAGGCACGTTTTCAAAACAAACACACACTGGAGGCATTGGGCCAAAGCCTCCTCATAGGCCCGAGTTCAATAAGTCAACTTCAATGGGACTTTAGCATTTACTTGCAGTTAAACACACACTAAGTTATTTCAGAGTGGTAGCCGTGTTAGTCTGTATCAGCAAAAACAATGAGGAGTCCTTGTGGCACCTTAGAGACTAACACATTTATTTGGGCATAAGCTTTCATGGGCTAGAACCAACTTCATTGGGAGTTGCTTTACCAAGCATACCATTGGCATTGTATGTCAATAGTGAAATAAACTGTAAAGAAATAATAGTGGATGGATTAGACAACACAGAGTCCGTCTGGGCAATACTCACAATGGGTAATAGGACTTCTAGAGCCTCTCCGGGGATAGTGCTTGGAGTGTGCTATAGACCGCCGGGATCGACCCAGGATATGGATAAGGAATTATTTAATGTGCTTAGAGAAGTAATTACTAATAGAAACTGTGTAATTATGGGGGACTTTAACTTCCCGGAAATAGATTGGGGAACAAACGCTAGTAGCAATAATAGGGCTCAGATGTTCCTAGATGTGCTTGCTGATCAATTCCTCCATCAAGTGGTAGCTGAACCGACGAGGGGGGAGGCCATTTTAGATTTGATTCTGGTAAGTAGTGAGGACCTCGTTGAGGAAGTGGTAGTAGGGGACAATTTGGGCTCCAGTGATCATGAGCTAATTCGGTTTAAAATACAGGGAAGGAGTAACAGAATTAAGTCAAAGACTAGGGTTTATAATTTTAAAAAGGCCAATTTTAACAAATTAAGGGGACTGGTAAGGGAAGTGGATTGGGCAAACGTATTAATGGATTTAAAGGCAGAAGAAGCCTGGGATTACTTTAAGTTAAAAATGCATGAGCTGTCGGAGGCCTGTATTCCCAAAAAGGGAAAAAGATTACCAAGCAAGAGATTTAGACCGAGCTGGATGAGCGACCGACTCAAAGGGGCGATTAGGAAAAAACAGAAAGCGTACAAAGAGTGGAAGAGGGGAGGGATCAGTAAGGAAATGTACCAAAGTGAAGTCAGAGAATGTAGAGAGAGAGTGAGAAAGGCCAAAGGCCGTGTAGAATTGGACCTAGCGAGGGGAATTAAAAGCAATAGTAAGAGGTTTTACAGCCACATAAACAGGAAGAAAGCAAAGAAAGAAGAAGTGGGACCGCTGAAGACTATTGCCGGAGAGGAGATTAAAGACAATCTAGGCATGGCGCAATATCTCAATGAATATTTTGCGTCGGTGTTTAATGAGGCCAATGAAGGGATTAGGGATACTAGCACCATTACAGAGGGGCGTTCGGGATGGGGGATTACCGTATCCGAGGTAGAAACAAAACTTGAACGCCTTAATGGGGCTAAGTCGGGAGGACCGGACGATCTTCATCCGAGAATATTGAAGGAATTGGCGCGGGAAATAGCGGGCCCGTTAGCGATGATATTTAATGAATCTGTAAACTCGGGGGTGGTCCCGTTAGACTGGAGAATAGTTAATGTGGTTCCTATTTTCAAAAAAGGGAAAAAAAGTGATCCGGGTAATTACAGGCCTGTTAGTTTAACATCTGTAGTGTGCAAGGTGTTAGAGAAAATTTTGAAGGAGAAACTAGTTGAGGACCTGGAGGGTAGTGGCAATTGCGATAATTTACAACATGGTTTTACGAAGGGCAGATCGTGCCAAACGAATCTGATCTCCTTCTTTGAGAAAGTAACGGATTTATTAGATAAGGGAAATGCGGTGGACCTAATATACCTGGATTTCAGTAAAGCGTTTGATACTGTACCCCATGAGGAATTATTGGTTAAAGTGAAAAACATGGGGATCGATTTGAAAATCCAGAGATGGATAAGGAATTGGTTAATGGGGAGAATGCAGCGGGTCGTATTGAAGGGTGAATTGTCAGGTTGGAGGGAGGTTACCAGTGGAGTTCCCCAAGGTTCGGTTTTGGGACCCATTTTATTTAATCTATTTATAACTGACCTCGGAACCGATTGCAGGAGTAGGCTGGTAAAGTTTGCGGATGATACGAAGGTGGGAGGCGTTGTAAATTCGGAAGAGGATAGGGATATCCTGCAGGGAGACTTGAATGAGCTTGTGAATTGGAGTGTCAGAAATAGGATGAAATTTAATAGTGAAAAGTGTAAGGTGATGCATTTGGGGATGACCAATAACAATTTTAGTTACAAGATGGGGACGCATTGGTTAGAAGTAACGGAAGAGGAGAAGGACCTAGGGGTCCTTGTAGACCGCAGGATGACTATGAGTCGACAGTGTGACGTGGCGGTGAAAAAAGCCAATGCTGTCTTGGGATGCATTAGGCGAGGTATATCTAGTAGGGATAAGGAGGTCCTGCTTCCGTTGTACAAGGCACTGGTGAGACCTCATTTGGAGTACTGTGTGCAGTTCTGGTCTCCCATGTTTAAAAAAGATGAACTCAAACTGGAACGGGTGCAGAGAAGGGCCACTAGGATGATCAGAGGAATGGAAAACCTGTCGTATGAAAGGAGACTGGAGGAGCTTGGGTTGTTTAGTCTGACAAAGCGAAGGCTGAGGGGGGATATGATTGCTATCTTTAAATATATTAGAGGGATTAATACAAGGGAGGGAGATGAATTATTCCAGCTTAGTACTAACGTGGATACGAGAACGAATGGATATAAACTGGCCGTGGGGAAGTTCAGGCTTGAAATTAGACGAAGGTTTCTGACCGTTAGAGGGGTGAAATATTGGAACGGCCTTCCGAGGGAAACGGTGGGGGCGAGGGACTTGTCTGGCTTTAAGATTAAGTTAGATAAGTTTATGGAGGGAATGGTTTAATGGTAAAACATAGTTGTCAAGGAAAACCAAGCAATGGTAGGTAAATAGCATAATGGCTAAAAGGGGTCAGGATGGAGACTCTTGCCTATATGCTCGGGGTCTTACTGATCGCCATATTTGGGGTCGGGAAGGAATTTTCCTCCAGGGCAGATTGGCTGAGCCTCTGGAGGTTTTTCGCCTTCCTCCGCAGCATGGGGCAGGGATCTCTAGCAGGAGGGTCTTTGCCGATTGAGGTCACTAATAACAGGATTGGGGACTTCAGCAGCAGAGTCCAGGGAAGGGGCGGGGACGGTTTTATGGCCTGCAGCGTGCAGGGGGTCAGACCAGATGATCATAATGGTCCCTTCTGACCTTAAAGTCTATGAGTCTGAGTAAAGTGGGAGGTCTGTCTAATGAGATAAGTTCTTTATTAAACAGGGGCCGGTCAAGGGGTCCACACACCTCAGGTGCACCTCCTTGTGCCAGGTCTGGAAATTAGGTTTCGCCTTAGCTGGCATCACCTTCCATCAGTTGTTGGCACTGTGGTCCCTCTCCCTCGCTCTCTCTGTGACTAAGGGTGCTCCCTCTTTGTGACTCTGCCCTCCAGTCACATCACTATGTTGTCCCCCCAGACAAACTGTCCAAATGCTGCCTCAGACGGTCTTTTGTTCCACATCTCCAGGTCCTATTCCACTTTCCCAGTGGCTAGTAGGAGTACCCAGGCCCTCCCTCTATACTGAGGGGCCCAGGGACCTTGTAACCAGCAGCTAAGATCTGCCCAGTCCCACTCATAGCTGCTGTTTCCCTGGGCTTCTTCCTAGCCTGCCTTCTCAGGCTTTCTCCCCCATAACTTCTCTGAGTTGACCCTTCTTTCAGGGCTAGGAGCCCAGAGCTCAGTTTCCCCCTCAAATGCCTTCCTTACCACCATTCTACTCCCAGAGTGTGACTGACAACTCCCTCTCTATAGCTTCTTCCTGGCTCATAATCCTAGCCTAGCTCCTCCCACAGGTGGGCTTCATCTGCCATTAGACGCTATCAAGTCCTGGTTCCCTCTAGGTGGCCATCTAAGGTTAATTGGCCCTTTCTGGCCCACATTAACCTGCTCATGGCTTGTGTGGGGTGGACACCCCATCACAGAGTTTCACAAAGTTACTCGGCTAACATCAGAGGACCAGCTCCTCAGCCAGCATAAATCAGCATAGCTCCAGCTGAAGATCTGGCCCAATGCACTTCCTCTGGATTTATACCAGTATAACTGAGAGCAGAATATTGGCTCTTATTTTGATTATTCAGATATAGCAAATGGAAAAAAAAAGTCCATACACTATGTCTAGGGCGGTTATATGCATGAGTGTCACTCCACAGCTAAAACCATTAATAAATATCCATTTGTTACCAAGTCATTTTGGGAATCAAACACTTTGCAATTTCCTTAGCCACCATCTGTGACTTCTACCTACTTCCCTCTACACTTGTGCAGTTCCCTTTCCTGTATCTATACCCGAGGGGCCCTATCCTACTTGCCTGACTCAGCTGAACAATCAGAAAAAGGGGCATGAGGGAGGTAAACCATGAGTAAGTGATAGGATGTCCTAAACAGGAAACCCAGATACAAAGTAATTAGCCACATGATTTCCCTTAACTGCGCCTTGCTTTGTGAGAAAACAACCTGCTCTCAGGTCTGGCACTTTTTATTTTTATTTTCACTATATTATACCCTCACGTGTTTCCCTTGAGCATCAGGTATTGCTGCTTTATTTACACACCTGCCATTTTGGACACCATTTATTTTATTATGAGTCAGCACTGTTTGCACTCTTGTGTTGCTTGGACTTAGCTCCTTTTTCACCTGGTTCTTTCTCTCGCTCTGACTGCAGTCTGAAAAAAATCCCCAATGGGCATTGGGAATCCCATGTTGACAAATACCAATCTGTTGTAAATGACTTATTTTTACCTTCCAATCAACAGCGTAGAAACTGAACACAAATGGAAACCAAGCCACTCATAAGTAGAGGGGGACCTCAACATCATATTTAGATGAACTGTGCTACATTGATAAACAACATAAAAAATAACATGACTGCTAGAAAACTCCAAAAGCTGAAATGTGCATTGGCAATCTGCTCCTGTGGATAATGTACTCACCTGTCTTAGAAGAGCCAGAATACACATAGCACAATCACTGAAACTCAGTTACTTGTTAACTGCATTAATAATATATCCTGAATCCCATACATTTAGTGATTATAAATTCTACTTAGTTGCAAGGCAGTAATACCTACTGGTAGGAGCAAAAGATGGTGACCTTGGTTCTAATTTGCAGTATGGCCAAGGGCAAGGCATTCAAAGGTGAACTAAGAACATCAGAACAGCCAGACTGGGTCAGATCAATGATCCATCTAGCCCAGTATCCTGTCTCTGAAGTGGCTAGTGCCAGGTGCTTCAGAGGGAATGAACAGGGCAATTTTGAGTGAGCCATCCCCTATTGCGCAGTCCCAGCTTCTGGCAATCAGAGGTTTATTGGACACCTGGAGCGTTGGATTGCATTCCTGACTATCTTGGCTAATAGTCATTGACAGACATATTCTCCATAAGTTTAATCTCTTTGGGCCCAGCTATACTTTTGAGCTTCACAACATCCCCTGGCAATGAGTTCCACAGGCTTACTGTGCTGTGCGAAGAAGTACTTCCTTTTGTTTGTTTTAAACCTGCTGCCTGTTAATTTCATCAGTTGACTCCTAGTTCTAGTGTTATGGAAAGGGCTAAATAACATTTCCCTATTCACTTTTTCCACACCATTTATGATTTTATACACCTCTATCATATCCCCCCTTAGTTGTCTCTTTTCTAAGCTGAACAGTCCCTGTCTTTTTAATCTCTCTTTGTATAGAAGCCGTTCCATACTCCTAGTAATTTGCACTGCCCTTCCCTGCGCCTTTCCCACTTCTAATATACCGTTTTTGAGCTCAAGCAACCAGAACTGCACACGGTATTCAAGGTGTGAGCATACCATGAATGTATATAGGGGCATTATGATATTTTCTGTTTATTATGTATACCTTTCCTAATGGTTCCTAACATTCTGTTAGGGTGGGTTTTGTTTTGTTTTGTTTTGTTTTTTTGACTGCCACTGCATATTGAGCCAATGTTTTCAGGGAACTATCCACAATGATTCCAAGATCTCTTACTTGAGTGGTAACACTTAGTTTAGCTCAGTGGTTCCAGACAACTGTACCCCTTTCAGGAGGCTGATTTGTCATGCATACCCCCAAGTTTCACCTCACTTAAAAACTACTTGCTTACAAAATCAGACATAAAAATACAAAGGTGTCACAGCCACACTATTACTGAAAAATTGCTGCCTTTCTCATTTTTACCATATAATTATAAAATAAATCAATTGGATCAAATAAATCAATTCTGTTTGCCAGAAGTTGGGAATGGGCGACAGCTGGATCATTTGATGCTTACCTGTTCTGTTCATTCCCTCTGGGGCACCTAGTATTGGCCACTGTCAGTAGACAGGACACTGGGCTAGATGGACCTTTGGTCTGACCCAGTATGGCTGTTCTTATGTCCTTAAATATTGTACTTACATTTCAGGATATAGTATATAGACCAGTATAAACAAATCATTGTATGAAATTTTGGTTTGCACTGACCTCTCTAGTGCTTTTTATGTAGCCTGTTGTAAAACTAGGCAAATATCTAGATGAGCTGATGTACCCCCCAGAAGACCTCTGCATACTCCCAGGGGTACATGTACCCCTGGTTGAGAACCACTGGTTTAGATCCCATCATTTTGTATGTATAGTTGGGATTATTCTTTCCAACATACATTACTTTGCATTTATCAACAATGAATTTCATCTGCCACTTTGACACCCAGTCACCCAGTTTTGTGAGAGCCCTTTATAAATCTTTGCAGTCAGCCTTGGGCTTAACTATCTTGAGTAATTTGTGTTGTCTGCAAATTTTGCCACCTCACTGTTCTCCCCTTTTTGCAGTTCATTTATGAATATATGGCACAGCACAGGTCCCTCTTTTTATGTCTCTCCATTGTGAAAACTGACCATTTATTCCTACCTTTTGTTTCCTATCTTTTAACCAGTTACTGAGCCATGAGAGGACCTTCCCTCTTATTCCATGACTGCTTACTTTGCTTAAGAAAGCAAAAGCTTTTTGAAAGTCCAAGTATACTGTATTGATCGGATTACCCTTGTCTGCCTGTTTGTTGACTCCCTCAAAGAATTCTCTTAGATTGGTGAGGCATGATTTTCCTTTACAAAAGTCATGTCAACTCTTCTCCAACATATCGTGTTCATCTCTGTGTCTGATAATTTTGTTCTTTACTACAGTTTCAACCAATAATTAGTATATAGTTAGTAGTTAGACTTCTAGCATTTGTACATAAGCACTTGTACATTTTGTCAACATGCACTTGCTTGCCTTCATGTATTATATTTTAATTTGAATTTATAGCAAAAATAATGCTGCTCTTTTCTTTGTTGCTTTTTAACCACTTAACATTAAGAACACGCTTAAATCTCATTGAAAACTTAAGCACATTCTTAAGAGGTATTTTGCTGAATAGGGATGGATTTAAGCATGTGCTGAAGTGCTTTGCTGAATCAACATGTTTTTGCTGTAACATGTTGCTAGGGCTCACTGTGCCTCTAGCCGAGCCATCTTTCTGATGCGTTTAAATTCATTGAGTTGGATTACTCACTGGGCTAGAAGAGAGAACATATCCAAAATAAGGAAAGTGGAGCCAGGAAGAAGAATAAATCTTGAGAAGGCACCCACAGGACACTGAGGTAAACCATAAATAGCTGTAAGTTTCTTTTTCATTTCTTATTGAAAAACCAATGCTTTTGGTACTCTTCTAATAGCCACAACCCACCCCAGAAGTGGCTGCATCTTGCTGGAGGATGAAATGGTCTCTCCCTATATATGAATAGTTTGAAATTGAGAAACGAGCTTTAATGCTCATAAAAGGCACCAAATAAAACAAGAAAACACCAAATTAAGAATATCAATATACATTTCTCCCCCATTAAATTATAATATGTAATGTGTGTACATTATAGCATTGTACTCCTGGCACTGGCTGTACTTCCTCTTGTTATTTTTACTACTTCTAGAAAACAGCAGCAATTCATTATAAAAACCATGTTGCAATAGTATTAGGGTCTGATTTAAATCAAGAATAGGAATACAATTCAAAACTAAAGCTCTGGCCTGAGTTTACCTCCCTGTGCTATGGTATTACTGTACATATGGGTTGGATTACACGCTATTATTGTCGTACATATGGAATGGATCACATGGTGCACATAAGATGACATGTTGTTTACAATGCATAGGCAGAACAAGGTGACTTAAGGGTACATCTACACTGCAAACAAACAACAAAAACAACAACCCAAGGCTTGTGGCAGCAAGTCTCAGAGCCTGGGTCAGCTGACTCAGTGTTGCGTTACATTACTAAAAAAGATCAAAGTAGACCTTCCTATTCGGGCTGAAGCCGGAGCTGTGAGACCCTCCCTGTTGCCTTCACTGGGTCTCAGAACAGGACCCTTCCCTGGTTTTGGAGGATTTGCCATATGGTGGATGTTCCAGAGTTTTGTATTTCTACAGTGTAAGCAAAGCACAAAAATAGGATATCAGGGTGGCTCAAATTTGACCATTATGTTGACGTTTAAAAAGCTTCCTAAAAAAGGTACTGCTTTAATTTTCATGGCGAGCCATTTTAAATGAATGGGATTTCTTTATTTGACCACGCCTGAACCCCTGTAAAGAAGTGGAAACAGAGGACTCTTAGACACTATAAAATAGAAAGGAAAAAATGGATTAGCCTCGAATTTTTTCCCCCCTGAAATGGAACCAATGACCCCTGATCACCACTGAATGAGTCAGTGAGTACAATTCTATTGAAGTCAACTAAGTTGTGTTTTCTCAACACCAACAGTGAATACGCCACAAAGCTTTGAGAAGACGGAGACAGTTGGTTTTTTCGAAGGCACTGCATTTCTGTATACGAGACTCCAGCAGCTGCCTTCCTAACATCAGTTCATCCATCACTGGAAAGAATCCATGAATATAAAGCCAGCCCAGAAAGTTCAGTCTGGCAGGACTGATGTGGATCACTGATGAAGGGAATTTAACTTGGGCAGGTCACTGTTAGCCCGGAATACCAGAGAGGTCTTGATTTTTTTCCCCCTTTCTTTACATCTCTACTCTGTTTTTAATTTTTGCCTGGGGTTTATTTGCTAAATTATCATTTAGGGGGGAGGAGAAGGGATTTTTGGCTAAAAATAAAACAGCCTGTGACTCATGTGAAGCAACCTTCACAGTGTTAGCAGTTTGGCATTCTAGTTTGTCTCTCAACATGTTTACACAGCTAGTTAGCTCCTGCTAAAACATAGTTTCTCATGAGCCCACAGGTAAGTCAAGAATATGGAGACCTGGGAGAAGGTTTGGAATTTGGGGGGGAGCATGGGCTGTTATAGCAGGGATAAAGGAGAGACAAGACAGAACTGGGGTGGGGGGGGGATCAAATCAATATCTTAGATGCCTGTATACTAATGCAAGAAGTATGGGGAATAAGCAGGGAGAACTCGAAATGCTAGTAAATAAACACATCTATGACATAGTTGGCATCACAGAGACCTGGTGGGATAATACACATGACTGGAATATTGGTAGAGAAGCTTGCTCAGGAAGGACCGGCAGGGAAAAAAGGGAGGAGGTGTTGCCTTATATATTAAAAATGTATACACCTGGACTGAGATTGAGATGGAAATAGGAGACAGACTTGTAGAAAGTCTCTGGGTAAAAGGGGTAAAAAACAAGGGTGATGCCATGGTAGGTGTCTACTACAGACCACCTAACTAGGAAGAAGAGGTGGATGAGGCTTTTTTTAAGCAGCTAACAAAATCATCCAAAGCACAGGATTTGGGGGTGATGGGGGACTTCAACTAGACCAGGGATTGGCAACCTTTCAGAAGTGATGTGCCGAGTCTTCATTTATTCACTCTAATTTAAGGTTTTGCGTGCCAGTAATACATTTTAACATTTTTAGAAGGTCTCTTTCTATAAGTCTAGAATATTTAACTAAACTATTGTTGTATGTAAAGTAAATAAGGTTTTTAAAATGTTAAGAAGTTTCATTTAAAATTAAATTAAAATGCAGAGCCTCCCGGACCAGTGGCCAGGACCCGGGCAGTGTGAGTGCCACTGAAAATCAGCTTGCGTGCTGCCTTCGGTACACATGCCATAGGTTGCCTACCCCTGAACTAGACAAATTAGAGCACTGGGCCAAAAGAAATCTGATGAGGTTCAACAAAGACAAGTCAGAGTCCTGCACTTAGGACGGAAGAATCCCATGCACTGCTACAGACTAGGGACCGAGTGGGTAGACAGCAGTTCTACAGAATAGGACCTAGGGGTTACAGTGGACGAGAAGCTGGATATGAGTCAACAGTTTGTCATTGTTGCCAAGAAGGCTAATGGCATTTTGGGCTATATAAGTATGAGCATTGCCAGCAGATCGAGGGACGTGATCATTCCCCTCTATTCGGCATTGGTGAGGCCTCATTTGGAGTATTGTGTCCAGTTTTGGGCCCCACACTACAGGAAGGATGTGGAAAAATTGGAAAGAGTCCAGCGGGGGGCAACAAAAATGATTAGGGAGCTGGAGCACATGACTTATGAGGAGAGGCTGAGGGAACTGGGATTGTTTAGTCTGCAGAAGAGAAGAATGAGGGGGGATTTGGTAGCTGCTTTCAACTACCTGAAAGGGGGTTCCAAAGAGGATGGATCTAGACTGTTCTCAGTGGTACCAGATGACAGAACAAGAGTAACGGTCTCAAGTTGCAGTGCGGGAGGTTTAGGTTGGATATTAGGAAAAACTTTTTCACTAGGAGGGTGGTGAAGCACTGGAATGGGTTACCTAGGGAGGTGGCGGAATCTCCTCCTTTAATGGTTTTTAAGGTCAGGCTTGACAAAGCCCTGGCTGGGATGATTTTGTTGGGGATTGGTCCTGCTTTGAGCAGGGGGTTGGACTAGATGACCTCCTTAGGTCCCTTCCAACCCTGATATTCTGTGATACCCAGACGTCTGTTGGGAAAATAACACAGCAGGGCACAGATTATCCAATAAGTTCTTGGAATGTATTGGAGACAATTTTGTATTTCAGAAGGTGGAGTCAGCTACCAGGGGAGAGTTCTAGATTTGAATTTGACAAATAGGGAGGAACTGGTTGAGAATTTGAAAGTGGAAGGCAGCTTGGGTGAAAGTGATCATGATAGATTTTATTATTCTAAGGAATGGTAGGAGGGAAAACAGCAAAATAAAGGCAGATTTTAGCAAACTCAGGGAGTTGGTAGGTAAGAGCCCATGGGAAGCAAGCCTAAAGGGAAAAAGAATAGAAGACACTTGGCAGTTTTTGAAAGAGACATTATTAAGGGCACAAGAGCAAACTATCCCACTGTGTAAGAAAGATAGCAAGTATGGCAAGAGACCATTGGCTTAGCCAGGAGATCTACAATGATCTAAAAATAAAAAAAAGAGTCTTACAAAAAGAAACTAGTTGAAATTACAAAGGATCAATATAAACAAATAACACAAGTATGTAGGGACAAAATTAGAAAGACCAAGGCACAAAATGAGATCAAACTAGCTAGAGACATAAAGGGTAACAAGAAAACATTCTACAAATACACTAGAAGCAAGAGGAAGACCAAGGACAGGGTAGGCCCATTACTCAATGAGCGGGAAAAATAATAACAGAAAATGTGGAAATGGCAGAAGTGCTTAACGAATTATTTGTTTCGGTTTTCATCAAGAAGGTTGGTGGTGAATGCCAGTGAAAATGAGGTAGGATCAGAAAAGGCTAAAATAGGGAAAGCTAAAATTACTTGGACAAATTAGATGTCTTCAAGTCACCAGGGCCTCATGAAATGCATCCTAGAATACTCAAGGAGCTGAGTGAGGAGATATCTGAGCCATTAGCAATTATCTTTGAGAAGTCATGGAAGACAGGAGAGATTCCAGAAGACTGGAAAAGGGCAAATATAATGCCAATCTATAAAAAGGGAAATAAGGACAACCCAAAGAATTACAGACTAGTCAGCTTAATTTCTCTACCCAGAAAGATAATGGAGCAAATAATTAAGCAATCAATTTGCAAACATCTAGAAGATAATAAGGTGATAAGTAACGGTCAGCATGGATTTTTCAAAAACAAATCGTGTCAAACCAACCTGATAGCTTTCTTTGACTGGGTAACACGCCTTGTGGATGGGGGAAGCGGGGGGGGGGAGAGGGGGAAGCAGTAAACATGGTATATCTTGATTTTATTAAAGCTTTTAATACTGTCCTGCATGACCTTCTCATAAATAAACTAGGGAAATGCAACCTAAATGGAGCTACTATAAGGTGGGTGCAAAACTGGTTGGAAAACCATTCCCAGAGAGTAGTTATCAGTGGTTCACAGTGATGCTGGAAGGGCATAATGAGTGGAGTCCCACAGGGATCCATTCTGGGTCTGGTTCTGTTCAATATCTTCATCAATGACTTAAATAATGGCATAGAGAGTACACTTATAAAGTTTATAGATGATTCCAAGCTAGGAGGGTTTGCAAGTGCTTTGGAGGATAGGATTATAATTCAAAATGATTGGGACAAACTGGAGAAATGGTCTGAAGTAGGTAAGATGAAATTCAATAAGGACAAATGCAAAGCAGTCTACTTAGGAAGGAACAATCAGTTGCACACGTACAAAATGGGAAATGACTGCGTAGGAAGGAGTACTGTGGAAAGGGATCTGGGGGTCACAGTGGATCACAAGCTAAATATGAGTCAACAGTGTAACACTGTTGCAAAAAAAGCGAACATCATTCTGGGAGGTACTAGCAGGAGTGTTGTAAGCCAGACACGAGAAGTAATTCTTCTGCTCTACTCAGTGCTGATTAGGCCTCAGCCAGAGTATTGTGGCCAGTTCTGGGCAACACATTTCAGGCAGGATGTGGACAAATTGGAGAGAGTCCAGAGAAGAGCGACAAAAATGATTAAAGGTCTAGAAAACATGACCTATGAGGGAAGATTGAAAAAATTGGGTTTGTTTAGTTTGGAAAAGAGAAGACAGAGGGGACACGATAACAGTTTTTAAGTACGTAAAAGGTTGTTACAAGAAGGAGGAAGAAAAATTGTTTTTCTTAACCTCTGAGGACAGGACAAGAAGTAACAGGATTAAATTGAAGCAAGGGGGGTTGTGGTTGGACATTAGGAAAAAAGTTCCTAACTATCAGGGTGGTTAAACTGCCTACGAAGGTTGTGGAATCTCCATCATTGGAGATTTTTAAGAGCAGGTTAGACAAACACCTGTCAGGAATGGTCTAGACAATTAGTCCTGCCATGAGTGCAGTGGACTGGACTAGATGACCTCTCAAGGTCCCTTCCAGTTCTATAATTCTCTGAGGCATTTGGTCTAGTGGAATGAATATAGATCTAAGATCAGGAACTCCCAAGTTGTAATTCCAGTCAGCCACTGATTTGTTTTGTAGCCTTGGCCAAGTTACTTATCCGGCTGCATGTCAATTTCCCTATCAGTAAAATAGGGTTAATGATACTTACCTACTTAGTTCACAGGGATGTTGTGAAGATTAATGTCTGTAATGTGCTTTGAAGATGCAAAGTGCTGTATAAATAGGGAACTTTCTGGAGTGGATTTACTTAGTGGGGCCCATGTGTGGTTCAGAGGGTAAGAAATACATCCCTAAATCTGTACAGTGAAGGACAGTAGTGGCTCCATTTCATTCTTTTCCACACCCACCTTTCCTAGGCTGGACTCAGCTGAACAGGGACTTTGAAAGAATGTATATATGACCAATCACAGCCAACCAACCCAGCCCAAATTTAAATAATTGATTGGACATTTGCCATAACATGCTTGCATTCCTCTTTACAGCAAAAGAATGTAAAAATCACTCCAGTTTTGCAAAGTTCTTGTGAACTGTAGAGCCAGCCCATTTCAGTGACAAAGTTTAGCCTAGAAATGCACATGATACAAAGAGAGAGAAAAAGGAACAGGGAAAAAAGCACCAATGCACACTAAGGTGCTAGAAATTTTAATTCTCAAGCTAGTGAACTCATCAGGCAATGGGAGTGCAGAAGCCACAGAGTGACTACAGATGTCTAGATGTCTACCTTGGACTGTTCCAACTCCGAGTTTTACCAAGTGTGATTCTCTTTATTCATTCCCGAGCTGTGCTCCCTGCAGAATGATTGTCTCTAGCAAGTATGTCAGATGCCCGGTGCATTGCTTACTCGGTAACTCTGAGTTGTGGTTATATTAAGCCCCATCTCATTTATAATTATGGCCCAGATTCAGAAAAACATTTAAACACATGCCTAAATCCTACTGAGGTCAATGGGATCTAAGCTTTGCTGAACTTGGCCTCTATAATGACATTGGCTGAGGTTGTATGCTCCCATCCTGACAGTGTTATTCTGAGTCTTGTAACTTTGAATCAGGTGTTCAATTTTGCATAGCACAGCATGGAGATTATTCATTAGGCTTAATTTCTGAGCCAGAAAGACAGTATTATATAACTGTGTGGAAACCGATCCATATAGCTTCTGAGTACAGCTTATTAACTAATCCAACTGTAGGAGGCGCTTGCTGGCAGCTAAAGTGTTCTCTAACCCACTAATCACCTTCATTGTTTGCTTCTTCTCCCTTTCTTGTTAGGGCTGGTAACTGCTGTACTTGTGTTTTAGTGTGCTGGAAAAATGATTTTATTTGATGGATTATTGGACAATACCCAGGAAAAATACTTGATTCAAGCTACAGCTGGTTTGTTTGTTTCTTCTTCATACATGTTCTCTTCTCTGGAAGAGTAATAAAAAAGCATAGCCACTCAAAACAGATTGGGGTGGATCGGCCTTGCCTGTTAAATACAAATCTGGATTAGAAACCCCCCTACAACTCCAGGGGATTTTGTTTGGGGCCATTTTAAGGATTTGGGGCCTGATCATCTACCCCCTGTAAGGTCACTTTGCTTCAGAGGATTGCCCTGCTGTGAGCGAGCACTTGGATGATATAAAGCCAGCATGGCCAGCCTTATGTTACCCATGCCCCAACTTCAGACTACCAGAAAAGTCAAAGGCACCTGGGCATGGGAAAGGGACATGCCAGGGACTAGAGGGAGCAGAACTGGAATGAGATGTGCTCAGCTGTTCCTTGCCCATCGGAACAGTCCTTTGGGGTCCATTCCAATCAGTGTGGCTGCTCTCACTTGCTCCAGGAGATGGCTCGGCCTCCTCACCTGGCTCAGGATCTGAGACTGTGTAAAATGATATGCTTACACTGTATTATAAACCCGGATCTATGGGACCAAGGTTATGTTTCCAAGCCTGAGCTTGAGCATCCACACTGCACGGCTTACAATTGCTGGACCTGGTCTCACAGCCATGCTAACGCATCCATACTGAACTGTGCAGCTCTCCTGACTTAGCTTTGACCTGTGTCCACACTGCAAAAACAACAGAGCTTGGACCTGAGTCACAGCAATACTTTGGCTTTGACCCACCCTCCTAGCAGGTCCTAGGACCCAGGTCTTGAGTGCTTGCTGACCCAGATCAGACCAATTTGTGGGTGGACAGAAGGGGGGCTTGGCGCTTAAACCTGAGACAGATTAGGTTCAGCATGCAGAGTAGGCATACCCAGAGTGGTTTAGTTTTGCCTCCACCACTCCTCAGCTGTGCTGATCAACAGCTCGACACACGTGGGAGTTAAGACCACAGGCCGGCCGTGAAATTAATACCTGGCTTTCAAATCCTCACCCCCTGCCCCCATTGCCCAAATGATGTGAGTGTTGTGGGGTTTTGGTTCAGCCCCATCTCTAGGTGTATACAAGAGGAAATAAGCTGATTTTGTTAGCTATGAACAAAGATTTTCTGAAACCTCACAAGTGGAGCTTTTGGTTCCTGTTCACTTATTTCAAAACAACAAGAAAACCCTGAAAAGCCTTTTACCACATTGTTTCTAGAGACACATTTTCTTCTGGGCTGTGGCTCTGAATGGCAAGGAAGTTTTAGCCTGAAGGGAATCTTTAGCCCAGTCTTAGAAACCCAGGAAAACAGGAGTTTTTAACGGATTTGTAGCTAGCTAGCTCCAGCTTCTTGAATGGCTCTGTAACATACAGTCTGGGAAGATGGGCAAGTAGAAAAAAAATTCTACGCTAGAGAAAGACAAAATAAGAATCTGGAATCTGTTACTTCCAGCTCTATTAAAAATGATCTGCCTTATGATGGCTGAGTCTTGATTTAACCATTTAAATATCTGACATTAAACATTAATGTGGCTCACTGTAATCTCAGGGATGATGACAATGCAGTAGAAATCAGCAAAATGTATGGCTTTAAAGCAGCCTTGCAAAATCATCATGACAGTTTACCAGCATAGCCACAAAATCTGCTCAGCTGCCCTTTACCATCACAACCATGAAGAAAAAATGAATGAAATTTTACATGCCCGTCAAAAGAAATTGCTTGCCTGAGCTTAGCGGCTATGCAGAATGTTGCAAGTCTGCTGTAAAAGTGTCATGCCTATATAGATAGATGAGACAAGGTGGGCGAGATCTCTTTCACTAGACTGACTGGTGAAAGAGACATGCTTTGAACTTACACAGAGCTCTTCTGCACAGCTATGGCACTCTATAACGGATAGTATCTCCTGTACACTGAATTAGGTTGTTCTTCTAGGTTTATTCCTATACATTATACTTGCTTCTGTAAGTTTACTGCTGTATTTCATTAGCCAAAAGATATATCCAGGTCAGATTTGGTAGGTCAGCACAGAACCCCAGTCCCTCAGCAGGATCTGCAAATTTTGGTCAACTAACATAATCTGATGCATATTTAGAACGAAAATAATTTGAAGCAACAATATCCATTAACTCCCAAATTAGGTCACTGACTTCAGACCACGAAGTCCACGAAGAATATGTTAAGAAGCTGAACAAATTCTATCTCCGTACCGCTTTAATTTAAGCACCTTCATGTAATCAATAGAATTATAATTTAATGGCATTGCACCATTTTGATCTTTTTTTTTTTAGATTCTCAGTAAATAAAGTTTTTTGCAGGAATTTCATCATTTTAAATGCGCCCTTAAGGCCATTTTTTAGAAGTTGAAAAATGTAATAAACGAAAGTGAAACAAAATAAATCCTTTATGAGAAACTTTCTTTGCAGACCCTTAATCCTCTAGCATTGGGGCTGTCTGGAATAAGAGCCAGCCCTGTTTCACTTGAACATTTTGGGCCTGAAATCCTTCAGCAAAAGGGGAAACTTTTTTCTTTTTCAGGCTAGGTGTGAATATTCAGGGGCTGAGTTTGATGATCAAGTGGTATTTATTAGAGGAAGCCACCTGGGATAAGTCCCAGCTGATTGGAAAGGCCAAACATTATGGCACCAGTGCTTGGGCATCAGTGAGAGAGAAGCTATCATTAGTTGGACCTTGTAAAGCAGGGTTTCTCAAACAGGGGTCGCCGCTTGTGTAGGGAAAGCCCCTGGCGGGCCAGGCCGGTTTGTTTACCTGCCGCGTCCGCAGGTCCGGCCGATCGTGGCTCCCACTGGCTGCGGATCGCTGCTCTGGGCCAATGGGAGTTGCTGGAAGTGGCGGCCAGTAAGTCCCTTGGCCCGTGCCGCTTCCAGCAGCTCCCATTGGCCTGGAGCAGCGATCCGCGGCCAGTGGGAGCCATGATCGGCCGGACCTGCGGACGGGACAGGTTAACAAACCGGCCCAGCCTGCCAGGGGCTTTCCCTACACAAGCGGCGACCCGTTTGAGAAACCCTGTTGTAAGGCATTGGGGGCAGTGCAGAGCCACACTGCCCCTGGGAGAGTTCAGGGAGGGATTGTGGCTGGCCTGCTCTGCAAGCTGGTGCAGGAGACCTCTTCTTCTAGCCACCCCCTTTGCAGCAATGTGTGCTCCACAGCACATATGGAGAGGGTCAGGCCCTTGTGAACCTGTGGAACTCCTTGCCAGAGGATGTTGTGACGGCCAAAACTATAACGGGGTTAAAAAAAGAACTAGATACTGTACATTCATGGAGGATAGTCCATCAATGGCTATTAGCCAGGATGGGCAGGGATGGTGTCCCTAGCCTCTGTTTGCTAGAAGCTGGGAAGGAGCGACAGGGAATGGATCACTTGATGATTACCTGTTCTGTTCATTCTCCTGGGGCACCTTGCATTGGCCATTGTCGGCAGACAGGATACCGGGCTAGATGGACCTTTGGTCTGACCCAGTATGGCCGATCTTATGTCCATGAGTGCAGAGGCTGCAATTGTGATTGGCTCTCAAGCCAGGTGTGCAAAGTGTGGGAAGCTCCTTATTATCCTGCCCTCACACACAAAGACCAATCACAAAATGGCCCTAAGGGCCTTCCACATCTTCACTCACTGAATCTCTCTCCATGTAGCTGGGGAGGAAGGCAGACAGCGAAGGGATGGTGTGAGATACCTCTGAAGCATCCCTCATTTCAAGGAACATCACTTAATATAGTCCACAAGTTCCACACAAACTTGGTGTCCACTGGCTTCTATGGTTTGAGAACTATTTACACCAGAAATAAAGAACGACGACACTAAGGCTACGTATACACTACTAGCCAAGGGGGTAATGTCCTAGCTAGTAGTGTAGATGTAGCCTGAGATGAGACAGAGCGAGCAACCATTTGACACTAAGGAAGGAATCCCACAACATTTAAGGTCTGTTGCCCTTGTAAATTTTTTGTATCCCTCAATTTGGGTCTTTGCCACACACTGTCCCACATTTAGGCCTAGGTAAGTTGAAAGGTACGTGAAGTGAGAGAGTTTTGAAGGAGGAGAGGTGGTCTGACTTTGGCATAAATTCCACTAATTCCTTTTCTAAGTATGTTTGGAAGTATGATGAGCCAATTTCTGCCCTCAGATACATGCTCTGAAGGCAATGTGGGTTGTGCCTATGTCGGTGGGAGACTTTGTCCTGTAAGTTTATTTTGCAAGCCAGTGGTCTCAGCCATTTGCTTGACCACACAAACACAGCAGTAGCAGAGGCCTTAGAAAGGTTTGTTCCTTAGAGATAATGCATCTCACTGTCTAGCCAGCAATTCCAGATTTAAGTGGAAAATACTACATTATGATTTTATTTTGAAGTCCAAAAGCTATCTGCCTGCTAGGCCATGCACAGAACTAACTGTTTTGGACCACGAGCAAGGAGAAGAGGGCAGTAGCAAGCAGGGATGGGCAACCCTGATGGGGTTAAAAATGCTGTGAACCGCTCACAATTTTGGGGGGATAGTCGGGTGCACCAAACGAATTCAACTTCTCCAAACTTTTCTCCTGTTATTTAAACCCATCTGGTTTTTGAGGGTGTTGCAGTTATTTAAAAGCTACATTCTTAGCTGAAAATGGGAATCTGTGGTAAGCACTAGGATAGAAGCACCTTCTACCTGCAAAAGCTAACTTGGGACAAGGGGGTTTCCTATACAAGATATGTATGTTGGGACACAGTTCTAAACAGCAGCTTTATTTTTTTATTTGCACATGCAAACCATGGCTGCAGTGTGCACACAATCAGATACTTAGACCGCTACATTTTGCTGCAGCAATAATGGTTATTGCCGTCCTGCATTTGTGCATTTTGTGTGTGTTTGCCTTTGATTGACAATTAAAAAAACTGGCACATTTTGTATTGTACCAGTGTTTAGTGTCAGTCCACAATTACATAGTAATTTTTCCATAGAATTAATGAAAGGATGCCCTATCAACCTCTGGGTTTGATCCAAAATCCATTGATACAGTTCAAATGATTCAATTTTATTTGACCTAGGAGAGAATCAGAGGCTTGTAGAAAGATGCTGCCACATAATTCCTACCAGGAAAGTGCTCAGACTACTGGTGCATACAGGATGGAGGAATTCACCCTTTATTTGTCTCCGTTACACCCAATTCGGAGAAGAGAATGAGGAACCTGACGGACTAGTATTTCCTGAAACATGACACCAATATTGATGGAACTGTGAAAATCAGGCCACTTGTATTTAGGTGTCTAAATATGAGTTTGGGAGTCAGGTTTGGAAGTTTTGGTAGTACTGTATTCTGACCAACTAAACCAACAAGAATGTGATTATATTACCCCTTCAAACGAATATCATTTAAAACCAAATCAGTGCTACTGCGGTACTATTGGAAAATCGAACCACACCAGACTCCACTTGCTTACCCATTCATTCCAAGTACTCCATTCATCACGCCTATGCTCGAAAATGATTAACAGTGGAATGTTCAAAAGCACTTAAGGGGCTTTGGGTTCCAACTCCCGTTGGTGCCTAATTCTCTTAGATGCTTTCAAAAATTCCACCCTAAATCCATTACTAACACTTCCTGAGCAAACATTCTGAACATGCATAAATAAAAGCCCTGCTGACCGAGGAAGCCAAGAATACAAGCAAAGAACTTCCACTATCAGGGATATTGCTGCAAATACCTTTTGCAAGTTTCCTTTCCAGGCACTTCTATTTGTTAAGAATTATGTAAACCCATTAAGAAATGACAGTAGGTGATGTAACGCACTGAGCAAACATTTTTTGATGTGTGAATTTCGCACTCGTGAAAGGTCCCCTATTGATGCTTCTTCCCCAGAACAGGTATAACACAGGCAGTGGCAATGCAAGCTTCCCCTTCTTTATGCTGACCCACCAACATGCCCCAGCACTAGCATGGGATGACCGCCCAAATAGTGAGAGGGTAATTCAGTCTGTATACACTTCTTGTTTTCTCTGGTGAACCAAAGGGCCAGGCAATGACAGTTGTGGTTGAGATGTTTGGACACTGGCCCATTGGGGATTGTACTGAGATCACCAAACTCATTTCACAAAGCCCGCTGAACAGCCATCTGATGGTCACAACTTTTGCTCATTATAATGCTGACCTGGACTGCTAGAGCACTAGTGCCTCAGAGGGTATGTCCAGACTACCCGCCGGATCGGCGGGTAGCAATCGATCTATCGGGGATCGATATATCACGTCTCATCTAGACGCGATATATCGATCCCCGAACGCGCTCCCGTCGACTCCGGAACTCCACCAGGGCAAGCGGCGGTAGTGGAGTCAACGGGGGAGCCACAGCCGTCGATCCCGCACCATGAGGACTGGCGGTAAGTCGAAATAAGAAACGTCGACTTCAGCTACGCTATTCCCGTAGCTGAAGTTGCGTATCTTACATCGACCGCCCCCAGTGCAGACCAGCTCAGAGATAGATATAAGTTTCTGTAACCCCCATTATCAATCTCTTGAGCCCTCTCATCCTCTTAGACAAAAAATGAGCATCAAATTATTTTCGAAAGGTTCATGACTATATTAACCCACTGCTCAGCTCCCTCGTGCACAAACAAACTCTGAGTCTTGCTTAACCAACCTGTTCATAAAGAAAGAGAATAGACAATGGGAGACTGAAGTATGTATAAGACACAAAGGGCTCGATTCATTTCACACTGGTGCTGGGTCCCTTGCAACAGAAAGTCCTCTATGAAGGTTGCAGCAGCTTAAATAGAACTGGTTGAAAAATGTAGTTTTTGGCCAATATTTATGTAAGGAAGACATGCTTAAGTCTTCTCGATCTAGGATTATGAAATGTGGAAATGTGTTTCTATACTGAGCATTACAAAACCAAGATCTGATTTGTAAGCATGAATATCAAAGCTCCGGATGTATCATAACCTTCTGTTTGTGCCAGCAGTGTATCACAATTACTTATATAATGACATGAATTAATAACAGCTCATGACGTTTTTATTTTAATGAAATTTAAAAAGTCAGTTATTAGATATACATACACACAACTGATTCTGTAACTGTTAGTCATAAATATAGAACATTCAGAAGTACAAAATACACTTTATCCACAGCACAATTTCACAGCAATATAAAGAGTTTAAACAGATAAGTAACCAAGTGCCTAACTTGACAACAGAAGCCTTTTTTTGGCATTTATTATCTTTAAAAAAAGATCATGACTCTAAGCAAATTGGTCCATATCCACGCAGCTGTCAACCCATGAAAACGTGCTCAAGTTAGGAGTAGGAGAGTGCCCCCATAAATGTCATGGTACGCCCCCCCTTTTCCCCCTCCTTTTCCCCATTTTGGAATACATTCCCCTTCCTCTCCACAATTGGCAACAGTGAAAACTGGGGCTACCGCACAATCACCTATATCCCAATTTGAGCACTGCTATGAATATGAAAATATCTGACCTAAAAATTAACCCACTGGATACCTTGCAAACCAACCAACCAAAGAGCAACAGCAGTATGACACCGATAAGGCATTAATGATTAAGTGGCTGTATTACTCTCGAAAAAGAGTACGCCTATGTATAAAAATATATGTTATAGCAATTGGGTAAATCCAACACTATATAACACTGTGCCAAAAGTAATTAGGAGTTAAAAAAGGCAGTACTGCAAAAAGTATTTACAGTTTCAGACTGGGCTTCATGAAAAAGAAGGCAACAAAGCTCGTTATGGACACATCTGGTTAAAGTATAATTGTAGGCACTGTCAGTGGTGCCTTTAACAAGTTACGCAATACAATCATTCCTGTAAAATACTTAATGTCAGGAAACAGGCTTGATTATATGAACGAATAAGTAAATGCCTCAGCATACGAAAATGGTCCCAGTCTATAAGCTTACTCGCTGAAGTAACTTACTCAGCGTGTTACATTATCATTTGTAGCTTCTTGCACACTTGATTTAAAAAGCTTCAGTTCTGTATTTCCGAAACCCTGTGTTTGCAATAAAATCTGATCAGAAAACACAAGTCTGCAGGTAGAAAAAAATCTGCATGTCAAATCTGCAAACTCTGCAAGCTGGCAGCTGACCTACCACAGGCGTTATGCTAACTGCACAAATAAAAAAAGGACAGTTTTAAAATGCACTTAGCAACTTCAGTCATTATACATGTAAGTTGTTTTATTACCATCAAGACACACAACGAAGAATATAGCTTCACTTATGCTAAAACAGCCTTTGCTGCCGCAAGAATTAGAATGAGAAAGATATTTCAGCAGAGCCAGCCAGTGGCATGGAGGCAGCACGTACTGTAGAGGAGTCCTAGTGAATGCTGGACTTGCCTATTCACTTGGTCTCAGGAATAAGGTTGCCAGCCATAATGCTCCTTAAGAACTCCCTTCTTGCTGGCGTGAAAGTAACAGCACCCTCAGAAAAGATCACCCACATCTTCCCTTCCAACACAGGGAAAACAATGTCAAGATACTGTGTGTGGGATCAGCTGGAGGGGAGCTAGGGAGAATGGAGAAACAGGGAGAAAGCGTTGGCCCAGGATAGCAGAATACAAACAGGGGCATACTGTGGCCCAAAGTGAAGTGGGTGAAAGCCTTGCACTCTTCTAGACTGGCCTTTAATACTACAGTAATTCCCTTTCGTGGCCACAAGGATGGGGAGGAAGAAGACAAGAAACAGACCTAGCACTGATGCCTTGGGCACACTGGCTTCAAACTAGTAATACTGTATTTTAAAAAAATAGACATGCTTGAATATCTTTTAACAAAGAACTTCGAACTGTACTACCAAATACTGACTGATAAGCCTACTTCTACACATTGATAGTATAAAAAGACAGTGATATGTAGAGAAACTTTTCTGGGCTGGAAAAACCAGTTTTCATAAACACATTATTTTAGACTGAATTCAGGAACAACAAGTAAAGTATACATACACGCAGAGCAACCTGTCAGGTAGACTGCAACATAGGAGCCCCATTTTCCAATCCATTTTTCACTTGACAGAAATCCTCATTTTTAAATTTTAAAAAATACTGACTGGATCATGTCCAGAGCATTATATAAAGAGCTATAAATTGCTGGGCCACTCCCTTCTTCCCCCATTGTTAGATCTGTCACAGAATCAGGATCATCTACTTCTCCTTTTACTATCATTTCCTATTGCAGATGTCTCACCTCACCCACACAGCCATGTGTAGAATACAGGCATCTTTTATGGGCGGGGGGTGGGTGGGTGGGTCAGTGAATTCAACGGATATACTCACTACAGGGAGCAGAGCTTTTCTAGTCTAACTCACTGATCAGTTCTTTGTCCCTGCAGTGTGTGTGAGATGGGAGTGAAGGGCGGCAGGGACAGCTTCAAGAGAATCAATATCCAGGTTTTAAAATAAATATAGTTTAAGTGCATGGTTTCCTCAGTTAGCTGAGTATTCCTCTCATCCCCTGGGGCAGAAGAGGTGCCCATTTTTAAAACAGGATGACTCTGCTGAGACAAGTACACTCCAGAGACCGGGGCCTCTGCAGTTCTTTATCTAGCTTTGAACTAGATTCAGTTTTCATTAAAAAACACAAGCAAAAAAGACACATACACAAACCATCCCTCCAGTGGCACACAGGGCTGGGGACTGGTCCTGGAGAATGAAGTGAAGAGGCAAACGGCAGGCAAAACTCTCACTGAACATTGAAGACCACTTACCCCACTATGTGACATGCCAGAAAGCAGAGTAGGGTGAGAAAAGCCCCAGTCACATGATTATTGTTGGGAGCAGCGTCTCTGTGGCCCGCTAGCTTTGGTCTGACAGCCTGCGGAAGTCTCTCTGGATGAGACCCATGTGGCCAGAGCAGGCCATGAGTTAGGGAGATGGCTGCTCTCCATGGCATCATCCACCCAAGGAACCCCCGGTGATTACGCACCTAAGACAATGCTGACACAGTGTATGCCAATAGTCGTCCCCGCTGGAAGACACCTCTGAATTCAGAGGTAGCTTCAAGTAGCCAGGCAATGGCAGCATGTGGGCTGGTAATGTGTGGAGACACCAGGCCTCTGGGTGGGTGGCCCTTGCTTCTTTTAGGTGTCCAGAGATTTGCGTGGATCTCAGGGCATCCACAGGTTTAGGCGGCTGGACCCTCTTCCCCTTTTTCAAGGGGGCTGGGCTACAACCTACAAAGAATTTCAAAGAAGCTCAGCAAGTGGGAATTTTGAGTTTCTTGTCCAGGGGTGATGTTTTCCCCCCAAGCAGGGGCTATTTGGCCCTAAATCTTCATTTTACATCAGATCTCTGTAACTCAACTGATGTGAGAAAATAAATAAAGGAACGGAAATTCTAGAAGTTTCTGATGGCTATGCCGGGCAGCAAGACTCAGAGCCATGGAAAAGCCTGCACCCTTCTGGATGGCCTGAGTCTCCAAAATGCCCAGTGAACTGAAACCCTCAGACACTGGGTTGAACAGAAGTAGGTGGATGCTCAGCAGTTTAGCATGCAAGTGAAAATTCAAGTTAACTCCCCAGTGTTTTGGGCAGACAATGGCTTGACTGGTTGGTTCCTATTACAAATTAGTTTTAACCACATTGTTTGGCACATGAAACAAACTAGCTCACTGCTCTCAGTAAATGAGCCTAGATGCCTCTATTGTAACAGGGCACCTCTTTTAACTGTTCAAATGTAATGTTGCACAAGAGATAAAGGGGTTCACAGACAGGAAATGCTGCTGGTGCTGAAACAGTCTTCTTGATATGTTGTACAGTAATTTTATAAAAGGATTTTTGGGGGGATGCAATAATAGAAGGCAAAAAATAAAATAAAACCAGGTAGTGAGAAAATTATAGAAATATAGGTCTCACTTAATAAATTCAGTGAAAAAAAGAACAACGGCTTGCATAAGTAACTATATGGCATAAATCAGAATTACCAGAATTAACCAATTAGTGTTATTTCTAAGTAAAGTGATGCAGAATCCTGCAATATCTAAGTTCTGCAATACATTGTCACCCCTTTCGGTATACTCTGAAACGGACCCATTTTATATGTATATATATAAAAAAAAAACCCTACCAATACAGGAAATCACATCATACAGCACAAGATATACATACAGTACTAAAATGTACACATATTCAAGTTTAACTGGGTTAAGAGAGGGGAAAAAAGGTGCTGAATTTTCTGGTCAGAGAGAACTATATTATGCTGTATAATCTCACATTCAAACTGATCTAAAAATCTCAAGAATCAAAGAAATCAGAATACTGAGTCTGTTTTCAGAGATTTAAGATCAAAGCAAGGCATTGAATCTGAACAATAGACCCTGTAACTGGACGTTACCTTACCTTTTCTCTGTTAGTCTTTGTTACTTCATTATCTATTTTAAATTTACCATTCAAAGGGAGCATTAGGAATTGTTCACATTCAAATATTTCGGACTCAGAGATTTTTCACAATCAAGCAAAGTTTTTCATCTCTGAGGTAGATGACAAGAAAATACAAAATGGATCTGTCAATGACCACCACCAAGTGGCGTAACTTCTTCATCAGCACTCACACACCGGAAGGGAGAGAGAGCAAACTCCTATATCACTATCCAAAATATGAGAAACATGACTTCTTGTTAGTAGATTCTACGGTAATGCAATACAGGAAAAGCAGAGCCAAAACCACACCGAAATTGTTTTGTTGAACTTCATTTCACAGGGTTTGTCTGTGTTGTAAATTACTCAGAAAATGGTGGAAACATGCCCAAATCAGCAAAATCTTCAATGTTGTAATTGCCAGTTCCCTGTGTTGGATCGCCCGGCATAGGCAGCATGTCCTGTATAAGGAAAATCAAAGTGAAGTGTCACTTTATATGCTATCGAGAGACAAACATTTTTTGTTCATCTTTTTAGCTTAAGACCAGAAAAAGCCAAAGACTGGAAAAATGAAGTGAAATTCACCCCATGCAGACGGCTAGCCTGAGCCCTCTGCACTGTTTAAGTCTCACTTACGTCCTCTTTCAAGGGCTGAAGCAGGACTTAAGCAGTGTGTAGGCTTTGTGCTGGCCTCTGCACAGGTCTGACTATCCCCCATACTGCACATTCTTCACGATCTAAACATACACCATTTGTTACAGAGGGTCGTTTGTGATAATATGCTAAAATACTGGATCAGCAACTGAGAGACAATCATAGCACCTACTGCAAGGATGCCATTTGGAGTAGCAGTTGCTTCCTGCTGGCTGTTGACAGCAACAAGTTAGACATTTCAAACCAAAACAAAGAGTACACACAAAGGCATGTGCTGCTTTGCCTTTCCTGGTGATGCTTCCCCAGCATGATCCCTTGATGAAACCAAGACATGAAGGGGTTTAACGTGTGTTTGTGGGTTCTGTCTACATGTCTCAGTTATTCTTCAGTGTGGCATGAAGAAAAATCAACTAAAGGCCTTTATGCAGAGGATGGGAATGCATGCTGTGGAACAGAAAGACTCGCTAGCATTCTGAGACCCTTCTGAGAAGAGCAGAGCACCCTCATCCCTCACTGAAGTCAATGGAAGTTGCAGAAGCTCAACACTGCTAAGGAGATGTTCAGCCTTCCAAAGGCTCATCATCTTCCCGCCCTTCACACAACCTAGACAGCCAAGGAAGTGATGAGCAAGCAGTGGCCATTAAACATCATGTGATTTGTGTGTCTCTTAATGTGACTGAGCCCCATTTGGATCATGCACCTTTTCTGACATGCTATGCTGGGCGCATTGGAGGGAGTCTCGCCATCAGCGTTCTGTTGTTATGTAGCTGGTACCAGGACACATTTGTGGAGGATTCTGTAAGCAGGGGTTAAGTTTATTCTGACTGCACTTCCGCTGAAGAATGCTGGAGGTCTTTCCTCCAGGTCAATGAGCCTCCTTGTATTTCAGAAAAGGGGGTGGAAGTCGATAGCATTTCTCTGGTATAAGAGGAGTTCATGGTAACTGCTCCCAAATCTCCTGAGTCACATGTGGTCCCTGCAGGAGGCATAGGGAGTACTGAACCTCCTTTTCCCAGTCAGGGACAAAGCCTGGGAAAGAGGTGTCCCCTGTTGGGAAAACGATCATGCTGTCCTTTCAGCTCTCACAATAACAAGCTCTGGCAGAACTTGACTTTGCAGCAAGAGAGGGACCATAATAATACAACATCTAAATAGCAAACAAGAAACATGATAACAAATTGGCTCAAAGTATCTGCCCTCAAGAGAATGAACTACCCTCATCTAAGAGCACCGTAATGAGGATTTACCCCAGGAGAGGGCAAGCTTTAAATCTAACTGTGGACTCGTTGGATCTCTTAGAGTGAGATAGATGATGGGATGGACTGAAGCATATTTCCCAGCTGCCTTGGCCAGCCCTGTGTTCCTGGCCAATGCTGCATATTTCTAATGCTGCACTTGCCACTTGTGGGGCTCTTTCATCCCCCACTGCCACCCAGAGAAGGGAAAGCTGAAGCTGCCTTGTGCTGCTGAAATCTCCATCTCCTTTGGGGAACTTCTGCTGTTGAGGCCCTGTGCCAGAGATTACACTGGTGAAGGCCTTGCAATGAATCTGGCCCTTTTTGTTTACATAGGTCTTTCCCTTTTCCCTTGCATACAACTATCCACCCTCCTCTTTTGTTGGTTTTGTTCTTGATCGAATTTAAATGATAAACAGATTATAAGGGGATAAAGGACCATATCAGCTTATTTGCTTGTAAAGTACCATGCTCATCTACCATGAATAGTTATAACAGTAATTAATACTGCAAAATATAACTGTAAAATGTAACTGAAGATGGTTATTTGCCACTCACATGGTTTCTCAATAGTTGGAGCATTTAAAAAATCTTTAGTCAGTATCTTCTCTGAAGAAACAGCCTACTCTCCTCTGACTTCTCAAGCGGAATTAGACCGAAGTTTAAGTGGCTGGATTTATAGATCTGGACCAGGGTATGAGGAGGGACTTCTAGTCAGGACTGTTTACCTACTGGTTTCTCCCTAAAATGCATAGTCCTTGTGCTGAGGAAGCAGGAAGAAGGAGAAAACATTTCAAAGCCCAGAAGTTCCTGTGCTCTGGCAGAAAAAGTGCTTTGAGTTCTAGCAAAGACTATCCTAATCCCAGCGAACATCACTATAAACCCCAGGGTAGCACATCTCAAACTGAAGGTTGGTGCTTGTCATGCACACTGTTTCTACACTGGCTCAGTTTGGCTAAGGTTGTTGTTTGGGTAAGAAGACCTTCACTTTCTTGTGACAACTGTAGACACAATGAACCTTTGACTCTACTCACTTGGAAGACTTCAGTCTGACTGGGCTGCTGGTGAGAATGCTGGTCACTGCTTTGCTGATTATGATGCTGGCTTTGCCACTGGGACCAGACCTCCGAAGGCCTCCCTTGGAATTGTCCACTGCTTTGGCCACTCTCAGCTGAAAGATTCAGATTTACACAGACAGTTTCTTTAAAAGGCACATGAAGGTTTTTTAAGAACTTCGATGTTCAGAAGTAAATTTTATAGCACAGATACTCAGCAAGGACCAGTTCCGGTGGGAGTGAAGTCAAGGGGAGTTTTAACACTGATCTCAAGGGAGCAAGATAATGACCAAAGAGAGCAAGGTGAATTACCGTGGCTGCACCAACACAACCGGGACAACAGGCTTACTAATAGTAAAGCACAAAGTGAAATAATGAAGAGTGTAATGAAACCTAATCTGGCCATGCCAGGGTTTTCCCCAGTCCTGCCTCTCTCTTTAATAGTGCGAGGAAGTACCGGACATTTCCCTTAAAAACAGAATGACAAGATAGGCATTTTAATGTACTTCCTCTTTAATAAACTCTTGGATCAAGAGCTGGACCAGAAGGAACACTGTCATCTGATGGATTACATAATTCAAAGGCAGCATGTCAGCACCCCATTTACAAAAATCTGTTGTTTCATGGCCATTTAAATAGTAAGATAAAAAGGTGCCGTCTTATTTAAGTGTAAAAGTCATGTGTTTAGAATGCTGGTTGGTGAGCTACTTTGTCCTCCATTATTATAGGTGTAAATCGGCTATTTAATTCATGCGGCTCTAGTCTCAGAACTGCAGAACTGCTCTGTTCATTTGCCATACAAAACATAGCTCACCTCCGGTTCAGTGATTCTCAGTACTCCTGCTCCCCTCACTTAGGCCCTGAGCCACGGTGAGTCCAGATACCCTCCTCACACACACCAAACACCCCACCTCCCCTTAGTTTTTTTCCCCCTATAGGGAAGTACAAAAAATACATAAACTTTTTTTTTCAATGCGGAGAACAGAATCAATGAATAAAACAATTCTACCCCTACAACTATGTCTCATGTCTGGCTCTCTCCTTTCCCTTCCTTTCCTCTAGACTTTTCTTTTTCTCTCCTTCTGTTGCCCACTGTCCTCTTTACACTGATTCTCATTCCTGTGTATTTCTCTTCCTTTTATTTTATTATCCCTTCCTCTCCTCAGTGCTCTCTCACTTTTCCTACCCAATTCCTGGCTTCCTCCATTTTTTGCCTCAATATTCTCTTCTATTACCCCGACCCCCATCTCTCCGTTTTTCCTCCTTGGCTCATGTTGGTCCCGACTCTCCCTCCCCTATATTGACTACTTGGTTCTTTTCTCCGTGGTCCTCACATCTTTCCCTCCCCTCCTATTTCTTTTTCCAGACCCCACTCTCTTTAGGATGGACTGGCCTCTATTCCAGTACCGTCTGGGACATGGGCGTGGGTTCTGTAGAATTACTACTCCCCTGCTGACATTACTATTACAAATAATTCAGCTGACTCAGAAATCCTGCAGTCACACTATTGGTCACAACAAAGTTCATTTAAGTTACCCCTTAAAAGAAAGCTGCATCAGCTTTGCTCAGTACGATATGCCAAAATGTACTCAGTGAGGCAAATGAGCTTTTTGCTCAGCAAGACAGAGGTTTATAATAATAATATATGGAGATATACCTATCTCACAGAACTGGAAGGGACCCTGAAAGGTCATTGAGTCCAGCCCCCGGCCTTCACTAGTAGGACCAAGTACTGATTTTGCCCCAGATCTCTAAGTGGCCCCCTCAAGGATTGAACTCTCAACCCTGGGTTTAGCAGGCCAATGCTCAAACCACTGAGCTATCCCTCTTCCAGCAGAAGGCTCAGGCTGCTCCTTTCAGTAATAACTGTATTTATTAATAGAATTCAAACTGATGGAGATCAGGAAATATTTCCCACCAGATGAATGGTCATTACCAAGTAGTTTGGGTCTCCAGTGCAGGTCTTATAAACAAACGTACAAAGCCCAATGGAATAAACTCAACGGGAAGTTAGCCATTTTGGTGTACACATCCTGCTGCGTTGCTGCTGAGTCCAGGCCAGGCAGCATAATGTTAGTGCCTGAGGCCTAAAGCGTGAAAAGGGCTTGAAATGAAACTGGTCTAATTTCATTCACAATGTTGAGTGAAAAGCAAAAAGTGAATAAACTAGCATTAAGAGCAAAAAGAAAAATTAGTGTTTTAACATTCAGATCTGTGGTAAGGGGAAAATGGCTACTCCTGGTTCCTGGCATATCTGCAAGGGGTAGACAATGTTAAGTTCAGTGCAATATGAGCCATTATTTTTATTTTGTTCCTCGAACAGTCAGAACACGGTGCTGAGGAAACAGGGTGGAACTTTCTTTAAACTCACTGCATTAAGGGCTTGATCCAAAGCCCACGGAGGTCAGTGGAGAGACCCCTTCACTGACTTCAGTAGGTTTTGGATCAGCTCCTAATGTAAACAAGGGACTGACTAGGATCACCATGTGATTTTAAATCTTTTGCTTAGTGTGTATATAAAACTTTATGTGACCTTGGCCAAGGATAGCTGAGTGCTCTTTCTTCACCTTTTGTTCCTGGCAGCCTACCTCACACTTCTGCAGCTGATTCACTGACTGTCCTGAACTACCAGCATGTCATGCTGGATTTAGGAATGTTGCTGTTACATTTGCTGGCTGTAGAATTCCTTAACTTAAGCCTCAGCATCCAACCAAATTTTATATTCTCTCTCATTTCCACAGCTGACTACATACATTCTTGTAGGCAGATTACTATAGAGGCCATTGTTTTAGAAGGTGTGTGTGCGTGCCTAGGTAGAGGGGAATAGGGAAGTGTTCGTCTTTCATTTTTTTTGCTCTTATTTCACTTACTGGTTTTTTTTTCCTGTTCAAGCGCTCCCTCAGGAACAGTCTGTACTAAAGGCATAACCTGAACACTTACTGAAGACACTGTGAACAGCACAATTATCCTTAACCATTCTACTTAATGATCTATGCAGTAATGTAAGCAGCTGTGGAGTTTCACAGACTCCAAGTATGATCATGAGGAGGCTCAAGTGAGGGCTTCCAGCTACCAATAACTACGTCTATAACATCGGGACTGAACCCGTGAACCTTGTGAAGGAAAGAGCATAAATGAATGAACAATAACATTGCTGGATAGCTCCCCAAAATATCAAGAAGTTGATTTTGCTGTGCTGTCGAGCAGTTCTAAAACACTAACGTTTTTCATGCTGTAAAGGTGTACAGGCGCTGGCCCTTTCAAAGACACTGCTAATGCTACTCATGGTCCTGAAGCAGGATGTACAATGTGCACTTGGATTTTTTCAGATTTAATTTTTTACAAAGTATAAAACACATGCAAGGCCTGATTGCCAGCATGCATTACCATCTTAAAATTACAGACATAGAGCCTTCCAGGCATTCTATAACAGGTAGCATATCGTACAACAATGTAGTGAGATTTGAGAAAGGATTTGCATTAATATCTTTACTCATTCTTTTTTATTTGTTTTTAAGACACCAATTCTGTCTTCCATCTGTGTCATGCAACTCCACTGACTGTATGTAAACATAGCTTTGATAGATGACCAAATGTACAATAAAGTGCTTCTAATTCTCCACGTACAGGATCATTCCATTATAATCAAAAATAATCAAACTGCAACAGGTACAGAGAAGGGCTAGTCGGATGATCAGGGGATTGGAGTCTCTCTCATGATAGGAGACTAAAGGAGCTGGGCTTGTTTAGCCTAGCAAAACGAAGACTGAGAGGAGATACAATTGCTTTCTATAAATACACTGGAATAAGCACCAAGCAGGGACAAGAGCTATCTCAGCTAAACAACAATGTTGGCACAAGAATAAAGAGGTCTACACTGGCCATAAGTGAATTTCGGTAGAAATTAGCAGGTTACTAACCATCAGAGTAGTGAGATTCTGGAACCATCTCCCAATAGGTGGGTGGAGGCAAGAAACCTAACTGGTTTTAATATGGAGCTTGATCAGTTTATGAACGGGTTATATAATGCAGCTGCCTGTGAGGGTAGGGGGCTAGACTTGATGACCGAGGAGACTGCTTCCAGTTCTATGTTCTTAATTAGTAATTAAAACAACAACACGAAATTGTTGTTATTGAAATAGGGAAGGCTGCAATAAAGAAAGGATACAAGTCCTTACCACACATTCTACACTATTTCATATTCTTGGACTAAATTCTAATCTTCTTCAATCACAGATTTTTTTTTTTAAATGAATCAATGTCTGTCTGATGATGATATAATCCTGCCCAGGCAGAATTCGAGGTGCCCTTGCTATATCTTTTCTCTAATACACATTCCAAAGCTATGGTCAGATCTTAGCTCCTGAACTTATCCCATAGGGCCAAATCCTAATGTGTCTAACTGAATTCTTACCCATGTCTTACTCAGAGGGGAAAGAAATCTACTGATTTAATTTGAAAGCTTGAAGTCAGTGGAGTGTTGCCTGGGTAAATAGAAGTAATGAGGAAAGACATTAGGATTTGACCTTTTATTGATTACTATCTCCTGCGACAATAAAAACAAGAAATGGACTATTGCCATGTTCTACTTTATACAGTTGCTGAGAAAATTCACATTAAAATTAGTCCTAGTGAATGTGAAGTGCTCTGCTCAGAAACACACTGAAACACACCCAACTGTTTAAAAAGGGAATTGTTTAACCTCACAGTAGGAATAGCAAAGGTAATTGTCTGCGTGTGACTGAGAGTGAGGGTGACAGAGGTTATCTGCACAGAATAAGCAATGATTAAGTATCCTGGGACAGGAGCAGTGACACGGCAGTGACAGGACACAATTGCACACATTCAGGTGGGTTTAAAAAAAGTTCCTGTTCTGGATTGTGCCATTTTGGGACTGTTCTGAACTAGAGTAGAGTGGAGCTGAGCCACCCAAAAGGAAGTTTGGGAGGGATTGTACCTCAGGAAGGGAGTGCAGCGTGGAGGGAGGGGTCCTTGAACTCAATCCATTGCGCAAAGTAGTAAGAAACTTTGCTTCCTCTCTTTTGCCTTCCTGGCAATCCCTACACACCCACACAAGGGCAGAGACAATCTCAACCTTGGCACACATTCAGAATAGAGGAGCAGGTCCGAAGATTTAAAATACAGTTAGCATTTCACTTCCATGTTCACTTGTGAGATACAGAATCTGAAACCTACCAAACCCTGCACCTCTGTTTGCTAGGCTCGAGTAGGCATTTCCACTTGGGGAAGAAGTGGCTGGGCTAGAGAGAGGGCTGTACGATGATGGATCAGCTGGATAGGTATGACTGGTTCCAATTCCAAAGGGTGATGATTGCGTCTTGCCAGATTGTGATGGGATTTGCTGAGGTGGGGGCGAGAAAAAGAAGAAGTTATTTTCATTGCTGGCATTACAGCGGAGCAGCATGATAGACCCAAGTTTTAACAGTGTAAAATCAACTGCTAAATAAACACTGCAGATGAGATTAGGCATATTATCCCTGTCTCAGCCATATTCAATTTCCATCAACGTGGACGTACAGCTATTTAAGTTTAATGAAAGCAACAGATAACTGAACATATAAATAGCTCTCCTGATGATTAATATCCTCCATGCATTCAGAAAGGGAATCAAATCACCATTGTTCGTTACCTGCTGTAAACTGTTTTTTCCCCACCGCTATTAGGGCATAGAGACTAGGAGCAAAGATTAAAGATGTACAAAAAATGAATCTTTATTTGCCAGATGCCCTGTTTTTATACTACCCCAGTTATCTGAATGCCTGATAGGATATACCTCGGACCTTAGGATAATCAGGATTTTCGATAATTGGGAGAGCTGGCACAAGAGGCTTCAAAGGGAATGTTCTGGATCTCCACACAGGTTGAAACGCCCGCTGGGTTTTCTCACCTGATTTTAGAGTATGCAAACCAGCTTGCCCAATGGATACCGGAAGCACAATGAATATGTTCTAGCTTGCCTTAGGCAAGCAGTCAGCAATTGCACAAGAGACTTGGTGCGGGTGCCCAGCACTACTAGCGCAGGGGAAAAATAACCAAACTTTGCTTAAAAGGGGTGGTTCAGTTAAATCAACAACAATAACACTTTACACTTCTATAATGACGTCAAAGGATCTCAAAGTAGGTTACAAATAATTAAATAGTACAACACCCCTGTGAGATGGGTAAAATGAGACAAGAAGCGGGGAAGTGTCTCGCTCAAAGTAACCAAATACATTAGCAGATAGCGCCAGTAATAAAACCCACTTACCAACAACGCATTCCCTTTTCCCCTATCAACCAGCCCAACAGCTCTACAGAAGACTGGTATTTAACAAGTTCTGCTGTTTGAAATTAAAAGCAGTAACATCTCTAGATACATTTAATGATGTGCATCTTATAGGCAATCAATGCACTGAAGTGCAGCTATTCTCTTGGGCAAAAGAGGGGGGAAAATAGATCCCAACAGGCAAACAACATGATGAAAATACAAGTCTTCAGTTTAGTTCCTAGCTAAGAAGTAACTTAGTTTTGAAGGTTCCCACGATGACAATGACAGCAATCTCCTGGAAGATTTTATTGATTTTCTCCTGAGTTCCCTAAATTTGTACTCTGGTGATGCAGACTTGACCATCTCCCCTTAACCTAAACCATACTTGTCTTTGATGGTTTAGGTTAAGGGGAGATGTCACATTTTTGATCAGTAATCATTAATGCCCTTTCTATCCAGTGTACAAATGAAAATATGTCAAAATATTATTTCAATTTGATTTCTTTAGGATATGGAATAGATATGGCAGAGTAATTGATGTAAACTGAGAACTGGTCAGCCTGTGTGAGAAACTAGGAAACGAATATAAAAATAATTAAGCTGCTGGTAAAATGATTGAATGAATACCTTAAAGTGTCTTTATAGACTATATAAGAAAATTGAATGCAAACAATTATTAAAGTAGTATTAATAATAGTCTTATTTAAATAGTTTAAAACAAGAGCATTTAATGATTGGGTTGCTACTCAGTCCTTAACACATGGGCTTCTGTGTAGTACTGAGAATGACAAGTGATCTGAATACAGTATGTACTACAGGTTTTGTATGGCAGAGTTGGGCACATTAGTATGTCTGTATTTTAACTGGGAGCCTCCCAGCCTGGGTAAACAGACTCAAATAGTAGTGTGGACTGTGGTTTGGGTGGCAGGTTGGGCTCTCAAGCTCACCTGGCCCCTGGGTCTGAGCTCAGGTGGCTAGCCTGAGTCTTCGTCTGAGTTGCAACGTCCACACTACTATTTTTAGTGTGCTAGCCTGAGCAAAGATAGCGAGAGTCTGTCTACCTGGGCTGGGAGGCTTGCTCCCAGTTGCAATGTAGACATACCCATTTAGGCCTCTGTTCAGCAAAAACTTAATGCCCAAACTTAACTGTGCATAGCCCTGTTGATTTCACTTAAAACACAGATCTATACAGGAATGAGGATTAAAGCGGGATTTCTGTGGGGATCCTGTATGTATACATACATACAAAAATATTTGATCAAATAACCCTATTTTTCCTTCAGAATTATGCAAAGGAGCATCCAACCTTGACCTTTTCTATTTTTACCAGATGAAATCAGTTCCTCCGTTTCTGATTTATTACCCCCCCCCCTTTTTTTTAAACAACATAAAAGTATCAGGAGATAGCCGTGTTAGTCTGTATCCACAAAAACAACAAGGAGTCTGGCGGCACCTTAAAGACTAACAGATAGAAAGCCTGTTAGTCTTTAAGATGCCACCAGAGTCCTTGTTGTTTTTATAAAAGGTACATTTTACCAAATTTTAACCAGGGAGTTTGATTTGTTCTTTTTGTAAAATCTGCTTCACTAGAGTGCCTTTAAAAACCCCTTAATCAAACACACACCTGTCCTGGAAATGGTGGACGACTCCCCGTCCAGGCAACCTGACTCTGATTTAACTGACGAGAGATCTGTGTCAAATTTTGGCCTGTTGAAGAAGAGGACTGGATATCGTTCACACCAGGCACATGTACCACGGATGAGCTAAAGGGGAAAGAACAGAAAATGGCTTGTAGGTGATAATACCATTTATGCGTCAGAAATATTGTATGCCAGATACTGAAATTTTGTTAATCATCCCATTAAGGCGAGTTTTCCAGATTGTCTGCATAAGGACTAAATGAAAATGACATGACTTCAGTATTAAAACTATGAGGCATTTTGAAATTCTAAAATATCAGACTGATTATGCAGACCCAGTGCCCCAAATTCTTCTTAGTTAGATCCATGCAATCTCATCCAAGGGCTTGCATCAGTACAACCAAGGGGAGGATTTTAGAAAGATGTGTAATTAAATTATTTTCCATATTGGTTTGGCCCCCAATTCAGGAAAGTAGCTCTCCTCAGGACCACACTTAAGTATGTACTTAACTTTAAACATGTGCTTAAAGTCAGTGGTACTTAAGCACATGCTTAAATGCTGTCCTGAATCGAGGCTTCTGAAAGGATGCTGTTCATAAATATTCTTTAACCTGTTTCTTGTCAGTGTTGCATTCTTTCTGTAAAAAGAAGAAAATATGTGTTATGTAACAAAGATGTATGTTTGATTAGCTGCTTTTAATTCTTGTTTTCGCCCATTGGTGCTAAAAGATATCACAGTTACAAATCAAGGTGAAAGAATGAAACATAAACTAGTGTTTTGAGCCTTGGAACAAAAAAAGCAGAGAAATACTAATAGGAAAAAAATGATTCCTAACAGAATTTGTGTAAGTTACAATTAATTGTTTCTCAGATCTTGAAATATTTTAACCTTATAATGAAAATTATACTTTTTTTTGTTCAGTGTTCTTTGTACAGAAATCTTTGGACCTAGTGACTATACTATCTATAAAACACATATTAATACATAAACTTAAATATACATCCATGAATCCCAATATTTTATCTGAAAGAACATATTTCAGTATATATATCAGTTCTCATGTACGGTCTGCACTTCATAAGTGATTTGTTGTTGGGTTTTGCCCAGGGGCGGAAAGGGGGAGCATCTGTAGTAATTTTTTTTCCTTGCCTCTACTCTTTCTGTGTTAATTATTGAATAACTTACAAAAACAGATAGATGGCTGTTATGGATTCATGTATGTCTGTATGAAACTACAACCTCCATTTTGCTTATGTGAATGCCATTTTGATTGTAAAACTGTTTTTTACCTCCATCTTGGACTGGAATTCCAAGAAGTGTTCGCAGAGGTCTAACAATACAGCGAAATCAAGGGTTGTTTCCTATTCACATGCAAGCACCTTGAGACAATGAGTTAGCTGCAGCCAAAGGAATCAGTTCAACTAGGTGAGCTGGTAACCACAGTCCCTGATAAGGGACTTGAAGTCACGGAGGAAAGTTACCTGACAAACAGGACTGCAGTTACTTTAGAGGGGGAAAGGGGGACAGGAAACAGACCAGGACCAGAAGCAGTCAAGGCTGAGCAGGATGAGGTGAGGAGGAATTCTGGATTCTCTGAAAAGACACTGACCAAACTATAAAGGGCTCTTTGAGTGGTAGAGAAACTGAGGCAGGGATTTGCATGCTGGGTTTTTTTTTTGGGTGTAGATCTGAATATTTCTTGTGCTATCTCAATGTAAAGTGTGTGTGCTTAGAAATCCCTTTGCAGCATCTGTATGACTTGCTTTCACTGTCACATAGTCCCTGAAGAGGGAAATAGGAAGCCAGAGGGTTCACAGCTTCAGTGGATCTATAGACGCATGCAACTATTTGGGAGTCTGGTGCTAGTTTCTGGGCCTAAGCAATTGGACGATGGGGTCCCCACTGCCAAGAGGGGTGTCAGGCATGGGATCCGCACCTGGAGTATGAGTGTATGGCTCTGGGCCTCTAGAGGCAGTGTGCCACAACTCTGCCCAGCCTCAAAAGGCCAAGAGCATGGGGGACATAAAAAAATAAGAATGGCCATACTGGGTCCGATCAATGGTCCACCTAGTCCAGTCTTCCAACAGTGGCCAATGCCAGGTGCCCCAGAGGGAATGAACAGAAGGCTAGGGACAACCAGACCATGAGGTTGCATCCTTGACCATATTAGGTAATAGCCATTGATGAACCTATCATCCATGAACTTATCTAATTCTTTTTTTGAACCCCATTATTGTTTTGACCTTCACAACATCCCCTGGCTACGAGTTTCACAGATTGACTGTGTGTTGTGTGAGAAAGTACTTCCTTTTGTTTCAAACTTGCTGCCTATTAATGTTTGTGTTATTTACTCCTTCACATAATTGGTCCTTATTCACTTTCTCCACACCATTCATGATTTTATAGATCTCTATCATATCTTCCCTTACTCATCTCTATTCCAAGCTGAAAAGTCGCAGTCTTTGAAATCTCTCCTCACATGGAAGCGGTTTCATACCCTTAATCATTTTTGTTGCCCTTCTCTGTACCTTTTCCAATTCAAATATATCTTTTTTGAGATGGGGCAACAGACTGCTATAAAGGATCCAAAGTTGGATGTCCTGGTTGGGGAGCTCATCAAGGATCGTAACAATGGCATTTGTCTTTGTGCCACTAGTTGATGGGGCACATTACAAGCCAAAATGAAGCTACAGTTAAATTTCCAAGAGACCCAACAAAACAAAAATAACAAAACATGCCAAACGTCAAGATGGCTACTGACAATTTACATGCTGAAATATCATATAAGATCTAATTAAAGAACACTTGTGAGATCATTGCCAATTACAAGGTTAAAAACACATTGATTTCTATAAAATTATTGCATGTATTTAATTTCTAATTCATAGACCTCCTAACCAACAGGTTACTGCATTTGAATGGTTGTTCCTTCATTTTCAAAACATTGGCTAGACCAGAAGTAGTAACTGAGTTTTCCCTTAGGTTAAAACAGCTACATGCATGAATAGCTTGTAATTTCATTAAATAGAGTTCATTGCAATATAGTTGCTCAAGACAGTTTCTCTTCGGTCATTTTAAACAACAGGAGGACAGAGAGGAACAGATTAGCCTTCAAGCAGACAGACTTCATTAACAGCTAGGCCATTCAGTGAACAGTCATAAATCTTCTTTACTAAAACAGGACTACTACTACTAATAAAGTAAATCTAACCACAATGGCTACAGAAATCTCAAGGGTGTGCCAATTCCTAAACTTCAAGTAGTTTGTCAAACCTTTAGTATCAGCTAGTAGACTCAAAAATATTTCAGAAGCTAGTAAAACACCCAAATTATACATGTTTGAAAATGACCTACTATAGGTCTTGCCTACAGACTGATTATTCCCAATGAACTTTTGTGTGGGAGCCAAGCTGACTCAAAGTAAGAATGATTCATGTTGTACAGGACATGTGTTAGCGTTACCCGTATTCTGCCTCCACAGAATCAAAATGGAATTCCCTTTTGTGTACGTAAGTTATTGGTGCTGGCGTGGGTACTGTACCTGAAAGCCTTTCCTGAATGTCCTGGCTGGAATGGGCTCCCCTGAGAATAAAGCTGTTGGTTTCCTGCTGGGGACGCAGAGGCCATCATTTTTTTATCTGCTATAAAAAACAATCAAAGAAAATCTTAGGAGAGGACGTAATAAATTAACAATTTGTTCACCAGAAAATAACAAGTATACAAACTACATGGTGCGAGTAACATTCTCCTTTTTAATCCCTTCTGGGAAGGTCCTATGGAACACAGTATGAATGAAACCAATAAGGCTGTATGGAAATTAAACAAGGGTCAAAAGGTGATTTCTATAGAATTTTTAAATCAATCCATAGGATGTAATAGTGAACTCTCTCTGCTACAGAATGCAATAGGGTGGCTTAAAAATTCTACAGAAAAATAACCATTTTCTATTAATTCTATAGGTCTTTTCCAGAAGAGACTGAATTCATGTTAATGGAGGTTACACATTTGCCTTAAGAAGAGACTATATCAGGGATCAGCAACCTTTGGCACATGGCCCGTCAGGGAAATCTGCTGGCGGGCTGGGCCGGTTTGTTTACCTGCAGTGTCCGCAGGTTCGGCCGATCGCAGCTCCCACTGGCCGCGGTCCGCCGTCCCAGGTCAATGGGGGCTGCGGGAAGCGGTGTGGGCTGAGGGATGTGCTGGCCACCCTTCCCGCAGCCCCCATTGGCCTGGAACGGCAAACCACGGCCAGTGGGAACTGCGATCGGCCGAACCTGCGGACACAGCAGGTAAACAAACCGGCCTGGCCTGCCGGGGCTTTCCCTGATAGGTTGTGTGCCAAAGGCTGCTGATCCCTGGACTATATCCTTCTGGATGTACAGAACAGATATTTCTTTGGTCTGAGGTTACATCAGCATTGAAAAGTCTGGTCCTATGTTGCAGAGCTAACAAATCTGTATTATCAGTGACTGGAGGCTTATTTCTTGCATGGGAGAACTATTTTTATTATTATTTTTTTTTAAAAAACAGCCTTCTAAAGAAAAGACTTCCTCAATTTTTTATAGCAGGGTGCACAGTATTGGGACAATCTGCCGGGTATGAGACAACACTACTATTGTTGTTAATACAGTATTACTTATTTGTATTGCTGAAGCAGCTAAGACTAACCTGTGTCCGGCACTGTACAAACAGAACAAAAACCTGTACCTTCCCCAAAGAGCTTACAATCTACTCCCCTCAGCAGTAGCGGGAGTTATAGTCCTGGTTCTTCCAGGCATGGTGGAATTTTGCTCACAAATCAGGCTAATCTGCAGCCCCTAAAATACAGACTAATCCCACTGTACTCAGTAGGAATTTTGTCTCTGTGAGGTCTGCAGATCAGCTATGTAAGCAGTAATTTAAGGTAAAACTGAATGTCTCTGGGACACAGTGAAGCTTACTTTCTTTACTCTGACCACAAACTGGCTTGAGCAGGCCATGAACTAGGCCAGGGGTAGGCAACCTATGGCATGCGTGCCAAAGGTGGCACGTGAGCTGATTTTCAGTGGCACTCACACTACCTGGGTCCTGGCCACCGGTCCGGGGGGGCTCTGCATTTTAATTTAATTTTAAATGAAGCTTCTTAAACATTTTAAAAACCTATTTACTTTACATACAACAATAGTTTAGTTATATATTATAGACCAGGGCTCGGCAATGTTCGGCACGCGGCTCACCAGGGTAAGCACCCTGGCGGGCCGGGCCAGTTTTATTTATCTGCTGACACGGCAGGTTCGGCCGATCGCGGCCCCCACTGGCCGCAGTTCGCCGTCCCGGGCCAATGAGGGAGGCGAGAAGCCGCGGCCAGCACATCGCTCGCTCACGCCGCTTCTCGCCGCCCCCATTGGCCCGGCGAACCGCGGCCAGTGGGATCCGCGATTGGCCGAACCTGCCGCGTCAGCAGGTAAATAAAACTGGCCTGGCCCGCCAGGATGCTTACCCTGACGAGCCACGTGCCGAACGTTGCCGACCCCTGTTATAGACTTATAGAAAGAGACCTTCTAAAAACGTTAAAATGTATTACTGGCACACAAAACTGTAAATCAAGTGTGAATAAATGAAGACTCTGCACATCACTTCTGAAAGGTTGCTGACCCCTGAACTAAGCTGTGTCCCAATGGAATTAGCATACAAAGGCACTGTAAATGAGACGCATACAAAGATGCCATTGACTTTTATATTCTGTTCTTACACTGTAATAAACACATTTACTCTTGTGATCAGTCTCCTCATTTGCTAAAACAATGCAGGGCAAACATGGCCATTCGTATTTTTAATAGGAAGTTCTCTCTTGTGTAATCTGACAGTTGACACAGCAGGGATTGAACCAGGGATCTCCAGAACTAAAGGCATGAGCTGCTACAGCTTGAGCTAAAAAATATCCTCCCATTGCAGGGAGATGTAACAACTCATATCCTCTGCAGGTCAACACAGAGGCAGCCCTCTAACATACACTCACCAGTAGATTTCTTAATAGTACCATGACTGGGATAAAGCATGAATCAACTTTGAATTTACATTTTGCTAACTATCTCGGCTGGTACTTTGAGACGGAATGGCAGGTCTCTGCTCTGAGAATCCACTAAGAGATCTGAAAATCTCAGTAAACTATAGAACCTCCCTTCTGCAATGCTTGTTTATACAGCTACAACTGCCAACGCTTCTGGCAACCCTCCATTCCCCTTTAACAACGTAAAGGCCCTGCTCCACCTTTCCTCTTCCACGTCCTATCTTCCCTCATCACCTTCAAGTTAAAAAAACTGCTGATCTCTTCATGACTCTTCTGCTGCCACACACCTCCAACAGCTCTATAAACCAGGCACACCCCTGCTTTTCCTCTGACTTCACTTGATCCTCCCTTGATCATCCTCTCCGTATTTAGAAAGAGTGGGTCAGATGGATCCCTGGAGACACTACAGCAGCTCTGCGACATGACTCTAGAACTGGCTGACCTCAGCCAACTGGAGGATTCTCTATCTGAAGGGGAATTCCTCAGGTGTCACAGAATTGCACAAGAGAGAATGGCACAGGGGATGGCCACGGTAGCCCTATGCTCCTGCTATCACCAGCTGCCAAAACAGCTTCTGCGGGCCACTGGCAGATGATGCAGTTAAAAGTAGCTTCCAGGTGCTGAGATACTGAGGACTGGGAGAGGTTTAAAAAGAAATTGCTCCCTCCTGAGCTCTGCTGAGTTCTCTAGTCACACCTCAGAATCCAGCCCTCCACTTCTTGCCTTTTTCCCCTCTGCCTCTCAGCTCTTCCCTGATAGCACAGCAATAAACACATCCTTGCTGTCCACTGGTATTTTACCAGGTGCCCTGAAGTCTGCTAGGCTCAAAATCCCCTACCTTCTATCCCAGGGGTGGGCAAACTTTTTGGCCCGAGGGCCACATCTGGGTATGGAAATTATATGGCGGGCCATGAATGCTCACAAAATTGGGGATTGGGGTGTGGGAGGGGCTGCGGGCTCCGGCTGGAGGTGCAGGTTCTAGGGTGGGGCCAGAAATGAGGAGTTCAGGATGCGGGAGGGGGCTCCGGGCTGGGGCAGGAGTGTGGAGGGTGGTGAGGGCTCTGGCTGGGGGTACAGGCTCCAGGGTGAGGCTGGGAATAAGGGGTTGCAGGGGAGGGTGCTCTGGGCTGGGACCGAGGGGTTTGGAGGGCAGGAGGGTGATCAGGGCAAGGGCAGGGGCTTGAGGTGTGGGAGGGGGTCAGGGGTCCAGGCAGCACTTATCTCAAGCAGCTCCCAGAAGCAACAGCATGTCCCCCCTCCGGCTCCTATGCAGAGGCGCAGCCAGGCAGCTCGGAACGCTGCCCCGTCCGCAGGTGCCGCCCCTGCAGCTCCCATTGGCCATGGTTCCCGGCCAATTGGAGCTGCGGAGCCCCTTGGCTGACCCTATGCATAGCAGCCGGAGGGGGGACATGCCGCTGCTTCCGGGAGCTGCGCAGAGCCACAGCACACGCGGAGTGGGGTAAGCCCTGGACCCCACTCCCCGGCAGGAGCTCGAGGGCTGGATTAAAATGTCTGAAGGCCGGATGTGGCCCCCGGGCCGTAGTTTTCCCACCCCTGTTCTATCCGCATACCCTCACTAGTTACTCATTTACTTTTCCCCAACCAGAACCAACATCCTCCTCTTTGACTCCTGCAATACCCAGACTGCCAGAGGCGTAGCACACAGCGGCAGGGCATTGGGGGCACTGCCCCACTAATGTAGGGAAGCCAACACATCTTGTTTGTTTAATATAGTGTGTGTGTGAGTGTGTGTGTGAGAGAGAGAGAGAGAGAGAGAGAGAGAGAAAGACTAAATCCAAATCACAAACACAGCAAATCTACGGCAGCCTGCTATAGATTTGTTCTGTTCGTAATGTAGATTTAGCAGCAGGGCATTTTTCTCCTTTGCCTCTGTGGCACATGTGCAGCCTGTGTAGTCAAGGTCTGGCAGGAGGTGAGGCAGCAGCAGTTTCCTCTGGGGTTTGTGGTGCTGGATTTACCACCCAGGCAACAAGGCAACCACAGAGTGCTCTGAAGTGCTGGGCTCTACCTGCGCCATATAGACCCTGCCGGTAAACTAGGTACCTTTTAGAGCACACCAGAAAGGTTTACATGGGGCAGTTGAGCGCAACACATTAGGGCACTCTACACCTCACACTTCTGGCCAACCATGGACACAGACTCCAGGGGCACAATGGATGGGGGGGAGGGGAGGGAGGCCCCCCCTTGGCCATAATGGGAGCAAAGGGAGAGAGGTCTCACCTAGTCCCAGCCTCTCCAGGGGGGTGGGGGGAGGAAGAGATCCTGCCATGACCCCTTACTCCTCCCACTGGAGAGGCCAGGATTGGCTGGGACCTCTTCCTCCCTTCCACTCCCCTCCTAGCAGAAATGGGATTTCTCCCTACCCCACCCCCCACTGGTGGGGGCGGCTCCGTGGCAGGCCAGCACAGAGGGAGCTGGGATGCTGCAACTGGGACTGGGCAGTGGAGAAAGGGCCAAAGCAGCTGGGAGTCTGGAGTAGAGTAGCCTGGACAGTGGAGCTTCCCACAGGAAGCAGGAGGGAAGCACAGGTAGAGGGAGGCAGGGACAGATGGGCTCCGGTGACTCTTCTTCCCCCCCACCCTCCCGTCCTCTCCCTGCTTCGCTCCACTGAGTGGGTAAATTGTCCAACTTGCCCCAAAGCTCACCAGTGACCAGTGGTGGTACTGCATTAAACTGTTCTGTATCTCAAAATGGCTGCTGCTCAAAAGGCATGGACGGGTAAAGCATGAGGTCTTTTATTTTAATAAAACATGCAGCTGATGGGTCCCCTGCATCAATCCTGTGTTTGTCAGCCCTAAACTATTTTTATAAGCCAAACTGGAGAAAGAGGCCTAGTATCAGTACAAAGCAAGTGTCTGCAAGCAGCATGCACATTTATCAATATTGTTTTTGGACACTTTAGCACATCTCTAACCGAGAACCATTCCTTTTTATCATTAAAAGAGTCCTTGATCACAGTTCCCATGAGATACTCACATAGGGAGCACACCCCCAAAAAAGCACAGCTTGTAAATTGATAAATATGAAAAGTGAAATGGCATTTCCAAGAACACAACTTCTTAGCTCACCTCACAGCTTGCTAGACCCTTAACCCTGACCTCGTCACAAAAACAGTTCAGAGCTGTTTGAATATTAGCCAATAAAGCAGCCAGAAAGCAAGATGTTCTCGCTTGGAAAACATTGTTCCAGTGTTTAGGGTTGGAGTCTTGCTACCTTCCAGCAGACCCCGTTATGGCCTCAGACATTGACTTCATTGTAAGAGTAAACAGACAAGGATGAACAGGAATAGCAGAAGTCTCAGCAACAAAGAGACAGAATATCAAGTCTATATTGACGTTACAGTGCCTTCACAGTTTGAAAAGGTCAAGCTGTACATAAGAAACCCATGCAGTGAGGTCATCTCCTTATACCCCTGTAGTTAAACACAATGGGTTATTTCCTCCCTCACTGCAAGACACTTGCCCGTTATGTTTGTTTTAAATAAATCAAAACTTCTTCACTCTGGGGGAAGTGGGGAAGGTTAAGAACAGCAAACAATTAAAAAATATTACACCTAACATCTACAAAAATAGATTTTTTTTTTAAACTGTAAGCCAATCTTACACAGTCTTGATAGCATTGCTACTCCAATCCGTCTCAATAAGCCACACTGACATATACTGTCTGAGAAAGAAAGTTACTTCCAACTTTAGAAGCTGGACAATCTATTAAATGTGTTTACATCCTATGAGTTGCACTGTAGAAGTGTGCCTCTGAAAAAAGGACAGCTACTGTTCAAAACTGCACAGGAAAGATGTGGCTACTAAGTGAGAACCGAAAGTGGCTTCTAAGTGGAGCTGGACAGCATATCAGCCTGTCCTCTAACCTTCTGAGTTTCATTCAGCTTCCTTTTCGGGGAAAATATCTATTTCCAACAAATTCTATGCATCGTTCTTTGAGACTCACTTGCCTACTGACTCCTCTGCCACAATGCCTTTTTTTTGTTCTTTCAAAACAGTTTCATATTATTAGGGTCCTTCATTTTCAGTTTTTATTTAATTTAATTTTCCCTGGGAATTTATCCGTGTTTATTACCACCACAACAAAAACAGGTGAAAATCAGTGCAAAAAACTGTTAATAATTTTTCTGGGTAAATGTCTGGATTTATTATTTTTGTGGATGGAAAGACAGGGAATTCTGTTCATCAATGTGGTTTTCTGCAGAACTAAAACAGAACTCAAAACACAATGCCACTCCGAGTTTAAGAAAACAATATATCTCTAATCTCCAAATAAAACTTTTCATTTGAATAAATAGTTTACTGCTGTAGACTTCGAACTATTCACCTATAAATATTTACATTTAATATTCGGGCTGCACCGTTCGTAGCGCATACACTTAGCTTCATCCTTTTCTCCTGCTTTTGTCTTTTTAAAACTTTTGAATACTTTGTGTTCTGAAATGGAGAGATTTGTGTTTTCTTCCCATTGTAGTGTGTCAAACCTTTAAACCGTTATCTGGTAAGAGCTTGGAATGTGTATGTGGTGGGCGTCAGATTCATCAGTATGTTCAGATGCACACGTACTTCAAAGCTTGCGTGCATGCCTGTTTGTTTATTGTGTGTATCTTGTAGACTAATACATAGCCTTCCTTTAACAGGCAGCTTTGCATATACACACACAGACTAATGTATTATTGTAATACATATATCTCATGCAATGGATTGTGTTTTCCTAATCAAACAACGTTTTTTTTAAAATATATTTAAATGATAGAAAAGTAGGGTGAAAAATCAGAAAAAACAGAAAAATACTTTTTGTAAATCCCGGGAATTTTTGGTATACATCGGTTTAAACTGAAAACAAAGGGGCTTGCATATTATGTAATAGCACTTAAGGACATGACTACAGCTTACAAAGACAGTATTAAAAATTAAATACCAGAGGCTCTCACTTACAAGCAGTTATTCCTGCAAACATCTCAGCAAACCTAGGATTCTGCTCCTGGGAGAAGATAGTGTCTGGCTTCTCCACTGGCTTTCCACCCTCATGAACGTTAGTTGGTATATTTGGAACAGGTACCTGTTGTTGACATACACAAAGAAAGCATGTAACTCCCCCATCCCATATTTGACAAAATGAGCTCAAGTATAGTCACAGGGTCTTTTTGTTTTGTTTAGATGCTTAATCACTTTGTGTTTAAAAGATCAGAGACACCAGTATAAAAAAAAAGCACTACCACCCATTCAGAGATATCACCTGAGATAAGTCATAGGAGGACAACCCATCTCTCTGATGTACTTCAAGCTCGGCTTGCTGTTGCTGAAGCTGTCTGCAAATACGAGAGGAAATGACTAGAGTTACAAAAAATGTAATTCAGAAACAAAAAGGAGGAGGCTTGGCTCGCTCCTTTAAATTCCCATAGCAAATGTAACCGCTTTCAGAGTCTTTGTTGACAAGCCATTTCCTACAAAGCCAAAATATTTTTAAAGATTTCTTACTGAGAAAACCTCAAAACACAGTACAGTTTTTGCTGAGCATAACAGGGTCAACAATGCCTTGCACACCAAAACTCACATTGATTTCCAAGGAGTTTTGGGCTGTATCCTGCATTCCTTGTGCATCTAACTTTTTCATAAATGTCATTTATTTTTAAAATGCCAATTAGACATCTTTGCAGATTAAAGAGCAATACGCAGGCCCTGTTCCTGCACTTGCTGAAGTCCATATTAAAGTGCCCATTGGCTTGAATGGATGCAGCATTGGGCCCATAGCAATCAACAGGTGGGAAAATTATTTCCTCGTTTTATAATCTTGTAGATTCCTGTGAAGATTATGGCAATATAATAATAAAATACTACTTCTACTTATATAACTCATAGTGGTTTTCAACAGCAGATTTTAAAGCATTTCACAATCTTTTAGTGTATTTATCCTCACAGCACCTTTAAACTGGGGAACAGAGAGGCTAAGTGACTTGCCCATGGACACACAGTAAGTCTGTGGCAGAGCACAGAACTGAACGCAGGTTTGCCAAGTCCTAGGCTGTTGCCTGAACCCCTGGACCGTGCTTCCTCTCTAAATAACCCCCCCCCCGAAGTTATTTAGATTGTCTGGTCATATATCATTGTATGTGTGTGTTGAGGGGAGAGAGAGTAGTGTATCAAAGCAGATACTTCCATATTACAGATGTGAAGAGTTTTTCAGGGAAATAATTTAAAGAAAGGAAAATGTATTGCATATAAAACCATTCTTAATAACCCACCCCATTCAGCATAATTTTGGTTCTACCCCCCTCTACATCACAATCCAGATTCTATTTATTTTCCCAAAGCTTTGTACAGCAGAGGAGCTCCAGAAATAAATTAGTTTTACATTTACTAGAAGACACTTTTTATAGAATCAATGTGTGGACAAATGCTGCAGAAGAAGAGTAATTTTAAACACGATAAAAACCAAAGGAAATAAGTAATTTAAATGAATAAGAATCGCTGCAGATATATTCAATAAAAATGAACGAAGAAGCACAATCTACCAAAAATTTCTGTGTAAATCCCTGAAACACAGTGTCAGGCACTGTTACTTAAGCACACCAAATTAGTGAAATACCAGCAGATATAGTTGAAAACTATAATTAATTTGACACATTTGTCTATAAAGCCTTGGAGGGACACTACTAATACAAAAATATATAATCTTATTAGCATTAACTAAGTGCAACTTACTTATGTACTAACATTTTACAAAATACATAATGTAGTTATAGAAATGCATAGATCTTTTATATTTTAAGTTAATATAGCCATTAATGTATTTTCTGCACCTTTATCTTCACCACTGTGTTTTTAAAAAGATATAAACCCCTAGGCACCTAAGTAATAACTTCACAAATATTTGAGCCAGCTACAGTAGCTAATACTTTATGACATCCAGAAATTCAGAAACCAGACCACTATAACGCAAAATGCCCTTGCAGTATCAGTTTTTCCTCATTAGGGCTAAAATCTGATTCTGCTAAAGACAACAGCAACATCCTCCCCCCCCCCACTCTCATAGAGTGGGATCAAGATTTTCCCTAAAATATATCCTACACAAACCTTTACTTTTAACTGTCTGCATCCACAAATAAGGTAGTTGAAAATCTTCTAAATTATTACATGGCACCCATGACCTGAGTAGGAGAATCTCCCAAGAATTAAGAAAGCAACATCAACACCTCTCTCTCTCTCTCTCTCTCTCTTCCTACCCAAAATATCAGAATAAATTGTATGGCTAGACTGTTGGAATTGTATGTGTGGTTTGTGTGTGAGGTGCTTACGGAGGGAAAGTCAATTTGAAGAGAAGTTTTGCAGTTAGTTCTGAACATGGTAAGGTTACTGGGCATTCTTCTCTTTCTGGATAAGGAATTCCATAACGTAGGCCCCACTGCCATAACATTCTTTCTACTATGCTCACAAGTCTAATAGTTGACAAGTTTATGATTCCAGTAGAATGTAGCTGTCATGGGCGGGTGTCAGTCATAGAGAGAGACATGATTCCCCACATAATTAGGGGCCAATCCCATGGTTGGCTTTGAGCACTAGGACAAAGACCACGAACTAGCTTCTGTATTTAATGAGGAGCCAGTCCGGAGATTGGAGCACTTGGATGGTGTTTTGTGTTTGTGCTTTGTACCAGTTAGAACTATTTCTAGGTGAATGGCTTCATTTCTAGTTATGAACTGCAATAACCAAGCCTGCAGGATATAAATGCATGCAATACCAGAGCCAGGGCTGTGACCATTAGAATGGGGACACAATCTTTAGGGGGCCAGCTGCAGGCAGACAGAAATGGGCATTTTTACTAACACAGCTATTCAGGCATTGATTAACACCAAACGGGAAGGAAGGTGGCAGACTGGCTTAAAAATCGGAGGGCATATGCCCTTGATGGGGGAGGATCGAGTTAGCCAGCCGATCTTCATCCAAGTACTGACTCTGGCTAGCGGCTGAGAAAGCTGGGAGAGAGTGCTGTTTATGCTGAACATAAAGGAGAGGCAGAGCTGGGCGTTGTCCGTGTGCTGCTGTCATTTCAGCCTGTGTTGTCTCAATGGCTCTGCTGACTGCTTTATGTAGATGCTGAATAATATAAGGAAGAAGATTGGGGGACTTCTCAGGTGAGGGCTTTGGAGGTGGAGGAACACTTCACTTGCTCATAACAAGTATTTGGGTTTGGTCTGAGGTGAAGGACCTGAGTAGTTTCAGGGCATTTCTGTTTAAACCTTTTGCCTCTTAAAGGCAGGAGAGGAACATTTGTCAATGACGCCAAATGTTGCAGGCTGCAAACCCTCCATAAAGTAATACGGTTTCTACAGAATATCAGCATTTATCTGATTTTTTTTTTTGGCTTAAGACAATTAGAGGCAAATTTGGCTTGTACTAGTTCTGCTAATGGTTCCTTTCCACCTCTTGGTCACATCTAGTGACGCTGTTTATGGCATGAGGGGCTCAAAGACAGTTGACCCATCCACTGTGGTCTGACCTGTACCCAGCCACCAGAGATATTTTTCACAGGAAGACAGACACCAAGGCTGTGAGATAGAGATGACAAGAAGACCAGAATTGGATTGATAGGAAAGTAGGCCACCTGTAAATAAGAACCAGTGTTTTGGTGGTAACATTCCCCTGGCCTCCTCCTGAAGAAGTACAAGACTTCATAGACAGGAATTGCAAACCATTGGGCCTTTCCCTCAAGCAGGAAGATATTACAGATGGATGGGTGGTAGTGGTGGAAAAAAAGGGGTTCCAGATACCAAGGAGATGGACCTCAACTATCTGGATAATTTGGGTAAGTTCCGGGCTATGACCCAAAAAGTTAGATCCTTATCAAAACCATATTTTAAAGCTGTCCATTACTATCAGGAACTTGAATCAGAGATTCAAATCCCAAACAGCTGGAGACATATAGTGTAGAATATAGAATCATTTTTGTATCATGTGGAGAAAACAGAAAACGTATTTCCCAAGTATTCCTTGGACCATGGATTTTCATTAATAGTTTATCAAATAGAAAATAAGTATGTCTTAAAAAACCCACTACTGTACACAAAGAGATTCTTTATTCAGTAAGCAAATACATGCTTTTCCAACAAAACTCCAGGCAGCAATTTAATCACTGAAAATATATGGGGAAGTTTTTCCAAACACCATTCTTTGGATGATAAACACCCAATAAAATGTGTTAACGTGAAAGCTAATTACATTGTTTCAATCTTTATATCTCTTCTATTAAGTACAAAGTGTGTTCTCTTGATTCAGCCATAGATATACAACCGAGTCAAACAAAATAACATACTTAATTAGCTCTGTTTGTTTGCCAGCACTTGTCTAACCTGGAACTCCTCAGTCTGTCTCTATTTGAAGATACTCATCAGTAGTACTTATTAACCTACAATACAAAATAAGTACCACGCTAGATCAATATTTCCTTACAAGGTAAACTGTACAAAATCCAACTAACTATAAAGAACAAATATTTAAATGCATCTTCTCTGCATTGCATTGTACTGTAAGCTACTCAGTTGTAATTTAATTTTAAAAGTGGGTTGGGTTTCTCATTTTTACTGCAAGTATTAATATCTCAAATGTGGTTTTAGCTCGTTAAGAAAATATGCAATGTTTCAGAGAACAGCCAAACTAGGCACAGTTGAATCTTGTTGCTGGGATTGGTTTAGATACTCCCTCACCGCCTGCCCTTTTGAATGGATGATTATTACATATAGATCCCTTCAGTCATTAGATTTCCAGATCAGATGTGTAACAATGGGACAAGCCAGGGTGGTTTTGGTTTTGGAAAAATTAAATCCTCTTGTTTTGGTTTGCAAGTGAAAGCCAAAATGGACCCTGCTTTTGATTTTAGGATTCATGGCTTATAGCAGATGTGGGCAAACCACGGCCCACGGGACTGTCCTGCCCGGCCCCATAGCTCCCGGCTGAGGACCCTAGTCCCCGGTCCCTCCCCCGCTGTGCAGTGTGGGGAGCACAGCTAGCTCTGGCCGGGTGTCACGGCTGCGAGCTCCTGCTGCTGATAAGGGGGCGGGGAGGGGGGCTGGGGAGCAGTCAGGGAGGAGGGGGCGGTTGGATGGGGCTGAGGTTCTGGCGGTCAGGGGATTGGGAACAGGGAGGGTTGGGAGTGGGAGTCCCGGGTGGGCCTGTCAGGGGGGCGGGGATGTGGATAGGGGTTGGGAGGGCAGTCAGGGAACAGGGGGCTAGGATAAAGGAGTGGGATTCCAGGGGGCAGTTAGGGGCGGGGGGTCCCGGGAGGGGATGGTCAGGGGATGAGGAGCAGAGGGCGGTTGGATAAGGGGTGGGAGTCCGGGGGGGCTGTCAGGGAGCGGGGGAATGGATAGGGGTCAGGGCAGTCAGGGGACAGGGAGCACGGGGGTTGGATGGGGGCAGGGGGTCCCGGGAGGGGGCGGTCAGGGGACAAGGAGCAGGGGGGGGTTGGATGGATTGAGAGTTCTGAGTGGGGCAGTCAGGGGGCGGGAAGTGGGAGGGGGCCAGGCTGTTTGGGGAGGCAGCCTTCCCTACCCGGCCCTCCATACAGCTGCGCAACCCCAATGTGGCCCTCGGGCCAAAAAGTTTGCCCACCCCTGGCTTAGAGGAAGCCACGAAAGATGAATTTTCTCATTCAAAAGATGATATCCTACATAGCAAGTGGAATATTGTCTTGGTCAACTGAGAATTCCCCAGGTAACTGCTGAAATTCCTGGCTCACGATGGAAGCCCCTGTGAAAACCTCTCACTGTGCTGAGGATGTTCTGTGAACCTGAAGGATTTAATTGCTAATACAGATTTATCTAAGCAAATACTGGAATAAAAGGCTCTGTACAAGTTTCCTTTTGAAACTGGAGATTTTCTAGTTGAATATCTGTGTGTCTCTGTATAAACTCTGGAATCACCAGCTTATTGTCCTGGCTTCAAAGTGGTCAAGAAGAATTCAAACTTTAGTGTATGCAGTTTTCTTGTTGGGGAGAAATGAGTGGCAGACTTCAGATATCACCCCTAGTCTATTTTTATTAGTAATAGATGTCCATAGTCCCAGTTACTACTTTGAAAGGAAGGTTTGTGATATCTTCACTATCATGGGCTAGACGCTCACTGAAACAGCTGATTTCACAAGTGGTTTACTTCACTACTGCACCTGAATCAGTCAGGAATCAACTATACCAGAGCTGACCACTGATTCAGCCAGAATTCCGCCTCTGGTAGCAACCTGCACCAGATCTTTCAGAGGACTGCAACTCTACCACTAAAATATTTCAAGACCAACAGAAGTCCAGGATTCATCAATACACACAATAATCCAATCAGGTTTATGAAAAATGAAAACATCAAAATCTCTAAAGGTCAGGAAACAATCCATTTCTGCTCTACGTGCATATAAAATTAAGAAACTGTTCATTCAGCTCAGGGTAGATGGGTTCATTCAAAGGCAGTTCAACCTGTGCGTAAAATAAATGTTAGTCAATTTTTTCTGGAACTCAAAGAGGAAGATGTGATGAGGTGACACGTAGAGGTCTCCTTTTCAGCTGAACACAGTACAAATGCTAAACATTAAATACTTCATTTCTGCAGGAAGTTTCTTTTGGATAATTACATCCAAAAGACACCAAGCTAACTTTTTTTTTTTTGGCACGGTACTAAATGAACACTTGAACCCAAAGTTTAATTATCCTTCCACACAGAAACTAAGCTGGGAAAGTCAACTGCTTCAAGTCCCAAAGCAATATTCTAAAAAACAACTTTATGACCAGCACTGCCCTCTACAGTCCTCTTGGAAAACAAACTGCATTCACTGGGCAACACAAGATGAAAACTTTTTATTAATAGAGAGCACTGGCAGGCAAAACAGACATATCTCTAAATTCAAATGATAGCTATTTATCTACATATATCTATATATCAAATCAAACGTATTAATATAGCATCAGCCTCAGGTCAGAGTGCCTATAAGATAAATACATGTTTTAAAACTAACACAGCTCAGTATAATGAATACAAATTTTAAAATGAAAAACATAAAAGAAAAAAAAGACAAAGCCCCACAAGATAAACCCTTCCTCCAAGATCTTTAAAATTATCACCCTAAAACAAATTCTAAAAATAAAACAACAAGGGTTAGAAATATATTATTTAACCTACGTCACACACTTTTTTTCTTGTTTTTGTGGCTGATCAGGCAAAGAAGGCCACAGCCCATACAATCCAAACATTTTCACGACATAACCAGTATTCTAGATTTTAAGCTGGTAAGGTAAAAGGCATCTTGAGCCAGGAATGGGGCTAACCACTTAATTTTCAGGTGATCACAGAGGTTTTAAGAAAGTAGAGCATGTGATAAATCTTCAATCTGGCCAGATCTACATAGACAAAGACAATTATGTCTCACAATACTCGCATATCTCCTTTCTAGGTAAGCCATCTGCATAGTTTGAAAATGCTGAGTTGTAAAGGCCCTTTTTAACATATTATTGTTCATCATTTCCAAATGTGGCTATTCTTTAAATGAGAAAGCCCAGGGGACATACTTGTTGTGTGAACAACTGCCATATCCAGTTGTTTGCAAACATTTTCTGCTCTAAGTTTGTGTAAAGATATAGACACAGACAGGCAGACATTGAAACTAGGGTTTTAAAAAGGATATTGTAGAAATATAGAATAGAATTAAACATATGTTTACCTGGTCCCTTGTCTCAAAGAAATAATTATGGCCCCATTTTTAAGCACTCTTGAGCCAATATACTATGGTGCTAGATGCATTATAAAATTTATAGACAAATCAAAGCCTGCTTCTGATTTTGCGCACACAGTTGACAGCATCTGTAAATGCACCCGTTGTGTCTTCAAGTAAATCAGCCTGTTGGGCCCAGTGTCCATATGCAAATTAGCCATCTGTGCACGCAAGAGATGCACCTCCACTGATTCCGTTACAATTAGACATGCAAAAAATGGGCACGCAAATCAGAGGCGAATTCTGAAAAGCTGCCCTTTATTCTGCCCCAAAGTATCCAGAAAATAACATATCCATACACAGGCGAAGCTAGTCAGCCATGACAGTAAGAATTGCATTGTGCATGTGTGTATGGAGGGCAGAGGAAATGGGGAAAAGAAAAAATAAGTCAGTTGAACATAGATAGATATGTTCTGTTCCTTCTAATCTAGAATTAAATTTACAAGCTTTTTTTTAAAAAAAAAATTAAATACCAAAACCAACAGATTTCTTTTATTGTGTCACAGCTCTCCAAAAAAAGGGAAGGCAAAACATATTTAGCAATGTCATTTTGTATAAGAGAATACATGGAAACATCATCTGTCGAACTAACAGCACCCAATCTCCTTATTAGGGCAACATCTCTGGTTTATTTTTAAAACCAAGTAAGGACAGATATGACAGGATCCAGATACTGGCACAATTTTATTAATCCCAGTCTGTGCTAGGGAGCCAAGGTATCTTGAAAAGGAAAGTATGGAACAATAGTCAACACTACTTAATCTATAGGTCAAAATTTAGATCTCCGGACCCTGGGAACAAAAGCCAATTATTTCAGTTGGCATCCAGTTATCAGCAATTGTCTCTAATTTTGCATGCCTGTTTTTATGTATGCAAATGATTATGTGCAAAAGTATGGGTGTGCATCTTCCCCCCCCATACATAAATATTTGGGCATGCAAATGAGGTAGCTGAATAACCAGCTCCCTGATTTCAATACACAAGATTTATTTGCTCCAAATCGGCAGTATGTCCTTTTTTTCCAGGCACAGTTGATGTGTTACCAACAAGGGTTTTAAGTTGGCAAGTAAAGAGACCTCAGAGCCAATTCTAACAATTTATTTTAAGTATTGTTAGGTCAGTGCATAACAGAACGGTGCATACATCAATCTGTAAAAAAAAAAAAAAAAACCTTTGCAGCCTGATCACAAACAACTTACACTGTTTGACATAGTTCTGAAGTTAGTTTACAATCTGGAACATTTATAGGGCTTTGTATATTTTCACTGTAACTTATGTTCTCTTTTTTCCACAGAGGAACTTCTTATTTTTAATAACATTATTTTTGCCCATAAATTTCCAGTACATTTGAACATCTGTTCATCTGTCTGGCACATCAGATTTTTGCTGACTTAAGCTAACATTATAGTTGTTTGTTAGGACACTACAAAAATAATATTCTTTGCTGAACAATTCTTGTAAAGGTTACATCTTTCTGGTAACTCTTAGCAAACTAGCATTTTTTCGTCTCAGCATGACTCCTAGGACACTTTGGGAGTTTAACTCATAACCAAGTTACAGGCCTTATAAACTCTGGTGCATAGGCTAACAGGTAGGATATGCAAAAATGGGCATATGAGGGTGAGGCTGGGTTACAAGTGGCCCTTAGTGTCCAAGTCTATGTCATTGTCAAAACGCTCTCCTAAGCAACAAGGTAGAATATAGGGTGATAGTTGAAACAGAGGAAGAACACTTACCATATTTATAAAATGCCAAGCCAGAGGAGAGTTTGTTGGGATAGTGAAATTATTAGTGCCCATCTACATTAGTTAAGTGCCTGTTTGAGATCTCCATTACACATTCTAACAGGTTTGTAACACAGATCTCAACTTTCCCTTTGAGTTTTAAACTTGTTAAAAAAACACCCAGTTTAGTCCAAAGCACATTTTAAAATATCAGATTATTATTTTATTGGGAAAAGATCCATAACAGAAGAAAACATCTCAGGTTAGCTTCTGCAGCTGCTGGCTCTGACAGTCTGTGTTATGAGGTTATGCGGTGAATTAGGCTGCACTGGATTCTTAGGGGAACTTCTTTGGAAGCAGCTCTACAATACCAGTTTGGGGATTAAACATCTTAAACCTCTCTCATGGGTGTAGTCACAGATTGTGCCCAGAATAATTTAGACTCACAGTGATTTGAGCACATGGCTCTAAAGGACTGGAGCAGCATTAGGCTGCCAACCTAACACAAGCTGCTGCTGTGACCCTGCCAATGAAAAGAATCAAAGGAGTTGTTCATCTTTGTAACCCCTACCCCAACTCCTGGTAAGTGCCAATCTTCTCCTACCATGGTCTGTTCAGGAGTTTCTCTAGCAAACTGCCACTGGCTGCAAGGTAGTAGGGATGAGTCAAGGAGAAGAGGACCAGGTCTAGGACATGTACACAGTTATAGCACACAAGAAGCAGGAAACTTGTTTACATGAGTTTGCCATTCCTTTAAGCAGCTCTGCAGCTTTCCCTTTGGGCTTATGAACTGGGCTAACTTTTCTGCAGCCTCACAACTGAACTGAACTGGATTTGGACTAGATACCATGAGGTGAAAATCGCCAACCCTTATTATTAATTCTCTAAGCTATCCTGCTCGGGGCAGATGTTGTGTTGCTGGAGGCCTTGTCCTAGCCTTCAATGCAGGCTGGATCAAGCCTGTTGGGCTTTTCTGATTTAATGAGTTATAGTTATTTGTTTTTAATCTGTGATGCACCCACATGCAGCCATATATGGTAAACAGAAACATTTATTTGTGAGAACTTGTAGTGTAGGCAACCCAACTATAGTTTGGGGTAAGTATAAATGAATGCAACTGGAAATAAGCCACCATGAGAACCCATGTAAAAACTCAAGTTCAGGTTTAACAGCATTTTTTTAGGTTAAATTCTTTTAAAAAAGCGTTTCAAGCTCCATGAAAAGCACATACTTAACGTTAGTGTTGGTGCAAATGATGTATTCAATCTCATCAGAATAAGGATTCTGAAAAGTGAAGCTGCTGGTCCTGATTAACATCCACTCCCGGTTTTTGGTACGAAAACGATACATCACAGATAGGACTTGGCCTTTCAGTTTAACAACCTGAAAAAGTTTTTGTAAAGGTTAGAGACAGCAGACTGATACCTGACGTAGAAACAAATAACACACCACCAATAACTAGTGGATTTCAGCCTGAAACTGTGCAAAGATACAGCTACAATTTGGATGTATTCTTTATACCAACCCAAGTCCACTCTGTGTTTGCAGTTAGCCCCATAAAAGTCTAAACCGACATATCCTGGATTACAAAATACCCTCTTCCAATTTACATATAAAGACCAATGGACTGTGTCTTTATCCCAATGGGAAGGCATTACAACAAGGATTTACCGTGGAACACATATAAAAATATACACCTCTACCTCGATATAACGCTGTCCTCGGGAGCCAAAAAATCCTACCGCATTATAGATGAAACCGTGTTATATTGAACTTGCTTTGATCCGCCGGAGTGCGCAATCCCGCCCCCCCGGAGCACTGCTTTACCGCATTATATCCGAATTCGTGTTATATCAGGTCGCGTTATATCAAGGTAGAGGTGTATTATGAGAGAAATAAAACCACAGCATCTTTTATCATACGAATATTTACACATAATCAGAAAACAAATTTTGCACAAGGTACAAAACAAATGCCAAGAGAAAACATTAATTTTCATGATGTTGTCTGGCTACTTACAATTCCACTTGGCTGCCTGGCTACCTGTTCTATTTGCATTGCACTGCTCACACTTTAGTATCATAGCTACGGAAAAGCTCTGAGGAAGGGATACTTAGGAAACGTACTTTGCTTTTCTTCAAACATGCTAGAAGTCAGACACGCTTCCATTGCAATGTTTAAAATTTTCTGTCAGACGTGGCATGCCAAAGCATCTGATTTTGAAGCACCTCTGTCTGAATGTGTGACTATAGCCATTTAAATTCCTGAACGTCTACCTCCCATATCCCCCTGGGTAACGTCTATCAATATATCCCTAGGCTACATCCATTCTCCTGGGATGTTTTTGAAAGATAGCACAGTCAAAGCAGATGGGTCTCATACAACTGTTCATTATAGTCATGTCTTTTGATGTCTGGACGGTCAAGACATATCTGCCCATCTTCTGGGTTGGAAGATTCTTTGTTCTCATGTAGTTCCTGTGTTCGGACACAATCTATCTATAGGCTCCAAACACATTATATTCTCCCTCTTGCGATACCCATGAACATCACCACACAAATATAAGGTTCTTCAAAAATCTATTCCCCCTCTCAAGAAGCGCCCATTCTTATCTCAACATGTGAGGAAGTCACATGCATAAATCCTTGAGCACGGAGACAGAGCACACCACAGGGACTTATGGACATGCAGCCACAGGGCCTTTGGTGAATTTTTAAGATGGAAAACCAACTGAAGTCAACTGAACTTTAGGGCATTTTTAAGTCTCTTTTGTTCTGCTCATTAGCTGGGGCCGAGGATCTGGCTCTGCTCCTGTATTCCTTGTATAGTCAAATCTTCCATTGGACTCCTCACTTGTTCTTAGCAGTGATAGTGAATGTTTTAAAATTTTGCCTATTTCTTTCCTGCATGTAGGTAGGCACAAAAATAATAGTTTATTTCAGGTTTTGTCTCCATTGTACCATCATTTTTACAAACAAATAAAAAAAAATGTGGCATAGAACAGCACTGAATTTATCCAGATGCTTTAAACTCCCATATAACATAACAATTCTCCAATAAATGATTAAGGGCTTTGAAGAAATCCCAAGGGGAAGAATTCTAACACTGATCTCATGAATAAGCACCGACAGGAAAATATTGGCCAGGATAAAGATGATGAAATTCCATAGTCACCCCACTAAACAGGTGAGACAATTGCCAGAGGGCAAAAAAAGAAACAAGAGAGATTTGAATGCAGAAATAAAAAGGACTGTTTAAACCTGTACAAAGTAATAGGAATAAACCTGGGAGAAGAAATCAGGAAGAACATTACAAAGTTTTACCAAGAAAACCCTTGAGTAAGAAAACCAGCACTAAGAACAAAAACTACAGAGGAAAAGGGTTAACTGAAGATCTAGAAAAAGACAGGAAGGACTTGACAGGGACAAGATAAATAATTACAGAAAAGTGAAAGGCAGAGACAAAAAACCACGAGGAGGCATAGGGTGAGCACACTGCCCCGACTGGTACTGCTGCGGGGGAAAAAGTCTGTGTCTCTGGTGTGCTAGGCATGAACACCTGAGAAGAACATATGTCTGCAACTGCTAGAAGAAGAAATATAGTTTCTTCGGGTTTTGGTATGACTTACATCTTATGATGAGACTTGGAAACAAACAAACAGGCAAAACAATAAATCAAGACCAAGGACATCTCTAAGACTGTGAATAATTAGCATGGCAATGTGCCAGCAATTTCACAAGGAGGAAGGGTGGAAGACAGGCCATGCTTATAGTGGAACGAACACCATGAATACATGCTCCATTATAATACAACGTAAGGCATTTGTGATGAAGACAGAGTAACAAGTTAACAGTTTGCTTGTTATCTAAACCAGAATTGGGATGTTTGGTAATACAGGACCAAAGTTCCACCCTTGGTTGCACAAGTTCCACTGAAGTCAATGGTAGTTGTGTGTGTGTGTGTAATAAAAGAAGAATGGAACCTCGTCCTACAGGGGAAACAATGAGGCTTTGATGACGAAACAACAGATGATCCCAGAATGGACCATGAGATCCCAAACCCCATGAACTCTCTCGAAAGCTTGGCTCTGGATCCAAATTGTGTGGCTTGGGCCCATCTCTCAATGTGACATACACAACTGACTTTAAAACAGAAATAAACTAAACAAATAAGGTCTAAAGCAGTGGTTCTCAACCAGTGGTCCAGGACCCCCGGGGGGGGGCCACGAGCAGGTTTCAGGGGGGCTGCCAAGCAGGGCTGGTGTTACACTCGTTAGGGCCCAGCGCAGAAAGTCAAAGCCCTGCCACGCAGGACTGCTGCTTGGGGCTCTGAGCCCCACCACCTGGGGCTGAAACCAAAGCCTGAGCGACTTAGCTTTGCGATGCCCCCTGTGGCATGGGGCCCTGGGCAATTGCCCTGTTTGCTACCCCTTAATGCCAGCCCTGACTTTTATATGCAGATTTGTGGCACAGCTGGGCCGTGGAATTTTTATAGCATGTGGTGGGGCTGGGGGGAGGCTCAGAAAGAAAAAGGTTGAGAACCCCTGGTCTAAAGAACCTTTCCTCTCATAGCTGCATTGTGATCATGTTATGTCTTGTCCATGATCTGACAGTCTGGGTCTAATTCAGAAGAAATGTTATGTTTCTTGAGATCTGGCTAAGCCATTCAGCTGACGCTTAGCTGGGCCACATGCAATTATTTTCTGCAGTTTTACAGCAGGGTAGGTCATGTAATGCCTCAGGAAGGAAGGAGGAGATTCTATGCAAATAAATGCTGCAGCCCATAGTGGAATCCTAATCCTCACCCATTAGGATTTGTTTGTTTATTACTAGTCTGTAGCCTGACTTTGCTAACAAGAGTTATCCTCAAAGAAATCTGGTGTTTACTCCATCTGGCTGCTGACAACCATTTGAGGCGGGAGAATTGCTCTAATCTGATTTTTTCAAAAAGTTCTATTTTAAATGGATCCACTGGATCCCTGGTTACATAGACAGAACACAAGGAAGAGAGACAAACTTCAGTAATGCCCAGGATAATAAAACCTATTCATCCTACTGACTATGTCCAGAACAATAAAACCTATTCATCCTACTGAAAGCTCAGGGTTAATGTTTTACTTAAAATAAATCCTTTTGTAGTTTCAATCCAATAAACCATATCCTTTTATCAACAAATGTTCTACCACCACACCCACTGTAAAGAATACAGAACTTGGTGTTGGTGTCCATTCTGAACGTTTTCCTACTAGATATTAGATAGCTGTCCTCTGGAACCTTTTGATACAGAACTCTATTTGTTGTTCTTGGCCTTGAGAACATATCATTTTGCCTTAATTTTCCCACCCCGATGAATGAATTTATCTTCTCTAGGAAGTAAAGGCTCTGAGATGGATGCTGGCAATCAACCAACAACTGTAAATCCCTCTCACTCTGCTATGCACCAACCTGCTTTTGACAGCATCAGCAATTTAAGAATGTCAACTTTAAAGAGGAGTTTTAAACAAAGGTTGCTGGAAATAATAGTCACCATTTGAATAAAAAAAAAATTCTTAAGGCTAAACTATCAATAACAAAACAAACTGTAACAATCTATTGCTCTGCAATCTGAAATAAGCAAACATTAACTTTGTAATAATATATAAAGCATGAAAGTCTTTGGTGGGAAAAACCTGAACTGTCTTAAAACAGTGCACACAAACACGATAACACAAGAGGATTCAAAGCTAATGTTTAACCTCTATTAAAAAACAAAAAAATCATCAGAAATGAAAACCATCTGGCGTTCGGTTAAATTGTTTAATTCAGTCTTTTAGTCACTGATGGAAATAGCCTGGATTGCATTGCTACTGTACTAAATATAAATATTCAAAGAAGGAATACTCCACCAAAATAGAGGCAAAATGATTTAGTGGATTGAACCTGGGATGCAAAGCCTGGAACTTTTACTCTCTGGCTCTTCCAACAGCTTGCTGCGTGACCCTGAACAAGACACTTAAGCCTTGATCCATCAAAATACTTAAAACTAATTCATGTGCTTATAGTTATTCATAATTCCAATGGAGTCAATGGCAGAACTCCCACGGACTTCAATGGTGCAGTATCAGGAGGCCCTTATGGCCTGATCTAACTCCCACTGAAGTCACTGAGTGCCTATTCATTAACTTCCATTGCAGCTAGGTTGGCCGTCTCGGGATATGTTTACACTGCAGTCAGGATGTGCGACTGTTTACAGTATATGTAGACATACCCAAGCTAGCTTTCATCTAGCTCGCTTGCTAAAAATAGCAGTGAAGCTGTGCCAACACAAGTGGCAGCATGGGCTTGCCATCCAAGAACGTACCCAGGGTCCTGGGCAGGCTTGTACTTAGGTGGCTAGCCTGTGATGCTGAAACTTCGCAGCTGTTTTTAACAAGCTCGCTAAATCAAAGCTAGTCCAGGTATATATCCACACATGCTGAAATCACACTCCTGATTGCAGCACAGACATAATCTCTGAGTTGCAGATTCACAGTCTATAAAATGGGAATAGTATTGTATGAATTATCTTCCTCATACAGCTTTTATGGGGTTTAGTTCTGTGCCATGCTTTAAATAGATAATTGTCGATATACATCCACTGCTAACCTGAATCCAGACTGAGAACCACTTCCATATGTTATGTGCCTTTTATTACTTTATTCTGTATTTCATTTCTTAAAATGATTTATACAGGGCCAAATTCATAGCTGGGTAAAACTGGGACTGCTCCACTGAAGTTTATGGAGTGGTGCCAATTTACACCAGCAGAGAATTTAGACCATAGGATCTATTACAGATGGGATTTTCAAAAGCACTCAGCCCTGGCCTGCGTGTATTCCCATAGAAGTCAATGGTAAAATTCCCATTGACATTATTGGGAGCGGAGTTAGGCCAGCCCTGAGTGTATCTGAAAATTCCTTTCTCTGGATGTATACGTGCCTGTATCTGTTTCTGATTTGCTGTTTTAGTACTTTCCTCTTAAATATTTGGTTTAAAAAAACATGGGAATGGAGCCAGTTTCAACTCAAAAAACCATATTCTTGCTGAAGACAACCAATCCCTTGTGGCTCCCATTGACTTCAGTGGGCTCTACGCAGGCATATCCGGAGCCACACTATGGCTCTAAATATGCCCTGAATATTCATTTATATTTTAGAAATAAGAATGAAAAGAACATTTAAAACAATGCGATTTTTCTGAAAATGTAGCCCCTTGAAGATGTGTGTATAATCCAGTTTAAACTACTGGATTTACAGAGATTAATATTAATAGGAATTAACCCATGCGATACACCCTCTACTCCTAGATATCAGAACTGACCCCTGGTATTGAGAAACGAACGTTAGGTTCTGCATAAAAACTAGAAAAAAACATAAATGTAGGACAGTACCTGTTGGAAACTCTCTCTCAAATGGCTTTGATCTTCCGGATGGCAGAATTCTAAAATGTCTTTTCCCAGAAGATCCTAGAAAAGCACAATATAAAACCGTAAAAATACAAACCTGTGTGCTGATCCTACAAGGCTTTAGTTTAGAGAGTAATCCTTGCTCACACACGTAGTCACATTACCTTCAATTGGACTACTCACCTGAGTGAGGGTTTGCAGGATTGATGCCCTACATTGCATTTGGGCTGTTGCAAAGACATATGTATTTCCTTTAAAAACAGTTTCAAGTGAATTTTTAATGCTTGTTAAAAGGTGCCAGGTTGATAGCTCTGAGGACACTGAAATCCTCTATGAATCCAATAACATTCACTTTAATATACTGTTTTGTTTGAAGAATTTACAGTAACGCTAATTCAAATCAATATGAAAGGGAAAGTAAAATGATCAGGTAAGGACAAAATGTCTTGCCTGCGAACTACAATTGTTTAGATATGGAAACTGTAGTTTTCTTTGAGATTAAAAGATAACATGCTGTTATCTATGAGAAAGCCATCACAGAGCTCATTTAGTATCCAATTATATTACCTTAAAATTTATTCAAAGGAGCAGACATGAGCCTCAAGGAAAATAAGCTTCATAATGGAAGTCTGCTTGTTGTTCGATAAACTGGTAGAGAAGTTAAAATCGACAAATGTAAATCTCTCAAAGCAGAATTTATATTGCTTTAATGTCTTAATTTGAAAGATATAATTTGAAAGCTGCCTGGGATTTGAACCAGTTCAGTGCTAAAAAAAAAACACTGAATCCAAAAAGGATACAATGATATCCCCTGTAATTCATAGAATCATAGAATATCAGGGTTGGAAGGGACCTCAGGAGGTCATCTAGTCCAACCTCCTGCTCAAAGCAGGACCAATCCCCAACTAAATCATCTGATAATAATTAAGGGGAAAGCTCTTAATTTTAACGATGTGTGAACAGTATGGCAAAATAAATAACATGAGAATACGAACAGCTGGAGATCAACTGAACTGTTGCATCTTTTGGAAGTTATGTTTTTATTTGCAAACACAGATAGAGAATTTCCTTAATTAGTTCTCACCAATCTCTCAGTTTTAAAACTAGGAACTGACCTGTGGTTGGTAGCCAATCACACTGATACATCTTGGATCAACAAATGTGATTATTCCATCAGAGTTGTGTCTAGACAAGAACTCGGTAGGAACAGACATTCCATTCATGTCCATGCACACAGGTGAGCTAGTTACCTAGGACAAACAATCAGATAAACATAATTTTGAAAAGGAACAGTCACCATAAGTAGAGGTTGCTTTTTCATTTGAAACAGCAAAATCTGTTAGTTTATTGACAACTATTTAAAGGGTTCATAAATAAAACAAGGACATGAATAAAATGAAACTGAAATGGCTTCAGTCTAGTCCACAGCACAAAAACATCGCTCCATTACACGCACCCTGGACTAACAGAACAATATGAAAACAAGCCTAAAAATGCCTCACAAAGAAGGTTCTAACAGCTAACTCAAGGAAGTTCCCAAAGAACCGTGACACAGTTCTCTCCCATTGGGCTCTTAAGGCATGTCTACACTGCAAGAGGTGTGATTATAGCACAGGTATGCCTCCCCGTGCTACAATCACACCTTCACTTGCAACACAGACCTAACGTTAAGGGCATAATGCTAACACAGCAGATATCACCGTTAAAAGAAAAACGGATTTTCTGTACATTTTCATCAAGGTTCTTCAGAAAGAATGAAGCATTTCCAGGTTCCTACTTCAGATCTATGCAGCCAGCCAAGTTAATCTACTTCTATCCATTTCTACGTGGGCTAAGAGCGAGAACTGTCTTTACTGTGACTTTCTCTTTCATCCTAAACAACCAGGTCTGTTAAAGAGGCACAAGCAATCTGTACAAAATTTCTTTTTGATCTCTGCTCTGTAGCACAATAGCATAAAAACGCCAGTTAATGGAGCAGGGAGGTGATTAGCTGTCACTTTATGGCTTACTATTTGGAGTGCACAGTTTTAAAATTTGTACACCTTGATTCCTTTGTGATTAAACTTGTCCACCGAGCCACTGCTTGCCTGCCCTTGCCTTCACTCACTGAGGGCCTGCTGGCTATTCTCTTATGGAACAGATGTTTTGACGCTCCACGAGTTATTAATGGGATTTCTGGGCAAGCGTCTATTTTGGCATCTGTAACATCTGCAAACTCCATAATTTCCTTCTGTCCACCACTTGAGTATTTTATCTTTGAATGCAAGTGTGATTAAGTGAAAAATGTCATAGCAATGCCACAAAAATATTGTATCGCACAGGAGACACTATCTGCAGAAGTGATAACATTTCCAGTATGATGCTCATCTGAACAGATATTGGTTTGGCAGCTACACTCCGATGACACTGTCATTCTGCCATTAAGAGGGAACAATGCCATCCTAACAGATGGGCATGAGTGAAGGCCAACAAAAACCATACATTAGGATCAAACGTTTTTACTAATGGCATGATTCCCAGACAGGAACATAAAAACGGCTTCCTTATTATGATTGAAAAGGTTCACCACTGCTGCTCCAGCTCCAAACTCTGATCCACTAGGACTCCATTAGCAAGGGACGAAGGGAGCGAAAATACAGGACACACAGATTGCCTCAAATTTGGATATACTGATCAAATGAGATCTAAAAACCTATTTACACTACTTGCAATGGACTTCTGTGCATGGATCTGCCATACAATATCTCAGCAATATTAAGTGATTATGTGTGTAGAATAAAGTTATGCTTTGAAAAGCATTTAACTACTTAGGGCCTCTTGACTGCATTAATTTTATTGTTTTCAAATGAGCTTTTGCAACTACAGGTTTTCCAGCCAGTTAATTACCCTTTTAAATCAGCAACTAGAGAAAATCTATTCACAACAGTTTCCACCCTCTGACGTTTCCCTTGTCAGGTACCCAGGAAACTTCCAGAAAGAATCATTTCTACAGTCCATCCAATTCCAAGTGAGTCACTTGGCTGGGCACAGACATCATAGTCTTGCGCTTTTTGTGGCATGGTACAGACACTAATCTTCTAACCAGAGCCTGTCAGAATCGTATATAAAACTGTACTACAACATTGACTAATGTTTTCAGCAGCAGTGGATGTAATAAAAGAGCGTTTTTACCTGAAGCCTCCCTATTGCCACAAGGCAATATTTGCTACCTTGTCCCACTTCTGCATCTTCTTCTGGTATAGTCATTCCTAAAATAAACAACACCACCACCACCATTGTTACTGCTAGGAAAGGTGAATAAACAGAATCACTTGCCTGTTTTTATAGATGCTTTCAATTTTACAAACTAGTCACTATCTTCTGGCTTCAATTAGACAAAGGGAAACACATACACAACGGTCACTAGACTCTGATGCTGGCAATAATATTTTGATTAATATTTCTTTTCAGATTGTTACTGCAAGATGTAATTTATGCATTTTTCTTTGGTATAGTATACACCAAATATCAGCTTTAAAAGAAAGGTACAATGTGGATTACACACCAACTTCAACATTTAGACTGGTTACCTGCCTTTGCATTAAATGGATTAGTTTCCTTTATTATAAAATATCCAGCATGCTTTGTTATGCTGAAAGGAAATAGCAGATTGAAAAACATGGGTATTTCATTAAACTCTATTTGTTTTCAGTTTTTCAATGGGATTAACTATTACAGACATGAATAATATCAAAGCACACGTGTAGGCTATTTTCCACTCGTGTTACACAAATAGAAATGCTCTTTACATGAGTGTTGTTTAGATATTATTTGGTTAAGCCTTTAGTAAGTAGATTGCTCAATCTAAGTTTTGAGTTATCCACTTCCTATGATACATTTAGGAAAAACTCTTCTATTGGTAACATTGTTGATTTATTTTAAGCTATTTCCAAGCTCTTTTCCCAACGTTTATTGGAATTAAGACACAACAGAGAATGAATCATTTTAAAAAGCAGCTTAATGTGTTAGTGAAGTTACCTGCAAAGTAAGCTACCAGTTATGAAGCAACAATCATGTTCAGAGATTATCCTCATGACATTTATACTTCCTAATACAAGTCAATCACACTGCATGCAACCTTGAACTGTTTTTAACATGATGCATATGAAAAAACCCTAAAAACACTGGTAATTTTAGTGATGAGGTTTCCCAGATAAACAGTTCATACCAATAAGCAGTGTTATTTGACCACACAGTTTCTGAACATTGGCACAGAAAGTATTTTCCACTTTCCCACAGTTATAGGACATAGTAAACTGTAAATGAATATGCAAGAAAATAATGAGTATTTTGTGCAATATACAGGGCCGGCTCCAGGCACCAGCCCACCAAGCATCTGCTTGGGGCGGCGCGGCGGGGCGCTCCGGCCCGAGAGTGGTGCCGCGACTGGGCTCACCGCCCTCCCCCCGGCGCTCCGGCCCGTCGGGGAGAGCGGGGCCCCGGCCGGGCTCGCCGCCCTCCCCCCGGCGCTCCGGCCGGTCGGGGAGAGCGGAGAGCCGCGGCGGGCTTGCCGCCCTCCCCCCAGCACTCTGGCCGCCGGGGGCTCTCGGCCCTCCCCCCGGCGCTCTGGCCGCCGGGGGCTCTCCACTCTCCCCCCGGCGCTCTGGCCGCCGGGGAGAGCGGAGAGCCCCGGCCGGGCTCGCCGCCCTGCTCCTGGCGCTCTGGCCGCCGAGGAGAGTGCAGAGCCCCGGCCGGGCTCGCCGCCCTGCTCCCGGCACTCTGGCCGCCGGTGAGAGCGGGGAACCGCGGCGGGCTCGCCGCCCTCCCCTCAGCACTCTGGCTGGTCGGGGATTGCGGGCCCGCGGCTGGGCTCGGCGCCCTCCCCTGCTGTGCTGGGGGGGTGGGGGGGGGGGCGGCGAGTGGCTTTTTTGCCTATGGCGGCAAAAAAGCCAGAGCCGGCCCTGGCAATATACTCAGTCACTTGTCATTTTGTTCATTGCTAATAGCGAAGAATACATTCTGAGGCCCACATTCTGACTCTCGGGTAATTATAATTAGCTCTGATTTCACCTGTAGATTTCAAAGGGACTTTACAATGGAGAAAAAGATTTATTGTCTTCCTTCTACAGATGGTGAATGTGAGGCACAAGTGATTTGCCCAAAGGTACACAAGCTAAAGAGACAAGGTGGGTGAGGTAATATTTTTTATTGGACCAACATCTGTTGGTGACAGGGAGAGCGTGAGAGAACTGTGTAGCTCAAAAGCTTGTCTCTCTCACCAGCAGGAATTGGTCCAATAAAAGACATGATCTTGTCCACCTTGTGGCTCTAATATCTCGGAACTGACATGGCTACAACACTACATACAAGAAGTTAAAAGCAGAGCTGGGAATAAAACCCGAGTCTCCTACCCAATGTGGCGCCCTTCCTCTTAATGCATTCACAGATCCTAATTTGGCCCTTAATGAGCTTCTTTACATTTAAAGCTCTTTGATGTTCCTGAATAAAAGCCATACACGTCCTTTGACCCATGCTCAGGAGTTCTATGCACAGACCAAGCTAGTATACGAACTTAAGGGAACACTTTAAAGGAATCACACATTAAATAGAGAGTTTTAAAACACATCGAGTTCCATTTGTCCATACTATTTTTCAAATGAAGAGTTTATTTTGCAGACTTGGAAAAGGCGGTCCCTGGATAATTCAGGATTTGATTCTCATTTTACTAAGGATCCTTACACAACTCTGGCAGGGTAAAGAACTCTTAACGTGAACATAAGTTACATTTACACCTACTTCAAGGCCCCTTTACACTCTCTTACTAACATTAAGACCCCTTTGAATCCCGAATCAGGCTCATACAACAGTTAAGTTAAAAAGTAATACCTTTAGCAGAACAAATAGGACTACAATCTATAACAAATATAATTACAATCTCTGTTCTATTACAACTACACATCCCACGCTGCCTGAAGAATATTTATCTCCATACATCAATGAAAGACATTAACACACGTCTGCACCAAGGATAAAATAAAGCACCAATATGAAAACAGAGCTACTGAGGCACGGTGTAGGGTTTTTGGTTTTGTTTTCACTGCTGTGTTTATGCACAGTGGAAGTCTTTCTCAAGTACTGAATTTAGTCGTCATCTGACGGCATAAAGCAGCTTAAAAACACACACCGGGACAAAGTCTGGCTACCTGTTATGAAAATGGAGGCAACTGTATCCTGAAAAAGAAGGACCAAGCACATGTACTTAAAGCTTTATACACTGACAAATACAATTCTGGAGTCAGGCTATTAGTAAAGGCCAGGGTCCAAAAACATATAAAAAAACTCTTTTGCATGGAAACACTATTTTCTCACAGAGGCCAAAAGTAGTCCTCCTGGGGATTGTGTGCAACCTGCAGGAGATGTTAAGCAGAATCCATTATCCCGTCCCCCTATAATGCTGTGAACAATAATCTGAAAATAGAATTGTATACAGGAAAAACAAATGTAAAAGTCACGATGGACAATGAAAGAAATAGAAATAGCAGGAGGAGCATATACATTGGTCTCAACGATTATTATTAATACAACAATATCACTTATTTTGAGCTGCACGTCCCCCCTCCCCCCCCGCCAATACTTTTAAAAATATGAGGCACCTCTGCCTTGAGATGTTTATGGGATTAATTTTCAGAGACGCTGAGGACCTGCTTTCCCCCACTGACTTCAATTTAAAGGTGTTTGGCTCCTCTGATATTTTTTGGCCTAAATATGTATTTAAGCTCTTAAATTTAGGCAGTCAGGTTGGATAATGTTGGCTGAAGACGCTCATTTTTAGAATGGTGTTTTCAATCTAAAAATAACATTTTTAAGGTATTTCCCCTCAGTTTCAATGAGCTTTCTTATAGTTTCCTTAAAGACACAGTATACCACGAAAGAAGGCAAAAGCTATGCAGCTGGATGGTTTCCATTTCTCATAATCTTTTTGCTGATGTGTTCAATAACACTTTCCCTTTTTTGGAACTTGGTTCACGTCCACGACTGCCCAAATAAACCCAAAGCAACATAAACAATCTCCAAAATTAAACCTAGCAAAGGAATGTCATTCCTGACTGAGCTCAGTGTTGGCAAGGGGAGCTGTTGTTCTAAAATTCACTTTCTTTTTTTTTGTTTGTTTGCGAGGTGGATTACATTAAGTCCATGCAACACAGTGAAAAATGTATTAGCTGGGTTATCCCACAAGACACACTATGCATAAAAATCTAGCTGCCTGGAATTAATCAGTTCATGACCCAGTGAATTGCTAACCCTTCCCAAAGCTTCTAGAGCAAAAAATATGCCAAAATGATTACCTGCTCGCCTGCTCAAAGTAATTTAGGTGCTATTATTGGTAGGATTCCATGCAGTATATTTTTGTTCTGGATGGAAATTGTTTTCCTTATTTCTTGCTGATGGTTATAAAGATGCTATTTTACACCGGTGTGAATGTGCGTAGGGGATCTGTACTTCCCCTATAATACATTCCTTATTAAATATACTCAGATTTCATAAGGATAGGTAAGCCAGATCTATGCACCGGTCCCATCACTACTTCATCTAACTCTTAACACAACGTGATTTGTTAGAATCTGCAGTTGCCTAAAAATTAGTAATTCCAAAAGCGTTCCAAAACTTTGTACCCAGGAGAAAGGCTATAAAACTGGCCTATTAATAACATCAACAGAATAAACACACATTATTCACATTCTTACATGTAGCCATTAGAAAACTTTATTTCTCAACACCAAAACACATGCTACTACTAATAAACAAATGTAGCACTACAATTGAACCAATTAACATCAACAACTTACAAAGCTAAACATGAAAATAAATCACAAATAGAACACTGTGCAACCAGAGGCTATGTTGAATTTAACAGTATCACTGTGTGCTAACAAGCAGTTTCCCATAAGGTAAAGGCATGTGTTTAAGCGGACATAAGGAAGTGGCTTTTTAAACAGTCCCTGATTAGTTTCCAACTTGGTCCTAACAACAGAATGCCATTATCTCCTGTCCTTCTGCAACCCCACAACCCTGTACTCCATGTGTCTGTATAGATGCAGAATAATGACTTGTGAATTTGTGATTTCACTATATCAGCGGTTCTCAAACTTCATTGCACCATGACCCCCTTCTGACAACAAAAATTACTACAGGACCCCAGGATGGGGGACCGAAGCCTGAGCCCGCCCAAGCCCCGCCACCCTGGGGGTGGGCAAAACCAAAGCCCTACCTCCCCAGGCCGGGGGGCCAAAGCCAAAGGGCTTCAGCCCCAGGCTGAGGGCCTGTAACCTGATCCCTGCTGCCTAGGGCTGAAGCCCTCGGGCTTGGGTTTTGGCCCTGGGCCTCAGCAAGTCTATACCAGCCCTAGTGACCCCATTAAAATGGGGTCGTGACCTACTTTGGGGTCCTGACCCACAGTTTGAGAATCGCTGCACTATATTAAACTGAAAAATAGATATTTTATGATTGTTCATAGCAGTGGAATTAAAACATACACAATATACCATTGCATGGCTACACATTATTTTATACCTCCATCATAATAATAACAACATTATTATTACCTGTACAGTACCATTCATGTGCATGGCACTTTAAAAGATAATATCTCTTAAATAGGTGTATGCAGGAATCTAAGTCCTCAAAAAATCAAAAAGGACCCACAAAAATTTCAGTGGGTCTTAACATTGTGGGGGATGGGGGAAAAGAGTACTTGTGAAAAATTCCGAAGACGAGTGAGTCATTTTTTAATAAGCATTAACAATTACAGTGCTGTAAAGAGTATTCAAACTATTTTTTGTTTTGTTTCGTTAAAAGGAACAGTTTTGCACAAACTTTTCAATTCAAGCCAAAACTTTAAAATAACCTAACTACTTTGGCATTTCGTGGCTAAGTAGTTACTGTAAGTCTGACTTGGAAGACTAGAAATGAATCAATAATTGCAAGACAAAAAGCTAAAGACAAAACCAAAACAACCTGCCCCAAAAAACATCACCCAAAAGAAATACAGAATTCTGTATTATTTGAAACTTTGTTTACTAGGATTTTCAATCTTTAAGCGCCCTAAGGTACCCATCTATCTGATCCTTCTGATGACAATTACTTCCCTGCAGTTTCCCTTTGGAAAAAACATTGGTCTTGGATTTGATTTATTCTTTACAAAACCAGTAACATGCTGACATACTGTAGTTTCTCTCAACTAAATATTTTCCATCCACTGCTATGTGATGAATAAAACGATTAGGAAAACATCACGTGGACTGCATAAAACTAATTTCCTTCCAGGAATATGATGCTTTAATTGAAAAAAGGCAAATGCTTGTTTTAAATTAAATTTAAAAATAATAGATTGGAAAAAAGTAGAATTGGTATATTTTGTACATTTGGTTATTGGTTACAACACTTCTCATGCAATCAGAAGCACAGGTTCTTATAGCCAGTTGGCAGCAGACAAAACAAATGTAGGATCAAAGTCTGGAATGGATACTCAGCTAGTTTCAAATAGTGAGTCTTTTCCCCATATTGAAAATATTTCAGAACTGTATTTCATTATTTAATAGAACGTACATCACATACAATAAGCAAATAATATAACTCCCTGGAAAAGAGAGTCTGGATTTTCCAAAACCAACTTTTTCATTTAGTTTTTGACAAATGAATAGTTTTGAGAAATTTACCCCCTGTGCAGACAGTCTGCACAAGACCAATATACCACTTGCTCCTAAAAACAGATCTACATTTCCCCTACAGTTACTTACCCAGAAACAAAGCCTGATGGCCAGGTTATGTACTTTGGGTGGTGGGGTGCTGCACTACCCATGGGGAGCCCTAGTTAGGCCTATCATGTACCCCCTACCCCCGGAGAGCATATGGAGTTTGCAAGCTGCCCCACACCTTGGGACTATACAGCTTGCATCTCCTAATGTGTCTGGCCACCTTTCCAAGAGAGGGTGAGTGTAGGGCCACAGCTTTGCCTTCTCCTGGAGGTGCCCACATGCAAGGACTACGGAAGTCCGCAGCTCTTGTGTGGGGTACTTCCTGTTCTCTCCCCACACCTATGTAAGGGCAAGGGACAGTCTGACCCTGAGAGAATATGGAAGTCTAACTGTTCTTTGAAAGTAAAAAAAAAAAAAAAAAAAAGATTTGGGGTCTGACCGACTATCTAGGCACAGGGGGAATTTTTATTATTATTTATATTTCATAATTATTATTATTATAATTATTTCATGTTGGCAATCAACACTTGGGGCTCAGTCCTGCAGTCCTTATTGAGATAAAGCACCCCATTAACTTGAGTGGCGAGTTTTGCTCGAATGAAGACTGAAGAACCAGGTCTCGGTGTTGGAGAACTTAGGAGTCAAAATGTGATTCTTTGTTCCATGCTTCACTCCCTAATAGCATAGTTCAATAGGGCGCAGGTGTACCAGTGGTGCAAGGGAAGACCTTTCATATTCTTTTAGGCTCTGACAGGTAATTAAATATTAGTTTCCCTTTCAATAAGTAAAGGTCTACATCATCATTTATATTCCGAGGACCAAATTCTCTGCTAGAAGTCAACAGAATTAAACCAGAAGAGAATTTCGTCCTGCATTTTTAATAGAGGGATCCACATCTAACACCCTCCCGCCATTCCCTACCAAATGTAGTCAAATTTAGCACTAATTAGCAATATCAGGGATATTCTCAGAAGGAGGACTGAATGAGCCTCGGAGGCTAAACTAACTGGTCCTCCAGGCCTAGGCTGAGGCACGTTAACTGGACAGCGCCAGAGAACCCTGTCCTACTGTTGCTCATGTTGTACTCATTGTGTGGCTAAAGAGAGTAGTAATGTGTTCATAGAATCATAGAATATCAGGGTTGGAAGGGACCTCAGGAGACCATCTAGTCCAACCTGCTGCTCAAAGCAGGACCAATCCCCAGACAGATTTTTGCCCCAGATCCCTAAATGGCCCCCTCAAGGATTGAACTTACAACGCTGGGTTTAGCAGGCCAATGCTCAAACCACTGAGCTCTCCCTCCCCCCATCAACTATCCCTCCCCCTGTTGCCAACATACTATCCAGGGATTTCTGAAAATAATAATGAATAATAATAATAATAATTTCTTTCCCCTTCTCCCGTGATAAACCCCAGGAGTGCAGGTATTTCCAGACAAGGGGGGTGAAAACCTTTCAATTATTTTCTCATTAAAACTAAAATGCTTTCTCATAACCAGAACCCAGAAGAGAGGCAATGCCAGTGGGCAAACAAATCTATATTAAGTATGTTTGCAAGAAATGTTGATATTTTGTTCCAGAAAATTCTACTTAAATTGACAGCATAGCTGAGAGTCGAGCTTATGAAATCTGAAAGGGGCGGAGGGGCCTTTATTAGAGTATCCATATGGTAATGTGTATGAAAATTGTCCTTTCCCCCACAATATTTTAAGAACACCTATCATTTGGCGCAAACTTGTTTATTCTAAAGGCTCAAGAAAGCATGCGACAGCTAGATGTTTGCTGCTCTCAAAATGTGGTTTTAACTCAAGTAATTTCTTTACAAGGTAGAGGAATTTTAACAAATTCAATTTCCTCTACATTTAAGTTACTAGCTTATTTTGTAAATTATAAAATTTCGAACGGTAATATGCTAATACATGTAGTTACATTGCCACGGACTACCCAAAACCTACCTAGGAGCCAAATTGTGCCCTCAGATACACCAAAAAGTCAACAAGTTTCATGATACCTTCCAGCACAAAAGAGTACAAGACAGGACACAGACTAAACATGCAAAATTTACCATGTGGAAAAGGAAACCCTATTGTGCACAGAATGACCTGAAAAAGACAACACAGCATATGCTGTTGGTCTGAGCAGTGGGAGTGTGGTTAAAAACAAGACTGTAAGATCACATAAAAGGCAACTGAAATCCCATTTAAAAATGTTAGAAGCCAACACATCTCCTAGATTACAGCACCTTGCTATTCTCCTCAAAGAGTGGTAACCAAATGTTGCATTGTTGTTAGGTTACCTTAACCCGTGTACGGCATTTGACTGTACTTTGCTCCACTGACCCTGCTTTCATTCCTCGTTATCACTGTGGTCCACTTCAATGCGTTTTTCACCAGTGTAGGGTCTGTAGCGATGGTGCCAATTAACCATCTTTACCACCCAAGTAACCAATGTATCCCATTAAGCATGACTAGGTGTACTTCTCTGGTTATCGATTTTGTATATGACCATTTAATTCACTTGCATTTGAAAGTATCAGGAGAAAAACCTCTAAAAACTGAACTTTTCTTAAAGCAAAAAAGGACATTTTGTTACAGGATTTAAGACTTCTGTTGACTCTGTCCGGAGATAAGAACGACTTTGAAACATTTTGACAGTCACGGTACACTAATTTACATTGTATGAGCTTTAGCAATCTTATTACCAGCAGTTGGGAATGCAAAGAGGGACTTTTACACTTCATTGTGGTTCCAAAGTACTGGCAGATGACATGTGGTCTGAATTATACTTGTCTGAAGGCTGATGAAATTCCAAAAGGATGCATCATTTTAATTTTTGTACATCTCTCTCTCTCTCTCTCTCTCTCTCTCTGTGAGAGAGTGAGATGATAATTATATAACCTTTGAACATATAAATCTGCACAGAATCAATAAGAAATATAAAGCTGCAAGTTAAAATCTACACAAACAATGTACAGATTTAGTGTAATGGGATTTTTGGCACTCCTAATCTCTGGAGTAGCCTGAATAATGTCTGCGGTATACTCAGCCTATAACCACAGAAGGGTAAGACCTCTTGTTCAACAGGAATTGACATATTAAAAAGAATATTAAAATATTCAACTTCTGCAAATGCTAAGGCCAGCCAAACTATCCCTTCATGATGTTGGACTGGTCTCCATTTAGTCTCCCTTTGTGTTCAGACTCTTCCCATCTGTAAATATTCTCATTTGTAATACTGAATTACAGTAGGTGAGTGGTTTTTTCATTGCTGTTCAAAGCAGCATGTAAAGACTTGTTTCCCAAAAACCCACATTCAAAACAAAATAACTTAATCAAGATGCGGAGATTGTAATATTCTCCATTCAGTAAATTACTTTTAAGTGAGTGTACACTTACCTAAACTGAAGCCAAAATTTTCAAACATGGGTGTCTAAAAATAGGCACTGGCTTTGGCCAGTTTTTCAGAGGTGCTGAGTACCTGCTGCTTCCACTGGCTTCAATGAGAACTGCAAGTGCTCAAAACCTCTGAAAATCAAGCAATTTTTATTTAAGTTTGAAAATCTTGGGCTATACTTCTGTAGTCATATGGTACCCTCATTCTGAGTGTGCAACTCTTATAGATGACAGTTGATACTCTGCCAGTGTACATCAATGGCGGTTGTATGTGGAGAACCAGGGCAGTATATTGAAAGGCTGTGGAGAATACGGATGTGCATTAACAATGACACTGACTGACTTTCTGATTTGCAGGAAAATGCTAGTGCTGCTTTCCAAACTGAGATGTACATGGACTAACCAGATGAAATCAGTCTGGTTCCATGTAACTGCTCTATGTTTTAAACTCTATTTAATTCAAACAGTGTGATCAGTTTTTCTGTACCCCTCAGCAATGCTAATTTTGGAATATCACAATACAACCTCATGCACCAGGGCATCGTCTGTAAACCACAGGGAGCAAATTTGGTCAGGTGTTTTATGGGTTCTTTCCACCTTCCTCTGAAACATCAAGTGTAGGAAACAGGATATTGATGGACCGTTGGCCAGATCCGGTATGCCAAATTGAACAAGTGTAGCAAATCAACTTGTTTGTGCAACTTTTAACACAATGAGCTACCTGGTTGAGATTATCGATTTATCAGACTGAGGCTGGGATTTTCAAAGGAGCCTATGAGAGATAGGTACATAAATCACACTGCACTTAGGCTCCTAACTCCCTTAGTCTCCTTTGAAAATCCAGCCACAGTGTCTAACTAGCAAGTTGGTCAATAGATTCTAGAGATCAGTTTGGTCTTGTACATAGTACTATCTATATTGCCCTTAATGCAACTTTTACCTGCTGGTGGCCAGGCCTTGATATATCCAGTGCAGTGGACTACTGCATACTGTGCTTCTCCTTCTTTTACTGGGCCTAGGCCATTCCTATATGAGAAGAAACAATAATATTAATAAAATATTTGATATCCAATAGAACTCGATACGAATACTAATTTTAATACAAATTTACCAATTACACTAATAATATTTAATACAGCTCTTACATAATGTTCAACAGCTCGAGTGCTGTATAAGCCATATCTAATTATAGGTAAGTATCATTTTACAGATGAGGTTAACTAAGGTACTCCCTAAGGAGTCAGTGACAGAGGCAGGATTAGAACTCAGTGGTGAGCTCCCAGTGCTGTGTTCACTCCATTCTGATGTAATCTCATGCTATTTGTGAAGCATGAGTCAGATTCTGATACACAAAGACTTGTTCAGGTAAAACTGGGAGATATAGTGCTAGTGAAATGGACAACTAGAAAAGTTCATTATGACATACTGTAGTGGCAACTGAAACAAACTTACCTGTATCTTTTTCGCATGGTGGTTATTCTGTTCAGAGGTAAATGATCCAAAGGGGCATTTCCACACCTAAAAACAAGCCAGCATTTGAAAGATAATATAAATGCCTGGGGGGAAAAATCCAATTTGAACCCCTTTTAAGGATATATATTCAAGTAATATTGCGTTTGTTTTTGATTGTGTGGCTTAGAAAAGTATTTTCTGAGGGCTTGTCTATACTTACCGGGGGATTGACGCACAGCAATCAATGCATCAGCAGTCAATTTAGCGGGTCTAGTGAAGACATGCAAAATTGACTGCAGATCGCTCTCCCATCGACTCCTGTACTCCACCTGAATGAAAAGTGCAAGGGGAATCGACGGGAGAGCAATCTGCAGTCAACATTGCATAGTGTGAACCCCGCGGTATTCACGTAACTGAAGTTGCATAACTTAGATCGATCTCCCCCAGTAACGTAGACAAGGCCTAAGAAGTTGTTATTACTTTAACCCTCATGTTGGTTTTTGTTTGTTTGTTTTACTTTTTAGTGCCCCAGCTATTTTCAAGATGTAAAGAATAAAAAAACGCTAAGAAAACTACTGGCTCACAAAAGAAAATCCTACAGTTAACATGAGGCTAAACAAGAAATACAAGAAGAGAAAACAGCCTGAAGCAGAGAATCCCAGGATTGGTTTAAGCAGAAATGGGCTTCAGCAGATCACAAACACTTCAAAAACAAGTACGAAAACTAGATAAACATACAATTTCGGCCCTCAGCTAAACCATCCAAAAATAATTTTCCAGATTCCAGAGGATTTATTAACACGAAGAATTCACATACTATATATTGGTGTATTCACCTATAATTCCAGCTTCCAGAGGATTAATTAGCATGAAGAATTCACATACTATATATTGGTGTATTCACCAATTACTTACGTATTAGACACTAGTCATTTGTATGTACACCCATATATATCAATGCTGCCTGACATGTGGTATAACCCTTTCTACTGGAATATAAGATAGGTACATCAAATACCTACAAACCCTAAACTACTTATGTATTATCCATGTAATGTCAAAGAAGTGTGTGTGTATATATTGGCCCAATATCTGACTACCTGCTACGTGTGCTCCAAACAGAACTAGCCAGAGAAAGATTCTCCCATCCCACAAAACTTTCTGAGATTTTGAAGTTTCTCCCTGTTCTGCATCAGAAGGAAACTTTTTTTTTTTTTTGAAAGACAATCTCAAAAATCGAAGAGACACCCACCTCCCTGCCAAGAATAGGCAATAGGCCAGTGGTTAGGTCACTCACCTTAAATGTGGGAGACCTCAGGACTTGAAGCTGGGTTTTACATGTGAATGTTTAGAATACTGGGCTAGTGTGTCAATCTTTTTCTCTGGCCCAATGAATTATTTCATTAGTGTAGAACAGCTCCAACATGAAAGACAGGAAGATCCAACTGCCCGTTGGTTAGGGCACTAACCTGGAATATGGGAGAGTCAGGTTCAAATCCCTGCTCCAAATCAGGCAGAGCAGGGTCGAGAATCTTGGCCTCCCACATCCCAGAGGAGTGTCCTAACTACTGGGATATTAGCTTTTCTGGTCTATGGCTCACTCTCTCTCACCCGCCCCCTAACATTCCATACTGGGCTTGAGGAATTTGACAGATGTTTTATCAAAACTAGCACATTCCTACAGAAAGTTTTGGTTTTGACAAACTGGCATTTTCCAATAAAAAATTTTTTGTCGGAAAACTCCTGACCATATCTAGTTCCAGCTGACTTGTACTAAAGTCAGCTTTGACTACCTAATACCTGGCTAGCCGCTATTCATGATGCCAAGTAACTTTCTGTTTACAATTTAGATCTGCATACCAGAGTATATTTATTTGTATTTCCAATTGTGTGTCTAACCGCACATTTAATTGTGTATCCACATGCAATTATCCCTTTGAAGCCAAATAGTTTTGTCTTTCAAACCATCTGAGTTTATTTTCATAAAAAAAAAGAAAAGAAAAAAAAAGAAAGAAGAAATCATGCAGCAAACATGGCAACCTCAAATAATTCACAATATTTGAGGATGTGGTGGGGTTCAGGTACAAAGACTCCCTCCCCACTAAGATATTTTACTAGTCACTGCCAGGAAGTAGGAAGAGAAATAAATAGTAAAAAAAGTTTAGAATTAGACACACAATGGGACTACACACGTGTGTAAGGTTACTCACGCACATTAGTGTTTGCAGGATCAGGGCCTTATAAGTAACTGTGATTTGGATGGCTGTTTCGAAAAGCTGGGGAACAATTGTAAACTGGATATTAGTTCTGGCTCCTGTCTGCTCAAAGACCTCATCACATGATCAGTAAACATGGGCCAGAGGATAAAGAGGTGCATCCTAAATGATGAACAGCAGATTGAATACTCTTACTGAGTCAATATTTGCCTGAATTAAATGAATTTTATATACAGTGGTTACAAATTAATAATAGAAGAAAATATTCTTAGAGTACATGAGAGGACACGTGTATGATACTGGTTCCATAATTCCGAAGCACAAATGTAATTCCTGTTTCTCAGCCCTATAACTATGGGGCTAAGTAGCAGCTTGGAGCATTGTGGAGAACTGGGAGAAGAACGTGGTATGACAGTGCCTTAAAGGAAACATGCAGGGGTTTTGCTATACTGAAAGGAATGCTGAAGCCTGCTCTTCCTTCTAGCTGAGCAGCCTCCTGTCCTATCACTCTGCTGCCATTTGCCCTTTGTTTGGACAGTGCTACCACCACAGCTAGAGTCTCCTTGTTGTGCTTCTCAATGCGAGTAGCCAAATTAGAGCTGCCGCCTGTGTAGATAAGCGGGGGTGGTAGAGTTTCTTCACTCCTCCACAGGACCCACATAGGGCCAGCCACAATATGGTCTATAGCAGGGTCGGCAACGTTTGGCACGCGGCTCGCCAGGGTAAGCACCCTGGCGGGCCGGGCCAGTTTATTTACCTGCTGACGCGGCAGATTTGGCCGATCACGGCCCCCACTGGCCGCGGTTCACCGTCCCGGGCCAACGGGGGCAGCGGGAAGCGGCACGGGAGAGGGACTGTTACATTTATACCACTACTTCTAGGACACTTCCAAAGCACCCTCAAATTGAAGGATCTCAAGGAGCTTCACACACCTGAATTGATTAGATTTAATAATTATATTTAATTAGGATGTGTTTCACTTTACATGTTCGAAACATTATGCACATACAAAGTAATCAAACAGGCTGGTCTTGGGCTTGATTTGACCTTCAAATCTTTTGGTTTGTTTGTGTTTTTGCATAATTTATTCTCAGCGTACAAATTGGAAACAGGCAGCAAATGCGATGGTGTGCTTGTTCCCCTCAAAGTCACACTGATGGACCTTTCACCACATTAGATCTACTTAATGTTGTTATTACAACTATTCATTTCTGTAACAGGGTCACAAAGAGGCCACATTCAGGATCAGGCTCCCTTGTGCAGGTGGCTCTTGTTAATCACTTTTTTGCGTGTTATTTGGCAAACAAACATCTGAACAGTCACAGAAACTTACCCGAAGTTTGAAAATTGTGAAATAACTCCCCCCTCAAGCCCCCCCCAGATCTAACGTTTACTCATGTATTTAGGATTAACTAGTTGATCATTGGTTAATTTTCACATAGCTGGCTAACTCAGTCAGTAACTAAATTCCTGCTCGTCTTCAACCTATTTTTAGGTATTACTGGTTTGTTGGGGAAAAAAACAAAAAACATGAACCCACAGAGCCAAGTTTCCAGTCTACTTTTGAAGGCTTCTTTCCAGAAGTATTGATTTAAATAAGCAAACTTTAAGAGACAATGGTTTACATGCCAGTGGTTAAGATGGTCTGAGGCTCTCTGGAAAAGCGCACAATATAGCACTCTAGTACAGATATGATTTAATGACCTACTTGTTAATTACAGGAATTACAGATTGCAAATTGACACTAGATATAAAATGTCTAATCAGCATATGACAGTACATCTCATATTTTTTAAACCAGGTCAAACCTGATAAAATGGACAAAAATCTTGAGGTCTGAGAAGGGATAAGAGTATTGAAGGAATAGAGAACTGTGTACCTCATTCTGCAAATGAAGGAACGTCTTGATCCCATGCACATCCTCATTGAGGACTGCTGACCTTCCTTCTTTACTGTTCCAGTCTTCAAGTCCAAAATTCGCCCTAGAAAAACCAAGGAGAGCAATTCATGATCTTGCCTTTTGCCTGCTAAGAACTGACACAAATTAATTTTACATGGGCCCCCAAACGGCCACACGATAGGTAAAAAATTCTGGAAATTATTAACACAATGTGGAAATGAACCAGCGATATGGATATGAAATGCTTCATACAGCATTAAGCAAGGCCCTCTTCCCTCTACGTTTTTTCAATGAGAACAGTATCTTTCACTAATACAGGTTATACAATTTTAATAGCAAGGCTATTTTTTTAAAAATCAACATTTTGTTTTGGTATAGTGTAGCAACAAACCTAGTAAGTGTAACAAAAGATGCAGCTCTGTTGGTATTAAAATGAACGGGAAACCTAGAATATAAAGAAGTCTCCCCATAAATACACAATGACTTAGTTTGGAAATAAGTTTATTCCCACATATTAAGCCCTGAAATTACTGTCAGATATTTAGATCTATAGAATTATTTTATTCCCACAGGGAATAGGAATTAATTGAAGACATGCACATCTGTGAATGGGAGGAAAATCTTTACAAAACACTTTAAAATTGAATATTTTAAAAACAGAACTAAGTAGCGAAGAGCATTCCCTATTGACTATCAAGGTACATTAAAGGTTTTTGGTGCTGTAGGAATGTTATTCTTACTAACCAAGAGCTGGATTGTGCCTTCACAGCCTGGAGCAAGGGGTAGTACATAAACCACACTAGCCCGGATGTAGTCCTGGGAGGCATTGTTATTTGGAGACACCCCTCTAAGGCACAATTCCCTCTCAGTTCCTGCAGGGTGCAGGAGAATGGTGGTCATTTGATGCAGGTCTGTGCTACCAGCAAGTTATGGCACCATCTCCCCCAGCTCAACTGTGCTGGCCAATGCGCTAGAGCAGTGGCTCTCAAACTTTTTTACTGGTGACCCCTTTCACATAGCAAGCCTCTGAGTGCAACCCCCCCTTAAATATATAAAAAAGTGTTTTTAATTTGTAACACCATTATAAATGCTGGAGGCAAAGCAGGATTTGGGGTGGAGGCTGACAGCTCGTGACCCCCAATGTAATAACCTTGCGAGCCCCCGTGGGGTCCCGACCTCCAGTTTGAGAACCCCTGTGCTAGAGGGACTGCGCCAAGGCTCATCCACTCTCCGCAGTCCAGGTAGCTTGCAGAGGGATTTAAGTGGGGAGAGTCACTCACTTCTCTATTCTTCCTGCACTGGCCTGTTTCCAAGCCACAGTCTAGCCTCCCAAATTAATAACTAAAGTTTAGAGGAAAAAAAATCACTAGACAAGCGTCAATTCACAGATAAAAGTAACAATACAAGAAAGCACAGATAATTAATTTTAGATACTGTAGAGAACGTGTGAATACGAGACCAATTTTCCATCCATTTGATCAGACAAATCAAATTAAGCAATTTTATGATTTTTTTGCCTTTATAGCAAATCACTTCCCTGTACATGGAAAGGAGGAGAAAAGTTGCTTTCAGGGAAAAAAAGATTTTTAAACTGAAATAGCCAATATAAATACCTGAAGTGAAGCTTTTCGTAAAAACCAGGAATAAAAATGCCTTTCAAAAAAGTAATAGAAATATTTCTGCTTTTATCACTAAGCAGCATGCCAAAAATATATAAGCACCCTCTACAGTATTAGATGGCTACTAAGTTTAAAATTGCCCATATGTGTTCCTTTGGCACTGAATGCTTTGACAAAGCATGTACCCGAAAGTCACAATTTTAAGAGTAGTGTTTCACTTTGTAATGTCTTATGAAGATGTGTCAGATAATATTTAATGGGCCAGAGCGTGCCCTGACTTACACTCCATGTAACATCAGTGACACGCATGGGGAGTGAGTCAGAAAATGATTTTGAGCAATAGATATTATGACACAGCTCTCAAGCAGCTTGTTTCAATTATCACTCAAATGTTTATTAGTCTTTGCATAGTTGGATCAATACAACTTGTTGTTTATTATTAGAGTTTATGAATAAACGTTTAATATTAAAATAAAGGGGAAGGGGGGGTGTTAATATTCATTAAACAGATAAAGGGCCAAGTTTTCAGCTGCCCTTCAACTAGTTTCCAAAATTGTGCTCATGAACATAGGCTCTCTGGGGCAAGAACGGTCTCCTACAGGACTGGGTCCTCTAGGGACTGCTGTAATACAAATAAAATCATCATCATTATAATGATGTTAGGGCTGCAGAGTATGCATGACTGTAAACTGGGCAGATGCCTCACTACCCAGCCTGCATGTACCAATGCATTTGTACACACAGGCAATGGTGGAGGAACATCTGTGGACACAAGTTTAGAGGCTAGTTTTAAAAACATGAACCATGTAGCATTTGGAGCCCCTGTGTACTATATATATTGACATTACTTCTCACACACCCCATTAGTACAACTATAAGAGGGAGGTCCTGATTTCTAATAGTGCCAATTAAGATACATGCATCTCAGATTGCCACTGATGTAAACCTAAGACTGTAAAAGAGGCTGTGAGACAGCATGACGTGTGGCAAAGCGTATTTTTCCAAGAGCACTAGGGGAAATAAAAACAGGCTTTCAGCCTTTATCCACACTCCTAATGAGGTCTGGAAAGACATAAAATCCTGATCTAATGCTGTAGCGCAATGTCTGTCATGATATTTTATCAGTGTGATGACACAGGACTGCATCAACACAACATGACCAGGTACCGATGCCACATTACAGGCTCATCCCCCTCTCTCACCACTCCATTCTTGACTACGTGGATTGCTCCATTCCTAACTTAATGGGGTTAAGAAATGAGGGTCCTGGCATTTTTTACCCTGATGGATCCTGTTGCTTGGCACTCCCCCACTTTGTCTGGCACACACTTATCAGGCAGTTTGGGCAGATCACCAGTCACTGTTGCTCCACCTGGGAGCAAGTACCTATCAGAAGTGTGAATCTCCTACAGTGTCACATGTAGGGCTTGGAAGATCTGCTCACGGCTCGCGGATCAGTGACACAGATGGCCATCTGCTTTATCATCTCCAGAACTACAATTTGTTACAGCTGCTCACGTGGTGGACCCCAGAGTATGCCAAATTACAATCAAGCACAGAGCAAATAAATCACAGCTGCATGCCATACGAGCAGCTAAGCTCTATATTCTGATGATAATTCTGTCATAAGATCATAAAATATTCATCCCTCTGTGTGCTTCTGCATCTGTTACACTAATACAGTTTCGCTGGTGATATATGCTCATTTAGGATCTCTCCACAGGAAACACATGTGCAAAACATATTTGATTCTGATGCCGGCAACAATATTCTGATTAATAAGGAAGTTTTGCGGAATAGTAATACAAATTACTGTAATATAATACTATACACATTATGTGCATCTTCTCTTTTTTTTCTAGTATATATTGTAGATCAGACTTAAGAGAAAAGGTCCAATATGGGTAACACATCAACGTTACCATCTGGATCACTAATCAGCTTTTGCAGTAAACTATTATTTTGTGTGTAGTTTATTTTAGTCTTAAACTAAATCCTTCCCCTGCTCCAGATCTAGCAAGCACAGTGCCCACCTTCCAGCCGCAACACTGCTCTGAATGACACTTGGGCCTCATCATCATTATAGTATTTGCAGAGCTTAAATTACACTGTAGTTTGGTTTGCAGAGAAAGAGTGAAAGAAAAATTGAGCAGAATTACACATAGAAGCCAACATATAAACTGCTTCGATTTGGACATAATTGATAACTTATTGAAAGTTCCCCATTACAGTTCAAATTCAAAATGCAGCACTGTTTAAACCAGTGTGAGGCAAACTTACAGCCAAACCAGGGCTGCTCACTTAGGATGCAGCTGCAACTTATCACCAAGCAGGGCCTGAGTCAGATGGCCCCAGGCTCAGGTATTTCAACAACCGCAGCACAATTGCAGATCAGTCTGAGCAACAGTGCTACCTGGCCAGGAACTCTCCTGCTGCCTCACAGGGCACCCGACTCCAGAGATTCCCAGCCTGCTCCTGCTTCCTCCCCAGCTTTGCCTGGGCCCAGCCTCAGTATTGTCTTTGCTCTGCATTAGCCTCGCTCCAGCCTTGTTACTGACCCGCTCCAGCCTTGCCTCCACCTCCTGATCCGCCCCAAACGCTTGGGCTCTGACTCTCCGGTTCTGACCTTCCGTGTATCTGGACTCTGGCTTTGGTATCAATTTAGCTTGTCTTTGGACTCTGACCATCTGCCTTCGACCTCTGGCCGGCAGCTGGACTCTGGCTAGTTCTGATTCTGGTTTGACTACAGACTCTGAACTCGGGTATTGACCCTGGCCCGTCCCTGGATCTTAATTCCAGGACCAACCCTACGCCTAGCTGCGACCCACGCTCCAAACACTAGGCCTGATTATCAGAGGCCTTGCCTGACACCCAACAATACACCATATGTCCCCTGAAAGGTGAACCACAATACAACCCAGGCTCCTGATGTCAGTTACTATTGCTGTTAGGTGCTGCCAAAGTCAATAAGCGTCATGAGAGACAGGGTTCAGAAGATGAATTATCTGTGTAAAATTAGAAAGAGCCATGCAAGGATCTCACCACTAATAAGAACGGCAAGTAACCAATCCAAAGCAGTGATGATACAGGCCACAGATGCTCCGATACTGTGACAAATTTTCAAACAGGTTCTAAAAATGTTCCCATAATGATCACAGGTGCATCTGTACACAAATACAAAACCCTGACCCTTGCATGTGCAAATGGGTATTTGTGTATGTACTAGCCCATTTGCCATTTTGATACTCAAATCCTTTTTTCATAACAGAATATTTGAGATGGACCTATGCCACAAAGTTCAGACCCAAGTCTGGAGTTTCTCAATGTTCGTGGGGTTTCCAAGCTGGGATTTTGGCTCAAGCCTATCTTTATGCAATAGCTGCAGACCGTTCAAAAATTTGGCCATCTGTGTTTAAACATTGCATGCTAAATTTTATAAGTGGATAATCAGACAGAGCCTAGGCTTTCTTACTTTTTTCCCATTCTTTCTTTGGTGGATTTGATTCCCACTAGAGAGAGAGGCAAGGTGGTTGAGGTAATATATTTTATTAGACCAACTTTTGTTTAAGAGAGATAAGATTCCCACTAGACAGCTAAACCTAATTTCTAATTCTATAGCAAGCTTTTTTTCTCTGTTTGATTCCTAGATCCTACAGTGTCTCTTCCTACAGGCAGTAATTTAAGGACAAAAAAGCATGGTATGGCAAGGTAGAAGGTTACAGCTTTACTTCTTCAGGAATCCTCCCTACAGAGCGTCCTTCAAGTCCAGTTTCCTTCCAAATTCCCTTCTTCCCAAAGATAAAATTATCACCATCAGACAACATTATTTTCACAATGACAGGTGAGGGATTGGGGTCTGCTGCATGGCAGTGTAATACTCCTCTTGAGAAACAAAAGACCATCTCTTCTCTAAGCCTGGAGAGATTTCTCTTCTCTCAGTCCCCAGCAATGTACAATTGGCAAGGTGCATAATGGGACTTTCTACCTAACTCTGGCATCAGCCTATCCCTGATGTTTCAGAGGCAGAATCTTGGACTTCATAGAACAATGGTCTGATCTGGTATAGTAAATCTTACATTCCCTTAGACATCATCACTAACAGCAAATATCAAGCTTCACGTAGTAGCCCACAGAGTCTCATTTTTAAAGGACAAAGTTAGCTTTTTTACAATTAATCTCAACCCCTTTATTTTCTAAATATTCTTTTTTCCCCCTGTAAAGATAAAATAAATGACAAAATTAAAAGTTTGGTTTGGCCAACATATCAAAAGATGACTTTGTGCTCCTTGAAAATACTCCACATGCTGATCAGGGAAGCCAAATAGAACACAGGAACACTGCACCAAAAGAATCCTTATGAAAACCAAAAACATCTTTATTGTGGTATAATAAAAAAGGAGCAAACCAGGATAGGGATACAGGAAAACGAGAGGAAATGATTAACAATGAAAGCAAACTAATGGTCAAGTGACTGATGCTATCTGATGTGGTTCCAAATATAAACTGACCGCTGAATTTAAGGGTCACTGGACAAAAGACTATTCTACAATGGTGCGAGTTACTAGAATTTTAATACTTTTAAAAGGTAACAGAGCCAATCTTAAAGATTATGTGCATGGAGAGTAATTTCAAATAAAACTGCTAGCTGCAACTCTACCATACTAAACAGCAATGGTCAGAAATGAATGATTGATTATTAATTATATTTGTATTGCAGCAGCACACTGGGCCCCAATCGTGGAGAAGGGCCTCGTTGTGCTAGGCATTGTACAAATGATGCTCCCTGCTCCAAAGAGCTTACAATCTAAGGATACGTCCACACTACCCGCCGGATCGGCGGGTAGCGATCGATCTATCAGGGATCGATTTATTGCGTCTCATCTAGACGCGATATATCGATCCCCGAACGCACTCCCCGTCGACTCCGGAACTCCACCAGAGCGAGAGGCAGAAGCGGAGTCAACAGGGGAGCCGCAGCCATCGATCCCGTACCGTGAGGACGGGAGGTAAGTTGATCTAAGATACGTCGACTTCAGCTACGTTATTCTCATAGCTGAAGTTGCGTATCTTAGATCGATCCCCCCCTTTGCCCCCCCAGTGTAGACCAGCCCTAAGTAAATTCTTGGGAGAATTTCAAGAGCATGATACAAAATGAAGTGCACTTTACAAAGTTATTTCTATTATGGTAGCTCAATCAAAGAACATGAAAGGTTTGGATGGAGATAATGTGATAGAAGAACTGCTCCTGTTCCACTGAAATCCATGGGGAGCAGGATCAGACCTGTAACATGAGAATTACTCATTCTTGCTTCTGAATAAGTGATCAAATAAGTTTCCAGAAAGCTGAATTTTTGCAGCATTGATGAGCAATCAGAACAGATGATTTTCTTTTAGTTGACTCTATGCCAGTATGGAGAAATGTGACAGACATCAGAATTTAGATTTCAGCAATTTTAATTTGATCTTTGGTCACTTCATCCAAACTGTATTGAGAAACTCTGATATACACCAGTTAAGTTTATTTCTTCATTGATGTATTTCATCACCAGCTTACTTTTCAATTGTCATTCTATCCGCATGCACCGACTGGTATTAAATATTAAGGGTCATATCTCAGCAAGTGTAAATTGAGATAGCTCCATTGAAATCAACAGAGCCAGTGGACCATATGGCCTGAAATGCATAAATAACAGTGTTTCAAACGGGTAGATCAAATTGTCTAAACCTGATCGATCCAGCTACAGCTGCATTTACCATCGGACATTAAGAAGCTAATTCTGACTTATCGTCATTGTTTTACTGCATTAATACAAAAATCAAAAGGAAAAAAAATGGGTGTTTACATTTTTATGCTCTTAAAATCATTAGTAAAGACCACTGCACATTTAAGGCAGCTCAGACAGGGCTTTAAACTATATTAAGTTACTACAACAGGATATATTTACATCTTCCCCATGGATCCTCGGTGTTTCCAAATTGGCCTAAGACTAATATGTTCCTAAGGTAAACGGGAACACAAACGCAATACTCTGAGACTCTCCTTCCTCCCTGGAACCCGTTTTTTTTTAAACGTATACACAGCCACAAGCACATGAAATAGGATGGTCCATTCGAAAAATGTCACCTTCGCATCAGTTGTGCTCCTAAAATTAGTATGTTATTTAAGATTTGTATGCAGGTAATATTCACCATATGCTAGGTACTGTCTGCGCACATGCACAAGGACACAGGCTCTACCCTAGCTTACAGTCTAAGGCCCCAATCCTGCAGGTGACAGTGCTCAGGCTGACTGCTGCACTCACAAGATGCTCCATGGACTTAAATGGGGTTTGCTGTGGATTCAGCACAGAATCTGCATGCTGTCCATTGCAGGATAGGCCCTCGGAAGATCAACAAGAAAGCAAGCAAGCTCGCTCTTAAATATCCGAATATGCAAGTTATACAAATATCAACAGTACACCTTGTAATATTACAATGATAAAAAAAACAATAAATTAATCAAATAAATCCAAGAAAAATGTTCATCTCTGGTCCTCATTGAGGAAGAAAAGACACATAACACTCTACAATTAAGAAGAGCAACAGCATTTTTACTCCAGGCTACGCATTCAAAGATTGGGGTGAGTTTTAGACTAGCCCAAGTTTTACATAGCCACACAATTGTCTGTATTGTACACAAATACCAATGTCACGGTGTAGATCTCTCAGGCAGAGCCTTGCTAATCTTCTGTTCATTATACCACCACCCCTTTGTGCTCCCTCTTTAGCTGGTATCCCCTTTTCTCTCTTTAATCTGTGACAAAACTACATGAATTCTTGATTATGTTTAAAATACATGGGGGAGGGAAGCATGAAAAACATGCCACTTCAACACACACTGGAATATGACAAGCTGAAGAGATCGAGAGCGCGCACGCTAAGCTTTCATGCTTGACTTCCTCACTGCAAACCTCTGCCAAACACAACTGCAAGATGAGAGTGGCATTCTTTGAAATATCCACTTTCCATTGCTTTAGACATACCATGTACATGATGTAGCACCGCTAGTGTTCTGTGCATCACGTAATTAATATATCATGCAGAACAGATGGGCTTGATGGTTTTTGCATATTTAAAATATATAGAATATTTATTTTGTATAAAATTTTTTAAAAATATTCACATTTTTAATTCAGAGGAAAAAAAAGAGGTTCTGGGTAGCACAATGGGTGCCAGTTCAAATTCTAGCTTAGATTATGAGTAAAATGAGTTTGATGGGAAAGCCTCATTCCATGTTTGCATTTGGCCACCATAACTAGCATGAATAAAATCCCTGCTTCAGAAAGGACCAGAAATTGAACAGTGAAGGTGGTGAGGTGAGAGAGGGATGGGTTGATTTAGGTCAGCCCGGAAGTGTACCTGCGGGAGGGGAGGGGGGGGAGAGAGCTTGACTGGCGTAATGCCTGACTCATGCCAATGCTATTAGTTTCTCATTTTCCTGAGGATGAAATAAGTACACAAATGAAAAAAGAAGATGAAAAGTTATAGCTAGTGAAAAGTGTAAGGTGCAAGGACCATAGGATTGTGTGTTTAACATAAAAATGCTCATCCCAATAAATAGAAATGCAAAATTAATCAACTTTCTTCAGATTGTAACAAATCCGTGACCATTTATGACTGCACAGTTGTCACAGTACTGCAAGCCATGGCAACTCAGAACTACATGGGGGCAGCACAGATAGAGCTCAGATCCTTCTGCTTCAAAATCAGAGGTTCCTACTACATAAGTGAGAATCTTCTTCAGCTGTGAGCAGTATAGGGCCTATGAAACAGCTGAATAGTTCTAGTTCTGTCCAGCAGAGAGCAGTGACAGAGGTGCACACAGTACATTAATGAGAACTTATGATTATGTACACAGTGAGTTTCTATGCCTACAGATAATAGTTCCCAATAGCCTAACATATTATGATTTACAAAATGTCCTGATGAATTATAGCCAGATCTGTACACAAATAGCACCAGTAAGAAATATACATGCTCACTACTTGATATATAAAGAATACAGGCTGTACGGTTGATTTATTTTTCTTCACAACTATGGATATGATATCTTAATGAATAAGTGGAGCTACTGTAATCTGTTAGCTCCAAATAAGTGAAAAGAAATCTCACCTTATCAAACTATTAAATATGCTATTTAGAATGAGTATATATTCTATACTGTGATTTTCAAACTGTGGGTTGCAACCCAGCACTGGGTCATGGAATGTAAGGCACTGGGTCACAGAGGCTCTGGTCAGCACCGCCGACTGGGCCGTTAAAAGTCCTGTCGGGGGTGCTGCCCAGCTAAGGCAGGTTAATCCCTATCTGTTCTGACACTGCGCTGCATCCCAGAAGCGGCCAGCAGCAGGTCCAACCCCTAGGCAGGGGGGCCCTGGGGCTCAATGCGCTGCCTCCGCCCCGAGCACTGGCTCCACACAATTCCCAGCCAATGGGAGCTAGGGGGGCAGTGCCTGCGTGCCTCCGCCTAGAAGATGGACCTGCTGCTGGCCACTTCTGGGGCGCACCATGGTCCGTGGTGCCAGGACAGGCAGGAAGCCTGCCTCTGCACCCCAGCTGCACCACTGACCCGGAGCTGCCAGAGGTAAGCCCGCACCCCAGCCCAGTGCCCCAGCCCTGAGCTCCCTCCCACACACTGAACTCCTCATTCCCAGCCCCACCCCTAAGCCCTCACCCCCACACCCCAACCCTCTGCCTCAGCCCTGAGCCCCTCCCACACCCTCATCCCCTGCTCCACTGGGTCGCGGGCATCAACAATTTTCTTTAACGGGGTTGCCAGAAAAAAAAAGTTTGAAAACCACTGTTCTAGACTGCACATGTTTCCTCTGTATTAATTAAAAATTCCTCAACTATCAATCACTTCATGATGGACAATGTAAATGCAAGCCAGCAAAAGCTGGCTCTCTTCACTGGCTCAGTTCTCAGTGGAATTATTTTAAGCTCCGTATTGGTGTTAATGTTTACTGCATTAAACTGTGACAGATGTTGTATAAGCATTAATGTCATGCTATGACATTTTTACAATAGAATGAAGTGTGGATTCATATCAACAGCAATTAAAAGCAAAATAAATAAATAAATAAAAAGGAATATGACTGAAATGTAGCGGTTTTTCTAAATTTTTCTTTCCTCTATTGGCAAGAGGAAGAGCTGAGCTGTGGCAAGGGAATTGTAAGGATTTTTTAAAATGAAGTAAAACAGCCCATATTGCAGATGTTTTCCTCATTTAACTTCTTACAAAGCTCATAAGGCCAAAAGGTCTCCATTATGTCTGCCCTCATATTTGACTAATCAGTCTGCATCACGTAATTCTCCACAACACAGGGCAAACGTGTATCATCACAATGAAATTCAAAAGGAAACTATGTGGGCTTTTTGAGTCTTGCAACTGGGTTATTTTTAAAAGGCTAGTTTTACATATCACATGTGAGCTTCACTGAAGATAAAGCCTGCCAAAACTGAAAAGGCAACAAGTAAATGATTCAAATCACATTTAAAGCGAATTAGGTTTAAAAAATAACAAAAAGGAGAATAAAGACGTATTCTCAAAACTCCCACTTATGTAATGATCATATTATTTATGTAGGAAGAACAAAAACTATGCTAAGCAGTATATTGGTGTGACCTTGAACAACTCATTTAAACTCTCCAAGGCTCCATTTGTAAAAACGGGATAATAATCCTTCCTTTTCCTTCTCTTTGTCTGTCGTGGCTATTTAACCTGTAAACTCTTTGGGTCATGAACTGAATCTTACTAAAGGTTTGTACAGTGCTTAGCAAAATGATCTCAGTAGATATCTCTAGGTCAGTGGTGGGCAACCTGCAGCCCATCAGGCTAATCCGCCGGCGGGCCGTGAGACAGTTTGTTTACATTGATTGTCCACAGGCACAGCCACCCGCAGCTCCCAGTGGCCGCGGTTCGCCATTCCTGGCCCGTGGGAGCTGGGGAAAACAGCACGGGCCCAGGGACATGCTGGCCACCGCTTCCCACAGCTCCCATTGGCCGGGAATGGTGAACCGTGGTCACTGGGAGCTGCGGGCGGCTGTGCCAAAGTAAACAAACTGTCTCACGGCCTGCCAGCGGATTACCCTGACGGGCCACGCAGGTTTCCCACCACTGCTCTAGGTGCTACCATAATACAAATAAATAATAATAGGGGTTAATAATTCCATCTCCCCTATACAAAATGAGGTGGGCAGTTGTACTGTGTGTTCTGTTACAGCTTCCAGAAGGTGAATTTCAAGGAAAGCCCAAGTAGGAGAAAATTACAACAGCCCAGTCTGTAGGTGAGCAAGGCACGAATGACTGTAGGTCCACATTAGAGAGAAGGCAGACTTTTCAGAGCTGGAGATGGAAACAGCTACTCCAAAATGTTTTCTCAACACGGAATTCCATGCTGGGAGAACACTCCAAAATAACTTTATAAAAATACTGTAACTCACAGATTAAAGTGAAATATATTAAAACCTAAACCAAAGAACAAGATGTGAACCACATTCAGTTTTATGAACTGCATGGGCATTCCTACACTAACAAAATAAAATAAACAATAATAGTTTAATATGAATGCTACCTACCTCCATTAAAATTATCTGCCTGCTTAAAGGTTTTTTGAGACATACCACTGCTAAATGAGCTCGTTTCCTGATGCTGCTTTTATTAGGTCATCAAGATCATGTCACAAGTAATTTCCCTGGCTGCAGGGTTTTCACAGTATTTTATTTAATAGAATTAAAACAAATAAAGTATAATCTTGTACCAGAATTTATCTGTGGTTTCTCTGTCAACATGAGCCAAGTTTAGATTTAACACCCGCTAATGATTTCCAAACTAATTGCTGGGGGACACCAAGCCACAACCAGGGAGTGACCACGCTAGGAGGTTTTACTGTACAGTGGCATTCATTTTCCATCAAAAAAATTCAGAACAAGTTAAGTCTGACAGAGCTGACAGTGGTAGAGGATGGTGAGAGGAGAATCTGCCATGAATGCTCACTGTTCTTTTAGTCGTGCCTTTGGCAGCTAGGAAATAATTACTAGTAAAGGAGAGTTTCCACAAGAACCAATGCTACACCAGCTCCATGCATAGAATTCCCTTTAAAGTGCATGTAAAGCAACTGTAGCACGAGGCCCTGCAGCATCAGACCCATACAGGATGTTATTTCTGTTGTTTCCATTTAACTAATGTAAACTTCAGTTTGCCCTTTCTATTGCAAATCTCTATTTAAAATGCCTCTGCATTACTGAAGTGTTATTACTCCCACTTTATCTGAAGGTTGATCTTACACGTGGTGAAAGATCGGACAGCTATAGTTAACTTTTCAGATGTGAAGTCGGTGGCAAATTTAAGTGGACACTTAAGACAAAATGTTTTGGCTCTGATTCTCCTCTCACTTATACTGTAACTCAACTGATGTCAGTGAAATTACACTGGCGCAAGAGGAGAATCAGGCTCTATTTTTTATGTTATTCTTTCCTCATGAATCAGAGTTTAGAAGCTTTTTTTTTTTTTTTTTTTTTTTAACTAATCCACAGAAAGTGTAAGGTGACAGCGTCTCCCCTTCAGTCTTACTATCTGCCATTTGTTGTCATGATGTAATGCTTCTAACTTGTGTTTCATTCTTGTGAGGGTGGTCTCACCCTGTGCACTACAAGAGAGCTGAGTGGGTGGAATTTAGAAAGGGACTCCATTTCTTATGCATCTTCTATTAAACTTAGTTTGAAATAATCTCCCTTAATTAAAACACTGCTTGTTTTTCTAGTCTGCCACTGGATAATTTTTATACTTTACATAGCATCATAGAAAGGTGGGGCAGGAAGGAATCTCGAGAGGTCACCTAGTCTAGCCCCCTGAGCTGAGGCAGGACCAAGTACAGCTAAACCATCCCTGGCAGGCGTTTGTCTAACTTGTTCTTAAAAACACATCAATCACGGGGATTCTATAACCTCCCTTCGAAGCCTATTCCAGAGTTTAACTACCCTTATAGGTAGAAAATGTTTCCTAAAATCTAACCTAAGTCTCCCTTGAAGTAGAGTAAACTGATTACTTCTTATTCTCCATGTCCACTGATGGTAGGACAACAGATACCGTTCTCTTTATAAAAGCCCTTAACATAGTTGAAGACTTATCACATCCCCACTCAGACTTCTTTATTCAAGACTAAACATGCCTAATTCTTTCAACCCTTCCTCCTAGGTCAGGTTTTCTAAACCTTTTATCTTTGTTTGTTTGTTTGTTTGTTTTTTGCTCTCCTCTGCTTGTCCACATATTTCTTAAAGTGTGGCATGCAAAACTGGACACAGTACTCCAGCTGACGCCTCACCAGTGCCAAATAGAGCCGTTACATACGATATGCCTGTTAACATAACCCAGAATTACATAGCCTTTTTCAAAACTGCATCGCATTATTGGCTCATATTCAATTTGTGATCCACGATAACCCCATTAGATACAACCTCCCAGTTTGATAGCAGATCATTGATAACTACTCTCTGGGTACAAAGAGAACAGAAGTACTTGTGGCACCTTAGAGACTAACAAATGGGTACAGTTTTTCAACCAGTGGTGCAACCACCTTATAGTAATTTCATCTAGACCACATTTCCCTAGTTTGCCTATGAGGATGTCACATGGGAATGTGTCAAAAGCCTTACTTATATCAAGATATATCATGTCTACAGCTCTCCCCCTCCCCCATCCACTAGGCCAGTAACCCTGTTGAAGAAAGAATAAGGTTGGTTTTGCATGATTTGTTCTTGATAAATCCATGTTGGCTACTATTTATCACCCTATTATCCAGCAGGAACAAAGGAAAATATATAGATCTTGGAAGCCTGACATTGGGCTACACTTTGACTTGGCTTACCTGCCTGTGAAGGCACATGAGGGTGAGGCAGAACTCTCCCCACCATGTGCCACTGTGCAGGGATCCCATGTAGGAGTAAATGGGTGTTATGTGCCTGCTATTTCCAGACCCCAAGCAGGTATGTGGGAGTTTAGGGGAAAGGAGGGAAGTGGATGGAGCCCTGCCTCTCCTACCCCAGCATACCGGCCAGTGGGGAGATAGGTAGTGGCAGGGACCAGCAGCAAATAACTACTTCTCTGGAACAAGAGGAGAGTAGGATGGAAAGATGCCACACTGAGGCACCATTCCTTTGTGGGGCTCCTCCTGGGTCAGTGCACCAATGAGTCACCCCACACACAGAGCTTGTAGCATAATCAACATCGCGAAGGTACCAAAAACTGAAGTTAGTCTGAGAGAAAATTCCCCATTCCCCAGGAAAGATCTCGAGTCCAACATTCCACTTTCCCAATATCTGAGGAACACCCCCGGAGAGCAGTGAGCATACAGGGATTACAGAGGATTGAAGGTGAGTTCTGCCATAAGGAGCTGAGAGGAGAACATTGACTGCTTTATCTGCAATGTGTGAATGAACAGTGAACTCAGACAGACATTTCTATTGAGTATTCCTGAAACATTAGAAGTTTATAAAGGAGGAAAAAGCTTGCTGAACTGTATATATTTCATCATGCCATGAACACAGTAAAGCAAAACAAAGCAGTCTGAGTAAATATTTAACAGCAAAAGCTGAAATTGATCCTTTTAAACATCTGTGATAACAGACAAATAGATTGCAGTTTCCAAGTAGGAAATTCATTGTGAATGTTACCAAGAAATAACAACCACACGATCCTTATGTAAAAGCAGCAATTTGATAGCTGCTTTTACAGATACAGACTAGCACGGCTACCCCTTTGATACGATCCTTATGTTCACTTTTATATGAATACCCCCAACACCTTCTGAAAAACCATATTAAATGCATTTGCTGGACACCTAGAATTATTAAACTGCAATGCGGCTCTCTCTGAGGACTCAGTTAAAGCTACTTCATCTAGCAACCTTTACATCCAAATGTCAGAATTAGCAAAGTGATTGTGAAAATACAACTGATCATCATTTTTCCTCTCAGACTTGTAGCCCAATAGTGATATCACCTTGAACTGAAACCCATAGCAATGGGGATGACCACTACGTTTGTGTAGGAGTTATTTAATGAACAGATTTATCCACAGCTAATTTGTTCCAACACTTGGAATTTTATTTTTCCAGCAACAGCCCCAGAGACCAGAGCAATACAAAATTCTCTTCAAACAAATTAATGAGATCAAACAGTTCCTTGTTCCATATATTTAAATTACAATCATTTGAAAAGCCAATTATTGTGGGGTCTCTTATCTCTTGGAGACCAGACTAGCTTTTTCGACATGGCAGTGATAACATAGAACATCCTATTGGGTTACAAGGAAATTAGAAACCTTTCCTTTTAGACATTTAAGTCTTCTTTCCTATACAGCCAACACACAAAGCCAAATTCTATCCTGAGTTTCATCTCTGCAAGTTCATTGAGGTCAATGAGGCTAAAGGACAGTAACTGAAGACAGAATTTGGTTTACAGTGTGCATGTTAGACGGGACATATGGACAACTTACAATTTGAGGCACAGAATATTTAAAAGCTTTCTTGTACTGCTTGTTGCACCCTAGTCTAATCATAAAATGGGGCAGGTCTCACCTCTTAACTCTGCTGCTTGGACACCTGGGACAGCAAGCTGCTCTGAACAGCACCTGAAAATATTTAGTTTTGAGCTTCATTTTGCTAATGGTTTCTGAAGAGATATCCAAGAGCACAGACTTCTTGTTCTATGCGCTTGCCTAACCATACACAATCTGCTGTTCTCATTCATCTGCTTGAGATCACCATGGAAAGTGACAATGCCTCGTTTCTCTAGCCTAAACTTGAAAGCCTACCACTGACCATAGTGAATCTGGAAGACACTAACTCTGATACCTGAAACTAACCAAAGATGCAAATTCAAAGGCTATCTGCACCATAGCAACTTTCCTGCTACAAGAACAAATAGTTTACAAAGCCGTAGGCAATTTTTTCACTGGAACAGCAGCAATGGCAACTGGCGGGTGTGAATGGAAACTGTTGCTTTTAACATTCCTTTATTTATACAATATACCACAAGGACCATAAAACCCACAAGTTTGCTGAAAAACAGGTATCACATGCTGATTTGGTAGTGTCGCTAGAATGAGCCAAATCTCCCCCAGATTTCAGAGTTATAAATCGGATAAAACGTCTTGCCAGGATTGGACACTTCTACAGCAAAACCAGGCTGAAATATGACTCCTCAGTGTTCACAGTAATCACTTTTGTAATTGCCCTCTGAGAGAATGTGGCGACTGTGCATTCCAACATAGTCCACATCCTGACCAAGAGGGGATGACTTAGTGTGTTAGCTTCTGCTCTTAAATATCTCAGTTCCCTGGAATCACAGGCTGGAATCCTGGCATGGCTGGCTCATCCCTTCATCTTTTCAAACAAGATAAACTGAGTATCTACAAGCATGGGGGTGTTTTGAATGAGAACTTAAGAGTTGAGGTTCTGACTGCTCTGCTTGGACATGAAAGATTTCATGAAACTTTTCATAAGGAGAGTGCTTTTCTTTATGTAAGTTTCCCCTCCTCCTCCTTTTGGGTAGCATGCAATTAACCATTTAGCTGCCAGCATCCACTGCAGAGGTGGCTGCGGTTCACTGGTATGGCATAAAAATAGTTTATGAAGAATGATGGCTTTACTTCAGGGTAAAAAGCATTATGTAAATGTAAAATACTGTAACTTCCAATTTGCGATTAGTTACTGACAAAGTCAAGCTCTCCCTATCTGCCCACTGGCCAATTAGGTCGGGCCAGCCACCTTGCGATAAGGATCTATGATCCAAGTAGAGAGATCTGGATTTGATTCAACTCTCCATCACTTCCCAGGCTGCAAAGCCTGGGAACCTTTCAAAGGTACATGGAGCCTCCGAGTTTCACAGAACACATAAAACAGTTCACAGGATCAAAAAGGGAAATAAGCCATTGCCCCTAGAAACAAGATTACACACTGCCAGCACTATACCACCTCTCTGGTATGGAACCAGCCCTGATAAACATGTACTCCACGGTACCAAATGCTACAGAAGAGATTCTCAAAGCAGCTTCACTACCGCTTTTGATTTAGCTGATTGTCTTACAATCTCTACAATAGCATGTTTATCTGAACAGAACAGAACTTGGTTCCTTTAAGGCGTTTCCCTAACATGAATATGACACTTAAAAGCAGAAGGAAAGCTAGAAAAGCTTTATCTTTGGCCACACCAGATAAAACCCATAAGGGAGTCCATCTCTGGAGCCACTTCTGATTCCCATAACAACATTCAAAGAAGACATTCAAGGGCACCTACCATATTGCACTTTCTAGTGGAAAACTTTTTGCTTCCTCTGAATTTCAGGCACTGGAGTTTCTTTTTAGCAGGCTAGTTTGTATTGCCAAAGAATCTGAGCCAATTCTAAATTACCACTGGACCAAGAGAAGATCCCTTCCAGTTATGGTAGAAAACATCCTGTAAATTAAACTTTTTAAATTTTGTTTTCAGTGGATGTGTTTACTGACTTTCATTTTCATTCATCAATCATTTTTGGCATGGTACCATGAGAGGGTAGACAAAATGGGATTTTCCAGCATGAAATTTTCAAACAGCTTCAAGGGGGCCTCCAAATGTACAACCCCACTCTTCCATGGGCAACTGAATAAGGTCCCACCCAACCCCCCTTTAAGTAAGTAGGAGTCTCTCCACTGACATCAGTGGGAATTGGATCAAGTCAGAGTCTACAAACGTGAGCATGCACAACATCCACCTCTGCATTCACACATTGTTGTTTGTGGAAAGGAAAGTAGGTGTGCGAAGTCAGAGGACAGAGCAGGAAAGAAGACACGAAGTAGAAAAAGGAGCTGACACACAGTCCTGACACAAGTTTTCAGAAAAAAACTTATTTGTTCTAAAGGAGAATATGGAGCCATGACGGTCCCCGTATATTTAGAGACACAAGGTGGGTGAGGTAATATAACTTAAAGCTTAAACTTAAAAGCTAAATAATGGCAAAAATCAACAGAAGAATACTGTTTGCCAAAAAGCCAACAGAGAGGAGGTAAGGTAAAGCTTAAACTTTACAGAAGTTGATCTATAAAAGATATTACCTCACCACCTTGTCTCTCCAAAAGAGAATACTTATTCCTGAATTTCTCTCTCAGATTGTGTTATTTACTGTCTGTTGAGCACTGACCATGGGTTCAGTACGGTACAAAGCATCTTCCTTACCACCTCTCTGTTGGCCTTCTAGCAAACAGTATTCGTCTACTGATTCTGCCGCTATTAAGCTTCTTTATTTTCACAGCCAATCGGACTCTGTGTACAAACACCAGGACTGCGTGCACATGCGCATGCAAACCAGTAACAGAATCCTTTGCAACTGGACTTGAAATTGAATATGAATGCCTCTACGGAAGCCATCATCATATGGCAAATTTGCCATTTCAGAATTGGTAAGGCAGGTTCCCCAAGCCATACGTCCATCCCCCAAATAAACTTCCACAATACTACAGAAATATTTTTGTGAAAAGCTGACAGAGAAAATATTTTCTTTAATTCTATAAAGGCATCTATTAGGTCAAGTATAGCTAAAGGGTCTGTCATTGTTTCCATTATGAAGCCCTACTTCTAGTTATAAAACCTAGCTATAAAAATTTGTGCCAAGATTAAACTTGGCACATGAGTTCTCTGAGCAGAAGTTAAGTTAAAGTTAGCAACCAAATTCACTTAATCACCGTTAAATCACATGAGTGCAAAAGTTTCTGGTGTTGATAGTTTGTTTTCCTGCAACTCAAATCAATCATTCCTAAAATGAAATATTTCAACCATGAGCTTGATTTTGATCTCACTTTCAGAAGGTTTTACAGCAATATAACTCCACTGACCTTAACAGAGTTCTACTCCTGATTTACACTAGTGAGAGATCAGAGTTAGGCCCCATTCATTCAGAATGAGGCTTACTCAGTTTTGGTGTATTCTACCACCCACCCACCCCATCCCCCTTTTAAATCAAAGCATTAGATCATCCTAATATTTAATTCTAGCTTCTGATGAGATAGTATAATTTTTCTCTGTAGAACTGATATGTGCAAGATTGGATACGCATCTGGTATATGAAGCCAATTCAGGTGCTCGTGATGAGAGTATGCTCAATTTTATAGGTGTAGTTTTGCACACAAATATGGGAGACATTGACTTTTAGACAGGCTGTAAATTTAGCTCTAAAACAATTAAGTAGGATCACAGACTGCCCTTGATTCACTTTGAGACCACCTGGAAGTTATACGCTAACCTGATACTGCAACAAAGGGAGCTGCAAGTGTCGACAGAGAGCAGAATTCTTCCTTTAGTTTTTCTTGGAAAAGAAGTTACTGAACATGAATAGCTACTTTGCATCAAAACTTTTCTATGTACCAAACTGAGTGCTGATGAGGGAGTTACTTGGATTGAAAAGGATCATTCCAAACCTCCTTTTAAGTTAAAACCAAGTGGAGGGTATATTAAAGTCTTGGCAGAACACTGGGACCCAGTTTATTTTAAAATAAGTCTTGAATATTTTGTAAAGGGGAACTGCCTCTTTTGTGAAACGTAACACATAGTTCAGCATCTGATCTCCTAAAGTTAAAAACACCCAAACTTTAGACACACAAATTTTATTTTTCAAAAGCAAAATGCCATTATTAGTATTTTTCTGATTTTCTCTCCCCTTCTTCTCTCCCAAGTTTGGAGCCAAATTTAAGAATAGAAATAGGTGGCCAGGCTCCTCAGTCTACTCACCCATACTCCCTCCAGCTATCCCCGGGAATCTAATATTGGAAGAGCTGTGAGGCACAAACTTCAGTGCTCATTCTGCGAAGCCAATGCACTTAACGTATCAGTTTGCATCCCTTTCAGGCCAAAATGCCCACCTTGGCACATTTTGCTTAAGAGACCAACAAGTGGTATATGGTTCGAGAAATTCCTCTCTGTTAAATTGCCCCCAAAGAGGCAGTAATCTTTTGTCTCCATACAGATATTTTTAGATAGTAATCCCCCTAGCATTCAAGGACTTCAACGTGGCTTCTAGAGCAGGGGTGGGCAAACTATGGCCCGTGGGCTACTTCCAGCCTGTCAGATGTTTTTAGCTGGCCCTCAAGCTCCCGCCGGGGAGTGGGGTCGGGGGCTTACCCTGTTCCACCCGCCCTGCACTCCCCAGCCCCCGACTCACACTTCCCTTGATGAGCACCATCTTCCGGCACACAGAGCCACACTGCGCAGGCGCGCCTTCACTGCTCTGTTTCCAGGATCGGAACCCCACCCCTATGTGGCAGCTGTCCCCCCCACACACAATGCAGCAGCAAGCCCAATCCCCTCCTGATCTCCTATGGCCCCACCCTCGAAAGCCTCAAAACCGCCCAGGGGCTGCACCGGTCCCAGCTAGGGTGGGACTCCCTCCCCACACCACACCCCATGAATCTCCCCTCCCCGGTAACATCCCTGATAGAGTCCTCAGAATGTACTCGCTCATCTAGCACACGTAAACGCCTTCTTTAGGAGCATTGTTTGTCACTATCACATTTCAGTCCTCGCCTTTTCTAGCTCATCGTGAGCTATACTTTCTTGGTGCTACAATGTGTTCTCAATTACCCTACAATAAACACACAGACAACTGTTCCATCCCCAGACCCAAAAAAAAAAAAAATTCCATGGGTATGAAACAACACAGAAATCAACCATTTTCCCTTTAGCCAAAAATAGATATAGCGCTCAACTAACTCTCGAGGAAAATGAAGGGCAAGAGGAAGATGAACCTCTTTACCCCGGCACTTATTTTTGCCTATTTAATTAGACACATCTATGATGCCCATTGCTACAACATCTGTAGCAGCTCTAATACCATTACATTAATGAGCCTTTGCATATAGTTATGTGCCTACATGATCAACGACAAGCCTGCTGCCCTCCCATGGTTTGAAGACTGTAAAATACTACTACTGACCTGACAAAGTGAATCAAGGCAAGTTTGTGTTTCTAGTCACACCCTAGATAACGAATTACACTTATCTCTTCCATATCTGCCATCTCAGTCACTGGGAAGGAGTCACTAGTCATCTAAAACAGTGCTTCTCAAAGCAGGTCCGCTGCTTGTTCAGGGAAAGCCCCTGGCGGCCCGGGCCGGTTTGTTTACCTGCCGCATCCGCAGGTTCAGCCGATTGCGGCTCCCACTGGCCACAGTTTGCCGCTCCAGGCCAATGGGGACTGCGGGAAGCGGCGCGGGCCAAGGGATGTGGAAAGTCGCCACTGTTCTCTGCAACTTCATGCCTTTAAACTGCTGCAGGATCTAATTTAAACCAGGTTAAAAATTCAACACTACAAAAATCTCGTATCCTCTCTGTTTCCCCCAGTGACTCCTAACAAGATATTTGCTAGTCACACTTACTGCTAACAGTACAGACTCCATGATGCACATGAGGGAGGGATAGGCACACAAGGATGAGGCTGCGCTTGCCCTCACAGCAATGGAGAGAAGATACAGCTGGGCACATTGGGTCCTGGTTTCAGAGTCCCTTTCTGCTGGAAGGCACTTTCTGGCCAGGGACCAGGCTGATGTCCCAGATGTGAAGCCCAGCATAGCTTGGTTTGGGCCTTGGTTTTCTCCTCAGACTGTCACGGAGTCTTATGCGGAGTCTTCTTGTGTCGTAAACAGTAGGACAACTTTTTTGTGTCACATTCACCTTCCTTCAGTGAAATCACTTAACATTTCTCCTCTTCGCATGGGATCGGGATGGAAGAGCCTTTCACTATCTTTGGGCAGACAGCATCAATAGGTTAGGTCCATGGGACTATGCATCCATGTCCCAGTCTCACCCTCATTTATTTCATCTTTGGGTGCAGAAATGTGAGAAAGAGCTTACTCTCTCACTGTCTGTACATCACACTTGCCAATGGCAGACCCAGAAATGCTCACAACGTGCAGTAGCCTCTCTATGTCCAGGGATCACTAACAGTAGGGGCTAACTGGGAAAGTCAGAGCAATGTAATAATAATACTGAGCATTCATATCCTGGTGCCATGCACATACCAGAGGCTACTGCATGTGATCTGATACAGGACAATAAAAGTTGCTTCTGTGGAATGCTATTGTGTCTGTTCCCAAACCTCAACAGGTGAAAAGGGTATTTACAGGGATGAGGAAATGTACACTTAGAAGGGGGGAGACTATTAAAAATCTTAACTTTTCTAAACTAAACATTCACCTGAAAATCCCCTTGTTTCCCTGTGTGGCCCCTCTGCTCAACAGCTGGTGACCATGGAAGGATGTGGGATTTTACTGCTGCCTGTGGTGAACTGCACTTTTAGCAGGAAAAAAATAAAATAAAATCAAACAAGCAGCTGGCTGGCTTGCAGTTTGCTTCTCTTTCAAGCCTTGCATTGCCCTTTGTTCTGTATAAAACAGTAATCTTGGAAAACAGAGCGAGGCTTGGGGACTGCCCAAATGGTTCAATAAATACTAGCTTGAGGCAAACACTTCTCTGTGTGTTGCTTTTAAAAAAATATTTAATTAATTCATTTACTTACATTATTTCATTACACTGATGTAGACGTTACAACCTGCTGCTGAATTCAGCCTGGCTCATGCTGGCGAAAGGGTGGTGTCTTACTGTGTAGATAGGTGTAAGTGCACTTTGGAATATATATGGCCACACTACTCAGAGAATGAGAGAGATCAAGGGGCAATAAGATGGCTCTTGGAGTACCGTAGCATGCCATCTTATAAATGGATTGAAGCTGATCTGACAGTCCGAAAGGACTATAGCTAATTTTAGTTTATGGTAGTCTGCAGAATCAAACTACTTAACTTTAAAACTGAATTTCAAGAGTTTGTTTGTTGTTTCTGTACTAACACAACCGTATATAAATTTCACTGCTGGGGTCTTGTTTTAAAAAGAAAGACCAAAACTGCAGCATAAGAATATTTGACAAGGATTGGCACTTACTTTAGACCAGGGGTCGCCAATGTTCGGCACGCAGCTCGCCAGGGTAAGCATCCTCGGCCAGTTTTATTTACCTGCTGACGCGGCAGGTTCGGCCGATCGTGGCCCCCACTGGCCGCGGTTCGCCGTCCCGGGCCAATGGGGGCGTCGAGAAGCGGCGTGGGCAAGCGATGTGCTGGCCGCGGCTTCTCGCAGCCCCCATTGGCCTGGGACGGCGAACCGCGGCCAGTGGGGGCCGGCATTCGGCCGAACCTGCCTCGTCAGCAGGTAAATAAAACTGGCCCGGCCCGCCAGGGTGCTTACCCTGGCGAGCCGCGTGACAAACGTTGCCGACCCCTGCTTTAGACTATTAGCAGTGGCATGAATTCTTTGTATTATCAGAGCACCAAGGAACCGCAATCATGGACCAGGACCTGCCCCAAAGAGCTTATAATCTAAGTATGTGACAAGAGACAGCAGATGGATACAGACAGATGAGAATACAAGAAAACAATTAGACTAGTGTTATACAAACTCTAGTTAAGATCTCAGAAACACCCTAAAAGTTTGGTTCTTTCTGTGATGCACATAAATGGCATGATGTGTGTGATAGTATATGTCTAATGTGTATATGCAATTCCCAGTACTGAACATAAAAATCAGGCTGCTGAATGTGTTTATGGCTGGAGAGATATTTAATTGGCCCTTTGAAGGCTGAAGTACTGGCTCTATATATGCAATTGTGATAACTCTACATAGAAACCAGGTTCACAACATCTAGACCAGGGGTTCTCACACTGGGGGTCGGGACCCCTCAGGGGGTCGCAAAGTTATTACATGGGGGGTCGTGAGCTGTCAGCCTCCACCCCAAACCCTGCTTCACCTCCAGCATTTACAATGGTGTTTAATATGTGAAAAGGTGTTTTTAATATATATGGGGGGTCGCCCTCAGAGGCTTGCTTTGTGAAAGGGGTCACCGGTACAGAAGTCTGAGAACCCCTGGTCTAGACAAACTTGCTCCCATGCACTGCTCTTGTCTGCACCAGGTTGTAATGGCTCTAGACCCGGCCCCTTTAGCACCTTCCCATGCCCAGCACGGCCCCTACACCACGGGCTGAGGCAGGAGGGGCTGGCATAGGGACAACTATTCAGATTTTATATCAGCTGAAAATTTCCTTGGATTTGGGGAATCCTCAGCTGTCCATTTAGGGCAGATTTAAATCCCTTTGTGCTGATCTAGTAGCTCAAAGGGACTTTTTCAGGGAGAGGATTTGACCCCAACTGTGTTCAGTTTTTGAATGTTTTTTTCTCCATGCAAAGGCAGGTTCAACGAAAAAGCAGCACAAGTTTAAAAATGCATGAATATATTAAGAGTTGGCTTTTCAAAAGTGCTCAGCATTGATCTAACCTTGCTCCTGTCTGAACAGAGCTAAGCGCTTTTGAAGATCCACCCCTAAGCATTAAGTGAGTCTCTGGGATAATTGCTTCTTAAAAAGGGAATGCTCTGTATTAAGTGCTATATGCAATGGGAACGTGTATGCTTTTTTTTTTTTTTCACTAAACAAAGCACAAAGTTTTAGAGCTATGTGGATCTCAGCAGTCTGCACAGGTTCCTGTCAACATTCTCTTGGTTTTGATCCATATGGATTTCCACAGTTGAATTTTGCTTTGAGTTTATATGGTTTGAATAAAGCAAATCTTTGCCAAAACCACACGACTCCAAAACCCCATGGAACCCTGAATTTGGCACTTTTTTTATATGGAAGTTGTAAATTTTGCCCAGGTTCACTTGAAACTGGGCCACAGGCCTTTCAGTTATGAAACACAGCAAAACTTCCAGCAAACAAGGTCAGAAGTTTGAGTTCCTAAGGAAGTGAAAACCATGTAAGTTTTGCCTTGTTTGGAGTTTTGTTGTGAACATTTTGCACAGCTCTAGTATTTTTCTTTAGCCTGAGGATTCCTCAGATATACACATACTGCACGGCTAGACAAAAGGAACAAGCCTACGCATTCTTTAAGTAATTCTGGTTTTCTACTTTACAAGTTTCAGTGAAAATGGGATTTAGCTCCATCTTGCTAGTTCTAACACAGCCTATGCCAGGGATTCTCAGACTTTTGTACTGGTGACCCCTTTTACAAAGCAAGCCTCTGAGGGCGACCCCCCTTATATATTAAAAATACCTTTTTATATATTTAACACCATTATAAATGCTGTAGGTGAAGCATTTGGGGTGGAGGTTGACAGCTCACGACCCCCCATGTAATAACTTTGTTACCCCCTCAGGGGTCCCGACCCCCAGTTTGAGAACCCCTGGCCTATGCCTTAGTAATGAAGGTCACATCTACGATTGGTGGTACTCAGTCTTGATGGCTTTACATGCCACAATTACAAAGATAAAGCTATGCATGTTTTAATTCAAAAGTAGAAAACCACAAAGTACGTTCTAAATCAAACACTAGCTAAGAGCAGCAAATGTCTTGTTAAAAAACCACATGTGATTTTGAGCTGCCAAGCATTAAATCTTTTGAATATGGTTCTTCTTAACAGACCACATGAAACTTTTAGAAAAGAGAAAAGTGTGAAAAATCATTTCAGGTTTCAAAATAGACACAGGCATAAAGAAAACATATATTTGTGAAGAAGCTAAAAAGATCAGAGAGTAAGGAAGGAAATCAGTGCAGAATCCACACCTGGGCAAGCCAGAGATGTGAAGGTACAGCTAAATTAAGGGGAGGGGGGAGGGGCAGTGTCTACAACCCAAACCTGAAGCCAAGTAAGTGGGGAGCAGATTCTAACAACACACATAAATTAATAAGCTCACCAGCATCATCGCACTGCCAGCAAGACAACAGCAGCCTAATCTCATTGAATTGAATTGCCGTTATTCATAGATAAAAAAGGCTAAACTGACCTAGGCTTTAATTGGGATTTTGAACTTCAGCTGAGCTCAGAAGGGAACCATAATACAACGAAGCACATATCAGATATATCTGACCTGTCATAGAGTTTTCAGATGTACACAGTTGCTCTCTCAGCTTTTCCACATCATCTGGATGAACCTGCTCATAGAGTGTGCTGCCAAACCACTCTGACTGTGGCTGGTTCAGCACTGGAGTAACGGAATCCGATACGTAGATGACTCTCCCGGTCTCAGCTGCAACTACAAACAGGAACCCATCTGCAGCCTCAAGGATAAGATGTTTCAGTTCCTTGCAAAGACAGGATTTAATTAGAAGGCCAGCAAGAAGAGAGAATTAAAGAATACATCTGTCACCCTCAACTCACAACACTTGTTTGTGATTTGAATGACTGGTCAAATAGTAAGTGACCCACATTTTCAATGTGTACTGATATAACAATGCATCCAATTTTGTAATGAAACAAAAATTGTTAATCTTAGTAACTACAACAACATCTTTTATCTGATGAGCTCAATGCAGTTTAGAAAAATTAACTAAGCCTCATAGCTCCCCTCTGAAGTGGGTATCATAAAGAAAGGCACAGACAGGAAAAATGACATGCTAAAGATAATACAGCAATTCCATCCTTATTGAAATGTTCTGTTGATTTAATCTCTGTTAAATTCTATAGGATTCTTTTGACGTATAATATGATCTTTTAGATATTATTCAAACTCTGTAAAATCTCATAAGGAACGATATATTTTTAATAGTTTTTTTTTTAAACTTTCCAATAGAAATCTTATAGCAGACATAATAAAAAAAATACTGAAAGATTATTAATCTCTATCAAATTCTGTAGAACTTTTCTACATAGGAAAGGAGGGTCACTACTGACCTTTTTCATTCCCTGAATTATTTGAATGCTAAGGGCCAGTTTTCAAACAGCCTCTTTTTATGCACAGAACTCAGTGTTCCTGTTAAAGAGTACCTACCTTTTTTGTGTGCATAATGTTCACTGTTGCATGCACAAACTGGGCAGTTAGTCACCCAAGAGCTTGACCTGTGCGCGCGATATGTTCTTTACACGTATTAAAAAAAAAATGTATAGCAACTTTGGTGGAAGCAATCAGTTGTGCAAAAATGGTTGATGAGGAGTGAAAGACATAGTCCTATTTTTTATTTCTGTTTACTCAGACTCCCTTCTTAACACCCACCCAAATCTGTTGCAACTGAAACTTGTATAGCAACAAACAAGGTTTCTCAAGCTGTCTTTTTCATTGTCCACTTTATTGTTTTGATTAAATAATTTAGTCTCTTAAATAAGGGTCTCTGAGTGCTGCTGCTTCAGACTTTTGCGACTGTTACTATGGTGGAGACAGGGTGCCTAAACAATGCACGTCTGTGCTAGACCCTACTGCCCACCACTGTACGTCTCACATTTAATCTCACACATTGACCTACAATGGAGCTTAGAGAGCAAGACAGAGTTTATGGAAATTCCAAGCTCCACTGTGGGTTGGAGTGCACAAAATTGGACAGAAGGTAGATGGTATTGGGTGATAAGGAAGAGATCTTAGTCTGGTAAACTGATACCATTGTCTTAAAGAGCTGTCACAGCTATCAGAAATACTGCTAATAAATTACTTGCTTCTGCTGAAATGTATCTTATTTTTCACCACAGTGTCAGTATATCAATTTCTGAAACACCAACTAAAAACAAGATGATTTTGTTAAAGTGGACCAGCCCCCTCTATATTAGCTGCAACTTGAGGATTTATGACCCCATTTTAAATCCATTATTAACACAGTTGGAAATAGAAAAAATGTGTGTGCCATTCTGTAAGCCTCAAAAAAAAAAAAATACAATGAAAAGTGACTTGTCTGCCCTAAAGAAGAGTAACAAGGTGGGTGATATGATATATTTTATTGGACCAACTTCCGTTGGTGAGAGACAGGCTTTCAAGCTTACACAGAGGTAAGAAGGTGAGTCAAGTGACAATATTTGCGGTCCCCCAGAAGCAAATTTAGAGAGACCCAAGATAAAAGTGTTACGTTTCACTCCATATTCTTTAAGAAAATATGCTTACAATATGAATATGACATATCTGAGATGTACTTCATGCAAGATGGGTCTTGTAAGGTATCATTGGAAACGGGGCCGGCTTAGGCACCATGGGGCCCGATTCAAAGGAGCTGCCGCCAAAGTCCCGCCACTGTCTTTAGCGGCAGCTCAACCGCTGCTGCGGAGGAAGGACCCTCCGCCGAAATGCCGCCGAAGACAGTGGCAATGATTGAGCTGCCGACAATGACAGTGCCGGGACTTCGGCGGCAGCTCAATCATCTGCCGGTGCCTTCAGTGGCACTTCGGCGGAGGGACCTTCCTCCGCGGCAGCGATTGAGCTGCTGCCGAAGACAGTGGCGGGACTTCGGTGGCAGCTCCTTTGGGACGTTGAGGGGCCCGATTCCAGGGATTCGGCTGAATCGCCCTAAAGCCGGCCCTGATTGGAAAGGTTATAGTTTACTGAATGTGATTATCCAATGTGTATGCCTGTATCATTTCTGTATCTGAAGTTAGGAATATTGACTATTTCAACTATGCTACTTTGGCAGTGACGCCCACTGTTAATACTTCAGTACAACAATGGAAAAGCCAGACCGGGTGGACAACTGTGAAAGGCTTGGCTTTCCTGCAAGGCTCCATATTGCCACTGACTCATGGATGCTGTGATACTACAGAGTCTTGTAGGTGGTCTTGTCACCTGATACTAAACATTACCTGGAACTTCTTGTAACTTTCCACTGGAAGGGAAGGGGGTCAAGTTTGGGAAACAAACGATTCCTGCCTTATGAAAATCCTATTTAAGGGTGGGGAGGAAAGAAAACGGGATTCCTTCTCTCCATGGCCTGTCTGCCCAAGAAGAAAGACTGCTAAAACCACCTGAAGGGAAGGCAAGGGGTGGGGGGGAGTCCAGACTGAGTCAGGAATCCAGTCTGAAAAGAAATATAATGAACTCTGAACCACAGAAACTTTGCAACCTGCCAAAAATAATATTTAGGGTGAGAATTTACATTTTGTAACCTGTTTCTTAAATATATTGAGCTTAGCTTGCGTATTTTGCTTTATTTGGTCAGTAATCTGCTTTGTTCTGTCTGTTACCTCTTATAGTCACTTAAAAAGGAGGGATAGCTCAGTGGTTTGAGCACTGGCCTGCTAGACCCAAGGTTGAGAGTTCAATCCTTGAGGGGGCCATTTAGGGACTTGGGGATTTAGTGGGGGATTGGTCCTGCTTTGAGCAGGGGGTTGGACTAGATGACCTCCTGAGGTCCCTTTCAACTCTAAGAATCTATGTTTCCAGTCCAAAATTCACCTTTTGTAGTTAATAAACTTATTGTTTGTTTATAATATAACCCAGTTTATGTAATTTCTAACGGGGGAGGGAGGACGGCAAGAAGTTGTGCATATCTCCCTCCACATTGAGGGAGGGGGCAAATGTCATAAAACCTTTGGGTTTGTACCCCTTAAAGAGAGTGGGCACCAGAGTGTTGGGGCAAGCCCCTAAGGCTGAATCTTTCCAGAGCAGGTCTCTGTCTCTCTGTGCAGCTGGTGTAGCCCTGCCTGTGTGCTTGGCTGGAAGAGACTTGTGAGCCTAACCCAGCAAGGCCAGGTAAAGGGGACCCAGGCTGGCAGAACAGGCTGACTCAGTGGCACCCCAGCACATCAGGTGACACCCCAAAAGGGCCAAACCTATCACAAAAAGTACATAGAGATATGAGCATTGAAACCTCAGCAGCTGCTGGTATTTGTCTAACAGAAATATGTATTGCTTCAAGCCATTCTTTACATATGTAAGAACTTTACAGTTAAGAGCAAAAGTGTGTAAGTTACAGCCCTCTGGGTTCAAAAGTACTAGCAGGCATGAGGACTTTCCAGTGGATAAGGCTGAACCTGGGCTCCCTTGAAATACCAGTTACATAATCTTCCCTATAGCCAGAAGGAAACTAGAGAGGAGTTTTGTAAGTTCAGATCCAAGCTCTCCAGTTCTGAGTTTTTACAGATGGGGGCTAGCCATATAGTTCAGATCCAAATCTGAATTTTCTCCAAATCTGTCTGTGCTCACATCTGGGATTGTGTGCCTCTCACTAAATGAAGCAAGGAAAAAATAATGTGAAGAACCTACTGACCTTTCTACCCCATCTCTCAAAATAACAGGATTATTCAGCCCGGAAGAAATAACATTTATGAAGCAACTACCTGTTCCGTTAGGAAAGAAGGCTTATATGCCCCATCAGTAGATTTATTTCCGGTGCCCCTCATAGACTTCATGTGCGAAACAGCCATACGCAGAATTGTCAGCTTGTCAGGTTTACGGGCCAATGCACTGCAGGTGGGCACCATGTCCGACAGCTCAGTGATATACTGTGTCATCTTATTTCTCCTGCGTCTTTCAATTTCACTATGATTCTCCCTAAACATTTAAAGAAAGATCAAGCAAACAGACAAAGCAAGACAAGATCAGTATAGGAATTTCCATTTGGTATTATAAATAATAACAATACTTTGCACTTGTGTAGCATCTTTCATCCAAGGAGATCAAAGCGCTTTACAAAGGTAAGCATTATTATTCCCCTTTTTACAGGTGGGGAAACTGAGGCACATGACAGTTAAATATGACTTGCCCAAGGTCACACAGTAAGTCAGTGGCAGAGCAGAGAAAAGAATCCAGATTTCTGAACTGCCAGTTCCTGGCTCTAACCCCTTAGCATTTATATCTCACTTGGTTTAGAGCAGCAGACAGCAAAAGGAATGTGAGGTGCTGAGGGCTGTCAACTCCGGGGGAAGTCCCACTTTTCAAGAGATGCTCTGTGCCTCCTAGCGTAAGGGCCTTAGTGAGGTGTTGCTTGTATTAATATTGAACCTGATCCAGCTTCTGATTAAATCAATGGGAGTCCCTCTATGGACTTCAGGTCCACAGTAAGCAACAGCTCTGACTAAAATTTTGTAATTGTGATATAGACCCAATCCTGTAATCCTATGCAGCAGACCTCAACCTCTATGCTTCTCCTCCCCAAGACTTCAGGGATCAGATTGCAAGATTGGGACTATATTTTGTATAATAAGTAAACACAATATCTGAACCAAATATTAAAGGTAAAGTAGGTCCTGACTTGCCAGACACTGAACAGGTAATTATATAAGAGAACAACTAACTATAGTAATAAAATAACTATGACAATATTCAACACTAATATAGTGCTTTTTATCTTCAATGAGAACTACACAGATACCTAGAGCATCTTCACAATAACCCTGTTTCACAGAGTTTAAATAACTTGACTATAGCTACAAAGGAAGTCTGAGGAAGCTAAAGAAAGCTAGAGCTGGGATTAGGAGGTGGTGTTGGTATTCAGGAACTCCTGAATTCCTGAGTGTTGGGGTATTTCAGGAGTATTTCAGGAACTCCTGAATACCAATACTGTGCTCAAAAAATATTCAAAAGAAAACATTATCAGAAGCTTTGGTTTTACTTTGTCTTCCATGAGTGACAACATTTATAATGAAAGTCTTTACTCAGTCAAAACTATCATTAAAGTCCATGGGAATTTTACCTGATAAATAATAGAGTTAAAAATTGTGTAAAGACTTCAGGATTTAGGGTGTGATTTTCAAAGAGGTCTAACAGAGTTAGATGTATAATTTCCATTCTTTGAAAACCCCAGCCTTAGCGTACAGACATTAATTTTCATGGCAAAACACAGCTCTCAGTCCACCTATCAAATTAATATCAAATTATGAAAAACAGTATTCAGTAAACTAAGGGTTTTTTTCCCCTCCACCTCACACTTCCCAATACCCTACAACAAGGAGGATCACTGACTCATTTAAATTTTATTTCCAAAGTTCTCAGCACATAACAATAAATATATTACTGAGTTGGCCAGTTGCATTTCAGGGTTTTTCGATTATCAGCTGTCAATATTGCATATAAATTAGGATGTGTGGGCCAGATCCTCAGCTAGTGTAAATCAAAATCAATGGAGTTGAACCAATTTACATCAGCTGAGGAACTGACCTACTGAACCTAGAAAACTACACTGCATCAGAGAGGTGCATTTCTTTATTTTCTGACATGGCACCAGCATACTGTACCTGTAAAGCGGTAGCTACCTACAAGCATACCAAGGACATGCCACTTCTGATGTCAAAGCAGCTTCTTCCACTGATTTCAATGAGCTGTATGGAGTTTTTTTGTGAGATTACTGACTGATCCAACAAGATGTGAAATTGCAGATTACCACATGGAGAATCCAGTAACACTGATTGGTACAACATGCAGTATTGGAAGAGATTAATTTATTCTGATTTAGCATAACTCAGGGCTGAATAATTAGGGAGTGACTCATGGAAGAGGACTAAGCAAAGTACAGAATACTTTTCAGCCACTTTTCATAACTAAGCTTTTTTTAAAATTTAGGGTCTGTATCCCAGTTGCAATATGTTTCCCTTTGAAATACTTTAGTAAATAAGCAAGATCATAGAACACCTAGAAGAGTTGGAATGCATTGGCTTGTGTTGCTTTGGAAGATGCATCATATGTGCAGGTATTACATGTCACTGTAACAGAATCAACACATTTTAGAGTTCTGTTTCCACATTCACAATTCCCACTGATATCAATAAGGACCTTATGAATAAGCCTACGTTTCAGTCACGGGTATTCTTAGTAAAAGTCATGGACAGGTCACAGGCAGTAAACAAAAATTCACGACCCGTGATCTGTCCATGACTTGTACTATATACCCCTAACTAAAATGTGGGCCTGGGGGCCGTGGGTTCTTTGGTGGGGGGGTGGCCCCGGATCCCTGCTGGTGCTGCAGGGGGAGACGGGTAGCAGCAAGCGACCCAGGACCCCGCTACTGTTGGGGAGAGGTGGGGGGAAAAGTGTTGGCGGGGTTCCCTACCCAGCTCCGCATGTCCCTGCAGCTCCTAGAGGGAGGGGTGGCTTGGGGGGTTCTGTGCGCTGCTCCTGCCACAAGCGCCAGCTCCACAGCTCCCATTGGCCGGGAACCGCAGCCAATGGGAGCTTTGGGGGAAGCACCTGCGGGCACTGGCAGCACACAGAGCTCTCTAGTCACTCCGCCTAGGAGCTGCAGGGACATGCTGGTGGGAGCTGGAGGACTCTCATCACCACCACCCAGGTAAGCACCGCCCCGCACCTCCTGCCACAGCCCCCTCCCAAACACCCAAACTGCAGCTGCTGGCCTGAGCTACTGGCCACTGCAGAAGTCACGGAATCTGTGAGTTCCGTGACAAACATGCAGCCTTACTTAGGAGTAAAGCATCAACTAGTATACAATTCAAACAAGTGTATTGCAATGTCAGCCCTTAATGGTTCAATAAATTACAACTTCTCTCTTTTGTTAAGGTTACCGTATACTTTGTTTATCACATTCTTCCTAACGAAGGACCTGTTTCAGATTCTCAGCTATCTGTGAATGAGATGGTGTAGCCGTGTCGATCCCAGGATACTAGAGAGAGATTAGATATGAGAGTTCTGTGTAAGCTTGAAAGCTTGTCTCTCTCACCAATAGAAGTCGGTCCAATAAAAGATATTACCTCACCCACCTTGTCTTTCTAATATCCTGGGATCGACATTGTTTTTAACTATGCAGTGTGGCTGTAGCAATCAGTATCATACAGAGTAACCAATGGACAACAGGACCCACTGCATGGAAACAGTGACAAAATCCAACATTCCATGGTATTTATTATTTTAAAACTTTAAAACTATTACATTAATCCATAGGTCAGTAAAGGGCCTGACCAAACAAATAAATCGGACATTGACCTGAAAAGTTGAGCTTAGTAGATAGCAAGAGGGAACATAGACCCTTTTATAAAAGGGTCTGATCCTGGAAATTTACATTCATGGACAGGTTTAGAAGATGGAGTCCTGGATTTATAATTCCTAACTGGTTTTTAAAGAATGTTTTTGAGAGTATTAAATCTGGCCTTAAGGGGCTGATCCAAAGTCCGCAAAGTCAACAGTAGGTGGGAAATCTCCTATTGACTTTAATGGGCTTTGGATCAGGCTCTAGATAAGTGAACCTTACTGATTGTGATCAGTTGTAATGTTATCATGTAAAATAAAAGGGGCAAAACGTATGTGATTTTCCTTGTTCCTACCTGGCCATCCTCTCTGCATCAGCAGTACTTTGATCATCTTCCCACCTAGAAACAAAATAACCAGCTCTCTAAGCTAAGGCGCACAGACTGAGAAATTCTGGATACGACTGTCCCCCTTCTTTTCTCTCAGCAGAGGATCTCTACAGAACACGCCTACCTTGCAAATTTTTCATTATCACCTGAGATTTGATCACCATCATACCTGTAAACAAAATATGGTAAGTAAATTTAAAAGGCTTATGCAAAACTAGAAAGTCAATACAAAGTAGAAGGCGAAGACAACACTTGCAATTGGAAACTACTATAAATTACACCAAGAGAAGCATGATATTATGGGAATGATGGAACGGAAAGGAAAAGGGGACTCTGGTGAAACTTTTTGAATGACCAGGAACCAGCTGTTAAAAACTCTCTCTTTTTGTGTATTAATAGGGAAAAGGTCAAAATATGACCCACTAGTTTCACTTAAAATATTAGAGCTTTTTTGTTTATTGCTTGAGAAAGTTGTACAAAGCACTATTAGTCTGTTACTAATAGTAACCCCATGAAATATTCCTGGTTGCACAGCCGTAGTAGGGATATCTTCAGCAGGCTGCATCCACTACCCATGGCACTCAGTAGAGGGCAGTGATGACACATACAAATTGTGGAAAGACAAGAGACATCCAAACACAATTCATTATTTTATGGACACCTTTGTAAACAGCTTTAATACGGACACTGTACACTAAGTATTCTTTATGATCCTGGGCCAGATCGTCTGCTGGCGTAAGTCAGTATAGCTCCACTCAAGCCAATGGAGATATACTGATTTACACCAGATGACCATCCGCCTCTCTGTATTAGAAATAACATACTGCGTTTGATGCAAGTGTCTGTCATTTCACAAGGCATAGATATCACCAATGACCTCTTCTGGATTGAATCTCAGACCTACTTCCTTGTGTATAGATTTCAGAAGGCTAAATATTATTACACCTGAGCCGATACTAACCTCCCTAGAGTGTGTATAATTGTTGCATTCTAGTGGTTGCAGCCAACAGAGGATAGAAGCCTAAAATCTACTATTCGAGTATTCGTGGGTTACTACCAGTGATTAATCAATCATACTTAAATAGGCATCTTTTCTGTTTATTGCCTGAGCAATTTAAAAGCACAAATCTTCTTTTCCCTTAATCCTATTCAAAGCTTATTATATAAAAAGAGAATATTTCACTAATAAAAAGCTGTTAATATGCTACAACTAAAATGCTCTGTACACTTGCAAAGTTAACTTTCTACATAGACCCAAATATGTACATGCCAAAAATAAAGTTATAAGAAAGAAAAAGAACAGTTTAAAATGGGTTGCATAAGATATCCTCCCAACTCCCATAGTCCTTTTAATTTTCTAGGCCAATGAAGGCGTTAACACACATGTCGGTGCACATCTATGTGCTTTCTATTCTGTTCCAGGTGTAGCAAAGTTGCCTTCCACATCTGATGCCCTCCAACAAAGTGGAATTCTGCTTTTGCATCGGAAGTAATAGCAAAAAAGTGTAGTGTCCTTCTGCATAGACGTAGTGTTTAATTACAGGTTTCATGTGTGTAGCTATGATCCCTTGCTAAGAACACTAGAAACTCCCCGCCTCCCGAAATCTGGTTATACTCATGAGTTATACACACAGGGCCAGCTCTTCAGTTGGTGTAAATGCACCAGTTTTACGTACAGTGCCTATTTTTTTTTAAAAAGATCTAGACAGATAAACAGAGTTGTATAGAGAAATAAAGCATAACTGTATAGACGCCTACTAGGTGTGAGAGTTCTTGAGACAAGTATAGAGTTATGCTCAAGTGTCAAATACAGGAAATAAAACTTCTTATTTTCTCTTATATTAAAGGACTGAAATATGGTCAATCAGGTAGCAGGAATTTATAATAAATTATATCATGTTATGTATTATAAATTATAAATTAAATTAGACTAAATATTTTGAGTGAAATCCCAATGCAACTGAAGTCAATGGAAGTTTCACCTCTGTCTTAAATGTAGCTAGGACGTTATCCTTTTTGTAGTGTTCTCCAAAAGGCAGTCAGGAGCATAAGACATTACTTATGTCACCTTTTTTCCTTTCTCTCTTTTCTAAATATATATTCATCATTTGGAATCAGTATTTCCTAATGTGGACAAGAAATAAAACAATATCTAAAAGAAGATCCTGCTGTTGGAAATAAATCAAAATACCTGGTCCCAATGAATATTTATTTTTTGAAAAGTTGAGACAAATAAACCAAAAACGATGGGTTGTCAAGAACGCAATAATAGCGCTAAATGCTTTTCTGAAAATAAAGAGCATTAGTTCTCAAGAAAAGCCAATCTGATTTTCTATATTATAATTGTCACTTTGCCATGATAAATACAAAGGCACCACACCTTAATTTATTAGTATCTTTAATCCTTTAAAGCTTTCATGGGAAGTAGAGTATAAACAACAACTTTTTTTTTTTTTTTTTTGGAAAACTTAAAGGGTCACCATTAACTTTAAGTGTAGACTATTTTTTTTTTAAAGTGAGTTAAAAGTACTTGTAGATACTAAATTTTCTCATGCGCCCTCCAGCCAGTTTTTTTCAGCCTTACAGTCACATTTCCTTTTTCATTGAGTCATATGTAAATCCTCAAAATAGAGCTCAAGTAGGACTGAAGTGGTGCATTTTGCCTTAAGGTTTCATCCTGTAGTCGCCATTCATGCCAATAATCTCAGGATCAGGCCCTTATTTTGTACTGACTACAAGATAAAATGCCACTTCCTCTATTTTACTTTGCTTTCTGGGATGTGGTCATGCCCTGAAAACATAAAGGAAAAGGATAGGCTCAATGGAGAGTGCCTGCATCTCTAAATAGCGTATGCTATTAGATGGAAACAAAATAAAGTGTTGCACTTTCCCAAAAAGAGTACAGAGTTAAGGTGCTGAAGCACTAAAAGCCATTAAGCACCAAATTCTGTCTTCAGATACATAAGCACCTGAATTTAACGTTAGATAAGAATTTGGCTTCAACAAAAATAAAAACAGGACCCACAGGGTCAAATTTTCAAAGGCTCTGGCAACGAGTGGTGTCATGCAAAGTACATATGCACCACTATGCCCACAAAACCCTACATTTTCGCACGCGAACAGATATCTGCATGCACAAATCAGCTCAGTATAATAATATTTTACTTCTGTAGCGCTGCCGGAGGCACTTAAAGTCTGTGAAGTTCTTTAACACTCACATGCTTAAAATACCACTCAAAAAGGTGGATTTGGATATCCATTGAGAACAGCACTAGCTAAACAGAGCTACTGTTGACCTTACTAGGTAAGTCATGACACGGTTTTAGAATTTGGTTCTAATACAATACCACTGTCAATATTAGGCAGGAAAACTGTTCTAGAACCCTATTAATGACAACTGTGATTAAACATGGCTGTTATCATGGTTCCAACTGCAATGTGAGTAATAGTGGTGGGCTTCTGACTACACACGGTGTGTCCCATATTTTTCTAATGGGAAAGTGCAAACAGTGTAACCAAAAGTGAAATGAAAGGTGAAGGATGGCAATGTCACTTAACTTTCGTTTCAACTTTATTGGAATATTATATTACTGCTCAAGACACACACACAATATTTAAAGTAGGATCTGGCAGAATATTTTAATCGTCAATTTAAAAATTACAACTATCATAAGCAATATAAAACTCATTCAAATCAACAGGAAACTTATTTTCAGTGACAGAAAGACAAATTCAGCAACCAAGAATAATGAGCGCTCATCTCTCAAAGTTGGAATATTGTAACTAAAAGTCACAAATTTCCTCATCTGAAATTGTTTCCGTGATATATGTAACATTTCATGTGATAAAGCAGAGTGCATTCTGAGTGCCGTGAGGCGACAACTAAAGTAAGCAGATTCATCTGAAAAAATTTGCTCATTAAATAGTTCCTGCAGGGTTTGACACTCTGTGGGCTGAGGTGGATATCAACCTACTTACTGGCTATTATGTGCCAGAATGTAGTATGCCTAATTTGCCGACACAGAAGATGTTGCCTATGAAGTTCAAGCCAATCCGTTAGCACTGGGAGACACCAAACACATTTCAGCCTATCTGACTGTAGTTTTGTCAATATTAGTAGTTTGCTAGTTGTCTTCCTGCATCGTAAAAGCCAATCACTTAGCCACGTACTTATAAAAGCTCACCTTGAAAATTTGCTGGGACCTTCCCCATCTTCATCATCAAACTCCATTCTGAAAAAGCAAAATTTTTGAATAAGTAATCATTATTTAAGAAGCCAAGAGTTAAATTAACATTCTGTCAACAAAAATCTGCATTGCTGTTATTTTCTTCTTAATTTTAAGTGAAATGTAGTTCTTTTGAATGTGCTGGATTAGCAGCCCTCAGGCCTGACCCAAAGCCCACTAAAATCAATAGGAGTCTTTCCATGTATTTCAGTGGGCTTCTTTGGGTCAGGCCGATACATAATGAAGTTCTCTGTTATCCACATAATACAGAAGAGGGCAACAGTCATACAGACTTCCCCGCACTGTCCCGCTCACATGCTTTCGCCCAGGTCTGGAGAGTTCACATGTAACAGTGAGAGGGAGCAGTAGGTCAATGTCTACATCTAATAGTTTCTTGGCCTCTGCTAAAACTGGCTGCCAATTAGTCCCAACTGATTGTAACTGTGGTGGTTTTTGGACTTGTCCGTTAGAAACCAAGATCACCAACTCATTTCACACTGGTCATCAGGGAGCCCTTAGATGCTGATGACTTTCAATCACTACAGACCTAGATTAAATGAATTAGTGACTTTTAGCCACTACAAAGTCATGTAATAACAACACTATTACTTAAAACAGAAAGTATTTTTACATCTCTATGTTTCTCTTCTTTATAAAGGTTGGCAAGCATTGCTATACCAGCTTTACCGATGGGGAACACAGGATTAAAAAAAAAAAAAAAACCTTTTTGTTAGGCAACACAAATACTTCTAAGTTTTCTAAAATTTCCGACTGCAATAAGACTTAAGGAAATTCTGGATTCCATATGCCCTCAAGTTTTTTATGATAATAAATGCGATAAGTTATAGCTATGGCAAAAGGAAACTGCAAAGACTATTTAGGTCTTCATATTAAAAAATGGTTCACTTAAATAAAAAAAAAATATTTTTTAAATTAAAAGTTATATTAAAGAATAGAGTACAACACTGAGTTCTGGGCATAGAATAACTTCTTTGAAACTAAGAAACAAAATACAAATGATGAACTACACAATGTAAATGACCAGATGCCCTCTAAAAGATTTCTTTGGATGGCAGTAATCTATATACAAATAGAACAAAAACAAAAAATAATCACAAGAACTGAAAATCTCATTAGAAAAGACACATTAATACTTCCAGATGGCAAGAGTGATTGTTCATTTCTAAAGGAAGTGGTCAGGAAACCACTTTCCAAAAAGGTCTCATAGAAAAAAAAAAATGTGGTTTTTGTATATAGGTTGGTTGAAGTCTGAAGTCTGATTTCATCATCGATATTTCCACTGAAAATTATGTTGCGCTCTTCTGATCATTACCAAGTTCTGTTTCAGAATCACTTCTATATAATGAATGGCCTTTCAGTTGTATTTTTGTGGAGCAACAGTGACCTCCAGTGGCCAGCGAGGCTAGTTGTACAGAGATATTGTTTACAGCTAATTCATGGCCAATCTGGTATTCCATAACAATGCTGCCTTCAGTAGGGGGCTCTCCAAATATTCTGAATTTGCTCAGACCAGCTGCATGGGAGATATTCCTAATAACGTACATGTTACCTCGTTGAAATTATCCTGTGATCCTTGTCCCTGCAATTGATTTGGACCCTTTCACCTATGTTGGTGCCACTGAAGTCAAAAGAGTTCTTTACGGGCACAGGGGTCACTCTATGAAGATTCAACTGCAGGACCCTTGTCTATAAAGCAAATCCTTCCCTAACCTCACTGGCAAATGAAGCACGAGAGAGTCAAAAGTTTACTGCGGGTGCTACACATCCCTTGACCTGGAGGAAAAAAGCTGGGGAGACATGGGTCAGAGCTGGAGGATGCTTCACTGTGTAGCGCTTCCAATCCTTTCCCTTGTGGAGAGGTATTAAAGGGGCTCTTACCTTGGTGGAGTTTTTCCAGAACCCAGCCAAAACACACTCGGGGAGGGAGGGAGTGTTGAGAGCTGGATCTTCCCATGAGCATAACATCCCAGCTTTATTATGTTTGGTCCAGTTTATTATTATTGGAATATGCAAAGCTTGATAACAGTGTATTTAGGGCCTGGTCTTTCAGCCCTTACTCCTGGGACTCATCCCAATGGAATAAGTGAAACTAGTCATGCAAGTATTTATCCAGCTAGATAGAGCTGAGTTTCTTAAACTGAAAACTCTTTGGAGTTAAGACTGCCAGTCAGTCATATGTATAGACAGCACCTACCACATTGTGTGGATGACTGGAATGCAAACAGAAAATAAATCTAGGCATTTATACCGTGCTTATCACTGTAGTATCTAAGTGCCTAGAGCTGTGGTATCAGGCTTTAACATACTAGTTTTTAATATATACATATCGCTTTGTTAGGCTACAATATAATTGCGTTTTTATTCCAAATGTAAAACAATGCTTATTTTAAAAAATAAGCAATTAAACTAACTTAATAGAACACTTGTAAAAATGCTGCACAAAATTAACGTCAACTCTGGTCTTTGTTTTTAAAATGAAAAATGTAGAAGTGGCAATCAGAGATATGTTAATTATATGACAGGGAAAAACTCAGATCATCTTGAAAAAACACTGGGTTTAAAAGTAAGAGATGCTAACTGGTTGCCTTACACTAATATGTATTGTTTAGAATGAGGCAGAACCCAGAAGGATAATGAATCAGTTTTAACCTTTAGCATAACACAGCACAGCATGTAAAAAATATTCCAACAAACTCACCTTACCCCAACAGATAAGATCCTCTATTCAGAAAGAGTAAATTGCATATCAGCAATACAGCAGAAGTAACTTCCCAGAAGACAAATGACATCATTTCAGAAACAATACCTTTTGTCTACATTTAAAACTCCCATTTAAAAAAAAGAGACTAAAAATATGCTATCCTGGGCTCTCATACTGAAGAGACAAGAATAAATCTTGTTTTCTTCTTTAACATACTATTGAGCTGTTGTGAAAAGGCCAGATAGTAATAATTATATTTATAAAGTGCCCCATGCAAAAGCTTTCTTGGGTGCCATAAATAATACAAGAATTATAAAATATAGTAACATTTTAAGTTAAAAACACGTTCAAGCAAGAAACACAAAAGGCAGGTTGAGTGGGGAAGATGGGAGAAAATGAATTTTAGGTAATGTTTAAAAATTGGGAGAGATGGTTTGAGGTAGCTATCCTTGAGGGTGCGGGCAGAAAACAAGTTTCACACCCTAGGGCTCATCATAGCAAAGGCAAAATCACCTGCTGACCTAAGGCCAAAAATCAACGGAGCCCTAAAAGAAATAGATACCCAGCCAAAAATAAAACAACCCAGAAGAAAGAGGCCTGAAATATAGCCAGTGCCTGCACTGAGAAGGGCTTTAGAAATCAGCATAAGCAAATGAAATAAACTGAAATAAGTCTACGTACTCTAACTGCCCTCATCAATGGAAATCTTATGCATTTCTACCTTTTTTTCTTCCCCACAAAACGTTTGGCATAATCCACAGACAGGAAAAACATATTTCCTAGCTGTCAATGGAATGGAATCCTTACCTTGCAGAAACACCTTCTGGACAGACAATGAGCTTAAACTGGCATATAGTCAAGCCTGTACAACAATTATTTTGCCAGAGTGCATCAGCAATTATAAACAAAAAACAATTTTCAAAAAGACACCAAAGTTTGGAAAGAAGGCCATGTCGCTGGCTGCATTCCTTTGCGTTTGATCTGAAGCATTCATTTCTAAAGTGCCCAAGGAGTTAGGTGTACAAAGATACATCACCAGGGGAGTAAGGAAAGGACTAAATGCTTGTTACAGCTTTGTTCAAAGAGAAAGTACAATGCATTAGACACAGCAGGCAGACCTACCAGGCATTCTTTCCCTGGAGGTCTGAATACATAGACTGAATAAAATGCTTTCTCTCTACCACCTTAGGGAGGGCCTTCTAATCTAGAACGAAGATGCACTGATACAAAATTGCCTTCTGTACAGCAGCAAACCTACAATATCTAATTCAGAGAATTTTTATATTAAATACATTTTTAAATAACTCACTTTTACCTTTTTCCCCCATCCCATTCTCCTGCATATAAAAGATGATACTTACAATGGTATATTTAAAACTCAGGACCACGACCTTTTGATTTACCTTTCAAATCAGTATTTTGTATAACCAGCAGACTTCACATTTAGCAACATCAATCCTTGGCAGTCAGTACTTAGTAATTAGCATTAGTAGCTGACCTGCCTGCTGCTCAGCGGTGAGATCATTTGTCTGGTCACGTAAGAGTCCAAGACAGTTAAAGTTAGACTCTTCGTAAAGTAGCCATTAAAAAGATGTTAAAGCTTTCTCTTTTTTCCATAGATTCCAAGGTCAGAAGTGACCATTGTGATTATCTACTCTGACCTCCTGTATTCACAGGCCATATGGAACATCCCCAAAATAAGTTCTAAGAGCAGATCCTTTAGAAAAATATGCAATCTTAATTTTAAATGTGTTTGTTTTTCAGCATAAGCTTGAAAACGCTTTTGCGTTCAACGGTTTTAACACTAAATGTAGCTTTTTCAAAAGGGATAGTTCATGATTTAATAAGATCAGCTGCATACAGTTAGCTCAGCATGTGGAAGCCCACTTCACAGGTAAGGCAGATCAAAGGAACATATCACACCAGTGCTCCACATGCCTCATCTGGCTGCCAATTTAATTCCAGATCTAAGACATGGTCCAGATCCTCCTGTTTTTATTCACATATGGATTGGGACCAGCTGTCCTAGCTACTGTCTCTTGTATTCCCCTAGAAGACCATTAAAATTGACAGAACACTTTGGCTGACAATCACAAGAGGAGAACTCACAGGAATTGCATCAAGGTTCTCTCACTGGATGCCCCTCAGTTGAAGGATCTTTACTCTTGATGAGCCCTGTCATGGCCATATTTAGGGGGCAAACATAGGACAGACGTGTGTATGCCTTTCCCTAATAGAATAGTGAAATCTCCAGGAAAATGATCTCCTGACCGCCATCTGGATTTCATCTGCCTGGGAAAGTAGAAGAAAGCGCTTTTCCCCTGTGAAACCCCTCTACTCCATGTTGAGGGCACTCAGATATTACAATGAGAGGAGCCACTGAACTACGTGATTAAAAAAAAAAAAAAAACCACCACCACAAAATATTGTCCTGCTTAGGGACACAACATTAGGAATGAGCAAAAATGGTTTGGATAAAATAAGAATTTCCTCTTCCCCAGCAAAACCTCCAGCCATGTTAAGAAAGGAACTTGAACCAAACCTCTCTCAGATACTGAGACATTTTAACTTCTGGTTTCCAATCAGGCCCAGGATATGACAAGCCAAAATACCTTAAGAGAGACTGTAGTTGTGGTTTCTGCACCTACGGCAGAAAATGGAAATACTGTATTGGAAATTTAGGTAGAAAATATGTAGTTGGGAGATTCCAAGCCCAATTTTCAGACCGAGTAGGTTTGGATAAATTTACATAGGCAACTAGAATCACATCTTGCTCCACTTATTTGCATGAGATATCTCATTGAGACCAATGGGATTACTCATCTGAGCAAGTATAACGTGCTTAATGGCTTCAGGACCACATCCCTGATGGATACTTAGCCAATCCATAACACCATAACCTTCTGCTGAGTTTTAAGCTCAGTGGTTTGAGCATTGGCCTACTAAACCTAGGGTTGTGAGTTCAATCCTTGAGGGGGCCATTTAGGGAACTGGAGTAAAAATCTGTCTGGGGATTGGTCCTGCTTTGAGCAGGGGGTTGGACTAGATGACCTCCTCAGGTCCCTTCCAACCCTGATATTCCATGATTCTGATTCTTTTGAGGCTTGCCCATCACTAAACAAAATACACACACATCAGCAAGTTCAATCTTACAACAACAACATACATGGTGAAAAGAAAACCAAAACATACTAGCCAGTGTTGTGACGCATATTAGTACATGTATGCATTTGATTTATGAATGCACATAGTTTTCAGTTTCACCACTGATAAAATGAAATAACTTACCCAGAACGCCTCTTTCCTCCTCTAGCAGGCATGGATCCTGCCATTCTCACCTGTCCTGTTGCCATAGGTGCAACCGGCAATGTCACTGATCCAGGAATATCTGAAGCCATTTCTGTAATACAGAATGAAAATCATGTTATCCACTATGAAAGGAGCAGCCAGTGATAAGGACATAAGAAGGCTCTTTTAAAAACCAGTCAGTGTGGAATGATCTTTCCTTTTATTTCTAAATGAAGACAAATCTATTCTTTGTGGTTTAAAGGACTGTACAAATGATGGCAAATTCATTACACTCTTGCAATAGCTTCAGTTTTGTCAATAGACATCCTGAGTGCAATTGAGAGAGACACAATCATGGCATACACAGGAAGCTGTGTATTTCACTTACCTATTAACTCACTGTACTTTTGTTCCCTACTGCACAGGAGCTGCCAATGAAGCCTAGCACTCTCTCACAACACCTAAGCTTCCTCACAGGGAATTTTTTGTCAATACAAAACTACTGAAATGAAATAAGTGACGGGGCATAATTTATCCAGATTAGGCAAAATTTTAAAATATATTCAAATTCAATATTTAAAAGTATGACAAACCCTATAGGCTGGTAATTGTGGGAGGCAATGAGGTCTAGTGGTTAGAGCAGGAGATGGGGCCTCAGGAGATGTTATTTACGTCCTAGTAGCATTTAGAGACCCTGATCAGAATTAATGTCCCAAAATGCAAGGCGCTATAAAAAATACAGGAAGGCAGACACTTCCTGGAAGAACTCTAGGTTCTTATTCATATCTCTATCAGTGCCTTTGTGTGCGACATTGGGCTAATTCGATCTCCATGCCATGCTTTTCAATCTGTAAAATGGGGATATCAACACTCACCTTAGTAAAGTATGTTGAGATCACAGAATTTAAAGGCATTTTTATTATCCAAAGACAGCAATTGGATGGGAAACATTTTATTATACTTCAGAATGAAATACACTATAGCAGTGTTTCCCAAACTTGGGACGCCGCTTGTGTAGGGAAAGCCCCTGGCGGGTCGGGCCGGTTTGTTTACCTGCCGCGTCCGCAGGTCCGGCCGAGCGCAGCTCCCACTGGCCACGGTTCGCTGCTCCAGGCCAATGGGAACTGCTGGAAGTGGCGGCCAGTACGTCCCTCGGCTTGCACTGCTTCCAGCAGCTCCCATTGGCCTGGAGCAGTGAACCGCGGCCAGTAGGAGCCGCGATCGGCCGGACCTGCGGACGAGGCAGGTAAACAAACCGGCCCGGCCCGCCAGGGGCTTTCCCTACACAAGTGGCGTCCCAAGTTTGGGAAACATTGCACTATAGGAAAACAGAACAATGTAGTTCTTTCCCTTCTTTCTATCCCATAGATTAAGTATATGTATGGACTCTGTGGAATCATTATAAAATAATTTAAATGAAAATTCTCTCTCCCTCTAAAGCACAGAGATTTCACAGACTATTTGCTCTAGCATGCGGAGGAGATACTACCAACCAAAGGTCACAATGTCTAGCAGTCACAAAACAAAAACCCAAAAATGTTTTGTTAAACTGTACAAGGATTGTGCAAACTGGATGTATTTTATTACTATTCCCTTCCCCCAAAACAGCTGGTAGGCTGGAGCTTGCAGAAGGATGGAGAGGAATCTACTGAGAGTGAGCACACATCAAGAGGAGAAAGAGACTGGATGATAAAAAAAAAAAAATGTTCTCCTTCACATACAGCACCTCATTACTCCCTGCCCCTCAAAATGCATTCTACTGCAAACTTCAATCCTAAATACTAATTCCAATATTTTAAAACGTTGTGGGTTTTTTTAAATATAATTTAGAACCACACATCTCAGGGTTGGCAAAGGCATTTTTGGTCATCTGGTCATCCCTGGTTGAAAATGTTGCTACGTCTTCAGTGGAAGTTTATTGATTTGGGGAGCAGGGATTGAGGGTTCTCTTTTTTCATTACTCAGTGCCATAGCCACGATGTTTCGTAACAGAGCGAAAAACAAGACAGCAACTCTAGGGGTGGGGAGGTAAAATCCTATAACAAGGGGCTTCTAAGAAAGGTCAAAGCTGTAGTGTTGCCTCCACTCCACAAATGGACCCCATTAGACCGACCAGCCTACACCAGCTTTAGGGACGTGCCATAAACCAACCCTAAAAACAGAGAAGAATCTGGGCCTATGAAAGTTTATTAACAGAAAGCAAATTATTCGAGAAATCCTGTTATTTTTCTCAACATACTAACACAAAAAACCAACTGTGACGGGGAAGCAGAAACCCACTCTTTTTAAACAGCATTTTCTTTCATGTTTGGAGAGCACTTCATTCCTGACATATTTTATTCAAATCCATTATTCAATAATGTACATTTTCAGTCTCATTGTTTCTGTTCATTGCTGTTCGGAATTTCTTCTAGCACATTTATTTTATTTGCTGCACTTCTTTTCGACCAAGAAGCAACAGAGCAGGGAACTTAAAATAATATGCTTCAAAAAATGCAGTCAAGGATTTAAAAAAAAAAAAATGATGTGTCTCCAGTACCATAAGAAAGACATAGTACAGTTACATAAAGGCACTAAAACATAAAAGCTAAACTACTATTTCTGAAAATAAGTTATCTATGAAATATACTGACAATCACCTCACATTTGAGACATATAGCTGATGGTCATCTTCAATTGCTCTGCTGATTCATTTGTTAAAGCAGATTTTAAAACCCTAATAAGTACGCTCTTACAGTGTGTTTCTCACTAAGAGAAACACTGAAATACACACCACTAAGAGGACTGCTCTTTTAACCAGCTTGCAGCTCTAGAGCAAAAAGGGATATTTTAACACAATTTCAAATAAATCCCAAAACATCCTTTATTAGTTTTTAATACCAGAAAAGAAACGTGAACACTGATTTGTGATGAGGCATTTGTACAGCACTATTTTCCTTCGATACAAAATAAAGCACATACAGTACCTTGAAATGACATGTTGAGGGTAAGAGGGTCAGAATGGACTCAGCACATTAGACCCCAAAAGAGTCTAAAAATCTATAGAATAAGTAGCATCTAATTATTGGTCTTTTTACTAACAAGAAATGCGGTTGCCACTGCTCCAACAGTACATTCCACCCTTGACAGCATTCCAACCAGCTCACCTTGCTTATTCAAGGAGTCCTGCTGAATTTAACGTACTACACATGTGAATAAAATCGGCAGTAATTGCCCCTCGTGAGTTGTTCCAAGCATTAACTTCACTGCTGAAGCGTCTCAGGATGCAAAGAGAAGGGCATTCAGCTTCACAGCTAAGAAGGTAAAATAATTCACTAGGAATTTAGTTTGTTAGAGACCTTCTTTTTCTCCCATCCTAGGAAAGACTGTATGCAATCAGCATTACAGTGCTTTCTACCAAGCAACAAAGACTAGTGGAAGACAGAAGATACAGAAGGGTAGATTCCTCAGCCCTTCAGTTATTTTTAAATCTGACAACTCTCAACCCAAAAAGGATCCCTCAGAATACAAAGGGGGAGGGGGTGACATAAGATGTGAGAGAAGGAAAATAGTGCTTGTCACTTTTCACTGTCCTCTCCATCCAGCAGAAGTTTCCAAACAATCAGCAGATGTAGCGAGCAGACCCTAAGAGGAAGTGGACCTCGCTAAGAAGCAACTTGGATAACTTTGCCTCTTCTGCCTATGACCACACAGGAATGCATTCAGAACTGTGAGGCAAGGACTATCTACATGGTCTTGAAGTTTCCAGCATGGTGAACTTGTTACACTCAGCTCAGGTGGTAGAAATTCATCAAGCAGTATGGCTTTTTGCTGGCATCTTGATCATCTGTTAATAATACATGATTTTAACCAAATGACTTAAGGCATGGTAGGTAGAGACCTTTGTTTCAGGTCTTTGAAATGAACATCTATTTGTCCTTCTAAAGAGCTATGTACAATGGAGATTAACCCTAGCGGCTACCTGTTCATCCAAATATTGAATCCTTTCCACGAAAAACAAACAAACAAACAAACAAACAAACAAAAAGGAGAGATTTGGTTAGAAGTTAGGCACAATCATGGACTCGTTCATAAAGAGGAATTCCTCAAGCACCTGAAACTCTCATCCATCCAGGAAAAACAGTAAGAACGGAGCCTTGCTCACTAGGAAGCTTAAATCTCCAACAAGTCACACCAAAGAGCTACTTCCAGAGTCAACAGATTTCATGTAATTTTTCATGCATGTCCTCAAGGAACTATAAGCATGGAAAGCAAAAGCCCATCAAACCCCAGAAAGTCAATATACCAAAACTGAAAACACAGAGGGAAGTTTCAGGCCATTCATAAAAACAACTCAAATAAACCCGCTGTGGGGAACAGCTTGTGGACGTGATATGCTTGCATGCATATCAATACAGCACTATATACACCAGGGGTCGGCAACATTCGGTAAGCACCCTGGCGGGCCGGGCCAGTTTTATTTACCTGCTGACGCGGCAGGTTCGGCCGATTGCGGCCCCCACTGGCCGCGGTTCGCCGTCCTGGGCCAATGGGGGCAGCGAGAAGCGGTGCGGGCGAGGGATGTGCTGGCTGCGGCTTCTCGCCACCTCCATTGGCCCGGGATGGTGAACCGCGGCCAGTGGGGGCCGCAATCGGCCGAACCTGCCGCGTCAGCAGGTAAATAAAACTGGCCCGGCCCGCCAGGGTGCTTATCCTGGCGAGCTGCGTGCCGAACGTTGCCGACCCCTGATATACACACACAAAACATTGTGACCGTGACCACTATGGACTTCACAATGGCTCTAGAATGCAGGATGCATCATGGCTTAAAGCAGCTCGTTGTCAATATAATTTCTCCTTCACATGCTAGAAAGCAGATCCTAGGGCTCCATGGGGAGCAGGGTGATTAGAAGTTGGATGGATCAGAGAAGCAAAGAGGACAGGAACATGCAGCCTCAAAAAATGAGGTACTTGTCTGTGGAAGCTACAGCCACAAGGAAAATGTGACTGGACAGCCAGTTTTCTCTGAGGCTGGACCTGCTGACACTGAAGGACACCAGAGATGAAGCTAACAAGCTTGGAGAGGTCTACATGGTACTGTACTAAGCGAAACCTACTGACAGAATAGAAGTGATGTGGCAAGCAGGCCACAAGAAGTACTGCTGCAGGGAGCCCTCCGCTGTATGGAAGAGGGAGTGCAGCAGAAAAAAAGGACACCAGAAAATCAGAAGGGGATACCCGCCAGTGATCTAAATTACATCAGTATAAACCTGGAGTAGCTCCATGGGGGTAAACTGAGCTATTGTGGTGTAATAGAACCAAAGTCCGAAAGTGCACGGGCAGTTACAGCGTTGGTTGTTTGGGTGTGAAAAAAAAACCAAAAACAAACAGTTACTCACCTTTTTGGAACTGTTATTCTTTGAGCTGTGTTGTTCATGTCCATTCCATTCTAGGGAGCTGGCATTCTTCATAGACATGAAGCCATTCCATAAGTCAATGCAGTTGTTCGTTGCAGTGGCAGACAGGATGAAAGGTCATCCAGTGTCTGCTCAGAGAATTTCGTCCTGGATTATGGCCTGCATCCGCTACTTCTATGAGCTGAGAAAGGTGCCCCCGCAGGCAACCGTGATGACGCACTCAGCTAGGGCACAGGTGTCATTGGCAGCCTTCCTGGCACAGGTGCCGACCCAAGAGATCTGTCGGGCCGCTACCTGCTTGTCTGTCCACATGTTCACGTCGCATTGCGCGCTGACTTAGCAAGCTCAAGAAGACGACGCTGGCTTTGGCAGAAAGCAGACACTGGACGATCTTTCATCCTGTCTGCCACCGCAACGAACTGTGCTGACTTACAGAATGGCTTTGTTCAATCTTTGTAGAATACCAGCGCCCGAGAATGGAATTAACATGAGCAAGCACCCGAAAAAGAATGGAAGCGCTTGATGTGTGGTACTTGTCAATAAAGTGCCAGAAAGATACAGCTCTCAGGCTCATACACAGTTGCTACTGTTAACTCAAACAGAAGTATTTCCTCAGCCCTGTGTATTAAGAAATGAGCTGGGCTCTTTCCTAGGTTGGGAAGACTCTTCTTTTGCGAACAAAAATAAGGGCATATCTAGCATACATATCCCGTATTTAAAAGGTGTGAGGGAGTAATGGTCAAAGTGAAATATGTACATGGAGTTTGACCATGAATGTTGCCTAACACTGCGGACCCAGGAGAGTGAAAAATATCTGTGCAAATACTTTAAATAGCTTTACAAAAACAAAAAAAAAGTCTCTCAGTTGTAAACTGTTTTTAAAGGTAAGACATTTGCTTTTGCATTGCAAATCACAGGATTTCAAAAATGGAGGAACAGGCCTACACCCAGTAAAGAGCAATGGTGGTATTCAGACCCATCTGAGTTAGCAGCAAAACCAGAGAATAGTTTATTGACACAGAGAGCAATTATATGACTTCAACAGAAATCTGGACCCAGTTTCTGAATACATTTGAATGCTGAGACAGCTCAAATAATCTCAGACTTTCATTCCACTTGACCTCTCCACTTTTTCCCTCCCTCTTCCCACCCCCTTCAATCCCCTTCTTTCCTTATCCCCACCTTTCTTTTTTAAATTGTTACCCCATCTTACCATGTTATGTCCATGTAATATTGTCTGATTTTGTACTGTCTGGTCCTGCAGCTGTAAAGTTGTGTAACTACACAATTTTATTGGATAGCCTGTCAAATGTGTGGTTTTTGGTAACATAGACAAACTGTGAATCATTTACCTGTTTGTATTTTTTTACTGTTTATTTCTTTATGAAAATTAATCACAAAAAGGAGAAAATTCACAGGGTATTTATTTCATTATCAGGGTACAAAAAGTAAAGTAATCCAAAATTCATCCAAATAGTATCCAAATGCCTTAAAATTAGGATTCAAGAAAACACTCATTTAGTAGGGAATAATCTCCAATGACAGATTAGACTTCTCTTCTATCTCCGTCATCCACAGGTCTGATCCCGCCACCTGTACTCATGTTGACTTGTACATCAGTCCATGAGTAGTCCCATGAATTCAAGAAGAACGGTACTACTCAATGTGAGCAAGAGTGACAGAATCGGCCTTGTGAGTCTGTGTCTAGAATTATATTCATGGCTATAGACCTCTTTGCTGCCACTTCCACACTTACGGAATATGGCTGTATTTCATTGGTGTTGCATGTAGGTCATGCCAAAGTGCTTTGGGATCTTTTGAAATGAAGGACCTTTTACAAATGTACATTTAAAAAAAAGTACATTTTTTTAAATGTACATTATACAAATTCCAGCTCCAAATAAAAGATGTTTTGTATTTGTTCTGGCATTTATTATAAAGTTTTAGGTCTATGTTACTTATAAAAGTTACACTTACTCCACAAAGTGAAACACAAAATCAGGTAAAATTTGGTCTGAAGGTTTATTTTAAATAGATTTGTAAATATATGTATGTGATTTTTACAACAACCTGTTTCAATTCTTTGTACTGCTGAGAATGAACTAGTGTGCTATCCTCCAACACAACAATTGAGGGTCTAAGCCTCAGCAATCTTAGTGCAGCAAGATCACTGGATTGGATTTTAGGGGGAAACTATTGACTTTATTTTATTTTTAGTTGAATGTTACTTACCAGAGATTGGCCCCTAAGCCAAAATCTCACATTCAAAACACCTCCCAAGCTTCTGAGTATTCAACCTCCAGATCTGGATTTGAATTTTGACGCTTTAGCTCAGCTCTAGTACAGTACATGCTTACGGCTTTTAGACAGACAGAGATTTCAGAGGAGCAAAGCTGACCAGTTGCACATCTTTACAATTTGTATCATCTAGCCGAGGAGGAGATTCTGCTACTGCAATCAGAAACCTCTGCTTCTTGTGAAGCTCTGAAATTCCCAAAGGAACACTCTCTCTCCCATCTAGAACGGCCATTACCCAACATTACTTTCAGTCAGTGTATTACACAGTCTTTGCTTCAGACCAAGACATGCATGATCTGCATAGGCAACGCTGGCCCTAACCCAAAAGCCCACTGAAATCAATGGCAATCCTTCCACTGACTTCAATGGGCTCCGAAACACTTCAACTTCCAAATCTTGTGACAAGTGCAATATTTGCTACTAACTATTAGGGGACCATTGAGGATGCTCTTTCCAGTGTTCTTTAATCCTTTACAATTCATTGTAATATGATAGGTTACATTAGAACTAAATATCAGTGCATGACTAAACCTGAGAGCAGAGGTGCTGGAACAATTTGTATAGTGGGGGTGCTGAGAGCCAGTGAACCAAACTATAAACCCTGTATATAATGGAAACCACTTCAAGCCAGGGGATGCGGCAGCACCCCCCGTTGCAGCACCTAAGCCTTAGAGATGCCAGTTATATAAATATAAATGTTACAGATTTGACTGCCAGTCCACAAACTGACTGAAATGTCAATCACCTCAGAGTAAATCTTAGTCTAAGGTTAACACATGTGCCCTGTCCCTTGAACAGAAACCGATAAAAAATGTTTTAGATGTTCTACAAAGGCAAAGTCTAAAAACTTCTTTAGGTAATGGACAAATACAGTTTTCAAAATCATGAAGATATACAACCACTAACAGATCACAAAAGGTTTTACCATGTAGTATAGGCACATTTAAGAGGAACAAAATAAAAATCACATTTGTGAATTCAGAACTTGCTAGGTGAAAACATAGCCACCATGAAGAATATTTCAGAACACCTACAGTAAAATCTAATTGTAAATTTAGTCACATCACTTTAGCATGTTAATTACAGAGAAAGAAAAACCCAGAGAAATTCCACACAGCAGTACAAATTTAAAATACAATTAATTTTACAACTTTATTAATATTATTATACATACATACCATTAACAGGTAGGTTAAATAGACAACAGGTCAGAAAAATTTACCATTACATATGATATGCAAAAGAAGCAATAACCTTTAAATGCTCTTAACTCAGCACAATTATCCTATCAAATAAGTAATAAATATAATACATCCCACCTCTACAGAAGAATTTCTTTCCTGTGACCAAAGCCTTCTTGAAATAAATTTTATCCGCATATGAAAAACATCAGAAACCTCTGGGAAGAAATACAACTGCATTGGTATTCTGCTCAGAAAATGTCATCACAGATCTGTTTACCTTAACTGTGGTCCATGATTCAGCCAGCAACAACCATCTTGCATACTGATCAATTTACTTGCAGCAAAATTACTAACATTTTCTACATTAACCACATAGATTCTGGAAAATAGTTAATTAAAAAAAATCGAAGTATATAATACGGACACTATTTTGTCACATTTTTCATTCCAGCAAGATGCATTGTATTTTATGAAGCGTCTCCTGTTACCCTATTGTGCATAATATGACATTCTATTATATACAATTATTAAAGGGACATTTGGGGGAAGTTTAAAGTAAGAGCTTTATCATCTTTAGGATTCACAGGTGAATGTTAATTGCATATGAAAAATGTTAAACCATGCAACTAAGTATGTGATTCTTAACGGATCTGTTTTTATAGCACGTTTGGCAGTATGTGCAGTCCTGGAACTTTAATAAGAGTGCAGGAGAGCTGGAGTTAGTGTAGTTCAGCAGCATCAGGAAACCCCAAAGAGTCCCTGCCCCCAAAGAACTTTGGGCTATTTTTGGGGGGTACATCAATTTTTGTGTATTCAACTTGAGACATCTCAATGGGGCCTGATTTTCAGAGGGTGGGTGGGTGCTCTGAAAATCAGGGCCCTGGAAGGTGTCTCAAGCTGGGCACCCAAAAATGGTGGTACCCAAAAATAACTAATCACTTGTGAAAAATCTTGGCCATAACTGTAACTTATGAAGTGAAAGAATACTCCATTCTTGAGGCATGGATATGAAATACTACCTTAAAAACAAAACCCATATTATCGGGGCATGAAGCTATTTATGTGGCAATTTCTGACCTTGGATAGGAACGTGCTATTCCAACTGACTTCAGTAAGTTTTATGGATATGTATCCAAGGGCAGAACCTGGCCCAATAAAAGTTTACTAGTCTAGAATATTCTACGATACCAAATAAACAGTGTATCAGAGCCAAGCTCTACAATGGGAAACACAAACTTCACTTATGAAACAGCAATTTTAGATAAGAAACTGCTTTAATTGCTTCATAAAAGGACAGAGGAAGTTATAAATTTTATTATTCTACAACTATTACAGCAGACTGCCAAAAATCATAAAAAAATAATTATCTAACACTTAAAGTGTACATGAAGTAACTGTCCCAAAGGAAATTAATTATTTTAGTGCGTTTTTAGAAAAGATGTTTGTAGATGTAAACTGGGAAATTAGGTGCCAAATTTTTAAATAAAATGGGTCCATGCGCAATTCTACACTTAACACTAGCTCACACAATTTCCACAGTTGCATGTACATTTTTATATGCAGCCTGAGGCCTCATTTTCCCCACATTTGGCCCTAAAAATGCATCCTTTGTCTATGCAACAGTGACCTGTGCTCATAAATGTGCATATTGTAGGTTTCTCTGAGTGTATTACTTCTGCTTCCTGTGTAAGTCGTAGCACACTGTACTAAAAGCCATTCACAACTCTAAATAGTTCTCTTTTCTAAACTGAAAATATTTCTAATTTTTGTTTTAATTATATTAATTGTCCAGAGTTTTCAAAACTGCATAATTCAAGGCCAGGTCAATACCAGAAACTTTTATCAATATAGTAACATTGGTTAAATGTGTGATTTTTTGTGACATTTCTATAGCAGCAAAAGCCCTACTGCAGACACAGTTGGACCGGCATAAAAGTGTCTCTTAACAATGTAGCTTATTTCACTTGGGAACCTGGCTTATACTGCCAAACATGCTCTAGTGCAGACCTGGCCAAAAAAAACCCCCACATTTTGCAGTGACAGTTTGATTCAGCCCACGGTAACAGCCATCAGTGCTGGTGACTATGTGAAATGAGAGGGTGGTTTCTTTTCCCAGTTGATGAGTGAGAAACACCTGAGTAAACTGGAGAAGTTGCCAACCACAGAAGCTGAACAGTATTGCCAATGCCAGGAGTCAGAACCCCCTCATCCACCTCCCACCAAAATAAATATGATATTGTCCTAAAACTCATAGAATTTTTCAAAAGAATAAATCATGGTTTTGGGGGGCCATGATTTTTTTAAACTCTCTCTGTTCATCCCCAACATATCTGTGACGATTAAAGGCTGAAAATTCCACCTTATTGCACACAAATATATAGGCACTAGCTTCTATGTGCTCCTGCTCCCTGACTCCTTCTCACCTCCATAGCGAATGGTTCATCACTAATTCACCTTCATCTCTTATTCCCATCCTTTTCTCCTCATTCCTGTTTTTTTCATCCCTCTCTTCTTAGCATACTAACAGCTTCCGGCTTGGGAAAGGCGGCACTTCTTGCATCACTCTCCAGCAGATACGTACAATGGCATTGCCGACAACTTCCAGCGAGCTACCCTCCGGGTTAAAAGAGAATTTGCTTGGACTTCAATTATTCAAAGGAGCAAAGGATAAAGAAGGATCCTTAGTGCTCTATTAACTTCAGCTGAGCTGTGACACTTAACTCAAGTGGAGGGTCTGGCCCCTGTTGTTTAAAAGATTCCATCAATTCCAGGGACAGATTTTCAAAGCCGATTTTGCGACCTCTGCAAATTGGCCAGTGGTAAGAACCATGGGGTATGCCCCCAGAAGTCCCAGACATGGAGGAGTGCAGCATCAGTGAGGAGACAGTAACTCGAGTAGAACTACTCTCACCTGGGCTAGGCTAACCCAAGTGCTCAGACCCTCCTGATGCTGATCGCCCAAGATAACTCTGCATACCCTCAGTCTTCATTCTGAATTTTGTTTTGTTTTCTGGAGAATGGGAGCAGTCCTCCCAAAAGCAGCGCAAAATGTGGATCACAGTTTTTGTATGTGGATTGGAGCATAATTAAGGTCAACACTCGAATAAGAACCCAGATTAGCTCTGCACTGAAGACATACCCTGAGTGTCAAATATTCAGGCACAGTTACACTCATAAATGGACAACTGCATGTGTAAATTGGGTAGTCACATAGCTAACGACCCAATCTGCATTCTCAAAAGTGAGGATTTCATGTGAAGTTCATTGGCCAATCTGCAGAGGCTTCAAAGTTGACATTGAAAATCTGTCCATGGAATTGATGGAATATCTAAACAACAGGGGACAGACCCTCAACTTGTGCAAAGTGTCATAGCTCAGCTGAAGTGAATAGAGCTATGACAATTTTCACCAGCTGAGGATCTAGGCCTAGGCCAGGGGTTCTCACAACAAAATTTTTGGTGACCTCAAAGTGCAGCCACCAACTCTTGCTGGTGGCCGCGCTGACAATTTTTCCTAAAATACTTAACTTACTTTAGGAAAAACATATATATGCACATACATATGGCCAAATCATTGTAATTTATTGAATCTTTTTGCAGACTCAATAATAAAAATTACGTACAGTTGTCTCTCTTAGGACCTAAACAAAACAGAAACACAAATAAGGTGCTCTGCAGGTTCTTGTTTTGTTGTTGTTGTTGCTTCTTCTCCTTTTTTTGGTTGCTTTTTTAAAAAGACTTGCTAGCTAGTAAATCTGCTGCTGTGAAAAGTGATTAACAAACATAAAAATGTCATTTTTCACAGCAGCAGACTTACTCAGTCCTGGCAAGACCAGGGACAAATTAAGCCTTGGATGGAGAGGTTGGTAGAGGGGAAGTGGGGGACAGGGAGGAATGCATGACGGGTCGGCAGAGGCAGCGGAGGCCAGGGACAATGGGGGGTGAGCCCCGCAGCTGGGGGTTGGAGCCCCGTGGCCAGAGCCTGCTGCCCGCCACTCCAGGGCTCTAGCCCAACCCTACATCCCCAGGAAGGTGGGGGACTCACTAGCTGCCTCCTCCACCAGCATTTGTGCCTCCAGATGGGGCAGGGTCCAACTCCTGCTGGTGGTCCTCGGGGAGGGACCACTGCTTTGTCCCCCCCCCCCCCCCCATCACTGCCCAGAAGGCTGTGGCCGCAAGAAAAGCCCCTGGTGGCTGCATTTGAGAAACGCTGGCCTAGGCCCTGATATAGCACAGAATATATTGCCATACAGAGGTACAGAGGGAATCTTTAGGGATGCATATTTTAATTTGTCCTCGTTTTGTTGTTTAGACATTCAAGATCAGTTGATCAATTTCCCCCCATTTAATAAGTATTAATCAAATGGCCACGGTTCGCTGCTCCAGGCCAATGGGAGCTGCTGGAAGCAGCGGCCAGTACGTCCCTCGACCCACGCCGCTTCCAGCAGCTCCCATTGGCCTGGAGCAGCGAACCACGGCCAGTGGGAGCCGCGATCGGCTGGACCTGCGGACGCGGCAGGTAAACAAACCGGCCTGGCCCGCCAAGGGCTTTCCCTACACAAGCGGCGTCCCAAGTTTGGGAAACACTGACTTAGTAGATGACATACAGCAAAACACCAGGAGGTAAAGTGGAAGTTGTAACACAAGAATATGTGAAGACTACACATAATAATATTGCATTAGATTTAAAAAAAAAATCACACACACACACACACAGAGTCCAAAGGCCATCATTATTTATTACTTGAAAATGATGGGTGAGATTCTTGTCTCTGTTCCACCAGTACACAAACAGCCTCCATGGAGTTACTCTGGATTTATACTTGTATAATAGAGTTCAGAGTCTGTCTCAGTGTGAGCAAAAAAATTATCTTACTGTACTTTGCTGAGATCCAGACTGTGCCCAAATCCTATTGCATTTTCCTCCACAACATTTCTAAGATCTGACATTTTCTGTCTAGATAGAGCACCTAGATGAGAATTTTGCTATCTCCAGTCTTGCCTGCTGTAATTACTTGTTCTCCTTCCCCAAATCCCACCTTACTATCTTGTTACATCCCTCCACCCTATTATATCATGTTTGAGATGACCTGCAGACTCTTCTGGGAAATTGTCTCTTTTTATCCATTTGGGAGGATGCCTAGCAAACTTTTGGGTTTTGTGACAAATAAGTAATTATAACTGTTCAACACTTTATTATTCACTATTTTTTAATCCACCCATCTTTAAATTATTTATTAAAAATCAATACTTCACTATTAATTTCAGTGCCACCATCATCAATATCTGGCCTTTAACTTTTCATCTTGGTCAGTATTAATTACTTTGGTCAACTGAAGTGGATTTAGATCTCTACCAAAAGTCTATTTTTGATCATTAAAATCCAGAGCTATATTGTTCATACAAAATCAATTTCCAATAATTATTTTACAGTTGCCTTTAGAATATTTATGGTGCTATATTAAGAAAAAAATAAGCCAGATCAATATTATTCAGCGCTGTTCCAAAGTTTAAATCATAGCAAGATGACAAAACATCCCATTCTGAGAGGTGCTGAGTGCCCTCAATTTCTATTAACTTCATAAAGCATAGTGAATAGTAGTAAATAGACAATGAATTAAAGTTAATGGATAGTAAAGCTACTTAAAATGTTGACTGGGATTGATTTTAACCAACGGCAGCAAGACACCAGTAACTCAGCCTTCCTGGGAAGCCAAACCTTTTCATTGCTCCCCCACAAGCTGTTATCTCCAACCACAAAAATACCAAAGTCATATGAAAGTTTTATTACATGATTTGAAATGCATTAGGTTCATGATCCCTGTCCATACTTTCTGTTAAGCCAACTACAATACAAACTTGTTGCCAAAACATCTTGAGTGTGGGAGTTGGAACAATTTTTCTAATTTTAACTTTCAGCTAAAGAATACTGTCAGCAGATTGCTGCTAATAATTATTTGAGTTTTTCAATGAATTTTCTTTCATCGTTCCTAGACTCCAATTATAATTGCTTTGCATAAGAATCCTTGCAGTCCAGTTTTACTGGCATGAATATTCACAGAAAGTCATGTGCACAAGTATAGCAGACACAAAATTTTAAATTTTGCTCAATCACTAATTCATTCTGAGAACCAAAAGATATCATGTGACTTACTTCATCAAACATAAGAGTACAAATACTGAATACCAAATGTCAAATACTTGGAAATACTGGTAATCCATAAAGCTAAACCATTTTCAAAATTTCATCAAATAACTGAACATATAGTTTTGATGAAATCATAATCAACTTGCAACTGATCAAGCAAAAAATTAAATAATTTTACCACTTAAATTATTCACTGCAAATAGCTTACTTGCATCTTTCAAATGATTTTGTAACTTATTAATTGTATCTGCATAATAAAAAATTATGTTGCAGTAGAGATGTATAACTTTTAAAGTTTCATTCAGAATACCATGCTGGGTCTATCAAATACTTATCAGTATATTTAGGGTATCACTGGGCATGCTTCGTTAACCAATGTCTATTGTATTAAAAAATTACTGAATCATTAAACAATATTTTAGTGACCGCTCTAGTGTCTGCAATCCTGCTTGGTCAGCAAGTAAGGGATATTTATTTAATGTTATGATACTGAACTGACCTTTTATGTGTTTCCAAATCCCTATTCATCATCATAAGTCAAACTGAAGAGAAAATTAAAGTACAGTTGCCAGAAAAATCACTCAGTAAAAATGACAATATGAGGATTACTTATTGAATCTCTCTCCCAGATTTCCAGTTTGAGGTTTCTTAGTCTACAAAGATTTCCCACCCTCTCTCCCCCACTTTAAACTCCAGTTCTGCAAACTCAGCCTGGGTTCAAGACATTAAGTTGTGTCCTTTTGCACCCTGCATCACCACCAGTAAATAAAGACCCTCTGATTAGTATTTAGCCGGCATTTTTTTCTATTA